>NC_090944.1:142174016-142774016 GCF_040807025.1 Struthio camelus | reverse complement strand
GGCTATAACTGCTAGCAAGTACCTCTATTATCAGTAACACTATATTGATTCAGTGCTCAGGGAATTGTTCTCATTTGCCTTTTTTGGAAAAATGATTTCTTCTAATAAGTAAACCAAAATATGTTTCCCTGCATTCCCCGAACATGTTCAGTCAGCTTGCTCCTCCACTCTGATAAACCTGCCCACTTACCTTCTTAACTAAGTAGCCCTCCCTTATTCGCATTGGTTCTCGCTCCATGGCTCAGGCAATCCTGCTCTCAGGTCTAGCAGAGGTGGCAGTTAAGCTCTTGTGGCAGCAAAGTCTGTGGGCTGGTGTTCTTACAGTACAGCTGTGTCACTTTCACAAGTTCCTCTGCCTGCTAATCACATGAAACAAGCCCATTTCCTCTTACAGAGCGAGAGAGAGAAACACAGAAGCGCACTATATTTATAGGTTGCTTCTCTGAAACAACAGGCAAGAGCTCTACAAAAAGCCCAACTGCATCAAATACTGCCAGCCTCAGCTACAGAACCCTGGGAAATTAAGCATTTGAAATGCCCAATCCCAAGAAATCAGGCCCACTCTGCAAACACAAGAGCTCTAGCAAAACAGTGAAGAGCACGGTGTTGCATGCTGCGGCTTGATGCACACCCGAAGAGTCTCAGGGACACGTTTCCAGCTCACCAGCTTTGTCACTGTGTCACTTCAACCCATCTGTGAAGCTCCACTCCTAGCATACGCAGGGTTCACCAGCAAGCAGGAGGGCCCTCACTGCGTTAATGACGATGCGCCCTCTGCTGGTGTCAGAGACCAGAGTCTTTATCAGACTTGATCAGGTTTTGCAGTTTGATGGTGTGTTCCATAGGTGTTAGTATACACAAATGTATTTGACCCTAACACTACATAAAGCACCACAGCACGTGACTTTCCATGAGCATCTTTTACTTGTCACACAGCTTATTTGGCTATATTTGGTAAGTGATTGGGAGAAAATAGCATTTTTCAGTTGATACATACCACAGTCACACTTCCTTTTTCTGATACAAGAGGAAGGGTGGTGACAGATGGGAGGGAATAAGGAGGCTCCTGCATTGCCAAGGGCAAAGTAATGTCTCCAGCAGGTGACTCAGAATCACCTTTAGAGCTGGGCTCACTCAGATCAGGGCTGTGCCTAGATGTGACTCCATCTGTCACCTCTGCCATTTGCAAAGGTCTCTCATCCCGGCAGGCATAAGGCATGAAGCTTCCTCCAAAAAGCAGTGCTCTATAGGCCATGGCCAGTGTCTTCTGAAGCACTCCAATCCCCACCGCTGAATTCCCTCCCCAAATCCCTTTCCCCAGGCAGAAATTCCTGGTCTCCATTTGTCTCAGCCTTTAGTCTGGAATATACAGACATCTAATAAGGTCTGTGACAGAGAATCAGGTAGGAAGAACCTTCAGAGTCTCTCTAGGCATTCCTCACCGATGCCTATTTAGTGGTTCTCCCATGGTGCAGATTCCATTCCTTCTTGGGCATGCTATATTAGTGCTTCACTATCCCAACTGCTTAACGTTTTTCCCACTGCCTGAATTGAGATTTTCCCGCAGTGATTTCAGCTTGCTACTTCTGTCCTATCCACCATGGACATGGAGAATGGATTGCTTCCTTCTTTGTGGAGGCAGTGTTACATGGTTGCTATGCCTTGAAGAACCAGCTTCTGCTGGCTAGGATGCAGGACTCCAGGATTAGACTAGTAATCTGTGTAGTCCTTAGTGAAGCTGCCAGCAAGTTTCTGCCTCATGAACCACATAGTCAAATTGTCTGCTTTAAGCTTGCTCAGACATTTTGCAACTAGCTATTCCTTAAATGACTTCTCCAGTCCCATCTTCAGGCAGAGCACCTATCTGTACGAGCAATCTCAGGCCATATGCTTTGCACGACATTTTGCCCAAAGTATAGGTTTAAGTGAAGCTGTCACAAGCAGTCTTTCATATACGTTCAGGTTGTTATTCAGGTGTCTTTTCCAGAACCTAAAGAACCTTGTTACCTTGTCTCTTTGCCCATATAAGTCACATTTATGTGAGGGACTTGATTCTCATTAAAGACCCTTAAAGACTGCCTCATTCTTCATTAGGCAGTTTGCAAGTCAAAGATTCAATATACGCTTTTCAATTTTCTGATTCTCAAATGTACTTGACATCAGACAACAGATTCTAAAATCATTAAGTGGAGGACAGACAGATAGAAGCTTATACATAGCTTGTAGAAGCTTCATGCTCTTTGGAAACCAAACAAAGCTGAGCACTAAACACTGATCAAAAGCTCTGTTAAAAGCTTTGTTTCACATTTGCAGTAATGAATCTGACCATCAGCCCCAGGATATGGAATGAATTTAAAACACGTTCCTGAGTTTTTAAGTGATATAGCTTCAAATTTCTTTGAGTTGTTTGCAAGATGGCTCCCTTCAGCTCCTGTAAGCCTTAAAATGATGCTTGATGTCCTCTAAAGCTTCTAGATTCTTCTTGTATAATGTCTTTTTTTGCCAAGTAATTCCTTCTGCTCTAAGAAGGTGCATTATTTCCTTCTCTTCCCTTTCATTCCAGTAGTTCCACCTTTGGGAAAAGGTGCACTATTTTTGCTTTGATTGGACAGATAACAAAGAAACATAGGTCATCGACAAAGACAATTCAAATTAAATCTCCTTCATATTTCTGGAAGCCGAACTATCCCTTTATTAGCTGTCTTGAAGCTATAATGCTACAGAGCTTGGGATGAGCATTAGAGACCAAGAACTGGGTCATAGTTAGCTTCTCCTTCTGTCCCTACCTTGCTGACCCTTAGGCCTGAGGAAAATAAACCCCTTCCCCTGCTGGAAGAACTTACAGGGAACGAAGAGAGAAGAATCTACCAGCATTTTCCTCTCTGCAGGCAGCCTTTGCACAAGTTTTCCCCTCAGCAGGAGGAAGCTCAGCTCTGCTCTCCAGCTCCCACTGGTTCGGTGTTTGCGCTGAGTCAGGATTGCAGGCCCTACATGATAAATTGATGATAAGAAGTATCCAGGAACAGTTCCTCTTCCACAGGACCTCCATGTGACCTTATAGTAAAAAGTGGATTAATATGAACAGAAAGGGATGCTGACAACACACTCTGAAAAGAAAGCTCTGATTTACCTGCATGAAAAGCTGCTAGAGATGTGTGCAATACAATTATAGATACAGTGGCACTAAGCCAGTAACTCCACAATTTACTATTAGTTACTTAAGCAATTCACTGTAATCCAAAGCATAAAATTACCACTATCCAATATTAGCTGGAAGCAACTACTTTTATAACATGTATAACATTTCTTTTCTCTATGTTGTTTATGCTTCATCCTCAAAACTCACCCATTCTTTTACTAATCTGATATATATCACTGGAACAATCCATTTGTTATAATAGTGAGGCTTGGTTTCATTTATCACTCATCATCACATGGGAACCAGCACTTCATCTTCCCCTAAGCCAAAATCTGATCAGTTAAATCATTCCTATGGAGCAAGATGGTATTTAACCATGCAGTGGCCATGGTGGGGGATGCAAGGGACAGGCTGAACTGCTGATGCACATCTTTGTGCAGCTATTGCTGAAGAGCAGCACCAGGCATAAAGGAGAGAGGAAGGGCTGTATTTCTTCCAGCTGCCCACACAGGGGAGGATAGAGCTTTAATCTGGCAAAAAGAGAAAGTAACTTGCATCATGAAATTATAAAATCCTGTTTTCTGCCACATCAGAGCCTGTTCCTGCAAGCATTAACAACAACAACAACAACAAAAAAAGAAGTGATCAAATATATTTGATCCAGCTGAGAAACTGATGGGACTTTATACCCAAAGCTCAAACTATCCAGACAAATTAATTAGCTGCAAGGAAGACATATGCAATTGCTCAGCTTGTTACATTAACTCCACTGCTCCCAGGACTAGCCCTCACACTGCTGTTCCTCGAGCATGTTTGCTGTGCTTTAAGTGCTGTAAGCCCGCTCTGGTAACAGAGCACGTAGGCTCTCCAGAAATATGCATCACTCCAGCAAATCAAGTTGCATTTCAACGGAAATCTATATCAAATGCTGTATTTTCAAATGATTACCTACACAGGAAAATTAACATAAGCAAGTGATTTGTGAAGGTGATAAATAAAGACTCAGTCCAGCTTATAGTTCAGTAACACACCTTCTCACTTCTGCTTGGACACAGAGGTCTCAATAGAATTATAGTATTAAACCGAGAGCTGCCAGGTGTGAGTCTCAGCACAATTCACTCCATATGGCATCACACATATGACTGTTTTTAGAGAATGAGAGATTGTGGCTTTGCATTCACTTCTCAAAAAGAAACCCAAACCCAGGACATTTCCAAATTTAGCACTGTGGTAAAAAAAAGTAATCAAAGAGGGGGTAAAAATGAAAAGATCATTACAGGTATTGTCCATGTCACCTTGGAATCCAAAGGCTGTAGGTTGGCTGTCGTAAATAAACCATCTTGTTCTGACCTCAGGCACATTTAATACATTTAATTCTTGCAGAGCTATGCAGCACGATTAGCACATAAACTGGAAAACAGGAAGGACTGCATAAATAGTAACACTGAAAAGCTGATGTAGTTGACACGATATCATGCTAACACAAATCATATTAAGTGGGTTCAGGTGAGATGCCAAATGGATATCTCCAAAGCAAATTGGGCCAGTGCATATTAGCCCTAGCATAGGCTGTGAATTGCACACATGTTAGTTCTGACCTGTCACTGAATAATGCTAGCCTCACCTGTGACTTACTCACCTCTCTCCTGTGGTATTTCCCCTTAGTGATACAAGTAGGTGATGCAGCCAAAGCAGGAAAGGCCTAGGGACAAGTGAGATGTCTCGGAGGAGACACAACAGTGTGAGAAGACTTTCCTTGTTCTAGGAAGAAAAACGACAAGAATGGCTAAGCACACTGGCCGCAACTCAGCTGAGGGAGCCCACCGTTCCCCGAGAGAGCGCTGAAGGGCTTGCTAACTAACAGCCTCAAGAAAGCAGGGGAGCCCTCACCTCACACGGGAGTGCTGCAATGTTCCAGGCCCAAGGAAAAGGAATTACCTGAACATACCTTACCAATCCCAGACAACAGGCTGGGGCATCTCAGATGCCAGGGGAACAAAAAGTAGATTTGAAAGGCAAAAATAAATTAACCTGCATATTAAAGACTTAAAAGGTTTTAAAAAAATAAGAACAAACAAACAAACCTTCAAAAAACTCCAAATCATATAGGTATGGAGAATGGAAGAAAGGGCACATAACTTTTTCTGCTTGTTCATGGAAGCAAGTTACTGCCATGGCTTGAGAAAACACCAAAAAGACACCTTGCCATAAGCCCCATGATGATATATTTAGCCTCGCATCTTGTAACGGTCAGTACGTTTGTTCTGTGCTCCTGGCAAAAACCACACATCCTCCTCCTAGCTACAGATATTTTGCTCCCATCAGAACATCAAGCAGTTGGTATCAGGGCACTGTGAGGGCTGCCTGCTCCCTGCAGGCCAGGGCAGCAGGAGCTGCAGGGAATCCCCAGGCTGGCAGGGCAGGGGCCTTGCCAGCCAGGGCCTGTCCCATCAGGCAAGTTCATGGCAATGAGGCAGACCGGAAGTCATGCAAGGAATTCAGTGTAGAGGTCAGGATCAGGTCTAGTGAGGGTAACTCGGGTCAGACACAGTCAGCTGAGCAGGTCCATGGTGACAGGGCACAGCCAAGGCCATCAGCCCAGGCCCAGCTGGAGACTAGCACTCCCACAGCATCACTAGAGCACAGACTGACAGCCCCAGGCTGAGCTTAAATAGAGCCCCTGGGTTTGGGGGGGGGGGGAGGGGGGTGTGGATATTTGGGAGGCCCCAGGTGAGAGGTTGGTCAGAGGCTGTAAGGCCATTAGTGTCCTCAGGCTGCTGACAGTTAGTTTATCAGTGAGAGAGAGACAATTGGTTGTCAGGGATTCTTAGGGTTTTTTATTTGTAATTTATCAACCATGACGTTGGCCATTTGGGTAATTCTCCCTGTGAGTGATAAAGTGGTGGCTGTGCTGCAGCAACAAAACTAACTTCCCAGAAAGACTTAAGAAAGGCAAAGCCCTCTGCAATCTACACTGATAAAGAGCATCATCTGGTAAGGTCAGATAACTGAATAACATAAAGGCATATGAAGTTATGAGGTTGATAAAAAGAAAAGCAATGCCCACATTTAAAATTACTTCCTCACAAATGTTCCACTGTCAAAATGTTTCACTTTCAAATAGTGAACTAGTTACTCAGTCTATGCATACATGATCCATAATATGATGCTTTTAAGTTCTTCCTCACGTTTGCCATTTTTTGCCACAGTGTACTGGAATAACATCATAGCCTGAGTTGTGTCCGGAGAAAGATAATTGTTCAGGCAGAAATAATAGGGAAAAAAAGCCTTGTTATAGATCTATCCTTATGTGTACTTGGGAAACTAATTGCAATCAATACTTCAGCTACACACAATTTACCACAACATGATACATCTGGCTCATGAGGAAAGCAGAACTGATCCCTGGAAATGGCCGTTATTCTGCACACCACTTTAAGTGACACTATTGGGTTCCGCACCTAAGGTCTCTGTGATTTCTTACTGAATTATATTTAAACTCGGTGAGAAGTGCTGCAAGCAAAACTTTCACCAAGCCACAAAACACAGAGGTTCTCAGCAGAACATAATGAAAAAAGAGTAGCGTTTTATAATGTGCAAACAAGATATGGAGAGATGTACACATGATCTTTTTTGTGGAGCCATGAGATAATGAGATATTTATCTAAATATAGCAGCTGCTTCCTCATCTTAAAACCTGCGTATGCCACTTGATTATCTGACACTTCCAAAGTATTTCCAAGACCATTTGTATTAGCCTAGACAGTGGGCAGTCGGAGGGATTCTTTTTACCTAACTTTAGGTGTCTACTTCTGAGGACCTTTTCAGTCAGCAGAGATCTAAGCAATAAATCAGTGGAGTTTAGTGTATGACTCATGATCAAATGTTGGCCCCTACTGTGAGGTGAATTGCTCCTACAACTTACTAACTCTATTGATTAGATACCTTTGATTACACAAGAGTCTCAAGTGACTCATCATGAGTAGATTCATAGACAGATGCATCCTACCCTACAAACCTTTATGTCAAGAGGATTTGAGTTAGGCTAACAGTACCCAAAAGATTCTTCTCAGACATTAATGTTGATAAGGCCGCTACCATACCATACAAAGGGAATTGCTGGTCTTTTTTTTTTTAATAGCATTTGCTCCAGCCTTGATTGTTTGGTAGAAGAAGCAGTGACTCCATTGTGTAATCACTTCCCCATGGGGGAGTCCCTGCTGCTAGCAACTCCCATTGGAAGTGGGATGTTACTTACAGAGCTCAAGGCATACATAGCTGTGAGATGCAGGGATTGTCCCCCTCCCTTATCTCTGTGGAAACCTTGCTGGCTAGTTACCTAATAAACACTATCCTTAGCTGGATACCTAATCAAGGTAAATACAATAGCATTTCTGTTACAACAGTCAAGTTTTCCGCAGTATGTATTCTTCTGCTCAATGTCCACAACAAAAATAACTCCCTAAGTAACCTGCATACACTAATAAATGCAGCTGGGTAATAACAGATCTTCTATCTGGCTTGCCAATGCTACATTTTACCAACAGGTGTATATCTCAGCTTTAGAAAAGCAAAGACAACATCAGATCCAGCACAACTGTAGGTGAACTAGCTTTGAAAGTCATGATTCATGATCTCTGCCACAATGCTGAATCAAGCAAAAGAATGGAGAGGATGTACAAACCTCCCGCTCCTGGGTTAAAAGCTATCTTCTAATGGTTAAACTGGAATAAGATCTATGGAGAGGTGAATTATGGTACCTCTTTCAGTTTCAAAAATATCTCTCCTTGAAGAAATGGTACCAGCCATAGGTAGAGTGTGCCACCAGACCTAAAGAAATAAGGCTGTGATCTGATACAGAAATTTCAGTGTTTCTTCTCTTAAAACAAGAAGATTGGGATAAGGTGATAAGAAAAGATCCCAACAGAGACTCTGACCCAAATACTGTCGCCACTGAAATCAAAGGGGAATTCAGCTGACAACTTCTGGGGCAGGAAATTGACCCTCAGTCTAGGAATGGCAGCTTACAAAATCCTTTAGCAGTACAGAGAGTGAAGAGACACAAAACATGTCTTTATTCTCTGCCCTTTCCTTCCTCTCAGGCAGCTCTGGCTCATGCATGTCACTATGTAGCTGCGTCAGCCTCTGCAAAAGGGTACAATCAGCCACCAGGAGATCGCGCCCCACGGTCGAGGGAGATCGGGAGGGTGACTTGTTGGGTGCTCCCCTCTGAGAATATCCCATTGCGCACCACCCTCCGAGGGAGATAGCTGCGAGACCCGGCCGACGGCGGGGGCCAGGCCGGGGACCCTCCGAGTGGGCTTTCCGTGCAGGCAGCTTGGGGGGAGGAGGAAGCTCGGAGCCCTGGGGTGGGAGTCAGGCGGCAAGGCCGGGCAGTAGCATCCTACTGGGCCGGGCGCGCCCGGCCCGGCCCGGCCCGGCCCGGCCCGGCGGGGCGGCCCGCGGCGCTGTCCGCTCCCGTGGTGCTGAACCTCAGCGGGACCCGCCCCGCACGGCTCGGCGCGGCGCGGCGCGGCGCGGCTCCTGCGTGCTCCCCCTCCAGATAAATCGTGGGATTACGGTTGCGGTAATCGGGGCCGGATTAACTCCGTGGAAACCGCCTGAAATTTGAACAGCTGCAAATGTTCCCAACCCGGGAGCGGGCCATCCGCCGCCCAGATGCTGTGCCGTGACTGGGAGGGGTTGGGGAGAGGGGAAAAAAAAAAAAAAAAGCATCATCCGCTGCTTTTGGGAAGGGCTGGGCTGGCTCGGATCCGGCAGCCCCTCCTCTTCCTCCTCCCTCCTCCTCTTCCTCTCCCTCGCCGCCTCAGCCTCCTCTCCCGGCCAGCCACCTTCTGCGGAGGGGGAGAGACGAGCGCACACCCTGCAGTCCCCCGTGACAAGCGATGGGCGACATCCCCAACCTCGTGAAAATCAGCGTCTCCCTCAAAATCCAGCCCAACGACGGGGCAGTGTATTTCAAGGTGGATGGGCAGCGCTTCGGCCAGAACCGCACCATCAAGCTGCTGACTGGGGCCAAGTACAAGATCGAGGTGGCTCTCCGGCCCGGCACTGTTCAGGCCACGTAAGTGCATCCTTCCCAGCACAGCCCAGGGGTGGATCCCACAGCCCTCCCTTCCCTAGTGCTTTATTTTTAGAGGTCTAATATCTTCTCCTGGCAGGCTGACAGCACAGGGTTTCCGTGATTTCTCCCTCCCTGCCCTCTTGCTTTGGTGGCCCTGTTTCTAGGTCCCCAGCCAGCTGTCCCTGTTCCCCTACCCAGTCAGCATGTGGGGCCAGCACAGGAGACAAGCTGAGTTTGGGAGCTGCCTCTTTTCCTCTCCCTTCCCACCTCTACCCAGAGCTTTTACAGGCCCAGCTCCTTCTCTGTCTCTTTCCCATGCTTTGTTCTGGATCAGGGGGAGGACATGGCCCCTCCAGCCCTGCATTTCGGGCTGTCTCATGCCCAAGCCTCACTGCACCGTAGCAAAGCAGAGAGAGACAATGGGGAGGTTGGCAGCTGGGGGACCAGCTCTGAGCGGAGGGCAGCCCTGGAAAAGTGGTTCAATCAACACATCCCCAGCTACTGGAGCTTAGATCCCCTCACTTTCCTTTCTATTTGTTCCCTGAGTGTCTGCGGAGCCCTGACATATCCAGGAGCCCCAATGAGTCAGCAGCACCTGCACGTTTGCTAATATTCCTGAAGCATCCCCCTGCACAGAGGCTGCTCCGGTCTGCTGGGAAGGGGACCTGCAGGGCTGCTGAAGGCCTACAGCCTGTCTCTTTGCAGGACGATGGGCATCGGGGGCGTGAATGTCCCACTGGAGGAGAAATCAAGGGATGCACAAGTGGTCTCTTACACAGGCATCTACGACACAGAAGGGGTGCCCCACACCAAGAGCGGTGAGAGGCAGCCTATCCAGGTCAACATGCAGGTACGTGGCCCTCCACTCAGTGGAAGCCTGGCACGGGAAGACAAGGGAGGGCAGCAGGGTTTTGACTCCCAGAGACAAAGGTGTGGAGCTCAAGTGTGGCAGGGAAAGCCTGGTCACAGCTGCTGCCTGTTCCCTCCCCCCCAGGCTGCCCTTTTCTTTGCTTTGTGTCAGTGAGGCTGCTGGTCAGAGCATAGCTTGAAAACACAAGCTCTGTTGCCCAAGGGGCAGCCAAGAGAACTGCAGGGGCTAGGAGGAGGAAGAAATAGAGCTCCTTAAAGCTGAACCTCCTGCCTTTTCTGCAGGCAGTACTACAGATTTCAGGAAATTCCCACCAAAATCATGTGGTTCATGGCTCTGGCTACGAATCCAGTCCCAAGCCCTTGGCATACAAAGATCCCCCTTTTGCCTGCTAGCATTGCCAGGTTGCTTGGAGCACAGCATGCCCCAAGCATGAGGAGTGATGACTTCCCCCTTCAACCTGTCATCTACAGGAAACCAGAGCACCTGTCTGAGTCTGAAAACACCTATGTGAAGGCACACACATTCAACCTGAGGGCAGTTTTCTCCCTCTCTTTCCCCATATGCTTCCATGGTTTCCATTACCATATTAACTGTGCACCCGCAAACTTAAGCTCTTGACTCAAGTCGGATGTTCACCCTAACCTTAAACTGAAGCTCCAAGGGCCAGCTTTGGTGTATGCCATGGATCCAAAGTGAGATAAGACGAAGGTCCAAGCCCCTAAGGGAGCACAATTGACATCGGACAGCACTCTTTGGTAATGTTTGGGGTGCAGAGAGGGATCTGTTTGGCTCCAGGGTTTTTTGTTTTTCCCGATTATGGTTCTGAGAGAGACTCCTGCTGTTTATTGTGTACCTCCTATATAGAAAAGGGGAAATGGGGCAGTAAGCCATCCTCATCTAGAGCTCTCCCAGGGGTCTGTTCCAATTTATACTAGGTTAGGACCTCACCTAGGCTACAAGATTTCACCTTTTTCCTGCACTTGCTGGCTGCACTCAAGATTTCATCTTTACAGATTCTTAGGCTGTATTTTCTTATGGAGCCATCATTTAGCACAGCAAACCCCTTCTGAAGAAAAATTGTGGCATCTCTAATTGAAGTTTCTGATAATTACAGCAGGCGTAACAATTCTGGAGACCCATATCTTAAATGAAATATAATAGTGACTACCCTGAAGTATCTGTCCATATTAATCACTTCTCTGTACGTTTGCCTCCTTATAACATCCAAGAAAACCAAACATAACCCAGCATAACTTCTCAACTGGCAGACACTGTTCCTTTCAGTAGCCTAAGATGAATACACAAAGCCTATGCTAGTAGTTTTCTTCTCAAGGAGCAGAAGGAGAGGGAAGGGAAGCTTTCTTATAGCACTAACCCAGAAAATGCCTGCTTGATGCCACTGTTCAGTGTAGCCATTGGGTTCTACTTAGCCCTTATGCCAGGAGGTAAAAAGACAGCACTCCAAAGATTTTTATCCTCACATGTAACACTGCTTTAAGATCTGAAAATCTGGAACTTTAACTTTTTCTTTGGAAAAATCCAGTCAAACAAAACACAAATGAAATTTAAGTAATGCTAAGAGGGCCTGGTTTTCAGACACAAGCTCCTAGCTGCTGTTTTGCAGCATCAATATGAGCAGCCACAATATTTGTCCAAACAGGGGCTTTACATATCAAATCTTGAGATACTAACCATGAAGTTAATAGGATTTGCAAGTGTTAAGCAAGTAACTCAATCCCTTTTAGGATTTGATTTTGACAGACTGGTTCTTCAATATAGACTTAGGTGTCCACGATTGATACTTTTAAGTATTAAATATGGGTAACTCAACAGGGATTTACATGCTTAACTTATCACTTGGCTGCTCAGCTAGACAGAGCCATGACAGATTTAGGGACCTAACCTCAGCCACCCCAGTCCAAAAAATGCTTATAATAGCTACTTCCTGAATATTCAAAACTGGGTTTATTGCATACAACTTTAATTTCAATTTTTCTACTTCCTTCAAAAATAAGGAACTTTTGCCTCCACTTCCTTTTCTATAGTAGGTAGGATCTTGATGCATCCTAGGAATAAACAGACACTATTTTAGCACAAAATCTGAACTCACGTTAGAAATGCACTGTAAGGTCAGTCTTGAAGTCTGATAATGATAATTATCCAGCACTAGTCAATGTCTGACAATGACAACTTAATTTCTAAAAGTCAGAAGGTCCAGAAGTTGAGGTGTTTGTTTCCTGTAAGTTTTAAAATTTTAAATGAATAATTCTTTGTGCTCCTACTTTAACTTACTGGTGGAGGTCTTATCCTGTTACTGGTTTATACTTCTAAAACAACAATCCTACTTCTGAATTCCAGAATCTCAGGACGTGTTCCTGTTATCTGAATGCTCAGTTATGCCTAACAGAAACCACTAAACTGACTAGCAAATAGTGTACACTAAGTTTAGTCTCATTTTGTTCTTGGTCAGTCTAGACTAAGACTGAATAAAGAAGCAAGAACTCTATTCCCATAATAAATAGCCATCAAATCATCCTGGCACACAAACTCAGAAGGACTAGCTAAATAACTACTCACACCTATGGGCATTGGACAAGAGAGATCTAGCAGACAGTGAAATAGGCTTCTAGGCCTAATCTGCAAAGAACAGGGCCATCACTACTCCCTGGGGAAGTCCATATCTCAGTCCAATATAAGAGCCATCATTCAAGCTGCAGGAGCCTCAGGAACTTTGCTGAGAGGAACTTTGTCCTGCTCAGAGGATGCAGGACATTCGCGATGCCACAGAGCTCTGCAGCTGCTGCATGTGCCCAAGTACCAGGATGGGATACACAGCGGTAGAAAAGCTCTGCATTTAACTCCTTCCTTCCCCTAGAAATCCACAGCAGGCAAACATCGACTACTCAGGGTAGCTCAGCCAACCAGGTCATTGGAGGAAGACAGTTTGTTTTCTCCCTTCATCTTACCAAAATTCAGATCTTCTATAAATTAATAAAATGAAGTGCTGGGGTACTGCTCTTGTATCATGTCACCTTCTATAAATGCTATTAGAAATGCCTTTTCTTCTGGATCAATCCCTTTTCTTCCTCCTTCTTCAAGATGAGGACGTCTAATGCTCCTCTCTACTGGCAATCTGTGTGGACTGTGCACGGTAAAGCTCAATGTGCTTAACCCTTAGTATCTTGCATTATGAGCAGTACCAGGATTACTATCAGAAGGGATTAATAAAGGATCCTTAAGTAAGATTTTGGCTGTTGGGAGAGATAAGAATACATTACATTCTCTCTTCTTCAAAGGAAGTAGTAGAAACAATGCAGCTACTCCTTTAAGGTCACATTCACAACTGGTGCCAAATAAAATCTTTCACTAACCTCAGCACACAGCAACTCCTGCCGTTGTTAAGGCTAAATTTACAGTTATCACAGGGAAGATCTGAGGGAAGATTTAAAACAATGTCCATTGCCCAGCAGCAGCTTACAAACCACATTTTGGACTTAAGAAAAAAAAGCAAACAAAAAAACTGCCTATCTGAGAAAACTGGATACAGAAGGTTCTGCTTGCAACTGAGCAAGAGGAACTGTGTAAAAGGGCTCTCATACTGACTTTCCAAGGGTGATAACAGTAGGTAGATGATCAAAGGTCAGCTCCCAAGCACATGATAGGAATGGAAAATAGCCAAGTGAAGAAGCTGTCATTAAAAGGAGTGATGGAAATATTTAAAAGGAAAAAATGCTAAAGAACAGAGTGCCATGCAGTAGCACTGAATCCACTATCTAGTATTTTTTGCCAACAGAACACAAATCAACAAGCCAGCAACGCATATAAGCTTCACACCTGCACACTAGCCTCTCTGTAAGGTCTCATGACACAGGGACTCAAATTTTATACCATCACAATTGAAACCGTAACCTCTCTTTGTAAGCCTCACTCATATACATTTTCTGATGTTGTAAGGGTATGTGGCAGTGGCTCAAAAACCATGAGATTTTATATTACAAAATTTAATTACTACAGTCATAGTCCCATTCACTTCTCAGTAAGGTGCAAATGTGGTCAGACAACTTGGCAGTCAATGTCATATTACTTTCACTGTATGAGACACTACCTGCTAACATACACTAATTATCTCCTTCCTAGCCTGTTACTCATACCAAAGTTTAAGAAGCTAGCACAGTACAACTAGCAATTACAGAAATGCACAAGAAAGATGCACAAGAAATGCAAGAGAGAACTTTTTGCTTAAGTTTCATATAAAATGCGGAATAGAATCCCAGGGAAGGAGTAAGTGATCTAGCAGCAGCACATCTCAATCAGCATGGTTCTCTGCACTGTGAACACAACTGTACAAAATACAGGGACATTAAAGATTTCAGATTACGCAAAAGGAGGAAGCTTCCTGCAGTCTCTAGATATGGTATATAGGTGAAGTGACAGCCTCTATCACTACAGACCACTGTTAGGTGATCTACACTATATAAAAGCAACTTCAAAATCACCGTACCAACTGCTGTTGAGCCATCTTAGGAAGGATTATACCCTTGACTCTTGCTGTTAGCAACATTTATCCATGTGTGAACTTCAACATTTTCACTCCCTTCTCTTTCCCAGACATAAATGAGAGTAAGAGAATAGCACACACAGAATCTGGTCCTGCATGTTCTGTATATGCCTAAGCACAAAAGGCTTCATGATGTCTACTAGAGTAGGCTTTACAGATCTTTGATTTGTCAGCTTGAGGAACAGTAATCCTTACATCAGCTGTTTTACGTTTCACAGTTTCGTAAGGGTATTTCTCATTAAGAGAGGAAAAACCTACCTCCCCCTCCCCCCCCAAAAAAAACCCACACCCAGTTTACTAACAATGATATTCCTTTTCCTTTACAGTTTAATGACATTGGTGTTTTTGAAACAGTCTGGCAAGTTAAATTCTACAACTACCATAAACGGGATCATTGCCAGTGGGGAAACAGTTTTGGCAGCATTGAGTACGAATGCAAACCGAACGAAACGCGCAGTCTTATGTGGATCAATAAAGAGACCTTCCACTGAAGAGAAGTGAAAACAATAGCGCTGGACAATCTCCTTAAAGAAAAATCTACCTTCTTCAACCAGCAAGAAGCCTTAACAAAGGCATACTATAATGTTGCTTTGTCTCATAAGGTTCTGGTTAACTCAGTTATATATACAGTTGGTGCCACTAAAAACCTTGCCTATTTATGGTATTTTAAGTTTACCATGGCATTGCAGATTCTTTATCTATCATCCTGAGACTACTTCAGGCATCACGGTAAAGAATATTTGATACCTAAGTTTAAAAAAAAAAAAACAAAAACAAAGACAAGAGTCATACTGTCATAATACTACGCCCACTAAACAGTTCCACTAGATGCAACAACCTTTGTGAAGTGTTTTGCTTTATTGCTTAGAACTTGGATGCAACATCACATTGGTGATTTTCGTATTTATATTTGTGTTTGCTCCAAAATCAGTGTACTCCTTCAACCGTTTTGTCTACACGTCATAACAATAGACAACAAAAAGTACAAGTTATGGATGTTCGTAGGTTTAGTAAACGGCAGCTACTGCACTGTTGATATTGTGCTTTCATATCAAGGGATTTGGAACCTCACTGATTCTCCTTTTTGTTGAGTGTCATAAAATATTCTGTGATGAATTTCCTATTTTGTGAGATTTGGTAAATTATCATTCTTTGTTAAGTTGCCCAGTCCCTGAAATGGTTTCAGGAAATAGCGTAAAAGATGCTAACCTAAACAGAGCAAAGGCAATAAATCAGTCATGGTCTTAACAAAAAGGAACATCTAAAGACATGAAATATTTACCTTAAGATCATATAGTGTTTTTTGCAAGATATAGCAGTCATAGTTATCAGAATAAGAGTTCCGATAGTAATCTCCATTTGTTTTAATGACATATTGCTCAAACCAGTAAAATCCTACAAATTAAGTTTTTCAAGCAGGACCATTGTATCACACCAAAATATACAGGATTTCCTATTTAAAAAAAAAAAAACAAAACTCAGCATTGTGAAGAAAGTGCATATCTTGGTGCATGCTTATACATGGATTGTATACCTTTAAATAAAGATAAGCATGTAAGCATTTGAAGGGTTATGAGTTAAGGTGCTACATAAACACTGACCCAGTGTTTAACACATACAGAAAATAAAAGCCAAACATATCTTTTCTTTCAGTAAACAAAGCAGGGAAACAACTACACCATCCCATCTCCAACTTCATCTGAAGTAAGCTGTCAGTTCTTGCATATTGGTTGTATTGGTTGTTCCCTTTGTGAATAATTTGTAAATTGTGTACGTAAATGATAACCACAACTTTTGATCTTTGTAATAAAGGACTTAAATTTAAGTTTCTTCTCGTATGAAAAGTATGACCATGTAAATGAAAGTAGAAAAAGCTGTATCAAAAAAAAATATAGTTGTTTTAAAAGGTCAAACAGTAGAGGGTATCCTGTTAGTGCTTTCTGAGAATGCTACCCAGTTTCATGTACCTCATGTTCCGTACCCAAAGCTCCTGTTTCTAGGAAACACAGATCCAATGTGCTAAATGCAGACAGTTAACGTGATAATCCTCAGTGGAGATTTCTGATAAAACTCAACAGCATTTTGTTGCACTAATATATTTTGGAAAGTCAAGATTTAGGATAGAAGTGAAACACAAACATAAAGAAATACTTCCTTTCATTGGATTTTTAAGTAAAAACCTTTAATTCTTCAAAAGGAGAAAACTGAACTGAGTGTCAAATTCAGCACTCTCTACTTGATTTTTCAGAGTGCATCAACATCTCTCAGAGTTGAGCACTGACTTGTTTTCATCTCAAAACAAAATCGATACTTCAGATGGAAACGTTGTTATCAGCACTTAAGCAGAAATCTCCAGATAATGGACCTCAACACCAAGTTTCCAGCTGTCAGCCTCATCTCTGCATTGCTAGAGCATGATTTATTTCCTCAACAATTGGTATACTGCAGTTGTTTTGTTTGTACATATAAACTGGAAGCACAACATCAGCATGAATATATTTGATACATAAATTTCTGTCCTAGTAAAAGTAAAATGTGTTAGATGGGCCTCCACCTTGAGTTCAGCTTCCATGAAATCCTTGGGCCACAACCTCCTAGTGCTGCAGCACTTAAGGAATGTCACAACGAATAAATCCAGTCTAGTCTGATACAGCAAGGCTGTTATTCTCAGCTACTTGGAAGCTCATCTTTACCAAGGTCAGTCCCATATGGACTCTTGTTTATATCAGTGGCAAATAAGACAGATCTTTGTTGATGTCCTAGCAAGCCCGTGTGGCAGTTCAGCTGAAGTTCAATTCAGAGGGTGGTCAGGAAAGAGCATGCAGATGAGAGTGAGCTGCTTTTTTAAAAAGAAAACAAGAATGGCCACACCCACAATGCCCTATATCCATAGACCCAACATTGCTGTCCAGGATTGCAGCACTCATTTACAGACTGTAGCAGTGATGAAAGGAAAGAGGACTGGTTAAAAATTTATTTTTGGGAAGGTGTGGGTGGTATTCACTAGCTGTTATTTCCTTATCCCATTTCAGCATGAAATGATGTTTCAGCATGGAGGAACATGGCTCGATAGCCCTGTATTATCCCAGCCTAATAGAAGATAAATCACATGGTATTTGTTGCCTATTCATACCACCATGGATGGCAGCACTAGTACTCTGTGCACATAAAGTAACATAGTTCCATCACCTTCCTCTTGCTCAGAGGCAAACATTTGCTCCTAGTGAAAGAGACCCAAGAATTTAGCAGCTCCCTCAAGGTACTGTAATGGATTTCTCATCCAGGATAACATTTTAAATACTCATAAAGCTCAATAAAATAATTGCTCCAAATAATTTTGGAGCAATTTAATCTCCAAACAAGTTTGCTTCTTTATGCACCTTTTTCTAATTAGTGTCACCATTTTTGGATAAAATCACAAAATTCAGAACATCACACATTCAGTAAGCTTAAATATGTGTTTATATTTATGCAGCAGTGTCAAAAACTCTGACAATGTGCCAATCCAGCTGAAACCACAAAGCACTGATACCTAAGTTTTCATACAAGAGAGTCTTTAAAATTTTTCTCATGACATTTCCAGCTTTCATTTTCATAAGACAGATTGAAACATACAGAAGCTTTCAGAGAGTCATTTTTTCATCTATATTTAGGTAACAGTTAGCACTTTCAGATTGCTGAAGAAAAAGGACCTAAGGGCAAACTATTAGTCAGGATGATTGTGGTTGCAATCCTGCAAAGGGCTTGCGTGAGATCACAAGAACGTGTGCAATGCCCTGGGTTTAGCAACAGTTCCTAGTACTGTCTTTGGATATCTCCTACCATCTGACTATATCTAAAAAAAAAAAAAAAAAAAAAAAGTAATACTGTCCATTTATTTGCACAAGCAGATGGAAATCATCTTAAGAAGGCATAGTGAAGTGTTACGAAACATCATAACAAGGTGCATTTAAGAGGACTGAATGTAAAGGAAGCCTTTATGATTTTAGACTAGTTAAGAATATCAAATCCACTCATTTATTCTACTCTTCCCATAAAAGATGTGAATGAAACTTCCGTACAACGAAACTCTAAGTTCTGTATCAATGCAAGGCTCTTATACGCCGACAGAGGTTGGTTTCCATGCATCTGGCTGACTTGCTGTGTACAACTTTGAAGTGTATGCTATTCTGAACAGGATTTTTTTTCTCCCCTAGAGCCTCCATGTAAAGGTTTGAATAAATAAAAATATAATATTGTGATAAATGTTCATCTTCCTAGGACTTGAAACAAGTGCTGTGGCTTTCAGAATTCAAAGTATGGCCTTGATAGCTACATCAACCCTGAATCACAAAGTAGTAGTATGATGAGTCATACAAATTTCACATTTTACCTTACCTCTACAAGCCTCACAAGCGATGAGTGGAAAGTCCTCTCAGCGCATCTAGTCCTGATATTTGGCTTGGAGAGGCAGATGCTCCTGTCCATAGGCCTTCCCTGCTGCAGACTTGGCAGCTCTTGCCAGCCTTCAGTGGACTGCTTCCTCTTCCCCTCTTCCTGGGGCCAGCATTTAAGGCTTCAGATCCCAGTGAGCCCTGGCTTTTGGCCTTAGAAAGGCAAAGCTGCATCATACTGAATTATTGTGAATTTAATGTGAACCCTGGAGGCCTTTGTCTGCAGAGAAATGGGAGTAGCATGCAATAATATCACAATATATACTGCTTTCTGTCTATGATGGCACTTTTCCACCCAGTCTGAGTTGCTATGCCAACAGATTAAACCAAGGTACTTCCAGATTTCAGACTCTTATTGTAGAATTGCCCAAGGTATGCACTCTCTCTTTCTCTCTCTAAAATACATATTCTTAGGTTGGTTTTGCTGGTTTTATTGTTTTGGCTTTTTTTAATTATGATTTTTGCTTTCGGGTTTGGAGGCACCTCTCTATCTGAATACTACACTACCGGCAAGCAGAGCAAATGCAAGAAATCTCACTGTTTGAAAACACAGGTGCAGTCATCCTGGTTCTATGTGGAAACTACATGACTGCACTCCAAAGATTTAACAATATTAAAACAAAGAAATGGCTCCATGGAAAAGCCTGATTTCTGTTGTAGATTTGTTAGCAGAATACAGATCAGTTACTTTACAAACAGGACCCAAACATTGTTCCGGAGGCTTGTGATTTTTTGTGTGTGAGAACAAGGCAATAATCATATATAAGTATGTTGATCTGTTGATCTTTTTAGTTTCAAAGGCACAACGCTTACCCTGAGCTTTGCTACCTTTGAGTTGAATGGTTAAGAAACCAAGAAAAGGTGCCAAATCTACTTTTGGTACAAAGTTCCACTGAAATGTGTGGAGTTAATATGAGGGATGAATTTGCCCTGATATGTTAAGAAGTCGATTAACACTGTCCTCAGTTAAGGACACAAGTGAAATATGTGCCCTTACAAATGAACACAAATGAAATATGACACACTGAGGAAAGACCTCCAGGAGGGTTATTTGTTTTAAATATCATGAAAATATTTCCACTACAGACCATTTGCCCTCTCTCAGAAAATCTTAAATATACTTTTCTCTAGACATCAAGAACTAACATTTCATGCTTGCAAACTGGTACAGAACCAGTTACATAATGAACTAGTAGAGCTGATTAAAACTTCTTGCATTTTTAAAAAATGAAAACAGCTAATCAATTTTCACTTGCTGAAAAATCAGAATCAATAGCTATTCCTGTAAGTTAAAATGTAACATTCAAAGCATCTATTTCCACATAAACTTGTCATAAACATGAGATGGGGTGGGGGGAATCAACTTTGAGGAAATTCAGCTAGCCCTCCCACTTCAGACCTGCAATGCCGGGAACAGCAGCACTCAAGCACAAATAAGCAAGCTAGGAATGAATGCTGGCACATACTTACCTCCAGGACTGCAACATGATCCAAATAGCAACGGAAAGGGAGATGCCTCCCCAACAGTCCTCCTATAATCATTATTCTTGGAGAACCATGCCTAGGACAGATAGGTACAAGTTCTTTCCATGGCCTCCATTCTACAAATCCATGAGTGATCACGCTTAATCTTAGATACCAGCTGCTATGTGAATATCTAAAGGGAAAACGGTGGAGAGGCATGAATGTGAAGCCATGCTGCCACAGAAATACAGACAGACAGGAGAGCCTGAGGTTTTGTGCAAAGACACTGAGCTTTTCCTTCTAGTGGATTGACAGGCAGTGGGGGAAACAGCCACTTCGAGGTTTTATGCAAAAATATAATGATATGAGAGAAACAAAAAGAAAATTATTTTGGTAGTCTCCATCTTAGTCACCTCTGCTGTTCCAGATTCACCAAAACCTTCCAGATTCTCCTAGAAAGACTGCAGCTACCCTCAAAAAAAAAACTCTTAGAGAACTTCCTCACTTTTCTTATTGAGAAGTAGCTTTGCTAAGTAGGCTTGCTAAGCTCACTGTCAGCATCCTACCATGGATTTCATACCAACCTCAAACTTTTCAGATCTCACTAGACCATTCTCTAGGCAGTCAATAGTCACTAGTGAATACTGGCACAGTTTACTCGTGATCCCTTGTTTAGTGATCTTTGCATGTCTCATCTCGTCTTCCATCTATAACCAAGAAAGAAAAGGCCTGCTCTTTTCTCATCATTTGCCATCCAATCTATTACTTCCAGTTATCTTCAAGGCTCTGCAAAAAGTATCTGTTTATGAAACCTGTGATGCCTTCAGTCATTTAGTAACTTTTAATGTAATAAAAGTTATTACAGTAATGCAGAGTTGCGGGGGGGGGGGGGGCACTATCCTCTGTATTATGAGATGGGGAATGGAGCCCTTATACAACCTGTATAGAGACAAGTGAGAGCATACCAAGTTAGTACATCCAGTTGTTGGTGAGCAACACCACTCAGAGATACCAGTAGGTACTCAAAACAGAAATAGCAATGTCAGGTTGGCACAGTGCCAGCAGGCAGGTTTCACTGCTCAGATGTGCCACTTCCCACTCTTGTTCATATAGCACCATTGCGGTCTGAGCTGCATTCCCCTGAGAGGCACAGATACAGCCAAAAGAAGAGGCTAAGCACTCTTGTGCTTAGGGAGCACTTAAGGAGTGCTCATGTCCCCAGGTCAGCATAGGTGCCTTGGCTGTACCTAGATTCAATACCAGGGTAATATCTGGACACGTAGCAGTTCCCTTCCTCTAACTAACACATCCTATTTGTCATAGAAGGGAAATCTTGTTACAGTCCAGGTGCAAGAAATACCGAGGGACTTGCTATATTCTTATAGGGAAGCTTGAACTGAACATAATCAGGTTATACCTATAGCACACCATGTCCAGGCTATCCTCTTAGCCAACGATCTCACCTTCTTTATTCTAATAAAAATATGAAAATCTGCACATCAACCACATGACTCTCCGAGCATCTCACCTGCCATATTACTACCATTTCTCTAGAAGGACAGACTCTATGAAGAGACTAACCTTATACCGGAGAAGGGGCACAGATTCTCTCTGACTGGGAGGCATTATCTGTTTTTACCTCTCCATCTCCAAAGAAAGGACAAATATAAACTGGTTAGCAATCCATCTCCCTGACAAACCTTCCACTCAGCCTACACTTGGCTGCAAAAAATCAAAGATCTAGAATCTGAATATCCCAAAATCTAAAGTGGCTAGTGGTGCACAAGACATTACACAGAGAGCAATACTGCAAATCTTTGATGCTCCAATACAAAGGGAATTCTTCCATTGCTGGGACTACTCTGCTAGAGATTTGTGCACACTTGAAAATGGCCCACCATTATTAGGTTAAGGCTTACAATGCATCTTAGAGCAAGAACTCTCACAAGCCTAACCAGGAACCTGACTGTTTTGTGCATGTCATGTCACCCAAGTCACCAACGTTGCATGAGCAGGACAACTTTTCATGGCCAGTGATGTCAACTGAGGCAAATCCAAGGTTAACAGAATCATCACTTTTACACTGTTTTCCCTACGGAAACGAAGTGTTTTCTCTTCTCAGAGAGGTGTGATGTAATTCAGAGGCAAGTTTTCACCATCATTGCTCCCATTTACTTGTTCAAAAGAGTGCATGCATTTTCCCGTATTTTTTAGCTTCTTCATTTCTGCATGCTACAGATGTGGGTAAGTTAATAATTTGTGTGGGCAAATGAAGCAACTATGTACCTAGCCACCTAGTTTTCTCCTTTACAATACACCCCCTAAAGCAAGCAGTTCTCACTCTCTGGAGAGAAGGATCACAAGAACTTTCATGCTGATATGTATGTTCACATACATGAGCTCATGAAGAAAAGTGTTTTAACACATTGAACATGAGGCCTAAATTTTAAAGAAAATAAAGGGTCAAAACCAAGCTAACAATAAGATCAAGTGTCAAGTCCAGGAAGTCTTCTCCTTTATGTGTTCATTACAAATCTGCAAACACTTCTCATCCCACCAGATTCAAGCCTGCTTTACTCCACATTTTATTTGATACCAGACAGTTCAGATCGAGGAGGAAAATGTTGGAATCAAGTTTAGTGCATCTCCCCCTTATCTTCTGGGCTTTTAATAAAAGTCATAAAAATGTAACCTTTTACAAAAACTTTGCAAAATGTAATGCTCCTTAGCAAACTGTGAAAGAGTAGGCTGGCTCTATCATATCTCAGATCAGTTATGAGTTACCTGCTGTGCAGCTCCTCCCTCTGATGCACAGTCCTTGGAGGACAGACAAGGCTTTTATTGCAATCTACACCCGGCAGTCCAACCAGTGCCTTAAATAATTACTGCAAAGATACCAGAGTATTTCTCTGTAACGTTCCGATTCATCTATAAATCACAGATCTTCAAACAAGACTTCAACTAAAGTGAGCAGGTACAAATTACGAGTCATTAGAGTCAAGAATATACGTCCAGCTCTGGTAATAGTTCTCTCCTCTATATTTTTATCATTATTTCAATTCCCACAGGTCCGGTGAAAGAAAATCAGCTGCTGAGGATACAAGGATTTGAAGTAATGTTCTTCCAGCTTACAACTGCTCCACAGAAACCACTTCCATGTGAATACTAAAAATACAGCAAAAACCTCGGCTTTACTTTTGTTCTCCGTATCACAGTGAACCATGGAACTTATGGAGTCTAATTTCCTGTCCACCTCTCATGGGCATTGTCTCATGTTTTGATATTGTGGTTCAATTCATATTGCAGCCCCTCTGTCACTACAGACACTAATTGCCATCACTGTACTCTGTTCTAATACGTAATTTCACAGAACGTGGAGCAACTCAGTGTGGAACCTCAGCCTCTTTTTTTGATATTCATGGAAAACATTTAAAAGTTTTGGAGGTGGGTGGAGAAGGAGCAGGAAGAGCGAGACAAGATGTGCTCAACATAAGCTTCAATTCCTTAAGAAACCAGATAAGAAATAGCAAGGAGGGTAAAAGTAAAATCAGAAATACTCCAGGCAGTCACTAGATGGTACTAGCAAGAGGAATTATCTGCCGTGAAGGATCTTTGAAAACTCTAAGAGTCATCTGTAAAGTGTTAACCACATTAAAAAGGCTCCCCATCCCATTCATGATTGTGTAGGCCACTTCTCTTTCCACTCAAACATGCTATGTCTTGAAGAACCTAGTGCAAGTACATATATGCAAAAGGAATATTCCCTCAAGTATTGCTCAGTTTCCTTTGACACCTGAGGAGCAGTATCCACTGAGAGCTCTGTGGTCCAGCAGTAGACCATAGACAGCTGGAGGTCCAGTGAGCTCAGAGCACTGAACTTCATGAAAAGAGTGCTTCTCCCAGCATCTCCCGCAGCCCTGATTTTAGCCTTTGTTCCATGCAGCCTCCTGACAAGCTTCTGCCTTCATGCAGTTTCAGGGAATGCAGGGGGAACACGCATTTCTTGGCATGCACTAAACCATAAGGAATAGCCTTTGCACCTTAAAAGTCCTTATGAATAAGGATACTACTGCTTTAATAGAGTAACTGTCACTCACTTCACAGATAACTCCGAACTTTCACAAATGAGCAGAAGTTCCTAAAACAGGGCCAAATCTCACTTCACTAATGTATTTTGCAAAGAATGTGACAAATTACATGCTTCTATAACCAAAATTGTGTTCATAGAGCTATGTTTCATAAGCTGGAACCCAATTAGCTCTTGACAAGAACACAATCTGGCATTTTGCCAAGTTAATGGTATGGTTATAATGCTCAAAGTCAATACAACAATCTTTTGCAGTAGGTCAATACACTCTATGCTGTCTCACTCTTCTGCCTAGCAGCGAATCTGACTTGGTAAATTTAAGTCTCCACTGTAATGCTAAGTGATCTCTTTCCCCCACCCATCCACCCACCCTTAAGTGCTTCATTCTCAGGAGAATAACATTAGGATTTATGGAAGTAAATGCCTCACATTTTTGCTAATGAGCTACAGAGCCCTCCACCTTCAGATCATCAGCATGAATCCTGTTCTGCTCAGTGTAAAATACTGCTTCCAGCTAATAGAAATTTGATATTAAGATGAGTTCCAGCTTCAACTCCTCCACCACAAATGAATCTTTGTGCTTCATGTGCCATTGCATTTTCATAGATAGATGGGGCTTTGAGCTCAGCAAGGCATTCTACCAAGGACCCCTGATTGCAGCAAGGTCCAAAATCACTTTAATACAGATTATCAGGAAATAATAGAACAAATTATCACACTTATGAAAAGGAAAATAAATGGAATTAAGACCAAAAAAACACCAAAAGGTAATGTAAATTCTATGGATTATAATTCACAGATGTTTCCAAAATATTGAGGTTCTTCAGCAAACAGTTACAGTAAGCAAAATTTGTAAAAGTATCAATTGTTTTGGCCCCTTTCAACACAAAACATTCCACTGAGGCCACATCATACTATTTAACTATCCAGTTTTGCATACACACAGTAGTAGCTTTTTCTGGGATTTATGAGAAAAGCTGCAGTGCTAAAATCATGATTCAAAGCTCTCAGATATGAATTTTAAAAAGTACTACAACTTAAAAAAAAAAAAAAAAAAGAACTGGAGTTACATTAGTCCCATAACTGATAGGCATTTTTAGGAAGAATTCCATACAAAATTTGAAGGACTAGTTTTGGAAAAAGTTATCAGTGAATACAGCAAGGTTTTGATTTCCAGCATCTGCAAGCACCTGCAGTGATCCTGTCCCATTTGCCTGCTAATTTAAATTTACAGTATTATGCCCTAATACTTCTAATCACTGCAGAGATTCCTCTTTCCACAGGAGGGAGCCTTTCTCCTCAAAGATGGCTGAATACCTCTTTTGCAATTATCTCATTTTGGAAGTGGTGTAGAATTTCTAAACGGTTCAGAAAAGCTCTACTCATGACAGCTTCTGCACAGTATTAGTGGAAAAGATTCACAAAATGAAGCAGAAAATCGAAAACCAAAGATCAAGCACTTCTAAGCTAAACCACAATTACTTATTCTTTAATAAAAACCAAGACCTAGGTGCAAGAACTCATATAAAATGAGTTTCACTCGATGTAGGTTGACGGAAAATTCTTTGTAGCCTTTTCTGGTCTCAGGGATACCAAATTGAGATTACACAAGAATGAAGCCTCGACTTCCTTGGACTCTTGTGTTGCTGCACATTGTTACTCTTCTTCTCCCCTCCCACCCTCCCATAATACTATTATTTATGTAGCAGGAAAGCCTGACAATACCAGGTCTAACACCACCATTTATATCCAGACATACCTGATATTGATAAACTTCATTGCCATTACTGAAGCTGTGAGTGATCCAGACAGTCAGCATTAGAAGGAACAATAAATCATGCTAATCGCAGAACATAATGTCTTGAGAAGAAATCCTCGCTAATAACTGAAAGAGAACAACTACATTTATTTAAATTTGAAAATATGTTCTAAAGGAAACAAGGAAAAAAATCCTCTTTCTAGATAACTAGTTACTAATCCAGCCTCAAGTGAAGTTCAGGTTTCACTAAGTTGACCTGGATGGCAGCTTTTTCCAGAGAAACAACTCACTGCCATCATCCAAAATTTTGCACCATGCTTGATGGCAGCTCTGAGGTGCAATTTCTATCACAGCAATATTGTGATAACCGTGCAATTACGAGTTTTCACAGGTACTGCTTCCACCACTGTTTCCTTAGCAAAATCACAAAATCCAGAACGGACAAATCAAGAAGGATTAAGCTATGCTGTTCTCACCATTTAATAGCTAGAGAATTTTACATTCCCTGTTGCCTAAGTTTTAGCCCCACAGGTATATTCTTCTCCTAAGGTGTATAGTGAATTCTCCACTCTCAATAATAGGGATAACACATGCACACAAAGGGGAGAATGAGCCCTTGAGGCCTACTGTAGTAGTAATTTCGAAATATTAGAGTAAACATATTTTGCATGGGATGGATAATAAGCCTGGACATCAGTTTCTATTGTTTTGAATGCATGAGTCTGTACACTTAGAACACGCTATAAACTAAAGATATAAACTAAAGAGTCCCTTAGTTTCCAGTTTAGTATGAGTTTCAAGCAATGGTTCTACCATGAATAACTAATTGCTTTATTAATACACCGATCTAATACAGATCAAAGCTCTATGGAGTCAAGCGAAGTAGAAGGGAGTAGGCAAACTGCATCTTCTCCTCCAAAGGTCTTACAGTCTTGATTTACGACTAGCTACATAAAAAAATAGCACCTGCTACTCAGACCTTTTCCCTCTTGGCAATTAAAGTAATGAATTCAAAAAAAAAAACTATGAGTCTTTACTGCCTTCAGTACTTCCTACTACACCATGAGCATGCGCACTCTGCTTTAGTTTACAAATAACGAACAGTAGGAAAGATGGATTCAACTCTAGGCCATGGTCAGCTAAGCTGAAGGCTAGAATTTAAGTTCGAAAGGCTGACTGCAGTGTGCTAACTTAGTATTGTTCAACTTTTTTAAATCCTACCTAACATTTGGTGAGGGAGATGAGAAGGAAATCAAGCTGCAGACCATGTCACTGTCAGATCACATTCAATACTCAGGGTAATTTTTCAGAAAAAACTTTCCCTGCTCAGTGGTAATTCACCCTGCAAAATTATCATGCTATATGATACATGTAAATTGCTAACAAAATATTAAAAGTGAAACAAAGCAGGCCAGATAGCATAGTTTGAGAAAAGTCTGCAAGTTCACAATACAAGCTAAGGTAACCAAAGAGAATCTTGTTTATATTACACTTAACAAGTCCCAGTGGGAAAATGGACAGCTGTGTAAAGCTGGCTTGGTTGCCCCCCACTCCCACCCCCCGCACCTTTTTTTTAAAACGATAATTACGTGCGACTGATGTTTCATAGAATTAAATGTCCAGAGAGTCTGTTGAAAATTCAAGGTAAATACTGATAAAGCTTGAACATAGAAAGTAGATAAAAATGCATCCTCAGTGGTGCATTTTGGAAGACAGCCAAGATCATCTCTGAAGCATAATCCTCTTGACGTCAAGCAAAAGTCTTTAGTGAGTAACACTACATTTTCCATACTAGGCTTATTTGAGTACAAGGACTTAAAGTCTACTCGACATCAAGCTTTTTAACAAGATTTGTAGCTTACAGAGTCAGTGTGTCAATATTTGTACTCATCCCATGATTCCTGTTCTATTTCTTAAAAAAAAAAATTTCAGACAATTCTGAAAGGGGAATACTTGCCCCTCGTTGTTATTTAGTGCATTTCCTAATATTAAACATGCTTCAAAAATGAGTTATTTTTCAAATGAGGTTTATCAAAACATATATCTACTAAAACCTTACCAAAATACTTCTTATTTTCAAGTGGTCTTAGCAGAAATAAAATTGTTGCATGCAAAAGGTTGAAAATTTTGAAAGCCTTAATTTATTTGATCAGGTAGCTGGAAATTCTTATAACAAAAATTTTTCACAGTTTTAAGCTAAAGAGCTGTTCTTTGTAAGAAGCATTTTATAATTAAAGTTATATTTTACTTTTTTTTTTTTTTTTAAGTCATACTATAAAGAACACACCTCTGTATCTTACCTATATGATTCATGGATGTAAGACTGACAAATATCAAATATGATCAATTTTTTCCCTTCTAAGTATCGCTTTTTAACAAGATGAAGGGTTAAAATAGTCATTTGGCTCTCTAAGGTTCTCTTGGCCCTCTATCCTTTCTCTTATTCCAAATTAAGAAAAACAAACAGTAGGGTATGATCCTTAGCAAGCTACATATCTACTTAACCCGGAACATTAATAAGTACCAGAACTTTTATCCCACTATGGCTCCTTTTTGTGCTACTCACATAGAAGGCATCCCACAGTTTTCCCTAAGAAAAGGGGATGTGGCTGGAGAGCCATATTACAGTCCTCAGAGGGCACAATTTAACATTCGCCTGGCAGTCTGAGCACAAGAAGCGAGCAGAGCAAAACAGAATGCTTATTGGGGCTTTTCTGCTTCAAGATTTACACAAATCACAGCTCGCTGGATTTGGACTGCTGCTGAAGTGTGAAACTTAAACTTGGGCGGCTACAGTGCCTCCAGCTTAGAAAGAGCAAAGTCAATACATTGATTTGGAAGCTCACTTATGTGGAACATTTAACATTCGTATGCTGCTTGAATATTATTATAACATTTATGAAACTTGACAGAAGATATTCAATCCTTCAAAAAGTTTTATGATCCAGAACAGCTTTAAGGTATTTGTCCTGTGTGGTGAAAGAAAGCATGTACAACACTTTATGTATATGCACTGCCATTTCTAGATAATTTGCACTTCTGAAATATCAGTGGAGACAAAAATGTTCTTACCTTCCATACTTCTGAGAAGCTTGTAAAAGTGCATGGATTAAAGTAAAAGTAATTCTAAACATCAAAAAAAAAATCCCACAAAAATACACAGGAAATTGAAGAAAAAGTTGACTTAGAAAGCTTATGGGAGATTCACTCAGATTTGAAGTAGCTGAAACATACTGAAGCAGAGGAAACAACAAAAATTGATTCCTTTTTGGTAGTTTAGTCCTTTCCTTGACACACACGTGAGCATTAAGAGTCATTCCAACTGATTTTAATCAGGTCTATAACAGCAACAACAACACAGCAGAAATAATTTGCAGTGGAATAAAGGGTTCCATCCAGCTGAGATACGCAGTTTCAAAACCCTCAAGTTCACCAGGATTTGTGAGTGCACAAACCGTATTGGGCCAGGCCCTAACTCCAATCACAACACTGCTCAGTGAAATTTGCACATGTATTTGCAACACCCCAGAAAACTAGCAGGATCACCCCCCAAAACACTAGTTGCTGCAACTTTTCAGGAACTGAAAACTGGAAAAAATCATTCAGTCTACGATACCATAAATAGATTAGCTTGGTTTCAGGTACACTGATATTCCATGTTTGGTTGACTGGCTTCTAAAAAGGGGAGACCTCCAATCAAAACTTTTCTTACCAGGGGGACAAACAGGTTCTTGCTCCACCACGGGTTTTTGGTGTCTAACAAAAATTAGGTGCCCCTCTAACCAGGGGTAATTCAGAACCTCTGCCCTCTGTGGTCCATTTCCATGCAGTGTCTAGGAACTCAGTATTTTGAAGATTTTTACACCTGTTCGTTAAAAGTAGCTGAAGTTGACTAATCGATTCAATTTTATCAAAACGGCACACGCACCATGAGCACAGATGCTTTGTTCCTTAAACCTACCTAAAAATGGCTTCTTAAAATGTCAGTGGCAGTAATTCTCCTTTACTTGGCCCTCTTCTTTTAAAACTAAAATAGTAATTGACGCATTCATGCCAGCAAAGATGCATCTATCTACAAGATTTCAAAGTGACTATGCGAGGAGGTTGGGCGAAGGAGGAGGTGTCTAATCTACAACAATTACTGCCATAATGTAAGGTCCATCACAGCTCCCTGACAACACACCTTAGCCCTCCTCTGGAAGGGCCACATTTAGCCTTTGTAGCCATTCACTGAAAGAGGAGTGAAAACTCAAAAGTGCCAATAACAGCATTCTTTTAATCAGTGATGCCAAAAATTTGATCAGAGATCTTTTAGGAGGCTACCAGATCAACCCAGCTACTAGAAGAAAATCTTATGCAGTACAACCACCACATACGGAAAGCTGTAGACTTCAGTTTTCTTACATCTATGATTTTTAAACCCAACTCAGAACACGCACAAAATGTTTTTATTAGAGCTGCAGTCAAGGACACATCAGCTATTATGAAATAGTAAAATGTAACTGCTGCAAACAACATTCTGGATTGGTCTACAGTAAGTTGAGTTTCTGCCCAACATCCACTTGCTGTCAGGCTCCCACAGAGTGACACTAAGCTGCTTCATCAGGAGTCTTACAGTTTATTCTGCCTTTACTGCAACTCTTGACTATGCAGCTGTGCAGTAGTAAACATGACCTTAACATAGAGTAGAATTCTGGCAACAGCTTGATTGCGAATGTAATCTACAACAGTCACAGAACCTAACCATGCCAAAGGCAGAGTTACAGCTCTTAAAAACTCAGACTATAAATGGCTATACAAGATCACATTTCACACTGCAACTTGCTAGTGTGATTAACTTTAGTGCTGTGTTACACCTGTAAATCATTTATCTTTTTGCAGATGCTGCGTAAGTAATTTAGAAGTCCTAGGACCTGACTGTCCTCAAAACAGGTACTAATACAGGGAAAACAACAAATCAGTGGTACCACTTGAAACATATATTGTTAAGCAAGTGTGTCAGTCTCCATGGGATCAGTACCTTGGATGGTGAAGCGACCTAAAGCATGCTGGAAAATAAAACAGCATGCAATTTTAAAAGCTCAAAATGAAGGCCTGGTTAGCGTAGCAGATAAAAAACAAAAGCCTTCATTGAGTTTTTAGGATAAATATGTTTTACAAGTTTGGTCTGCAAAGTTTTGTTCAACAAAACAGTTATAAAATAGATTCTCTTGTAATGTTTTATATGGCAGGGTGAGCAGCCTAGAAAGGAATACATCTGTGATTTACTTACAAGTAGGCTACAGAAATAACTAGCTACTGTCTTTGCTGTTGTTATAAAGACAAGCTACAGTGAAAAGATGATGCTTCTTTGAAAGCAACTGCTTAGGTGCACATAAAAAGAATATAAAACTGAAGATAAAAAGATGCAACTAACTGACTGTAACAGAGTAAAATCCACCTACTGAAGTGAATAAAATCTCTGACAAAATACTGTGGCCCCTCTTCAGAGATTAATAGAAGACAGGTCAGCATATGAGAACAGACATCAAATTTCCATCCTTTTTGCATTTTCTCTTCTCAGAAAATGCACGTAGGCAATAAGAATACCAGGCTCAGGAACACACAGCTAGAGTCACAAAACCACTTTGAAACTACCTTCTCATTCAATGTGACTTAACTCCCAAACCAGTTCCTGTTTTTCAGTGATTTCAACTACAGCATAGGGAGGCCCTAAACAAGTAACTTCAGCAACAACTTTATAATCAGCTTAACTTGGTGCTGTCATAGAAAGACACTGTCCCTTCTCACACTTCCCAATCACATCATCCTCCCAGCATCTCACTAGTGCTCATGCAGTCATGTGGTCAGGCAGATCAGAAAGCTGATTTAGTGTAAACTTTTGGGGAGGTTATTCTTCAGCCAGATTAGCTCCCTGATCCCACCACCCATGCAGCCACAGGAATACTAACACTGGCCCAAGGGAGACATTAAGAATGCATGGCAGGATTTAGCTGTGCGAAACTGCACTTTCAGACAGACATTTAGGCCTCAGCTCACTACAGTATTTGCAACCCTGTTAAGCAAAACACACTGACTTGAGGCCTCAAGTTACTATGGTGATGAGCAGGGAATAAATGTTTATATATAATTAGATAAATTCTCCCTTCAAAGAAACAGTTGTCCTTCTCACAGGCAGCTATCCATATATATACATATTTAGCTAAGCAGATGTAAAAAATGCACTAGCCTTTTAAAGGTTAATGAACACTATTACTCACTGGTAAATTAATGACAGTTTAAACCTATGGCAAGAATTAACAAAAAGCACATGGAAAAATCAGTCCAGAGAATCCTGGCCCTTCTGAAAACTAAAAAGCTTAACTCCCTAAAGATGAAGTCAATGCTTATTTTTTATACATGATAAATACTAGCTTATGAAAAATAGGAATGATTACTAAAACTAGATATTATTGCTTAGGTTTAAAAAACTTATGCAACAGTTTTATTTGTTTCAGAAATGAATGCATGAGTCTTTCTTCTATGCAATCACTTCACTAAATCACCCTTACTTGTAAAATACAGGCAGCACTTTCTAACTCTAAGCTTACTGTAAAAGTGGCAAGCTGATATAAACAGGTTAATTTAGTTAAAATACTTGGTTCATAAACTCACAGTAAGTAACTGACTTTCTTCTCCAAAAGAGGAATCAGTCATTACTGTAGAACCATCCACCACAAAGATGAATACTCTGCTCAGGGTTTTGGGAAACCCTTTGCCACAATATTCATCTGTAGTTTGGCCTTTTTTTTTTTTTTTTTAATAAGAAAATCCAGCCCTAAGATCTGACCATCTGAAGTCTATATAGACATTTTTATAAGTATCTAAAAATACATGAATTTAAGGAAGTGCTAAATTCAGAGTAGATAAGGAGATGACTTCCTAGGACCAAAGCCTGCAGAAACTACTGACAAAGTTGGCCAAACTCTGAATTCCTCCTCAAAGGAAAACAAATGACTGCCAAAAGAGAGTATAAATGCTGCCAGCTGATGAGCTGCCTCGATCTTTCCACTACAGTGCCATTTGTTGCCAGTTCTTCCCTGTCTGTGTGCACTAGATTCCCTCTGACTCTCAGCCTGACACAGACCCAGTCCTGGTCTCGGAAGTCTCTCAGAATGAAGTCCAGCTTTACCCACCCTGTGTATGTCAATAGTCACGACTGTGGTTGGAAGTGATGTTTCGCCAACAGTGGGCAAGAAGCTTCTTCTCCCAGCCTCACATTATCACTTTCTTTGACTAAATTTTTTCTCCCTTTCTCTGCCAACATAACCGGATGCATATTCACTCCCTAAGCCAATTGTCAATATAATCAACACTAGAAAAATTTCAACTACTTAATGCATTTAAACTCAGGCAGATAACATTTTAAGAACTAGGTTAGGAAGCAGCCACATGCAGTTTCAGGCAAGTAGATCTCAGCGGAGAAACTTCCAGCAAAGGGGCAGCAAAAACAAGGTACTTTTCCTGCAGCACAGCAACATCCAGAACACACAGCTGGCACCTATCTGCACTTTATAACCTAGCAGTAAAGAATAGCAAGATCTTAACTCTAGTGAAGACATTGGACTAACACTTCATCTTTTGTATTTAGACTGTAAATTCCTCCAAGGCAAAGACTTTCTTCTGTGCCTTGCATACACTGTTGATAAACAAGACATGGTGAGAAACATGTATAGCCTTTCATGAAGAAACAGAATGTAATTACAAATTACTCCAAGAATAAGCCAAGCTCCTTCCTCTAGTTCACATGCAAATATCCTATTGAACACAATACAGGTATGAGAGGGAAGGAATTCAAGCTTGGAATCTGAACATCTGTTACAGGATCATCACTATTGAAAAAACCTTCTCAAACACCAAGGCTTATAGTTTTAGCTATTTTGCATTAAAGGATTTTTTAAATTTAAACTTGCTGAATAGTGGAACTTACAAGCATTTACACATATTTATAGAAGCAGTCTTGATACCAGTGCTGTATCTAGCCATAGTTGCAGGGAGCAGGGTGTCACTGCAAAAGCCAAATAGATAATTACATCAAACTAGAACTCCGTTTATCCTCAAAAACTATATCTAACTTTCAATTCATACAGGATTCACAGAGAATCACAGAACAGTTTAGGTTGGAAGGGACCTCTGGAGATCATCTAGTCCAACCTCCCTGCTCAAGCAGGGTCCTCTAGAGCATATTGCCCAGGATCACATCCAGACGGCTTTTGAATATCTCCAGCGAAGGAGACTCCACCACCTCTCTGGGCAACCTGTTCCAATGCTCTGTCACCCTCACAGTCAAGAAGTTTTTCCTCAGCTTCAGACGGAACTTCCTGTGGTTCAGTTTCTGCCCCTTGCCTCTTGTCCTGTCGCTGGGCACCACGGAGAAGAGCCTGGCCACATCCTCTCGACACCTTCCCTTCAGATACTTGGACACATCGATGAGATCGCCTCTCAGTCTTCTTCTCCAGGCTCAACAGGCCTGGCTCTCGCAGCCTTTCTTCAGAGGAGAGATGCTCCAGTCCCCTCCTCATCTTTGTAGCCCTCCACTGGACTCTCTCCAGTAGTGCCGTGTCTCTCTTGTACTGGGGAGCCCAGAATTGGACACAGTACTCCAGGTGAGGCCTCACCAGGGCTGAGCAGAGGGGCAGGATCACCTCCCTTGACCTGCTGGCAACACTCTTCCTCAGGCACCCCAAGATATCATTGGCCTTCTTGGCCACAAGGCCACATTGCTGCCTCGTGGTTAACTCGTTGTCCACCACGACTCCCAGGTCCTTCTCTCCAGAGCTGCTTTCCAACAGCTCAGCCCCCGCCAGCCTGTACTGCTGCATGGGGTTATTCCTGCCTAGGTGCAGGACCCTGCACTTGCCTTTGTGGAGCTTCAGGAGGCTCCTCTCCGCCCAACTCTCCAGCCTGACCAGGTCCCTCTGAATGGCAGCACAGTCTCCTGGGGTGCCAGCCACTCCCCCCAGTTTAGTATCATCAGCAAGCTTGCTGAGGGTGTGCTCTGCCCCTTCATCCAGGTCATCGAAGACTACACTGAACAAGACTGGAGCCAGGACTGACCCCTGGGGGACACCGCGAGCTACAGGCCTCCAACTAGACTCTGCGCCACTCACCACAACCCTCGGAGCTCGGCCATCCAGCCCGTTCTCAAGCCACCCCGCCGTCCACTCATCCAACCCACACTTCCTGAGCTTACCGAGGAGGATGTGATGGGAGACGGTGTCAAAAGCCTTGCGGAACTCCAGGGAGACAACATCCACTGCTCTGCCCTCAGCTACCCAGCCAGTCATTCCAGCAGAGAAGGCCATCAGATTGGTCAAGCACGATTTCCCCTTGGGTGAATCCATGCTGACTACTCCTGATCCCCTTCTTGTCCTCCACATGCTTAGAGATGACCTCCAGGAGGAGCTGCTCCATCACCTTTCCAGGGATGGAGGTGAGGCTGACAGGCCTGGAGTTCCCTGGCTCCTCCTTCTTGCCCCTTTTGAAGACTGCCGTGACATTGGCTTTCTTCCAGTCCTCAGGCACCTCTCCTGATCTCCAGGACCTTTCCAAGATGACGGAGAGTGGCCTAGCAATAACATCCCATCAGCTCCCTCAGTACTTGCAATTGCGTCCCATCAGGGCCCACGGATTTGTGGATGTCAAGTTTGCACAAGAGATCTCTACCCTGATCCTCCTCCACCAAGGCAGAGTCTTCCTTTCTCCAGACTTCCTCTCTGGTCCCCAGGGTCTGGAATTCCTGAGGGCTGGCCTTAGCAGTGAAGACGGAAGCAAAGGTGGCATTCAGCAACTCTGCCTTCTCTGTATCCTTCGTTACCAGGGCACCCGCCCCGTTCAGCAGCAGTGGGCGCACATTTTCCCTAGTCTTCCTTTTGCTATGGATGTATTTGAAGATGCCCTGCTCTACTAATAAATAGGCTCTGTTTATTGCATTCAGAACAGCAGTGCTAAAAGTTAAAATAAGAACACCCCCATAGACCTTTGACAGCAGATAAAATAAAGGCTATGGGTTGTTCAGCATCAGAAGTAAATTTATGGCCTTGCCTGAAAAGAAAAAAGAATGCCCTCATTTGCGTTGGCCAAGTTCTCTTACTTTATCAGATGTACCAACATATGGCACACTATTGATCAAAACTGTCCCAGTCAGCACAAGAGAGTTCCAAGAGGACTACATACATGCTCCTCCTTACCGCTCACTGCAGGCATACAGTACCCAGCCACAGGGAATGAAAGCTCTCAGTTGCTGCCTACTAAGGTCCAGCTCGAAGCACTGCTACAGAGTTTATATCCAGCAGGACATGATAGTATTAATGACCTACATTTATACTTTGCTAGGTATGCCCAAATCAATAGCATGCTGCCTCACCATCCAATAAAGAACGTTTCTGAGAACAGTTTCCATTTGCAAGAGGGCCAGGATATTAAAATTTCCCAGATATGGCTTATGCTTTTAGAGCTACTGGTTAGCAATAGAGATGTAGGGAAATATCTTTCTGAGCACAAGTCAGCCAGAAAACTGCAAATTATGTTGATCAAAAAGCTACTGCAGCGTTGTTCATTCTAGTCCAGAACTCAGAGAAGCATAAACAGAGAAAGGACATAGACTGCAGTTCTACCAAAAAGGTTTGTCAGAATGGTGGTACAGCTTCATCCACAGGCTGCTATTACCTTGGGAACAGTGGGTCCACCAGAACTGTACAAACCTCACCAAATCTTTGCCTTTCTGCCTTTGACACCCGCAGTTGTAGCATAAGTCAGAGGTGATATGTAACAAACTGCTACACTGTGTGAGACTGTTACCTACTACAAGTTTCTATAGCTTTTGCTTTTTCTTAAGCTAAGACACACATGCATTGCAGAGCTCTCACGGCATTCTAAAGTACAGTTGTGTACTTCACCTACCTGTGAAGTAGCTCTCCCTGGTGATTTTACTGGTGATTCCCAAGTGTGCAGAAATAATTATGTAACAACTTCAGCTGAAGGTGGAAAGGCATGCATAAAAAGTTAAGGTTCTTTACCAACTAATGGCCATTTTTTCCAACATGTAACTAGTCTCATCTGGCTAGTATTATCTTGATAATGAATAACAAGTGCTACTTTTGTGTGTGGCATTGTTCTCTTAACGCTCTGCTTGGTTATACATGCACACAAACTTATACACACCTAACTAAGCTATAAAATTTTTGTTGAGTTCCCCACCAGGTAAAAAGCATTGGAGCTGCCACTGGTCTTACTCTTCCTACCACAGAGGAGGCTGAAGTGAAATTGTTTTAAAACTAGATTTCACATTGAGGACAGTCTCAACCATCTTATATTACAGGATATATACTGCTCAAACTAGGGACAGCACATTTGAGGAGACTATCAAGTGCTAAAAGCTTCTGGGCTGTAGCCAATTTCAGCAGCGGTGTTTTAGAGTATAAAACCTGAAGTTTATTTCAGTGTGCAAAGCAGAGTACAAAATAAAAAGCATAAGTTCCAAGAGGAGCAGAACTTTTCCCTATTGACGGAGAAAAGAAATCAAGACTACTGCATGACTAAGTCACCCAAAATTTCACTGTATTTATTTAGGAACTTCAGTTTCATTTTGCATATCTTTTGTCTGTAGGGAGACAGAAGCAGTGAGGGGAAGTTTGATATGAGGATATAAGCAAGAGACTTTATTCTGACTTTTCAGAAAATTTCTCAGCAGCTCCTTTTGGCGAAGAAAAATCTCCGTCTCAACAATTTCTTGACAGAGAGTTATGCAACAGCACGACTGATCAGAAACTAACCTTAAACTAAATTCATTCCACATCAGAACTTAGAAGGTACTTTGCCAAAAAAGCAAGAGGAAAAAACATGATTTACAATGTACCACAATAACGAGCTGCACCCCATGGCTAGCAAGTACCTCTTAATTAGGCAGTTGTTTGCAACATGGAGGCCCAAAGACTTAAACCAGACTAGATCTTCAGATAAACACAGATTAAGAGTGAGTCCAGCCAAGTTACAACTCCTGTAAGCAATTCTTTAACTTCTGTGCAGAACAAGAGCTCCTGACAGCCATAACAATTGTGCACAAAAAGACGCAATCTTATGACTCCTCCTTCTCCAAGGAAGATGATGACGCCAGGAAACTGAATCTCTTTATTATTCCTTAGGTGAATATACTATGCTAAGCACAAAGACCAAACGTTCAGTGGCAGAATTTGTATCTTCCAGCATCAGGTTGAAAGGATGAGACCTAAGATGTTAAAAAACATTAGATTCAGAATCTGAACCAGCTTTACGGGAACAAAACATAGAACCCCCATCCAGCAGTGTCAGAACAACCTGACTCTTGATACTGAAAGCAGCAGAGCAAGGCTGCAACTTCACCCATCACCAAAGACCTGAGGCAATTTTCCAGTTCATAGTACCGATAGAGAATACCTGAAGACTACCATGGCAAGAGAAAGGTAGTATCCAATGGGCAATCCACACATTAAGAGAAAGGCACAGTGGATAGAGCGGACCCTCTGCATCTCAAGACAAGAGCATCTTCAAGAACAGTCTTACTAGGTCTAAAGTAGTAAATCCTACCACAGCTATATAAATATAGTTAATATTCTGAATTAGCACAAAATTGGATCCTTGGGAGTTCTCAGAAGCACTTCTAGGTTCCAACGGCAAAAGATAAGTCTCATTGCCACAGGAATTAACTGGCATTAGGGGTTAATTACCTCCTCTTTCTCAAACTGAAACTACAAACCACACAGTACACAATATACACTGTCTGAAAGTGCCTACATGGCACAAAGGCACAGAATGGGGAACGTATATAAAATATAAGAACACTGAGACCACAGCAGTCAAAGCTATGGAAAAATGCACAGCTAAGGTGGATGCAATTTACCATATTATACAATGGATAGCACTTGTTAAAGTAATTCTTTTACTTTTCCATGATGACAGAAAGAGTTAATGCTTCCCTACATTCACTAAACTCCACACAGCACACATACTGGTACGTTAAATGGCACTTCAGTCAAAGCAACATTTATTTTCATTGGTTTTGAAAGAGTTGGGTTACTTCTAGGTATTCACATGCCATCCCCCAACTCAAATTGTTGGTGGATCAAACAGCTCCCCAGCTTTCCCTCCACCACAAGAAGGGGGAGGAAAAAGACATTTTGGCATTGTTCCAGTTCAAACTCCACTGTTTCACTACTAATTTGTTGGTCTGATTGATATTTGAGTGATTATCTGCAAAATTTGGACTGGCCAGAACCTGGACCAATCAGCCAACAACACACGGTCAGTGCTAAGACAGGCACTGCTTTAAAATAATTCAAGTAATTGTTTCCACAAGATCAAAGTTACATACATTAAAAGCTCATTAGCATCCTGCACAGGCCAATTTCCACTGTCCACTCAGCAAGTGCAGGAAAATAATAAGACCATCACAGTTCAAACTGATATATGTATATCCTTAGGAGAGTGAAACATAAGCAACAATCCTTTTCAACTGTGGTAGACAAGCACAACAGTGAAAGAAAAAAAAAAAAAAATCAAACTGTACTCATGCTTGCAGCATTTACTCCCAGTTGCTGTAAGCTCTTTGAGTGAGCAGTCAGCCCACAGTTCTTATCATACTTACCCAGAACAAATGTCTTTAGGAAAAAAAAAAAAAAAAATCAGTGAATTATACCAACCCCAACTACAGCTGGATGCCATCAAAATATCTTAACAGCTGCCAGACAAATAAGACCACTGTATTAAATTATTATGCCAACAGCATAGTCTCAAGATAGATTGAGACTAGAAGGTTACATTTTTCTTGCAAATTGTTTCCATATATTTGTTCTGTGGAGAGCTAGTTGATACAGTGATACAGTTACAGGCACTGAGTCAAAGATAGAGAAAGCATTTTTATCCTCAACTTAGCCTAGCTGGCACTGATAAATTTAGGAAAGTAAGCAAGCCCTGAATTTTACGAAATCAGAACTCCATTCCTTATAGCCCAGTTGAGGGAAAAAAAAAAAAGTTTAATGCGTTGTTTATCACACCATGGCTAAGAGCTCAAAAGGGTAACTGAAAAAATAATCCTAATATCAGGACATTTATTTCACAACACCTCAGGCAGCATGTCCACTGGCATCCACAAATCAAAGACATTTATGACTACAGTTTTAGTTAACATACATATGCTACAGATACTATACATCCACACCTACTCTAACTATTTGAAATCTAGTGCCCTCCAGGGATGCAAAATGACCCAGCAGGTTACCAAAAGCACCCTGTTAACTTACACCTTCATAAGGCTGCTGTGGTCCACACTGCTTCTAGTATTAAGAACAGCCTCATTCTTAATTTTCAAGGTAAGGAGAGAAGCGTTCCCCTGTGTCCCTAACCTTATTTGACCATTTTTTTCAGCTGCATCTTACTGGATCTGAAAAATATAATCTCCCTTGTCTCGCAAATCTCGGCTTGAACTGACACAAACGTATATGCAAGAAAATAAGGACCGACTCCTTTTAATTTCTTTCAACCAAAAAGACAGATGTAGGTGTAACAGAAATAAAATGAGAGGTACTTCATCTTTCCATCCATTTGTCAGTTTCAGTCACTATTGTGACTAAAGCACTAGATTTGCTTATTATTCTACTTGTTATTGCAGATAAAATAAGATGAATAAATATAGCGCATCAGTTTTAAAGACTTAGGAGTTCAGTACCTGCAGCAACAGGGTAATTCATTTCAAACATTCTGAGAAGGATATTTCTCATTTCTGTCTAGAAAACCTTCCTCTTTTGCTGATAATATATTGCATCCTTCTTCCCTCAGTAGCTAAAAGCACTTTTCTTCAAAGCCAGGTCATAAAAGGTGTCTTCTTTTTCTGCTGAAGTGTTACTGAATAAGAGTTTTTATATTTATTGTTATAAAACATGACAGGAGCCAACAAGAACACTCACATGCTTAAAAATGGCATATTTTTCAAGCTTTACTGCACTGCTACAAGAGTTTACCTGCTTTGCTGGGAAAAGCTGCTTATGGGCTGCTCTTTAGGGTCAGGATAGAAGATTATTTAATCAGGTGGCAGCCCTCACCCTGGGTTAACAGACACGGCAATACTCCATACAAGATAAACTCAGTGACATTTGTGAGTACAGGATACGTACATGAAGAACAGGACAAGGCAAGACAAAGAAAGATATTCTCAGAGGATCAAAGATACACATTATATTAAATGAAAATCTAGAGATAGATAAGGCACCACAAACAGCATTTAAGAACTATACTCTGAAAAGAAGAATTGTAGCTGGAGACCAGTCACATAATCATGAGCATGGAATTTGTTTTCCAAGTATTAGGTCAAGCACTGTGCAAATCACATTATTATTGTTAATGTCACTTAAGAATCCAAATAGGTACATAGTTAACTTATCTGTAACTAAAAGGACTCTTAGTTATATGCAAAAGTATAATTATTCTGAAGTTGAACTGTTATAATTATGCTGCAAAGAAACTTTACTAACAGCCAGAAACTGATAAACTATAGGATTGTCTGAAACTTATTCTAAAAATACATGTAAACATCTATATTTGAAAAAATACTATTCAGAAATACAGATCTCACAATGTAAAGTGTTAAATGCAAGTCATGGCTCTATACAGATTCTTAGTTTTACAAACTAACAAATGTCATCTTGTATTTTAACATCTTTTAGAAGTCAGATGTAAAAGCAATTGATACAGAAAAGGAATTAAAGTTAGCATGTCTTTGTGCTGTATCTAGAGGTTTAAAACAGCTGGCAATGGCATAATTATATTAGAAGATAAAAACTGCATTTTCATAAATTCTTGGCTGTCACTAATTGTTACCTTTTTAGGTTTCAAGCAAGGTATTGTATTCCTGGTTTCTGCATATTTCAGTCCCATCACACAGGCAATACAAATTCTAGCCATCTTCAACTTAAGTTAGTTGATTTTACCTCAAATTTGCATGTGCTAGATAAGGCTACAGTAACAAAGCAGCAAGCAGCAAGACTATTTCATATCAGGCTATTTTATATCAGAATATCTTTTTCTTTTGTAGTTCTTGAAAATTTTTTTTATCTAAGGTCCAGTAAACCGTAATACTAGTTTTTCGTAAAATCTAGGAACATTTTCTTCCTAGATGCATTAGCAACTGGGTTTGCTTTCTAGAGAACAGCTGTCCTAACCACCCATACCTGTTAACAGGGGCTGTGCAAGAAAATAGGAACTTCCTTACCCAGATCAGACCATTTCATCCTGCATAACCTCTCATCGTGGCAAGGCCCAGGTTCTTACTGCCTAGGCCTTTTTTGCTGATTTGCTATTAACTTGAGGGCTGTGGAGTAGTGTGTATTTTGCTTTCTTTCAGTGTGAATTAATTACCTTTTGTTTGCTGACACTTAATTTTGCACATCACCACGCTCTTCATTTACTTATCTTTGCCAGATTTTTTTCCATGCAATAATGTCCCTAGCCTACTCTTTGTCTGCAGCTCTTCTCAGTCAAACTTACCCTTGTTTGCAGGGCATAAAGGTAAGCTGAACATCACTGAACAGAACCTAAAGTAAGTTTTTGTCTGTCATTAACTATTTCTAAGAACTGTCCATTTATTAACATGCTTTGTTTCAGTCCTTTAGATGAGAACTTCTAATTTGTTTTTGAATTTCATATTCATCCTTTATGTAGTTTCCTCAGTATGCTTTTGTACAGGAGACTCTCCATTCCTCCTAGCACTTGCACATTAGCGCTTGACTTCAAGACTCGAGGTTTCTCAAGGAACTGTTAAGTTATCCTCACCTGGTCTTAGGGTAGCTCAAACTCCCACAACAGGGCTACAACAACGAGGCAGTTCCTTTTCCAAGAAGGCAAAAGGAGAAGAAATGCTCATTTTAGATCAGAAAGCCCACATTCAACTATCATCCTAAAAAAAAAGGGAACGTGGTTTTAATGTAATAAGCTGGTCTCCCTTTCCACCACAAATAAGGTTGCCGTCCACATTGAATTTGGCAGAACTGATTTGCATTTCCCTATTATGAGCCAAATACCAAATGCCCAAACCAACATCAACATGGTACCGAACCCACTCTTTGGCAGTATTAATGTAACAATATTTTATATGCAATAGTTATTGTCACATCACCACTTCGTTTGTCACAGTGTTACGCACTGTGTTATGGTGCTCCAAAATAAATACACTCAGCAGAGCGAGCACAGAGAGAAGGGCAAAAACAGCAAATAGAAAGTAAAATCAACCCATCTCTACTCAGTATTTTACTTTATCCTTCCTAGGGGTTTTAAAGCCATCATCTGGCCTACTTACAACTTTACAATATATATAGGTCATTCCCTGAGAGTCAGTCTTACTTATGCAAGTAGCTGCATTGTCCTAAATCTTGACTCAAAGAGCTGTTAAGACTACGTCTTTTATCTTATGTTGCACTTAACTTTATCAGTCATTTTATTTTACAGACTGATCAGGACAAAACCAGAGGTAAGACACATGAACGCTATTAAGAATTATCTGACCAGAAGAATTCTGTTAGTTTTGTATAATTATCTATTGATACCAAAGAAAAACTGTTCCCTAAAAACCGTAAAGTACTGAGTGCTCTTCAGCCTGGTTAGTCTCCTGCAACGTTACATTAAAAGAGGGCAAGTGCCAGAACACCAGCTCCCACTTAGATCCACACACCCAAAGCTCACCCTGCCTCTTCTTTTTGCTATGTTTCTGGCAAACAGCAGAAGTAACATTAAAAGCAAGGAAAGCAGCTAGAGCAGCATGGGCTCCGACTGCACTTCGCAGAGGAACAGGAGGGGAAGAGGGAATATGAAGGACCAAGGACAACCAGAACTGCTGAACGGCCCCAAAACATCTCCAGGGACGGAGATGCCTCCCCGGGCAGAAGCCTAGGAAAGTGCGCAGAGACACGCACTGTTGTTAGGGCCCTGCAGGCAACCGCTAAGCGGCCTCCCAGCTCGCTACCTTCCTCTAACACCCTCGGTGGCACGGGAACCCCACAAAGCGCCGAGAGGCACCGACCGAACAACCCGCCCCCAGTCCAACGTCTCCCACGCAACGCCCACCGGCCGCCATTTTGCACACCCCGCCACCCTCACCGCCCAGCCCGCCCGCTCGCGGACGTCACGCGCCGGCCCCGCCCCCTGGGCACAGGCGGTGCTCGGTGCCCGGATGTAGGCGGTGCCGCCCCCGGCTGCCGAGCGTTCGCGGCGCGCGTCCCCTCCCCCCTCACTGCCTGCGCGCCGTTGCGGGTCAGCGGGAGCTACTGCAGTGAGAGGAATCGGCGGCAGCGGGGTCCGGGGCGCGGCGGCGACGCCGAGTGACAGCAGCGAAGCCTGTGCTCGGTTGATTCAGCTGCGGGAGAAACTCCTGACGCCTACCCGTCACCATGGTGAGGGTCCCCCCCCCCTCCACTTCTCTCCCCGCACCGGGCCTCCCGCATCGGGCCCGCCGGAATATTCCAGACCGCCTCGGGCCGGGCGCGGCGGGGGGGGGGAGGAGGCCCCGCGGCCCGGGCCAGCCCGGCCTGGCCGAGCTGCCGCTCCGCCTCGCTCCCGCTGCCCTGCCGCTGACCCGTCTCCTCGGCCTCCCGCCCGGGAGCCATCTGCGGCCTTTCCCCCGCGCCGCCCATGCCTGTCCCGCTGGGCCGAGCCGCCCCGGGGCGAGCACGTCCCGCTGCCTGCGCGCCCGCCGCCGCCCACGGCCGCCGCCTCTGCCCCGCTCAGCCCGCTGCCTCTCCGCCTACTCCCGCCGCTGCCTGCCGCCCCCCGCCCCTTTCCTCGTCCGCTTCCTCCCCCCGCCAAGTGCTCATCTGCCTCTGTTCCTGCCTTATTTCTTCCCCTTTTCCTCTAGCACCCCCGGGTCCCCCCCCCCTCCCCTCTAAATGCGTTCACCCTCATTCACTTCCAGCCCTTTCTCGAAATTTGGGGGTTCAGACGCTGCGGCCTCTGTTTCATCTGTTTTCCACATTTATCTGCATTGCCAATCAAACCCGTCGTTTTTAGTCGCGGTGTCTTGCGGGGGTTGTTTTGCAATCTCAATAGGTTTCTCTTCCCCCGCCCTTGGTGCAGCAGCGTTTTTCTGTTCATGTGCAGACCGGAAAGCTATAATGCACGTAGCCGATGGCAGGAGTGTGCTAGATAACGTATACTTTAATTGTCCAGGTTTAAAGGCTAGCTCTTTCTATATGATATGCGTGTGCGTTTTCAGACTACAGCAAGAAGCCACGGAGTATGTTCAGGTGTGCGTATTTGAGTTGCCCTGTTTTTTAAATCATGGCAATTTAAATTTCCCTTTTACTGCCGTAAAATTAATCCAGAGATACAGTATGGAGTCCTGTAGTATTTTACGTCGACACTAGGGGTGTCTCCTGCTTGCCACCACTGCCAAGAAATCAACGCCCTTTTTTAATAAACATTTATTTTAGCCTAAATTATCCAGTACCCTGGCTGCAGGAAGACTCTGGCAATATTTTGGTTTTAGAATCGGAGATTTTCATTCTTAACTCTGTAAGTGCAAGGCCAGCTGTTTATTGCCATTTCATGTTAGACTTCACAGAGCCTAGGAGCCAAAAATGGATTTTCTTTTGTTTTTAAGCAGGGGATTGCAGTCTTTCCTTTAAATAATAAAATTGTGGCAGAAACTGATGCTGCAGGCTCAAGCTGTCTTTGCACATGTTCTTCAAAGTCTGTTAGAGGTGTGTTTAGAGAAATATTTTTAAAATGTTTAGAGGCTTGTTTTGTTTTGAACTGTGGATTAAAACAATGTGTTTACTGAATACCTTGACATGCTCATGGACTACATTAAGACTGTCAGAAAAGAAAGCTCATATTTTGCAAACAAGGCATTAACGAGATCAAGACCTTTAAACAAAACTTATGATCAATTTTAATAGTTGCTATGAGTATGTAGATATACAGTGGTCCTCTTCTGTACAGTAGTTGTGCTCTTACTGCCGTTAGTTGGGTCTTCTGTGAAAACTTTGTTCTCAAGGATTTGTCTGATGAGATGTGCTAAAACGTGCCTAAGAGGAGAGAAAATGTTACTTAACGGTGGAATCCGTGTCTATATGAGAGTGCTGCATAATGACTATGACTGTCTGACTATAACTGTCATTAAAAGAGAACGAGGAAAGAATCAAAGCTACTCTAGAATCCTTTGCTGCTATAATAATGTTAGTTATTATTTTTTGACTCCTTAAAGAGTGTTTCTGTACAGTCAGTTGTCATGCTCTAAATGCAGATGCATGGAAAAAGCTACTCTGGATATTATTTCTGCCGGTAAAAGTATTTGTTTGCTAGAATAAGCAGTAACAATACTAACAGAGTTTTCACCATAGCTGTATCAGTACCCTGTTTCTGATAATGCCTGATCTTAGGTGCCTCATAGTCTGAAAACTAGGCAAAAACTAAATAGTTGATATTCATTTAAAAAAAATCATGTAAGTTAGTGTTATTTTTACTGCCTTTACTTTGTGGATGTTTTTATTGGAAGAGAAATAGAAATGAGGAAATAGAACTTATTTCAACCTCAGTTTTTTAATAATAGTGATCCTTTTCACAGTTTGGAGTAACATTTCTTTTGTTACAGTTACAGTGGAGAAAAAGAGATGACTGTACTGTCACGTTCGTAATAGGTAGTTCAAAATAAAACATAAATATCTAGTGAGTCAGTGTAACCCTGAATGTTTTGGTGTAGCCACTTTTAAAATAATTTTTTAGCAGGCAAAGTGTGCTAAGTTGGTGAGTCTATTACATAATGTTAGATGTAATGTTGACATGCTGTTTCTGCCAGAATTGGTTTGGAAAATGCTGTTTACAGAAACACTTACTAGTAAAAGATAAACAGCACAGGTACAGGATATTAAATTATTTAGATTTTGGATAAATTCTCTTTTGTTGGGATTCTCTGTATTCTGGTAGGGAGTGCTTCACAGGGACTTGTTCTTATCTAGCTCTTGAGCTTCACAGTTGCAGAAGAGAAGACAAAGAATTCAACTAAAGTAACCCAAACTGTCACATAACGTGCATAGCTTTTTTAATAAGGTAAGACAATCTTTGGAAATCTTTTGAAAAGACCAGTTTAAATATGGACTCTACTGTTGCTAGCTTCTGCTCAGAAGTTCTGACTTCCTTTGCTTGAGTAGTGGCACTTAGCACTTGAGTGTTTTTCTCTAGCTGAAGTGATTAATTCACAAGCTGATCTAGAACAGTGTTCCTAAACTACTTGAAGCAAAGAACCACCAAAAATTTTCTTGGGCGGGGGAGGGGGGAAGAGCAGAACATCTTGAATCATTGTTCACTATTTGGCAGGGCACGTACTAAATAAATAAATGCCTAGGTGAAGAAAAAGCTAATTATTCTCTTGTGGAATCATAATTTCACTGCTGTCTTTACAAACATGTCGAATTTTTACAAGACTGAATTTACTCTTTATCTGACTCCTGAGTGCATGCCACAGGTAGCAGTCAGGAACTGAGAAGTAATTCCATGGTCTGTCCTGTAGACCACTGGTGGTTATCTGCTACAAGTCAAGCTTGTCTAGAATTCAAGTTGTGAAGCTCCTCTGTAGATCTTAAGGAAGAAGTACTTGGTAGGCTTATTTAAGCCAGTTTGTTTATTGAAGGTTTTTATTTTGGAAATACTGGTAACAGGCATAGCTTAGAGGCTGACTTGACTAAGCAAATTTACTTAGCTCTGTGATCTTTAAAGGAAGGCAGGCTGTTGGTGGAGGAGGGAAGAGATCCAAGTAATTATGTTTTTTCAGTATTTCTGTGGTGAAATAAAGGTGGAATTGTCTTCATATGGGGGAAGATAGAACTTTTAGAGTTAGCAGATTTAATCTAACCACAGTGAAGAGTGAAGTTGAGTAATTTAAGGGAAAATCATGTGTGGTTGGCATGCCTCAGGAACTGCCAAGAGTGTTCATCTTATCTGCTAAGGCATCTGACTTCAGTTTTGTTCCTCTGAACTCAGTCTGAGAGTCAGTGAGCACTAAAAGGGAAGCATTGAGGGAGTGAGTTTAATGACATCTAAGTTAGGGTTCCTATAGACATTTAAAGGAGGAGATGTGACCATTTCTGTCCATCAGTGTCAGAAAAGAAGACACTTCAGTAATGCTGGCATTTCTAGGGAAACAAATCAGAAACACCTGTTTTTAGTGCTAAACCATTTCTCAGTCTGCTTCTACCTCATTTTCCTCACCTATGTATATCAGAGGTATGCAAAAAGTTATTAAGGTATGGCCAGGCTTCTTTAAGAAATGTTTTCTTCAATTGTGATTGATGTAATGTATTTTAAGAAGAAATAAAACTCTGAAGATCTTATAGCTTCCATATAGCTAAGTATTGGATCAGTGCTTATCCGGCAGTGCCACAGAAGGAATAGCTTTTTAAAATTATAGGTATATTTAATAGTTTTATTATACTGTAATTCATAAATTACTACCGCACAGGATTTTTCAGCAGTGCATTGTTTTCACTACTAGTAAAAGAGAATTCCTTTCCTCTCTCTCCCTCTTTTTTTTCTTTCTTTTTTTTTTTTTTTACTGCCTGTGATTTTTTAAGTTTTGTTAAAGAAAATTATATCCTCTGCTAAAATGTTATATAAATGTGAAGTCTGAATGGTAGTTGAGCATGAAACTGTGAAGGTTTTGGTTGAGTTGCATGAAAAGGTGACAAAAACCTATGTTTGTTGCAAAAACTTTTTTTTTTTTTGTAATTTGAGCTAATTTATGATTTCTTGAAAGCCATTTGCTTTTGACTTCCTTGCCCCTCCTCTTTCCTCCCAAGCCCTTTTTCCCTGCTCAGGATTGTAACGTGGTGAATTTCTAATCAGGAGGAAAAATGACTGTGCTGTTCTTTGCTGTGTAGCAGCAAATTCAGTTAGTGTTACATTTTCCTATTTTCCATCTTTCCTCCTTCTGACTTACATGCTTCCCTCTATTCCCATGTTTGTTTACTCCTATGTGTTCCTGTGTTTGTTTATTCCTGTACTTTTGACCACAGAAGCAAAGGTGGTTGATTGTTCCTGTACTTCCTATGTGCTAGTTCTTTCCCCAGAATCCTTAGCAGAAATAGGGAAGGTGCTATTCTGTGATGTCCTAGTCACGATCAAACTCCTCTGCTTCTGTAGGAGCAAGCACTAGAAAGATGGGGGAGCGAAGGCTCAAGTGACAGGTGAGGAATGATGAGAGGCACAGATCTATATATGTGTACGTATATGTGTGTTTGTGTATATATGTCAAAAGAGAAATGCTTGTAGGGTATGAGATTGGAAACTTCTCAGCAGGATATTGTAAGGATGCAAGTATTTTGTTTTTACCTGCATACCTTTGTTAATTAAAAAGAGGAAAAAAACAGTGAACTCCTTACGTCTGGAAATTGAAGAGTTTTATTTACCGACTCAATTGAAGACATTGTTTTAAAACTGTTCACTTTCTCTCGGTGATCATAAGAACTTATCTTTCTGTGCTCTTGTGAAGCTGGTAAATATTGTTCTTGTTCTACAAATGAATAAAGTTGAGGTCATGGAGGAGGAATAACTTGTATGAGGCCCTTTTGATTGTCTAAAAGCTAGCACTAGTATGTGATCTGGGAAATGGAAAATGTGTTTTTTGGCTCTGGAAATAGGAAGTCTAAACCAAGTGGGCTACTAAGAATTTTTAGGTCTCAGGGCTGATGAATTATTGGAGTTAGAAAGCAACTTTTATACTACTAGAAGAGTTACTGTACGCTGTCCATTTGGCTTAGGGCATACAAAGGTACGTAGAACTTGAAAAAAAGAAGTGTATGACTAAGCTTTCAACATCTTTGCATCAGTGTGTTAGTGACTCCTTTTAAAGGTTAGATCTGGAAATGGGACTTTTATATCACATGAGAGCTATTAAGTTTACTTTCTTTAGGCTATTGACATCTAGGAAACTCAACTCCAGCAGTTTGAGAAAGATTGCTAGAAATTCAGCCTTGCTGAATGAAGTGGGACAGACTTGGATGAGGACCAACATCTTTTAACCTGGCATAGATAGATCTATTTCAGTGTATCAGTTCAAGTACTTCTGGGACATTTTCACTGCTATTGCCATGGATCAAGGATCAGAAAGTTTAGAAGACTTAAAATTAATTAGTTCATAATGATCCAAGTACAAGACTAGTAGCAATATGTACTGCTTGACATAGGATGTAGCTAGATTATTTTGGGTACCATTTGAAATCTTATATTTCCTTAGTAATGCTGAATATTGAGATAAGTTTAGCTAAGGTTAAAGTTAAAACATAGCTTGTCTTTCTGTGCAGATCTCTTATATACAGTTTAAGTGGCAAAAGTCAATGTGGAAAAGGTTTTGGATTTTTTTAAGTGGTTCGTGTGTCTTTAAGAATAAAAATACCCATATCTTTGAAGTGAAGTAATTTTAGGGGTGACAGTTATTTTAAATAAATTGGAAAATGTAATGGTGATGTTTTATGTACCTTTCAAAAAGCACAACTTCTGAACATGTTAATTTAGCAACTATTAGCAACTAACTAGCAATTAAGTCTTTTTCCGCATTAAGGAAGACCAATACAAAATGTTATATATATTGCTTTGAGATTGTACATAGCACAGCCACAAATGCATTATTTTAACTGCTTTTGAAAACTGTGTAGTCTCCAACCTCTTTTCTTGTATCTGACTTGCTTGTAACTTGACAATTGGCCCTGCTATTGATACTCCATCCCAAATAAGGAAGAATCCCTAGAGATATGTATAAAAAAACTGTGTTAAAGAAACATCAGAAACTTGTTGAATACATTGGATAGCAAGACAGTGTTTCTCATAAACTGCCAATAAAAATGTTAGCTTTCAAGCTGTAAACAGGTTGTGCCAGTTAATACACTCAGGTCAGTATTTGTGAAGTCTATGTTGATGGATGTTTTTGAGCAAACTGTTAAGGCAAAGAACCCAAACCCTTCTGGTAAGCTGATATTGAGGCTCTCAGCTTGAAGTTCACAAACACTTTATTACATAACTTACAGAATGTTAAGTGGGAATTAAAAACACGGCAAGATATTTGTTAGCTAAAGAGCCAGAATTTGGGGGGCTGGGGAGGGGGATCAAGAGGGAGGGAATAATGAATGGAAAGCCCGGAAATGAAGACCAGGGATAATAGTGTTCTGGGAAGAAACCCAGCTCTGGGAAAAGTGGATTCAGCTGGGATTCTCACAAGAATATGATCTTAGTATCATCTTTGAAAGCTGTGAAACTTCTTTCCGTCCTCCTATACGTTTGTGACAAATATGGACTCTCCTTACCCTTTATTTTAAACAGCTGAAAATTTTGGGAAAGAAGACCTGTGCTGTAGTACTCATTCGTTCTTTCTCACTTGCTCTCTTGCGCTTGCTCTCTCTTCTTAACCCTCCTTCATTGACACTCTGTGAACAGTCTCTCTATGCCTGTTTATCAGGTGTTTTGGTAACAGGTTGTACAAGACAGACAACTGTTGTTGCACTGGTGACTGGTAGGTTCTGAATAGCGTCTCCAAGGTTGAAACAACTCACTTGTATTCCCTCTGCTCAATGATACTATGACTAGCAGAGCTGCTAGTTATTTAGAGGACTTCAAAGGAATTTTTTTTAAACAAACTGCATGAGTGTGAATTTAGGCTCTCATAACTCATGAAGGAAAACCTCTTGCATGCTTTGCGGGCATAATGACTGAGCAGCTTTTTCGGTGTTGTGTGTGTAATTATATTCTGTTGGGGAAGTTTAATTTAGTATTGAGCCACTGCTTAACAGGCTTAGCAGCTTGAACAGTATCTGAGCAGTAATGGGTCCTTGATAACACTAAAGGAACACTGCCGAGATTTTTTTGAAGATCAAAGCATGATTGCATGTAGACCTGCTAACAAGTCTAGAAAAACTTTCAGGATAAATTTGAAAACAGCAACAACAAAAATCCCCCAAAATAGACTTGATTTCTATATTGGACTTGAGCAGACTTTCTTAACTCTCTAATCACTGTCTGTTATAGGTGTGTCTAATAAAATCTGTCTAGTACTTAATCCTTGAAAAAGTTTAAGGATCTTATAAAAAAAACCTGTTACTCTTCCTGAAATATTTTATTCAGAACAGTAAGTTTGGTTCTTTTAAATCATGGGACAGATTAAAGAATTTACACAGGGTACCATTTGGGTTAGTTTTAAAGTTTCAGATAGTGTATTGAAAAATCAGATGAGTGAAGAATATCATTTAGAGAATGTGAAAGGTTAATTAATTTTAGTCTTTTGTAGTCTTGAACATTAGAGTTAAATTTGAATGTTGCTGAAATTGCATTTACTAGTCTGCACTTTGAGTAGCTCACTTCTTGAAAGGATTGAAATGTGAGAAGTTAGCTGGAAGGTTGTCAAATTCCCTTTATTGATGTGGAAAACAAAACTCTCTTAAGTGAGTAAAAGTGACTAAAATCAAGAGGAAATATAAGATGATGGTTTAAGATTTAGGCCTTGTATATAACAATATAGTATTGAAATGCCCTGTGGTAGGGAGTAAGCTAGTTAGATTCCAGAAAATTGATAGTCTGAACGAGGGGGTGAGTGATTTTTAGTGGTAGTTTTGTCCTGCGTACTTCCTCTAGAGGGATTGTTTTGAGCCTGTGCTGTATCGTTAATGGTTTAAGTCAAACAATCCATGTTTCCCAGCATCTTGCAAACAGCAGTGAAATAGCTCACATTTTAGAATTCATGTTCTGTGGTTTGTATTTCACGTTAAAACTAGTGTGCAAGTGTATGCATATTATATGCCTTTATTAAGGCTTACAAGCAGTAAACTTCTGCAAGGATCGCCTATGAAGAGATAAGATGAGAGGTAACAGAAAGACTGTGGTTCTGCGGGTAAATCGTGCATGCATGCGCCGCTGTGACAATTAGTCTTTTGGGGACGCATGCAATTATTTGTACTGTAGCTTGGACTAGGATGACTAGATTCTTGATTGTGAGCCTCCAGAGCAACTGGTAATTATTACTGAAAGAGACTGGGGCTCTACAGGGGTGTGTCTACTTATTTTGAGAAACTGTGGACCCCATAAATAGCAGTCATCTTCGTAATGCTACTTTGTGCATACTTCTGTGCCTGCTTTTATGTACGTTTATAACTTATGTAAATTTACAGCTCTTTTTAGGGCAACTGCTTTTAAATGTTGCAAGTAACAACAGAAGATTAATGAGCTTTGATTTCTGAGGGGGAAAAAGGAATCTTAGTTCTATGAAACTTTACAAAAAATGCAGGCATCTATAAGATTTTGGATAGTTCTTCAAATATTTGACATCATTGTTTAAGTATAGGCTACTGAAACTGGGGTTGAATTCTAGTTTAATCTTTTGAGTATCCTCCTTTTATTATAGTAAAAGTGCTAGGTGAGATATCTGAATGTGATACTGAATATTAAATATTTCCTCACATAAATGTAAGAAACAAGTCAAACTCTGCCCTAAAGAATTTAAGCTTAAATAGTCTTTTTAATTGCATGTGAACATTACTTCACATCTGACTCCTGAATGGACATCACCTCTCCATTGTAGTATAACCAAGTCAGTATTATCTCCATGATATAGCTCAAACCTGTTTCGGTATTTTTGGAGTAATTATTAGAAATGAAAACCTTAAGTGAAAGCAGTGTGATATTCTTGTGTTTTACTCTTCTTCACTTTGCATTCCTTTTTTTGTGAAAGTCTGTGGAGATAATTGGAAGGCTTTGGAAATTTGCAGTGCAACTTTTCCAGAAAATGATAAATTGCTAACTTGCTGGAGTAGCAGTATAGGAATTCTACAAAAGTATTCCCTTAGGATGGAGGGTCTTAATGCTCTGAAAGACCCATTTTAAATATTAAGAATTTTGCAGAAAGTTAAATATAAGCTGTATGGGATCACTGTGGTGGTAGGGCCTGTTTTCAAACTGTGAGAGTCATCTTTATCCTTTACTGAATTAATTCTTCATGCATTCTTGACTGGCATTAACTAATCCAGAGCTTGTTAAAATGTCTCAATTTAATAGCTGACAACTGTATTTCTGATGAAGTTATTTTCTCTTTTGGAAAGAAGAGCCAAGTATTAAGATTAGTGTTAGCTATTAAAGAGAGTCAGTTAATACTGGAATGCAACTTCTATTTTGCGGATTCTGTATCTATGCAATAATTCCCCTTCGGTGTCATCTGCTTCTTCCGTTGATTTGTACATCTTGCCCAGTTCTGCTTCTTTGCATTCCTGATTGTTCTCTGTGCTCATATGTTCCTGAAATCGAATCCCACTTTTGAACCATCGTTTCTGTTTGGATACATGTCTTTACCAAATGCTTTACGGTGTTCTTCCATCACTTTTGAGACAAATCATGAATGGAAACTTTAACTGCCTACTTTCCTTTATGAACTTTTCTGATATACTGTTTCCACTTTCCCTCTTCTTGCTGGCCAGCCATAAGATTCTTATCTCCCCTCTTTCCAATTTGGATTTCCCTTTTTCTCCCTAACTGGTAGTAAACTGTTTACAAGGTTCTTAAATAGATGTTGTCCTAGCCTTGCATTCTGTTAGCCAGCCAATTTCAGTGCTGTTGTTATGCTATTTACTTGATTTTTAAATCTGTGCATTGACCTGTGTGACTTTTCTGAAACCTTGTTATAAATCCTAGTGGTATAGCCTGTCTGAATTGGCAGTACTCTCTGAATTGGCACTTAAACCTCCCTGCTCAGGTACGTTTGAGTCTTTTAACTACTATTAAACAGTTATCTGCAATAGAATTGCATCAGCTTCCCCCCTGCTTCGCCCCCAGGCCCTCTCGAATCCCTTTAAAAATATCTCTGCACAATTGTTCACAAAGCTTTAACTTGTGCAGTTAAAGTGGCTAAAAGAGTTTACTGTAACATGTTACTGAATACACTGTTAAAATGTAAAAGCTCAGGTTAATTAGCAGAGAAAGATGCACTGGTTACATTGTTCTTGACTATTTCTTAAGTATTTCTGAGAATAGGTGATTATATTCAGCTATACTTTGTAATATAATCTTACTGTCGTTATAATCGAGTAGTTACTCCAGTTCTTCATTTCTAGAATATCTTTTTTTTTTTTGTCTTCATACTTTACAAATACCCCTTGCAGCATATAGTGAATCTACTATTCCTAACCCACCTCCAAAATGAAGTTTTCTAAATTTATTTTCTAACTGATATAGGTCCCAATTCTTTGCTTGCGTGAGTCAGTGAAATGTTTATGGCTAGGGAGCTTTACCAGATATTCTGGGAACAAATAGATTAGTCTGTATGTCTGTCACTTGCTGTCCAAGGATGACATGCTTCACTTCATTTCAAGCTAGGTTTTCATCTTTCACATTTGTCTCAGTCTAATACATGTATCAAATGTATCTGATCAGTCACAAGTGCTTCCTTAACCGTTACTGACTGAAGTTAGGAAGTTTGTTTTCTCTACTGGGAGTCCACAGGGAGTCCTGGGACTGCTATAGCTCAATTTCTGCTTTTGGAAAACTCTCCCTAAAGAAGTATTATTACTCCTTTCTGAGGCTCATAGCTTTGCTGAGTATGTAGTGGGAAACTGATCTAATAACTATCAGTGTTTCTGCTGTCTGTAAAATTAGGGTTTTCAGTGTTGTATCTGACCTTCTTGGTACAAGCAAAATAAAGATCAGAAGTGTCAAAAGACTGGTCTACCCTTAATTTTTCTCACTCTCTTGAATTTGGAGTATCATAAACCATATTTTTTCAGAGGTAGAGTTTTGACTCTACAGATGCTGATAACACTTGCCTTTAATGTTTTCAAAATTATTCCAAAAATAAGCTTAAATTTCCAACATGCTTAAACGTACTTCAAGCTACAGTGGTTTATGCAATATGCTAAAGCATGTTAAAAAACAGGGTAGTGGAAAGAAGAGTCTACTTTTGCAGAATACACCCCTCATCAGATGGCAAGAATGTTCTTCTGCTAGAAGTGCTATAGGGAATATAATTAACCTTTCTACTACTTTTGCCAGTTTTGGATGGGGGTATTGAGCTACCAGGTAACTTTGCAGAGTTGTACTCATATTACTCCAGAGAGCTATTTGCTAAAGCTCCCTAGTTCTTTTTGTTTTGTAGTACATGGGAGTGCTGAGAATTAAATAGATATAATTGAAAGCAGTGTCATGAGAGTTTTTATATATAGCAAATTGTAGATCTATATGGTTTTAGGTCAAGTTAATCTTTTTGTAAATTAACTATTCTGTTCTTATTTCTATGTAGGTCATCCAGTGATTAATTCTGAGTTTTATTGGACAACTATTTTTATGTCTTTGTATTGGAACTGACATTTTGAACGTTGTCAGTTTTATTGGAAGAAGTGTTTCTTTGGACAAAAACTGCTTTGTGTGTGTGTGCGTGGTTCTCCCCCCCCCTCCCCCCCCCAAAAAAAAAAAAAAACCAAAAACTATTTAGAGAAAGGAAGAAGCTGGAAGAGCTTTAATGGGCAGGTAATTTTTTTTCTATAAATTAGTATTTTGACTCATTTGGTAGTTTTGTGTTTATTCATTTGAGAGACTATAAGAAGCTAAATTTCTCATTCATTATCTGTTTTAATTATTGGTCAAAATCAAGTGACTCTCTTCCTATTCCCTCCAGGTTCTCAGTGATGCTTGTGTACTCTTCTGGCTTAATGTTGAGAATGAAGTTTTATTTCCTTGTATGTAAATGCTTCTTTATTTTTCCAGCACCGAAGTTATTCTATTCCACACAAGTGCGTGCACACAATTTACTCTTTACAGTCACTTGAATTTTTCTATGTTTATATTCACCAATGAACAGAAAATAGTTTTTCTACTAATCAAGTGGAGAAGATTAGTTTTCAGATGTAGTCTAGAACTTAGTATCTGTCTTGTTAAATGGGTATTACTGTCCCTTTTTTGTCCGCTAATATCCCGAAGAACAAGATCAACATAAGTCTTTTTTTTTTGTTTTGGTAGATCTTCCTATCTGCTCTCCTTCTAGTATCTCCTCAAGCATAACTTATCTTTGCTTTTGAAGTCATGTGGTCTGTTTCCCACCCCACTTGGTGTCACTTCTCTGATATTAAGATATCACCTGTTCACCCTGATAGCTCCACAATACCTTAGTCTCTTGTTAAACTTTAAGCCACATATTAGGCTTTCTCCTATGCTTTTTACACCATATACATAACTGTAAAACCGCCTCTATTTTACTGAAACTCTTTTTTGGTTATATAAAGATTTATACACTTTGTAGATCTGTTTATCATGTCACTGATGTCTGTCTCTTTGTAGTGTTCTGCACCGTCTACCTTGTTTTGCTTTGCTAGTGTTTAGCGTGAGGTGCCTTTGTCAATGTAATAGTATAATCATGAGGTGGGTTGGTTGGGTGTGGCTGTGGCCTGTCTCCTCTCCTCGCCCCCAACGCTATACTGGAAAGTTGGTAGACCTGAACCATGGAGGCATTTGTTGTATGGTGGGCCTGTGTGTGATTCTGAAGGTACCTTAGGCCTGAGGAGTAATCTGACTTTCCAGCTCTAGATACTCCTAGGAGAATGTGCCAAAGGCTGCCTTTCAACCAGGCCGTTGTAAGTAAATGATGCATCTTACTGTTTAATGAAGACATTTCTGCCTGACAATTATGTACCAAACATGTCATGTACTAAATTTTTAGTATATTAAAAGTAGTATATTAAAAATTATATCTTTAAGTTACCGTGTTTATAAAATAGTGTCTTCAAAAAACAGTAGCCAACTGTGGGTTGAATTTCTGTTATTTGAACCACCCTGTTCTGTGTATAGAGAAATTTTCTTGCTTTTTAGAGTCTTCTCTGAGTAGTTTCTTGCAAGTTGTCTCAAACGTAACAATCTAGAATTTGAATTTGCACCCTCAAAAAAAGAAGTTTTCAACTGGTAGTACTCCTGCAGTGGCAACTTGATGCAACTTTCAAGTTAGAACAGAATGAAGTAACTCTATGGTAAATGCCTTGATAGGTTGACTTACAGAAACTAGAGAATTTGTGACCTGTATGATTCTGTTGGTTCTAATTCTTTTGGAAGCATTTCAAGTAATTATTCACCCAAAAAAGTTATACGCATTTAAAGTGCCTTTTATTGCATTACATGTCGCTGCTTCATTTTTCTCTTTTAGAAACTTTACTAGAAGTTCTACCTGATCTAGATTAATAGCAGACTTTTTTCTTTTGAACTGAAAGCTGCTGCTGAATTCTTTCATATCGGCTTCACAGAAGAGTGTATTCTACTTGAGTTCATGTCTCAGCGTCTTGATACCTGCGAGACCTTCTGTACAGGAGAAGGAAACTTTGTGATTATCTTATAGTCCCCAAAGAAAGCTACTGTGATCTCTTGAGCCAAGGTTATTGAATTAACTTCAGTCAAAAGCCTTATGTACTTGTTTTCTGTGCTCCAGTTTGCTACACTCGATCACTACTGTGATTTTGACTCCGACCATCTACTCTTGAGCTGCTAAGGATGTCTGGATAAGGTTGCTGGCATTCCAGTGGTGGCTGGAGGACTGTTTTGAAACTTCTTTTTAAGTCTCTATTCCCAAGATTTATGGAGAATATATCATCTGAAATAGTGGGCAATGCCAGGATTCTGAATGTGGATATATCCTCATCCAAAGTATTAGTTAATATGGAATATAGCCACTAAACAGCTTTGGGGACAGTGGCAGTGTCACTTCTATTTTTTTTTTTTTTTGAATTTGAAAACAATTTGCTTCTCTTTTGAAAAATCATTAGCTTATCTGAGTCCATGTCTTATTCTTAGTAGCAATTGCCTCTGTTTCCCAAGAGTTTTTAGGCCTTTTGTAGATTATATAGCAGTCAGTGGGGTTAACCAATGACAATTTGTCAGATATGTGCAGGATTCTTATGTATTTCAGACCTGAAGAACTTGCGTGCCTGAAAGTTCTCTTTTATTTCCAGCTACATAAGAGGTTCTGTAGGTGAAAGTAATGTATTAGCATTAGCAGAACGAAACCAAGTACTGTCTCGCAACTATTTTTCTTTTTTTTTTTTTTTTTTATGACTAATCCAGAAGAAATGGAGCACCAGCCTCTCTTATTCCAAAGACTTGGTAACACAAACTCTTAATTAATTACATCAAAACGTACTTTGATTTAGTGGTGACAGAACGTTGTTGTTCCCCTTCTAAAGGTGATTTGCTTTAGCATCTTTCTGGCAAATTGTCCTTTCCTTGTCTTTTGGACAGTTCATGGTTAAATTATGTACTTTTAAAATCACAGATTTTTGGGACTTTTCAAAACTCATGCAGGCTTCAAAAATGGCATCTCTAGATTGCATAAGTAGACTGAATTGTTATCTCTAAGCAGTAGTAGTTAGTAATTGCCAAAAGTGAAGTTGTCTAATAGCATGCAGAGCATTGTAACTTAGCTCACAGAAGTTAACACTTCTATTCCTGTTACTTCAGGGTTTTTTGCAGATTACAGTGCTTATACAAGACAGCAAAACCTCTGGTTGCGCAAACTTGCGTGAGAATTTTGTTTCTAATACGTAGGAGATTTTATTCTACTCTTTGGAATGCCAGGGTTTATTTGTTGGTTTTCTCAACACGTTACATGAACCTGCCTATGTCTTAACTTGTTTCAAAAACTGCGCTATATCTCCAGTACTGTTACTTTTCTACCTGCCCATCATTTTACCAACACTGGCAGGGAGTTCATCAAGCAGAACAGAAAACTTTCACTAGAATTCTCGCATATTACAGATGCATCAATGAAGTTATGTCAAGTTTAAAGCAATCTAGCTATTCTTCATGTTTTTATTATGTCTACATCGAACTTGCATAAGATGACTTGTAGGGGTAATCGCACATCTAGTGAATAGTATTGTGAATACTAACTGTATCCTCTGACTTGATGGCTGCTTTTCTTCTCCAAACTCAGAGAAAGGACTTAGCGGTAAAAATATTTTCTATCTTTGATCATTCTTTCTGCCTAGAAATAGTTTTGCAAACTCTGTGGGGTTTCAGTGTTCTTCTGTATTGTATCTTCTGTGCTATACATTTGAGATCATACAATTGCAGAGCTTTTAACAAAATCTGAACTTTTAACTGGGTTCAAATTGGAAGAACTGTGGCATCCATGTACATAAATATATAAATTACATAGTCCCTGTTGTAACTGGATAGACTTTACAGATTGCCACTGGGTACTAAACAGCTTGTGTAAGAATACAAAACATTAAAATTTAGGTAGGAGTCATTTGAATACTTTTTTGTTTTTTGTTTTTTGTTTCTCTGTTCCCCTTATCTATAATGTGCCATTTTGCTGTATTAATCCGGAAGATTGAACCATCTTGTAACTATGCTCTTGATTGCTTTACTTCTCCTGTCCGGTAGAGGTTTCGGCAACAGTAGCTACCTCTAATTTTGGATTCCTTTCATACTTCATTGGTTTGGGGCTTCCCTGTGATGTCCTAGAATAGCTACTTGACTGTGATGGCCTTAAGCCATTAATAACTCCCTTTGCTGTACAGGGGTCTTCTCTATAGGATTTAAATAAAGCGTAGGAGAAGTGACTGGCCAACTGCCAGCCAGAGGACAAGTGCCTTCCCTTAAAATGACTGCCAGAGCTTAAGCATTGCCATGACCAGATTAGGTAGTGACTAAGGAGTAAACTGCAGGCTTTTTGTGACTTGCACAGTCTCCTGCTTCCTTTTTCTTGGATTGAGGGGGGATGTGGTGGAACTCGATGGACATTCAAAAGAGCGGAATCTTAAAGAATCATCACCTATTTTGTTACGTACAGATCTAATAAATGTATCTGAAATAAGTTTTTAATTAAAGTCCATCTCTTATGAAATGTGGCAAAGTCTACTGTAATGTTTTGTTAGTATACTTGCAAAGAACAACAATTCCAGAATGCTGTAAAAGCTTTAACCTGACTTGATCCTACTATAATCCTAAATCCATCAATCCCCTTTGCCTTGGTTCATTATCTCTGATGTCTGCAATTTAAATGCCGTGTTCAAGAATTAGGTATTAATCTTTTTTGGAGTTCCTTCAATACCGAAGGTCACGGAGTGTTTTGTTTAGAGGCAGGATTAAGAAATTCAGGCTGCTTTGAGGATAACACATTTAAAACTTGAAATCTTCTTCCAAAGATATGTTGAAACAAGCTAAATATTTTTTTTCTAGTAGGGCCCTTTTTTGACTACAAGGTCCTTGTAGACTTGCTCAGTGTTTGCTGTTGATTAGCCTTCAGATAAGATTCTCTCATAGGAGAGAAAGAAATGATATTTTAGAATATTAAGAGCTGTGAGGCCTGTCTCTTGTATCTTTGTAGTTGTTTCAGCTTTGAATTAAGATCATAAGAGAAAAATGAGCACTCATGTAAGCTTAGTGGTTTATTGGAATGTCAGCAAACCTTCCAAGGAAGTGTAATTAGTAACGCTCTGTGCAACACTTTCATAGCTGTAGGGAAAGATGGTTACACTCGTCAGCAGGTATAGGGGAGACTACAGTTTGTGCTACAACAAAAGATGAAGGTGGAATGGAGGACTATGTTGACAGGCTTATGTAGTCTCTTTTAAATGATTGGGTGATATCATAGTTGTTTCCTCTTAAAAATTTTGGCTGCTAGAAAATAGAAAAATTCCCCCCCCCTTCCCCCCCATCAAAGGGGAACCATTCATTGATTGGACAAGAATGTGTCAAATTAGTAAAATTGTACAGAGTAACATTAGAAAAGATTTTTTTTTTAATCCCAAACTGAACTCCTATGTCTTACCTAGCTTTTTTGATTTTATTAAAAAAAAAAGGTTATTAGACCTTCTTAAGCATTTAGCATCAAGTTGCTGCATTTGACACACTAAAAGTGTGCTTGTGAGGTTTTTTCAACACTTGTAGAAACAACATTTGAGGAACGTTTGTGCATTTGAATAAAAAGTAAAGGAAAACTCATTAGTAATCCATTGGCAAATCCAGAGTCAAAATATGTTTCATTTTTGTATTTAGTAAGATGCAAGAATCTTGTGACAGCAACTTATAGTTTCTCTCTGTTTACCTTTATTGTGGGATGCATCTGGCTTAGTGAACTTGAGAAACTTCAAGTATCTGGATTCAGCTTGGAATTAATGGATCTTAAACTTCGGTCATATTATCTTAGTCTCAGAATAAGAGGGACAAGGAAGTAAGTTTATAAATAAACTTAGATTGCCTGGATGTCTTGATGGCCTGGAAACACAGTGGAGGACTGGGAAGTGTAGTGCAGTGTACTCCTTGGGGAAACTGACGTTTCATTTTGGGAACTTTACTGCATGTGAGGCAGGTGTCAGTGTTGTTAGGTACTCTTTGAATTCTTTCTGTGGGTCAGAATCTTGAAAATAAGGTTGAGAAATTGGGATAAACAGTGAAATTGTCACTACTCTTAGGTACCTTTAGCTTCTGTATGTCTTGTTAAGCTAATTTCTTGGCTTCAGTTAATTCTTTGGTACCACAATATCTGACTTAACATGAATATGGTCAGGAAAAAAAATCAGAAGTGTATGTGTTCCTTTAACGTTTTATTTAACATTTTATTCTTTTAACATTTAAGTAGAAGTCTTGTGCTAAAGAATGTCCTAAAAGTGGATGCCATTGGAAATATTTAAATATACCATCCAAATGATGGTGGTTAAATTTATTTATCATAATAGGGAATAGTAGAGGGAAGTGAATAGAAATGGGGGGGGGGGGCACGGAGCATAAAGGATGTTCACTTGTTCTGACAGTAACCTTTGGAATACAGGGTTTTTAAATGATTCAGAAAAATCAGCAGGTGTCTGTAAGTCAGATGAATTTGCAATGATTTCTTTAATGGTTTTTTGCTGAAAACCAGAAAATATTAGGAGAAAGTTTCTAATTCTGTAAAACTAATATTTAGGTTATTGATATTCACACAGTTATTCACACAGGTTATTCTTATTCACAGTTATTCTTTGGGTGCTTGGAATAGTTACGCATAGGAAGCATTGCTTATGATGATTTAGTAACTTTTACTAAGCTTTTTGCATTTAGTAACTTTTTTACTGTGTAGAAGTGACTAAGTCATGTTAAACGTTGATTTCTAATTTCTGGAAGTTAAAGGGGAAAAAAAAGTCTGTACTAATCTGCAGGCCAGTCCTTGTTTTCAGATAACTGTGTTGTGATATCCCAGTTTTAAGTAGATTTCTTTTACTTTTCAGTGAAAAGCTCAGAAGATTGATTATTTTCTCAGAATGGGAAAAACAAATGCTAAATTTCCTGGCCGTCTTATCTATAATGTCCTCATTACAAGTTTGCTTTTATAAGATATAAATTGAATATTCCTGTTTACATATACTGGAAGATAATCTGTAATATGTTTTTCTTGATTCACTGATCTTTCTGATATTAGATTCCTCCCAGGCTAAGACACCTTTTCTATATTTAGTAGTTTGTTCATGTTAAAAACTGCAAGCAATTGGAGCTAAGCAAAAAAGGCAAGATATATTCATGCTGTTTCTGAAATGGGTGGGCAGATATGTTTTGCTTACTACTTTTTTCAGTCATACCTAATTCCTGTTTATATCTTGTTTAAAGCCATATTCGTTAGACATGACAGAACTTTAGACACGCTTGTCGTCTGTGCTCTTGGGAAACTCTTTAGGCTTTAATTCCAGTAAGTCACATATGAAATGTGCAAATTACAGTAGGTGAGATCTTGCACGATTTTCTGACCATCAATTAATTTAGTAATTTGAATATTAATGTGGTTTAAAGCCTCCTAGGCTTTGTCAGAAATTTGTTTTAACAAGCGTGTAAGCCATTGGGGCTGTTTGTGTGGCATGTTTGGTAACTATTCTTTTCATACAAAAGCTTTTGTAGCCTTGATGGCAAATAACATTTTTCTTAAATTGGTCTGCCAATTCACCTGCTCGCTGTGAATGAAGGCTACAGCCCCAACCTCTACATGACAGCCAAAGCTCTGGTAACTTCTTGAAATAGTGTTTAAAAAATGTTCTCTTCACCAAGCTGGCAGCTCTTCAATGTTAAAGCTTTGTGAAAACTGCAATATGTGGAAAATGAGCCCTATGAAGGAGGAAGGGGAAGAGGTCTCTGCATCAGGTAACTTTCATTAATCTTTAATTTTGGTGGTGTGGAAAGGAATAAATATAGGAAAAAGAGAAGCATTTTGCATTTTTCCAGAAGAGGAAGGGTTTTTGAGTGGGCTGTTTTTAGTTTGACTGCCATCTTAGCTCTTAACACTGCTATTTTTTTTTTGCTGGTTGTAGTAGTAGGTGATGGCAAACTGTGTGTGTAATTTGACAAGTGAAATTGATTATTTTAATCCATAGTTCTAACCCCCAGTTGACATGGCATAGTTAACTGTTCTACTTGCACACTGCAGTTTGCTTCTTATGATAACAAAGATGACTACTAATTTAGAAGGTGCAGGGTCAAATGCAGAAGGTATGTGTACAGTGTGTTGAGAAAAACCCATGATGTAGTGCCCACCCATCAAAAATATGAATGCAAGAGCACTAGTAATGTTTCAGTTCCGTGGGAAGCTTTGGTGCATAGGCATGACAGCCAGCTGCAGTGTTGGAGCAGTCGGTAAGCCTAAAGCAGTTTGTAACAAGGATGAATATATTGCATCTTGATTCTTTTTAAGTTGCTGCTGAAATCATAGTAAATATCCAACAACTACTTCTAGGTACTAAACTAATCTTAAGAGCCCGCTCTTGCCACCTGTTGAATTAATGCATTATCTGGTTTTGGAAACGGATCAAAAGCTCTGAAACAGTCCAGCTATTTTCCAGTAGTTGGTTTGTATTTGTAGTCCCTCATGCATAGCCTTTTAGAGGACAGAATTTGGGGGTGATACCTAAGCTGGCATTGTGGCTTGCTAGCATATAGATGCATTGAGATCTGCTTTCATAAAAGCAGAAAAACAGCTGAAGACTAACACTTATATTTAAGCTTCTGAATAACTTACAGGAAGAAGTGCATCATACAGAGGAGTAACATATAATCAAACAGATCTAGGAAGTACTGTATTTTTGCTAATAGATGCTGAATACCAGTTTTGCACTCTTTTCTGTTAGTGTATCAGCTTTTTTTATATAAAAAACTTTGCTGCTGAAGTTGTTTAGATTCTGTATCTAATGGCAAATTTCCTTTTTGATTTTCTATTCACAGCTCTTCATCTCTTTCACTACGAGGAAACTTTTGTCGAGATAATAATTGCCCATAACTAACCTACCTTGGAGGAACATGTACAAAACTGATTTAATGAATAGTGAAGGATTAGTGTTTGGAGTAACTACCAGCAGAAGAAATGAAGAAACATTTTTATGGAAAGCATATAAAAGAAATAAAGACTAAAGGATGTTAATAGATTATCCGTAATCAATATAAGGCACAACTGCAAAAATGAGAGAAGAGGAAGAACTAGTGGAGGACATGATTGCATATAACATGCATTTTGTTCTTGAAGAAACAGACTACATGTTGTATCAAACTCTGAAATACTGTAATGATGTTTTGATTTATCACTAGTAAACTGATATTTCTGCAGCACTCAGAATTTGGTCATCCTTTGGTTAGACTCTGGGCTGTTTCTTAATGTATAATTATTTTGCTTTGTAAGTCACAATTTTGTTGCTAATTAACCAGGAAATTATGCAGTGTTCCTTTGCTTGATGAATGAGGTGTTTAATAGTATCCATGTACCTTTTGTATTACATATAACTTTTTCTTTTAGTATGTCCAATCACAATATTTTCTAGCATTCTTTGGAATACTTACCTAGTCAAGATGTTAAGTTATAATTCTTTACGTTAAAATTTTAGGTAAGAAAATAAATACCCATTTTTTTTTTTCCTTTTTTGAAGGACTCATAAGATCCTTTATGAAATCTCATAGCTGTACTTACCTGCCTGCTTTTTTCATAGGTCAGTAATGTGAAGGTAGCTTTAGACCTTCATCTTACCCACTGCGTACCTAATTTTTAACAGCAAGAAAATACTTTACTTAGCGCTTGTGTTTCAGGGCTTAAATTGCTTTTCATATGGTAAGCACATACCCTCGTTCTATCTGAGGGTAAATACGTGACCTTTTTGCACTAATGTGTAAAATAAGAAAGATGTCTGCCCCTAAGATCAAATGATTAAACTTCATCTATGAAGACTGATTCTTTGGTGCAGATGAACACCTTTGTGTTTGTCCGGGTCACAGGTTTACAGACAGGAATCTCACCCTCGCTATGAGTAGCGTGAACAATTATTCTTAGTAAAAATTGACAATTGAAAGCTTTTTTTAAAACAGTAGATTTTTGAATTCTTCTGTGAAAATGAACACTCAGCACATCAATAACAGGTAATTACCTTTTTTAACACTCTGCTTAAATACCATGTAGCAAATGTTAAATGCTCATGTAATTCTTACATTGTCATTTACTAGATTCCTCTAACCTTTTTTTTTTTTTTTTTTAGATACCAGAGTGCCAGTCCAGGATAGGTAAGTATTCTTAGGCTTTCTTTTTAGCAGTACCTGTTTCATAGAAAAACTAAGCTTAAGCTTATTCATTTATTTTTCTCTGCTCTCCAAAGATTTTTTTTTTTTCCAATCTACTTCATGTAAATAACTTTGCTATGGGTTAGCATGTAGGTGCTAGTAAGACTATGCACTAGGTGCATAGTAAGACTCCTTACAAACGTTATATTTACTCAGTTCATGAACTGAAAAAAGTGTTACTTCCACTTTTTAATTCTTCCTGCTCATTTTTTCAGAAATGTTTTATGCTTCTTTGGCCAGTTTGATTTGAATGGCCTATACCAGTAATTAACTTTGTCCCCCTACTTGACAAAGTATGCAAGTGCCTAGAACAGTCTTTAATGTAGTTCAGATATTGTTGTATATTTGCGTGTGCATGTGCAAAAGTGCACTGGTTTTAATTCAGCTTTCTCCTTTAATTTGCAGCCTCCGAGTCTGGTGTTTCTCTTGCCTCTTCATGGCCTCGTGTCTTAAGAGCAGCCTAGCTGGATCTCCTGGTTCCTGTTTTCTTCCTGTTTCAAAATTCTCTGATTCTGTTTTCCCCACATTTAAAATCCCATACCTGTTTTTATTCGTATGCATACACTTCGCTTTTACTACCTGTTTTGGTCTTCATAGTTTTCCCAAGACTTTGGTTGGGTTCCATCCAAGATTTCCTATGCGACACTGCTCTTTTGGATTCCCTGCTGCAATGAAAACGTTTCTCTTGTTGAATATCTCAGTCATGCTTTTTAGATTTTAGGGACCTGCCCATCCCTATATACGTTTCTGTTCTTCAACTTTTATCTTGCTATAAGTAGACTTTGGGGCTGAAGTTAAGGATGTACCTTTTGCTGCTCCACTTAAAAAAAAAAAAAAAAAAAAAAAAAAAAAAAGCAAGTCCTCTTTTTGTGAAGAAGCAAGCGAATGTATGGGTTGTGGGGGATAAGCATAGTGAATGTATGTCCTGGGAAAAAGAGCAAGCCACCCCCACACAACAATGCATCTCCTCTCAGAGATGTTTAGGTTCATGAGATGTTTATTCTGTCCCTTTCTGTCCTTATTAGGAAATGCAGTCGCATGCTTCCAAGCTAAATGTCGTACTACTTTTTTCCTCCATCAAGTAATCTCTTTATTTCTGTACAATTTGTGTAATTTTAAGGAGTCTGTGTGCCAGTGCTGAACTGTGGAATCCCTTATACTCCATGCCATGCAAGAAATGTTGTTGAATGTGTTTTAGACTCATCTTAAACCTGTTCTGCTTTCTTGTGTAAAACACTTCCTCAAATATTTTCTTGGAAAGGTTTGGTTACAGATCTCTTAAGTTATCTGGTTGCTCCTTTGATGACTGACTCTAAGAAAAGATTAAGTATATGTGTATTGCAATCTTCTCTGGCTCAAAGTAAGGCATTTTGGGAGTATGGGAGGGCAAATACCAACTTCTGTTTTTATTGTTTTCTGGAGTTCATGTTATTATGGTTGCAGATTTCTGTATGTGTAAGTTCAAAGTGACTGCACCCCCATAAAGTTTTAAGTTTGCTTGCAATTACTGTATCTAGGGTTTAAAGTTTTACACATTAACTTTCCCCTCTGCTACAACATAAGGGCACATTAAGATGTTATGATACAAAAATGTCTAAATATAAAGTTGTTGCATCTGTATTTCTGGAAGTGTATACTTTTTTTTTTTTTTTTTTTTAACTGTCATTCCTCCTGTATGAATCCTTTGGGGGGGAGAGTGTAAGTGGGGGAATATATGCTGGAGTTTTCTTTTGCTATTGGAGTAAGGTTTATCATGGTTGTTCATAAGGACTTGTCTCTTCTTCTTTTTTTTTTTTTTGTATAAAATAAAATGGTAAAGCGGCTTTTGTGTGAAGTTTGATATTAATTTAAATACCGCTTGAACTTGAAAGTAGCATTTGCACAAGTAATAAGTGACTTTTTTTTTTTTGTTTAGAGTATAGGTTTGAAGCTATTAAACTTTATGATCATCTGGACTTATAATATCTTCCTGGTAATAATCAATGGCTGTTTACATCAGAGGAGTTTTCTGAATGGTTTTATATTACTTTGTACGTTTTGGTAACATGGAACCAATAAAATACTGTAGTCCGTTGCTGGGTTTAATATATATTCTTTTTAAATTACCATATAACTTGTCCTGCCCAAGATCTTTACAATGCTGAAACGTAAAATAGTTCCTCTAAGGTAACTTGGGAATAATTACAGCTTTTTTTCTTTTTCTGTGTTTCAGGGAAATGAAGCAAGCTACCCCTTGGAAATGTGCTCACACTGTAAGTTTTTTAATCACATTATATTGTTTGAGAGATTAATGGCATTTGGAAATTGACTCTTGCTCATGAATTTACTGCTTGAAAAATGACACAATTACAAAATTGCGCAATTTCTATACTCTAGTTCTAAAGAATAGAGTTAAAATATGAAAAATTCTTTGAAGACTGTTGGCTCTTACTGTTAGATTATAAAATTAAAAATCATTTATTCTTTCAAAAAATCATATAAATTTGGTTTTAAAGGTTTTTTTTAATTTCTGCATTAAATCATTAAAAATGAAACAAATTGATTTTAACATCTTTATAGTGAAGTGTTATAACAGGTAGTCTCACTGGTGGGGCTTTTCCATTAGTCCCAATGCCAGTTTCTCAGAGATGTGGAACAGCCTGTGGTGCACTGTGTGCTGTTGTAGGAGCCAGCTATATTGCTGAAGCTGTTTTGGCACACTCGGAAATGAGAGGTTAAGGGTAGTGAGTTTTTTGTTGTTGTTTTTTTTTTTCTGTGTATGCTTGCAGCCAGGCATTTAAGTGAGAAGCTACTTAAGTTAGTATTACTCGCTTTTGGCCGCATGAACATAAAATTCATTGCTTTATCTCATGAAATAATCTGTCTTGTAAAAATGCCAAAGTATTTTTTGCCTAAAGATGCCCAAAGAAAGGGTTATTTTGTAGTATCTTTGTGCTAAGAGTGCTTGCACTTTAACTGCTTTGTTCCTCAACTTTTTTTACATGACCATACATGTATGTATGGCCAGCTTGATTAAAATTTCCATTATTTGGTTGTTCAGATCTTCTTTTTAAACCGGACAGTAAATTCTTCAAGATAACCTTTATCTTCTAGACTCCTTTCGTAACACTAGCCATAACAGAACACCAGCTCTCATCATAAGAGTCACAAACAGTAATGTAATCGTGGAGGATTCTCTTTCTAAATACATTTTTCAGAGGAATTAATGCAGAAATAATTTGAAAGTCCTCTATGCCTAGTTATGTATAAGTCTGCATGAATTATAATTTGAGTTGTCAGTTTGCAAATACGCCTGTGTATGTGAGGAATATCTTGCCTACTTCACTGAAGCACTACGTTCCTGGGTTACACTCTGAATTTATGTTCTGTTAAATATACATGTGAGTGAAATGTTTATATTTAAAGAACATGTTAGAGCTCTTTCATTCTCAATTGCATATCTGTTTTTAACTTGACTGCTGCATTGGTCAGTTTTTGCTTAGAGGTAAATTGCCCTCTGAAGATAGTTCTTACCAGCTGTATCTCTGCCTGAGCTGTTTAACTCCTCTTGCTTGTTCAGAATACCAGCACGTTGCTGTTCCGAACTTTTGATTCTGGGAAAACTCAAAGCTATATTTATTTCTAGCTACTGCACAGCCTGATTTTGTTGCTGAGCTTGTTTGCCCCCGTTTCTTGCAAAGGAAGAGAGCATTTCCACGCTGTATTCTGTGGTTAAACTGTCTTTTCAAGATACCATTGTATAAATCTGAGGGTTTTCATTATCAGGCTTTTTTGCTCTGGTGGACCTCCTCGCAGGAAGAGAAAGTGGGCTGCTTCTCTCAGCAGGAAAACTTTACATACACTAGGGAAAATGCATGCGGTTATCGTCGATCTCTCTTTTCCTGATTTTCCCCGAGGAGGAATGATTGCCTTGTGCTTAAAGATTCTTCATGCCTGAAAAAACTGAAAGATATAACTTCTGGTACAGAAATGTGTACAGTAGCCCATCTGAGAACAGATTCTTTAAGTAGGTATTGACCTCATTCTTCAAGTGTTACATGTTCCTGCTACTTCCAAGTAGTTGTTGACTGACAGGGCAAAAGTTTTTCAGGGTAAGACCTGACAAACTTTTTATAGATCATTAGATGAGGACTTTGAATGGCCAGGCTTCTGGGAGACCTTGTCAGTTAGCACTAATGTATTTATGCTTTCTGCACTGTGGCATTGGTTCATAAACTCTGCCTGGCACTGCAGTTGCTGCTATTGTGGTATCTCCCTTCTATAAGAAGAATTTTGTCTTAAAGTTGGCAGTTATGAAGAGCAAATTCAGGGTATTAGGCAGAGAATGCACACCATTTAGTCAAGAATATTTCTTTTGCTGTACCCTTCACTCGAGAACAGGAGTTTTTTCACAGATGAATTAGCGTTTTTGGATTCCTGAATACAGAGTGCTTTTTCTGGCAGCTGTGCTGTGTCAGAGAAATTACTGAAAATCTAGTACTGTTTTACACTGTGAATGTTTGATGTCAGTCAAACTACATCCAAGTATCCATGAGAAATTTTTTTCGTCACAAAAAGCTGGGAAGCAAACTATTGTTTTATAGTGTGCTTTTTTTTGTTTTTTAAAAGGATAAGGAGAATAGTATCTAACTTAAGAAATTATAACTGACACATCTGAAGTCATGAAAAGGATTAGGCCAGCTGTGTGTAAGCATATACAAGGCAAGTGGTTGAGTGTGTTCTCAAGGGCGTCATCTTTTTGAAATTTGACCTCCAGGGCTGAAATGGCTGTCTTGGTTGCTTAATCTGAAACATTATATTTGTGAATCGGAGAAGACTGTAGATAGAGGTGGGAGCTTTCGTTGAAGTTCTCTCTCATTTTGAGTTGTCTGCAGTCCCTGCTTAGGTAAAATACGCCCCCCACCCCTTTTTTAGCCTGGAAAAGTGGAAAAATTTAAGATTAATTTCAGAGCACATTTTACTTATAAAAAGGCTTTTTTAAATCCCTTAACAATATCCCTGTTTATAGTAGTATCAGATTTGAAAAATATACGGAAACTAGGCCCTTTTGCAAACTTGCTTTTTTGCTTAGTTGTATCTTTGAGCCAGTATTCTAAGTGTCTGAAAAGTTGAGATTTTAAAGACATGTTTAAACATCTAGATAAACACTTAGATTTCAGAAGTGCTGAGTTCTTTCAGCAAAGCGGTGCTGAAATATACAGTATCCCTAAGACTTGTACACTGTACAGATGCCTGCATAAGTGTTATGCACTCTGCAGCGATGAATGTGTAACACTTCTGAATATGTAAGCAGTTATCCTATTAAAATCTCACTACTGGGCTTTGAAGAGATCTAGACTTTTAAGGCATTCTCTCTTACTTGTGACTTTCACATTAACTAACTACACATGCAGGTGCACTTTTAATATGACTGGAAAAATATTATTAAAAATTTTCTAAAATTGCTTCTTTGAACACGCTGCAGTTCAGAAATCTTTTAATGAAACTTTGAGTTGTTGCTTGGATGCTCTCACAATAGTATCTTAGCATCCGTTATCATGTGAGTAACAGCTAGAAACAAAAAGACATTTTTAAAATGCCATAGATCATTTGCTCTCCACTATTTTGTGCTGGGGAAGAGAGTGGAGTAGTATTCTCTAATATATATCAACTGAAGAGTGTCTAGCTTGAGGATGAAACTACTATGTTAAAACAGAGCTATCGAAGTGTTTGTAAAAGATACATTTTGGGCATGCTGCTTCACGGCAATACGTAGTTCTTGCATTTTAACCTGATGTGTTACTTTTTTAGATGTACATAAATGAGTTTAGAATACCAAGCAGGTATTTTGATTCTGGAATTTTAATGCAGCAGTTGCTTGGCTGGAAGATATTGTTTGTTTGTTTTGTTTTTGTTTTAGAAAAATCTTTGTTGGCACTGCTAGAAAGAACTATGTTGTTACAAGGCAAACGACATTCAGAATGGAATAGGAAGTAAACAAAAGCAAACAAAAGTTCTGTGTGCTTTAAAATACTGAAGCACCTGATGCTTCTACAGGGCTACCAGCAAAACCTCTTCAAGATAATCATTTAACTGCTATTATTTCTAGCCAGTTAGTATCTAGTCTCAGGCATCGGTGCCCAGTTGATGGCATACTTCTTGGACCGCCTAGGGACTGTAGAGCCTTGCTTCAGCTGGTGAACAAAGCACAGAAAAGGCTGAGTTTGAGGTTACAAGAACGCTCACTGCCGCCAGAGCTCAAGGAAGCTCGGACCACTGATGAGTCACAGGCAAAGTCAGCTTCTAATGATGTAAACAAACCTTGATCCTCCTTGTTTTGCTCAGTGATGTTATCACCCAGTTCATACTTTTGTGGACTTGGACCTCCTTGGATTTCCTAGTGTTTTGATCTCTCTCCTAGTCTGCTGAGTTTGTCTTGTAAAATTCTGTCTGCTACTGCCACCATCAGTCCTTCTGGTTCAAATGCCTTTACTCTATCTGAATTATCCTATGACTTGCATTCCAGTATAGCTGCAGGGCTTCCGGATGGGGCCTGGAAGGAGACTTTAGAGAACAAGAAAACAGAATTATTTTGTTCAGCCTCTGATACCCTCATTTAGTTCTCTGTTCTTCAGTGTTAGCTATGTAAAACTTTGAAAGAGTCAGCCTGCTACTAAATACCAAAGAAAAAGCAGTCTGGTAAAACAGAACAGATCAATAATAAATGAGGACTGTGTTATATGCCTATTTGTAGAGGAAATATGAACAACAAAATGAAGTGACTATTTTGAGTGAAGCAGGGATATATTTGGAATTTGCTCTTACACATAAACGTTCATTATCTAAAAACCACGTAGGAGAATTTAGGAAAACCGAAAGCTCAACTCGAGCAGAGAGAATTGTCACAGGTGGTGACTGTGTTGAAAGAAAGACAAGACAAAAACATGCAAAATGAATGTTAGGCTTCTGTTGTAAATGTGTTTATCCTTTATATATGGTGTAATTCTCAATTTTATGAAGAACAAACGATATGAGAACAATCCATTGCAAGGTATAAGCCTCTGCTTTTTAAGTAAGCTTCTTCAACTTCAGCTTGCAGAAAGGATTTGAAAAAAGTATCTAAGATACTTGCAGTGTATTTAAAAAAATCGTTACATTTTTCTGATCTGAAACTGTGGTATGTATGGACAATTGAGTTTATGGAACACTGATCTGCTGATGCTGTTGTTATCCTTATGCTAATTAAGAACAGCAGCTTTTTTGCTCATGAGCTATTTAAAAAAAATTTTCCAATTCCCATAATTACTTTTATTTTTAGTGACTTCATGGTATATCTGTTGCCAGAAACAAAATGAGAGACAAGTTTGGTGATTAGTCAGCTTTTCACACAGCTACTAATTTATTGAATGCTGTTCTTTGGTTTGATCTACACACACACACACACACATGCATATATACAGAATCACAGAATGGTTTAGGTTGGAAGGGACCTCTGGAGATCATCTAGTCCAACCTCCCTGCTCAAGCAGGGTCCTCTAGAGCATGTTTCCCAGGATCACGTCCAGGCAGGTTCTGAATATCTCCAGGGAAGGAGGCTCCACAGCCTCTCTGGGCAACCTGTGCCAGGGCTCTGTCACCCTCACAGTCAAGAAGTTTTTCCTCAGCTTCAGACGGAACTTCCTGTGGTTCAGTTTCTGCCCCTTGCCTCTTGTCCTGTCGCTGGGCACCACGGAGAAGAGCCTGGCCACATCCTCTCGACACCTTCCCTTCAGATACTTGGACACATCGATGAGATCGCCTCTCAGTCTTCTTCTCCAGGCTCAACAGGCCTGGCTCTCGCAGCCTTTCTTCAGAGGAGAGATGCTCCAGTCCCCTCCTCATCTTTGTAGCCCTCCACTGGACTCTCTCCAGTAGTGCCGTGTCTCTCTTGTACTGGGGAGCCCAGAACTGGACACAGTACTCCAGGTGAGGCCTCACCAGGGCTGAGCAGAGGGGCAGGATCACCTCCCTTGACCTGCTGGCAACACTCTTCCTCAGGCACCCCAAGATATCATTGGCCTTCTTGGCCACAAGGCCACATTGCTGCCTCGTGGTTAACTCGTTGTCCACCACGACTCCCAGGTCCTTCTCTCCAGAGCTGCTTTCCAACAGCTCAGCCCCCGCCAGCCTGTACTGCTGCATGGGGTTATTCCTGCCTAGGTGCAGGACCCTGCACTTGCCTTTGTGGAGCTTCAGGAGGCTCCTCTCCGCCCAACTCTCCAGCCTGACCAGGTCCCTCTGAATGGCAGCACAGTCTCCTGGGGTGCCAGCCACTCCCCCCAGTTTAGTATCATCAGCAAGCTTGCTGAGGGTGTGCTCTGCCCCTTCATCCAGGTCATCGAAGACTACACTGAACAAGACTGGAGCCAGGACTGACCCCTGGGGGACACCGCGAGCTACAGGCCTCCAACTAGACTCTGCGCCACTCACCACAACCCTCGGAGCTCGGCCATCCAGCCCGTTCTCAAGCCACCCCGCCGTCCACTCATCCAACCCACACTTCCTGAGCTTACCTAGGAGGATGTGATGGGAGACGGTGTCAAAAGCCTTGCGGAACTCCAGGGAGACAACATCCACTGCTCTGCCCTCAGCTACCCAGCCAGTCATTCCAGCAGAGAAGGCCGTCAGATTGGTCAAGCACGATTTCCCCTTGGGTGAATCCATGCTGACTACTCCTGATCCCCTTCTTGTCCTCCACATGCTTAGAGATGACCTCCAGGAGGAGCTGCTCCATCACCTTTCCAGGGATGGAGGTGAGGCTGACAGGCCTGGAGTTCCCTGGCTCCTCCTTCTTGCCCCTTTTGAAGACTGCCGTGACATTGGCTTTCTTCCAGTCCTCAGGCACCTCTCCTGATCTCCAGGACCTTTCCAAGATGACGGAGAGTGGCCTAGCAATAACATCCCATCAGCTCCCTCAGTACTTGCAATTGCATCCCATCAGGGCCCACGGATTTGTGGATGTCAAGTTTGCACAAGAGATCTCTACCCTGATCCTCCTCCACCAAGGCAGAGTCTTCCTTTCTCCAGACTTCCTCTCTGGTCCCCAGGGTCTGGAATTCCTGAGGGCTGGCCTTAGCAGTGAAGACGGAAGCAAAGGTGGCATTCAGCAACTCTGCCTTCTCTGTATCCTTCGTTACCAGGGCACCCGCCCCGTTCAGCAGCAGTGGGCGCACATTTTCCCTAGTCTTCCTTTTGCTATGGATGTATTTGAAGAAGCCCTTCTTGTTGTCCTTGACATCCCTTGCCAGATTTAATTCCAAAGGGGCCTTAGCCTTCCTCGTCACGTCCCTGCACACTCTGACAGTGTCCCTATATTCCTCCCAAGTGGCCTGTCCCCTTTTCCACGTTCTGTACACTTCCTTCTTCTGTTGGAGTTTTGCCAGGAGTTCCTTGCTCATCCATCTCCTGCCCACTTTGCTGGACTTCATGCTCAGAGCGATGCACTGCTTTTGAGCTTAGAGAAGGCAATACGTGAATATTAACCAGTTCTCCTGGACCCCCCTTCCTTCTAGGGCCCTACCCCATGAGATTCCTCCAAGTAGGTCCCTGAAGAGGCCAAAGTTAGCTCTCCTGAAGTCCAGGGTTGCGATCCTACTTATTGCCCCGCTTCCTCCTTGTAGGCTCCTGAACTCTACCATCTCCTAGTCACTGCAGCCAAGGCTGCCCCCAACCTTCACATCTCCAACCAGACCTTCTTTGTTTGTTAGTACAAGGTCTAGCAGCGCACCTCTCCTTGTTGGCATCTCCACCACCTGTGTCAGAAAATCATCCTCAGTGCTCTGCAGGAAACCTCTTGGACTGTTTGTGTCTAGCTGTGCTCTCTTCCCAGCAGATGTCAGGGTGGCTGAAGTGCCCCATGAGAACCAGGGCCTGTGAGCATGAGGCTACTTTCAGCTGTCTGTAGAAGGCCTCATCGACTTCCTCTTCCTGATCAGGTGGCCTGCAGTAAACCCCCACAACAGTGTTGCCCATTTTAGCCTGCCCTTTCATCCTTACCCATAAGCTCTCAACTTGCTCCTCATCCACCCCTAGGCAGAGCTCCATACATTCTATTTGCTCCCTCATATAAAGGGCAACTCCACCACCTCGCCTTCCTGGCCTGTCTTTCCTAAAAAGCACGCAGCCATCCGTGACAGCATTCCAGTCATGTGAGCTATCCCACCATGTCTCTGGAACTGCAATGAGATCATGGCCCTGCGACCGCACACAGATCTCTAACTCTTCCTGCTTATTCCCCATGCTGCGTGCGTTGGTGTACAGGCATTTCAGAGAGCCAATCGAGCATGTAAGCTTCCCAGGAGAGGTGCAAGAGGATCCTCCATAGCCATATTCCATGCCGTCTTCCCCTGGCTGCATGCACCCGCTGGAGGCAGCCTGACTCATGTGGTGTTTTATTAAGCACCCTGTCACTATACCATTTCCCTTCCCCCATCTTGCCTAGTTTAAAGCCCTCCTTACCAGGCTGGCCAATCTGTTGGGAAAGATGCGCATGCCACACTTGGTAAGGTGGATCCCATCGCTCCCCATCAGCTGTTGATCTTCAAACAGGGTCCCATGGTCATAGAAACCAAAGCCCCGCTGCCAACATCAGCGGCGCAGCCAGTTGTTAACTTGGAGAACTTGTCTACTCCTCCTCCCGTCCTTTCCCCTCACAGGCGAGATTGAGGAGAAAACAACCTGGGCTCCCAGACCCTTCACCACCATCCCCAGAGCTCTGAAGTCCCATTTGATGATTTCCAATTAACCTTTTGTGTTGTTAGTGCCCACATGGAAGAGCAGCAGAGGGTAGTAGTCTGATGCATGGACAAGCCTTGACAGTCTTTCCGTGACATCTCTTAGTGGAGCCCCTGGCAGGCAGCAAACCTCTCTGGACAAGAGGTCAGGTCGGCAGATAGGTGCCTCTGTCCCCTGCAGCAGGGAGTCACCCACAACAATCACTCGCCGCTTCTTCCGGGTGTTCCTGCATGGCACAGGGTCTGCCAGGCCAGTTGCCTCCCTCGGAGCCGTGCCCTGCTCCTCCTCGGCTTGGAGGGTGCTAAACTTGTTCCTCAAAGGCAAGTCTTGAGAAGGAGCAAGAGCCTTTCTCTTTCTATGAGAGGTCACCAGCTTCCAGCCTTCTTCAATAGTGTTATGATGGACTGTTGCACACGGTACAGAGCCCTCTGACAACTCTGCTGCAGTGGGGGGTGGGGACTCCTGGAGCTGCACAGTCTCTGAGGATACCCTGTCAATCTCCTGCTCATCTTCTCAGATGCTACACAGCCTACTAACTTCCTCCTGTAACTCCTTTATCTGGCGATACGACTGATCAGCCACAGCACACCTCGTGCAGGAGAGCTGAGTATGAGCCCAGGCCTCATGGAGAGGCCCCAGGCACTCCCTGCAGCCTGACACCTGTAGAGCTGCATCTGCTGTCTGAGGGTCCGTCTGGGTTGAAGCCTCAGACACAGCTGATGCAGCACCTCCAACAGCCATTGGGGACTGTGCTCTGCGATGTGGTCATGACCATGCCTGGGGAAGGACACACCCCTATGGAAAATGGAGGTGTCTTCTTTGCCTTCTGGCACCCTTCTGCGCAAACTGCTGTGTCTGTTTGCTGCGCTCTAGGCCTGGCTCTTATATAGGCCTCTGCCTAGCAGTGACTCACAAGGGTGCTTGACCCACCCAATCAGGAGCCACCTGAATCAAAAGCCCCAACTCCCTCTGACCAGGACAACCCAGAGAGCTCGTTAGCAGCAGCCCTACCTAGCTAGAACTTCCCAGGAGAAGTGAAGTCAAGGCCCCCTGCAGGAGTCCTTGCCTAGCTCTCCCTTCCTGCTAGCAGCAAGCACCGTCTAGTTCCTTGGGGGTCCCCAGAAAGCTTCCACAATTTCCAACAAGGCCCACCAAAGGCCTAGGCAGAGCCCAGACACTGCTGTGCAAACTGCTGTGTCTGTTTGCTGCCCCTGTTTGTTTAGGATTTAGGGGAAAAATGAAAACCAAGGAATTTGTCAGAGGCAAGCGTTGTTGAGTATCTTTTGATGTACTGAGAGAGGAAGCATTTTGCACCGTTGGACGTCATAAGCAACTTCTGTGTTTCTGGGCTTCGCTCTCTCCCGTTAGTTCTGAAGTATTGCAGTTGTGCATCTCTCTGGATTTGTGGCTGGTTGATTTGTAGACATGGATAGCAGGAAATTTAAGTGGAAGTTTGTTACTGCTTTGACAGAAGATCAAGCCTCTGAATCTGCTTCAATCTGCAAGCATAACGCTCTGCATGTTGGCTGATCTTAAATGTTGGAAAGACTAAGTGCTATTTGTTGTTGTGCTGCACTTTATCTTTGTAAGATGTGTATAAAGATGGATCAAGTGGTGTGTATTTGCACTGTAGAAGTAAAACAATTTCATTTACAATTGGAGCAAGCAGACTGAATGGAGCTGTGAAATTCTTCAGAAAATGCTCATGTTGGGTTAGGAAGGAAATTTGCATGGGAAGTTTGAAAGCTTCACGTTCACACGTAAGATATTTGCTGGGGTTTACTATACGCTGGACCCTCAGTAGTATTTCCGAAGAACCTCAGTTCCTCTTTCATACCCAAACGTGGTGAGTAATTTGTAAACTAACTTTGGTCTCTTAAATGAAGCTGCAGATGGAAAATGTCTAGGTTGTTAGGGAGAGAATTTTTCAAGCTCTTCAGCGTGGATAGGGTTTGAGAGTCTATTCCTGGCAAAATCAGAGATGTAAAGTAAGGTGTTAGTTACATGTTATAGGTGAGACTTGCTTTAAATTTGAAGAGAACAGGTGAAGTAATATTGCTGCAGAAAGAACCTGAACCCATTTTAATTTCTGGGACAAAAAATAGGTGGACAGAGGTTGTGGCTACATGTTTGTCTAGATTTTCTGTTTGAGATGGAGAAAAATTTTGCCTTGGATTTGTCTGGGTGATGTTTTTGAGTAGGTGAGTGGTAGCTTGTTAGCAGTGGGACTGTGTCAGTATGCTTGCTTTGGCAGGTATGCCAGGGTTTCTGTTGTATTTCGTATGATGAAGAAGCTCTACTTTTGTATAATTGTTTATTAATAGAATTGTCTTTCTGACATATTATGTTATTTTACTGTAAACTTAATACTATATCCTTGTAAGAAACACTCGGTCTCTTTTTTGTTCATACCTGGTATTTGTAAAGAGCTGTGTGACTAAGAACTAGCTAAGCATTATCAATCCTTTAAAATGTTATGTCAGCAGACATATTCAGTGAGTCACAAGGCTAACTGTATTATGGCTGGTGCAGGGAGGAAAAAGGGTAAGTTTTATTTAAATAATAAAAAGGCTTGTGTATGTCTTCAGAGTTTGTTGTCATTTATAACCCTTTCATGAAAAAGTATACTGGCTATGATGATGTAGTAGAAATATTAGTATGAAAGCAGTGGGGAAACATGTTTTGTTTAACTAGCAAGGAATTTGCTGAAGTCTTTCTGAGAAAAGGTTTTTGTTTTTCCTTTTCAGTTGATGCTGATGAGATTAAACGGCTAGGAAAGAGATTTAAAAAGCTTGATTTGGACAACTCTGGTTCTTTGAGTGTGGAAGAGTTCATGTCTTTACCCGAGTTGCAACAGAACCCATTAGTTCAGCGAGTAATAGATATATTTGACACAGATGGAAATGGAGAAGTAGACTTCAAAGGTAAGCTGCTGTGCTTTCTGATAGCATCATTTTATCAGAATTCCTAGTGTCTTGAAATTGAGGTTTTGCTGCAATTGAGAAAGGAAGTGGGAAGAACACTTGTTAATAAAAGTAAGGTATTAATTTCAAGTAAAACTGAATGCTAGTAAAATTATTCCTTTTGGCAAGTTTCTCTCACGCATTAGGGCAACACAGTCTTGCATGAAATGCTTAAAAGAGCAAAGTGTTCAGTAACGTGCTTTCCAGGTCATATTGGTTTATGACCATCTGTTAAGTATCTCTTAAAGTATACAAATGCAGACTTTTAATTGTGGTGCTATCTGGAGCGTGTTCTTGGACTAAAAAGACTATGAAAAAGTGGGGTAGATTGTAAGCTGTTGTGTCTTTAAGTTGTGCTTGTCCAAATGTTATTATGAGATATCTATCTTTTGAAGTATTTTGAAAATTGTTTTCTAAATTGTGAAAGCAATGTAAATTTTGTGTTGCCATCTCCTTTTCAGGAGCCCCTGTTTGGTTGTGTGCTTCTTTGTTTTATTTTGTTTTTAAATGGCTTTAGGTAGACAGGGGTAAAAGTGAAAATTTTGACTTGAGTCTAAAGTTTTGGAGGAATGTATTTCAAATATTCTTCATTATTAAAAGGACCATCAGGTCAAATATCTTAATTATTAGTCTATTAAAGTTCCTGACCCTTTGAAGTGATGCTTTCTGTAATTTCTGTTCGAGTTAATGCAGATATCTCTTATTGGTCACAGCTAGAAAAGGCGATTCCAATTTTTTTTTTTTAAATAGGAAAAAATTTTGAAGTTAACTTATATTGATAGGCTGATTTTTAAATAAAATGTTAATAAACATACAAAAGCTACTGATGGCACAGTGTGTGTGTGTGTGGTGTTTTTTTTATTTATTTTATTTCTGCAAAGCTCCTTTTAAACCTCTGAATAGGGGAAAAATATTTCAAGACTTTTTCTTGGTATTGGTTTCTGAAGCTCTGTAAATGTGTATAGCTGTTCACAATCCACTTGCAGAAACAATGCAATGAGGAAAGATGCTACATCATATATGATATTGAGCTGTAATTAGCATAGTTATAAAGAGCTGTTCCTCTTGGGTGGGAACAGGACGCTGCCAGAATTAGTTTTGTATCACAAAGTGATGTTGCCACAGTGAGTGGCCGTGAGTTTTAATGTATCATCTTACCAAATTTGGTTCACTTAAGTTTTCGATCTCTATCTCAGAGGGCAGGCTAGAGGAAAAGAAAAATTACCAGTGTGAGGAAACTTGCATTGTTTTGATGAAAGACCTAAATTTTTGAGATTAATATCCCATAAACATAATTGGGGGGGGGGCAAAAGCAAATTATAGGCAGACGTTTTGTCGATAAATCACATAGGAATTGCTGACTTAATTTCACAAGGCTTACTGAAAATGCAGTAAGTGTTTCTGTGTAATGCTATATTGTTATATCTTTATTCATTTTCCATACTATAGTTTCAGCTTGTAGTTTTGCACTGTTGTCACTTTCATTATTGAAAGCTCTAGAAAGTCTAGTTATGGCATCTTGTGCACCCACATTATATCTGAGGGTTTTGCCTTTTTTCAGGTCTACTCTAGAGTTGGTTCCTTGGATAATGACTTTGTTGTTAAGTGACATAAACTTTCTTTTTACCCTGCTTTTTATATGAAGATATCTTCTTATGCATTTTTTTCAGTAGAACAGTTTTCAGCCTGATATAATTCTTGCCTTAGGTGGAGAAATTAATGTTGAGATGAGCTCTACAATTATTATTATTATTATTCCCACTGGAATAGCTTTAGTAGAGATGTAGATGCAGTTTCATGTAAATAATCTTATGAAAGTCCAGTTTTGAATTACTTGAATAGTGATATGTACAAGTCTGTTCAGTGAGCATAATATTGGGTTTGAAGTACTTTCCACTAAAAAAACAAAATATGTGGATACTTAGGTGTCACAAGGTAAGCCACATTTTAAAGACTTCATGGTAATTCAGAGTCTTCCTACCATTTCTAGAAGATTTGAGCATTGTTTTTTGTGTTTATTAAGAAATACACTGCTATTTTAATGTTTTTCTCTTCTGTGTTATTTAGAATTTATAGAAGGGGTCTCCCAGTTCAGTGTCAAAGGTGATAAGGAACAGAAGTTAAGGTGTAAGTATTTTGATTTTCCTTTAAAAAAAAAAAAAACTTTTCTGACTCTTCAAAAATTTTTTTTGTTAATTAATATTAAAGAATATGGATTTACTGATTTTTCAGAAAGCAGGAAATCACAAAGATAGACCCTTGAAGCTCTTGAAAAGGTTTTCATTTGTGTGAAGAATTTGCCAGTGCTTCTTTCTGCAGGGAAGGTTTGAGGATATTGCCTTTTCAGTATCTTCAGCTGCTTTCCCACTGAAAAAAGTAAATAATATTCACTTGAAGGAGGTTTAGTTCACCGAATTGTTTTTTGGGTGTGATGTGTTTTGCTAATACAGTAGAAAATCGCTGAGTTCTTCTTGGAGGACTGTATCTCAAGAATACAGCATAACCCAGGCGTTTGGGCTGGGGAAGGAATAGTCAGCCATAGATGGAGCTTGTAATACCTACGACACATAGGTTGGGAAGGAAATCTGCTATAGTGAATGTTTAAAAAATAAAAATAAAAATAAAATCCAGCTTTACTATCACTTTGCTTGCAGTGAAGTAACTAGCTGGAATTTTGATTTATTTGTTCTGTGGAAGGTTGTGATTTTCTTCTGCTAGCAAATGAACTGCTACCAAGGTGCTTTATTTCTGATGGTGAAGATTTTTCCAGTTTAGTGCTCGTAGAACTATTTTATAGCTGGCTCTAAAGCCATAATCCCAGGTGATGTTTTAAAGGTTTTTTCCCTTCTAAATCCTGTAGTAGCATTATTCATTGTGTTGTTTCTGTTTTTTCTTGTTTTTCAGAATGAAACTAAAAATATAATCATGTTTTTAATATGTTAAAAACAAACTTCATTGTTAAATATAGTACTACTTCTCAGTTGTGCAGACTGATGTAATTAATGTGTTTTGCAATAGTATAGTGAGCATTACTCTGTCCTGGCCACGTTTGTTACTGAAAGGGTTATTTTGTGTATTTTCCTTCTGTAGTTGCTTTTCGCATTTATGATATGGACAAAGACGGTTATATCTCAAATGGGGAGCTCTTCCAGGTGCTGAAGATGATGGTTGGGAACAATCTCAAAGACACTCAGTTACAGCAAATTGTAGATAAAACCATAATTAATGCAGATAAGGATGGTGATGGAAGAATATCTTTTGAAGAATTCTGTGCTGTAAGTAATTTCTAAAGACAGTTTAGATAATTTGAAATATAAATGAAGAGAAAAGGTAAACATTTTGAAGAGTGAGGTTATAAAAACTATTCTTTTACAATCTGGTGACAAGGTGTGTCTGACAGTTATATATAGCATTGTTGTCTCATGGCTTACAAGTGTGGCAACAGAGCTTACGAGGTTTGAGTAAGTCATGAGTCAGTTCATTCAGGATGCAGATTTTTCCATTGACTGTGACGTGCCTGAAGAAGAGTGTTTTTTCATTCAGAGCACTTTTTCAGAAGAATTTGTGTAGTGTTTTGACATGCAAAAATAAAGAGGGGACTGGTTTTCCATTTAGTTTATGACCAAAGATGCTAGGTTGACATGAAGATATGTTGGATTTCAGTCTTAATGCTAGTAGAGAATACTAGGTTTAAACATAACTTTTGCGTGACTGATTTGTTGTAGGAGGATGATTTTCCTTGTTTTCAACGGTTAAAGTATTTTTCAGTTATGTTATTAATGTCTTTAGGTGCTTAATTGAATACACTGAGTGAAAAAGCAAAGAATAGCGGGCAGGCGAAGTCTGAAGTAGAAAAAAGCTTCAAGACATTTGAAAACTGTGAAAACAGAATACTTTGTAACAAAGCTTTTAAAGTCCCCATGGGAAATGGTAGCTGGAGAGGAGAGGTATATTCCGCAAAGGTTAACTTTAGCCTAGCTAGGTTAATCTCTCAATCTCTAAACTAGATGTCTGCTCCAAATCACCCTTTCGAAAGGTTTATCTTTCCACTGTATGGAGAGAGCCTAGGGAGATTATCACCCTCTGCAGAACGCTGGCATTTTACAAGGGCTAGGGTAGGGAGGTTTGCTGACTAAATGGATACTAACCCCTCGGGTGCTGATATTGGGAAAGGACAAACAGTTTAAAGACACATTTTCAACCTCTTGAATAGGGTTGATTGTAGCATTTAAGACTTGGAATGGTTGATTTTGATCCATGTGTGTTGGTTTAATCAGAATTGACAGTAAGCTTTAAATCCTTTGTCTTTTTTTAAAAATACAAATGATGCATTGAAACTCATATTTGAAAATCACAATAATGAACATTTACACTACTCATTTAAAACTGATGTGTATTGATTTACATATAGCTGAATAGGACCAACTGAGACAACATATGCCCTCAAGTACTGCATTTGTTTCCTACTGTTTGAAATTTACAACTTCACTTCAAGCAAAGAGTTTCATTATCTGCATAGTTATACAGATAGTTATCTGCATGAAAAAGGGTATTTGCAAAGAACAAAAAAGTTTCTCCCTAACCATAGCAGCCTGCAAACACACCTAGATGAGTGAGATATTTATTTCACAGAATTATTCTTTTCATTTCTGTGCCGGGGTCTCTCCTTTTAGCCATCCGATGAATATAATTTTGCCCTTTCTCTTTTCTTCTGTCTTTGGAGTTCTGTCCAGACTGTCTTGTGGTAGTGTTCCCCCCACCTTCCATTTTCTTACTTCAAAGTATGTGTGTGTGTGTGTGTGTGTGTGTGTGGGGCAGGAGGGGTGTCTTTGGACTTCTTTTTAGTTCTAATTTTTCTTGCAGCAAAGCACCTTCTACTTCTACTTCCTCTTCTTCCCTTACTTGCCTTTTACCTCCTCTTGCATTTTGTGCAGTCTATACAAAAATTTTTTTTTCCCCACTGTATTTGGCTGCCCCAGTTGGCCTTTGAATATTTTGTTTCCACATTATAAAAAAACTCCTCCAACTTTGCACCTTTCTTTTTCCTTTCTGTACACATGAATCATACTTTTGAACACTGGTAATTCTTTTATTGGGTGCATACACTTGTCAGAAATACTACTGCTTTTCCTACAGCTCCTTCTTTCTCTTGTAAAGATGCACAGTTTCATAGGAAGTTTTAAAAAAAAATAGTATTTTGGTTAACCTGTGCAAACACAATCCATGGTCAGAGGCAGGGAAGGAGGTTAAAATGGTGGAATTTACACTGGTCTTTCCAGGTTCTCAGTATGTAAATTGTACTAATAGGTACAATTAGGTAATACTTAATTCACATAAGACAGTACTTGCAATATCTAAATTAGGTTAGGCCAGAAATTAAATTTAATTATGATTGACCTAAATGCATCTTCTGAATAAAGTATATTCTTTGTGTATTGTTATCTTTTGATTCTCATCTCTGTGTTATCATATATTTTTCTCCCAGGTTGTAGGAGGCCTAGATATCCACAAAAAGATGGTGGTAGATGTGTGACTCTGTAGGGCACCACCCAACACTTTTGCTTTCTTCTCCATCTCTGAAGATCTGCTCAAGATGTCCAGCAATGCTCTCTGTGTATTTAAATGGAAGTATTTTTCTCTGTGAAGCCACATTTTTCCAACATGAGCCTCATGAAGCCAACTAAGTGTTATTGAACTTTTATTCTCTCAATAACTCAGTGTAGCACTTTAAAGTCTGAAGGACAGCAAAGATGGAAAGAGCATATCAGTGTGGTGGAGAAAGGGAAGGGGTTGGCTTTTTAATTTATTTTTCTTCATCTTTTATAACAAGGAAATATCTATATATATATATGTGTGTGTGTATTTATATATAGATATATATGTAGCTTTCTATATGTAGTAGCTAGATGGGCTTTAATTTAATATACTTGATTCAGAAACAGAACTAGAGTACAAAGTGCCAAGCAGAATATTAACAGTTCAATATATGGATATACATCCTTACTTTTATTTCACACAGTTTATATATATAGTAGAAGAATGTAAAATTTTAACTGGGTGTTAGGTATACTCTTTTCCTTTTCCTGTGACTGTTCAGATGTTTCTATATATTGACTGGCTGACAAAGCATTGCTTCTTAATTTACCTTAATTACATTTTTTTTTTTTTTTGTAACACAGGAGACTAAGTTTATTTATACCTGTTAATATATTACCAGGGACTGTGTCTCTTTGCTAAATAACTTAGTACAGTTCTACTTAATATGAGAATATAGTTTAATGCTACTGCCAAGAATTAGCACTTGTGTGCATATAGTAACTGCAGAGTGCTTCTGTGGCCACTAAGTTTTGTCACCTAGTAACTAGGAGCAGTTACAGCTATCACAAAGTAAATGGAAACCTGCTATTCTGGATTAATTTTAGATACAGCTGCTGCTCAAGATATTAGATGCATTCATGATTTTCTCTTGTACTTAGTTTAATGAAATTAGGATTAACATAACTGCAGGATTCCCATTTACTTATTTTATATAGTACTTAGATTATAAAATTATCTTGCCACTAAATTCTGTTGTTTCAACCATGATAGTTCCCCTCTACATTTAAAGAATACTACAAGTAGCATAAATAACTGGTAATATTTTATATATATGTATATAAGATTCATACAGGGGGAAAATCTTGTTAACCTATGCCATAGACGAGGAAAACTTCACACTATCTAAATTTATACCTCTTACAGTTCTCCAGTCCTTTGCCTGGAGAATTTTTTTCTTTTCTAGATTTGTCCATATCATAATTTGTAAAGGATAGTAACTTGATATATTTGTGTGACATAAAAGTAGCGAGCCATGTTTTATGACTTTATATCATCCCTTCCCTTTTCTGCAAAGGTACTATTGGCTGGAAGAAAAACATTTGCTAGATTTTTTTAGGATAGTACATCTTTCCTGTATAGTAGTTTTTCTATTTAAAAAAAAAAAAAAGTTTTATAATCAGCAGTGGAAAGTGCAGGTTGTCTGAACCTACTTCAATCGAGCACCTGTCTACCATAGCTGTTCCTTCAACTGAGTGCTGCACATCATGGGCTCTTGTCTGTGAGAGAGAAATCCAGGTGCTTGGTGTCCTTGCATGACATGAAGTTTTGCATGTAGATCGATTTGAAATGTTCCTCTTGTTTACATAATTTGCATAATTTAAAAAGATAATGTTGCCAAACTTTGGTAAATGCTAATGTTCAAAACAAAAATCTCCACTACATGTAACTTTCTTCCTCTGGATCAGTACGTGGCTTATCCCAGCCAGTGGCTGTATCTGTTCCAGTGTCAACTGCCATGTGCTCTGCTTCAAGGGGGAACTAGTCTTTTGTGAATTTTTTGTACATAAGTATTTGTTACAAACATTTTAGCAAATGCTTTCAATTTCTCTTACTTGCTTGTGCATATCTTGGCTGGCGTTATAGAAAATAGTGCTAATGTTATTTCCTTAAGGGGGTTGAAAGGGGAGGGATGAGGTTTTTTTAGTTTGTGTGGGGAAAAATGATTTATGTTGGATGTTTAGTTTTTCCTCTGCATGCTGCATCATATGTTGTGGGAACTACGAGAACCTTCATACTATATGAATATAAAATAAAATAGTTGAACCTTGGCTGGAGGTCTGCTTACCTAGATGTTTCATTTTAAACTTAAGGCAGCTCTACATCCTGGTCTAAGGAAAGTTTGCTGTTCATAGTTTCTTATTCCATCTTTAAGTTCTAAAGACTTATTTAGACTGTCTGCTGAACACTTCCAGGCTTCATTTTTGTGTTTCAAGACCCCATCTTTATTTTTTTCTTGAAGGCACATTTGATTCTCTATTTGTTAAGCTTTCAATTTGGACAAAACCTTCTTTATACCCTATTAAATTCAGAAGGATTGTGGTACTTGGCAAGTTGTGGTTTTTTTTTTTTTTTTAAACCAAAAAAACCCAACCCCTAACTTAGGTGGAGAATGAAAGGCAGCTTCTTTGCAGGTGAAAACAATCCTGGCAGAAAGGTTTCCTTCTACAAAAGAAGCCTGGGAGCCATTTGCTTTTGTTCTTTGAAGGACCCATGAAGTAACTGAGGCAATACAGAGTTTTTTTGGCCTTCTGAGTGCTGCCCTCTCCCCTTCTGCTGCAGTTTTTGGTCAGTATATACCTCCTTTCAGGAAGATTAGCTCACTTTCACACACCCTTGCCTTAGTTTCCCCCTTTACAATCTTTCAAGCTAATGGAGATTATGATGTAACGTCAGATTTTTGTTCTTTGGTTGCTTAATGGTTGCTTTAACTTGAGCTGCTTTAAAGTGGAAGCTTTCTTGTCCACCTAGGTTGGACTTTTGAGACCTGTGTATTTAGATAATTAAGCAACAAGTCTTAAATCTCTTAGTGGTTCAAGACTTGAATGAATTTGACTATAAAAAATGCTCCCAAGCTATGAAGTGCAGTATTGAGTCAACCATTAAAGAAAGGCTGATTGTGCTTACTCAATTTGCTAGTGTTTTTCATAATCTTGTTTCAGTTCCTCCATTTTGTTTCACTATTTTGAGAGGCTTAGTGACAAGTTTGGATAGGGGCAGGAAAAGAGCCCACGCTTAACTCAAATTGGGACTACTAGTGTGGGTTCCATAATTTTTCCCCCTCTTTAGCATGTAGCCTTCTCTGAGGGCAGCACCTGCAGGTGTTTGTGCTCTGGTAGGTGGCACCAGATGATGCCCAGCGCTGGCAAGTGCTTACCCTGCCCTTACAGATCACTGCTGAAATCACAATAATCCCAGAAGATGCTGCTAGATCAAATTTTAAGTGTACTATTTACCACTGTCTTTTTTTTTAATAATGCTCATGCTATTGCATGAGCAGCACATCCTGTGAGTCCAAATCCTCATATACTTGCTCAGAAAGGGATAGCTGCTGACCTGATGGTCTAGTCCTAGAGTCTTTGGGCAGCCTGCCATTAAACACTTGGAATTACACTTGACTCTTCCTTCTCCTAGGAAGGTATTGATCCAGAGCTGTATGGTTATGAGTACTTAACTAGGCTAACTTCTTTACAGGCTCTTCAGAGCCTTCAGAAAGCCTTTGAGAAGTCCTGAGAGCAGTGCCTTAATACTTTAATATTACAGAATCACAGAATGGTTTAGGTTGGACAGGACCTCTGGAGATCATCTAGTCCAACCTCCCTGCTCAAGCAGGGTCCTCTAGAGCATGTTTCCCAGGATCACGTCCAGGCAGGTTCTGAATATCTCCAGGGAAGGAGACTCCACAACCTCTCTGGGCAACCTGTGCCAGGGCTCTGCCACCCTCACAGTCAAGAAGTTTTTTCTCAGGTTTAGATGGAACTTCCTGTGGTTCAGTTTCTGCCCCTTGCCTCTTGTCCTGTTGCTGGGCACTACGGAGAAGAGATTGGCCTCATCCTCTTGTCACCCTTCAGATACTTATACACATTGATCAGATCACCTCTGTCTTCTCTTCTCCAGGCTCAACAGGCCCAGCTCTCTCAGCCTTTCTTCAGAGGAGAGAGATGCTCCAGTCCCCTCCTCATCTTTGTAGCCCTCCACTGGACTCTCTCCAGTAGCACCATGAAAATTAGTTATTCAGAAAATTAGTTGAGAAGCGTTCTGGTTTGAGAATAAGCTTAAGCAGAATCAATCAACCATGCTTCTGCTACAGACAGCCAATATAAAAGACTTTTTAATATCTATACACAAGGAAGAATGACTTAAAATACTTGAGTCAGTATGCCTGAAGGAGACTGGACTGCACAAGTAGTCCTGGTTATCTTCTGGGCTTCTAAATCAAGTAGAAGATGGGGCAGGTACAGCTGTAACTCCAGGCCTCCATTAATACATAGCTCATGTATACAGAAATCAAGATTCCCAGCCACAGTCCTTGGTACAGCAGCCCTTCCGCCTCTCAGAATCTTTCAGCTGCTCTGCTGGCCACAGCCCTAATATTGCCATAAACTTTGGATGGAGGACTCCCTGCAGAAAGAAAAAGTAAAATCATTCAGCAAACAAGACACTGTGTGTTACAAAACCAAAAGTTTTGTTCCCTTGCTTATGTCTGCATCACTGTGGAGAACAGGTGAGAAGGATGCTCAGGATCAGCCACCTTGCCTATTCCTGCAAGCAACAAACTCCCAACTGCTGCTGTGAATGGAGGCTACTGAGGCTTGTTCTTGACCTGCAGCATACAGGGCCAGGATGTGCTGAAGACCTCACTGTACAGAGCGGCTAAGGCCGCTCACCTGGCAACTGCACTGCAAGAGAGCCCAGGCCTTCCAGCAGCTCACTTCTGTAAAATGCCCCTTCCCCATTCTTGTCCGTTCTTGTTCTCAGTGGGGTTCCTCTGTCACACTGATGGATTCCCCCATGGAGCTCCACAGCAAACGCCTGAAGCTGAAAATCTTTTCCAGCATGAGGAGGGTGTTGCAGCCAGAAACTAAGCCCCAGGGGAAAGGAGGGGAACAAACTAGAACAAGTACAGTGGTCCCTCCCTCCACCCCACACCCTTCTCTAAGGGCAACAGCCACCTCCCAGCAACTCACCTGCTCCAAAAGCGTATGTAGGAACACTGGGGCAAAAGTTAAGACCCACATGAAGCAGCCTCTCTCAAACTGCAAAAATCTATTTTCATGTACTGAACAGAAGGTTAGATAACAGGACCTACCTAAAATTAGATTGCAAATTGCTGTTCGTGCCATTTTTATGTTCTGAAAAGATCCTAAAATATGAATTTTCCTGCAAAAAAAAGCAGCCAAAGTAGCATTAGTTACTGTGGGGGTGGGGGGGGAGGGGGAAAATACTCAAAGATTACACAGTTAATGGAGAATCCAAGTTGGAGGTTAGGAGTGAACAAAGACCTTCAAATCAGTGTATGAATTCTTTTCTACAGTTGTAATTAGGAAAACCCCATGAGGTAGAACCTGTTCTTTTATAAATACTTCACTAAATTTAAGAGTTTGTAAATTTAGCAGTATAGCAGTTTTGGGAGAAAAACATTGTTACAGGGCTGGGGGGGTATCCAGCTTTGATTATTCATATAAAAGAATTCTTACGCTGCATAGAATCATCCAATTGTCGTCATGTTGTCAGCAGTCTCATAACAAAAGGTTAAATAAATGTACAAATAGCATTCATTAACTATAGTCCTTAAATCATTTGTCTTACTACTGCACTACGAGAATTTCCAAACATTCAGGGATTCTTGGTTTCTAGAGGATCAAATAGATAAGCTTACAAACTGCACTCTGTCTAGGAGGAGGAGGGAAGCCTATACTTACGCATCAGCAAGAACTATGCGTGTTCTTGTTACGTTTTCTATAGTGAACTTGGTTTTTCCACCTTTCCCAGCTATTCTTCCTATTGCTCTTGACAGATGATCTCCTTTCAAAGGTTTGACTAAAAGAATAAACGCAGTAAAACATCACATGCATTTCTGTGACACTTCTTTGTGCAAGTTACTGAAACAGCCAAGTTACACCAAAGCAACTTTACTATAGGTGAGATATATACGTGTATATATACATGCACAGAGCATGTACATGTACACGCATTTATATTCACCTATAGCGATATAGGTGAAAAATCACATCTAATGGTACGTGGCCACGTCGTCTCTGGTATCAGAAAGAAATTCTCATACAGAACTGTAATGGAAGGCAGTCTCTCCATTATCAGGCAGTTAAGATTGAGGAGGCATGCTCCCAACAGTCCCAGTAATATATTAAACAGTAAGTGTTTGTTGTATCTACTTCTCTGCCAGAATATCGGGAGAAGCAGAGCCCAATATACCATTTCAATTTAAAATAAATAAATAAATCTAATAGAGCTATTCCCAAAAACACCATGTCACCTTTAAGTTTAAAGAACAGCTTTCTATGATGAGAAAAATTAATTCAATCAGAAAATTAATTTGACAGAGATGATATACTTTTAAGAAAGCAGTTCTGGGCGTTTTGTTAGGACATTTCACAAAGACCACAACCCTTTGAATCCTCACGCACCTAGACAATAATCCTGTGTTGGTATGAAAGTTTTCCTGATCCTTGTGGATAAATAGCATGAGCAGAGTGAGCCACTTTCTTATAGTGTCACTGACTCTGAAGGAGCTACTTGGTTTTAGGGGAAGAGAAGAGAAAAAAAAAAAATGTATTGACAGATGACACACAATTACTAGAATACCACAGCTGAAAATACTTACCGTCTGTAACTTCAAAGGATTCTAGAAAAAGATCATCTAATCTGATGAGAGCAAGAGCATCCTAAAACATTAACAGATCAGTTAGTGAGTTTGTTACAGTACCGCAATACACAGAGTTGCGAGGCTATAGATTATGTGTGTTTTCTTTATACGTATAAAGAGACCACATCAATAACACTTCCCCACTTAACATGTCAAACAATAGTTGACAAAAACCAGTTCAACTACTTTTTCGATAGCAATATAAACTTATATTTCTGTACAGAGAACACTGCAAACGCTTAGGCCCCACCATTCTCCCATGATCCACTTAACACTGGTAAAATCTGTGCAAGCGTGCCACAAAAAGTATTTCTGTTCTCTGCAAGTAAAGTTTGAGTTTTGAACAGCGTAATGGTTATTGGCCTGGACTACACCAAAATGAACAGTCTCTGCATGTGCAGAGTAGCTTAAAGGCAGTTTATCGCTTCACGTTTACCTCTCATACATCACAAGATATTTCCCCCACTTCATAGTTTTAAAGAACAGTATCACTGGCCATAAGATTATGCTGCTTGAGGATTCTGAACTAGTTTAAGAAATTAGATTTCCCCTTGGTCACAATTTCAAACAAGTTTATTTTTTAGAAAACCATCTAAATACTGTTTTATTATTTCTTACTTGCTGTAGTTCGCAGAAAGGCCAAAGATTCCAAGCAAGCAAATTCAAGCAACTCACAAACTAGCTGTTGGAAGACTCACCTCAACTTGAAACCCAAGTATGAATGCTTTCACAAAATCAGCTGCTTTTGTTAGAGCGCTTATATCCTTTGTCTCTTGACAAGTCTGTGAGACAAGAAGTTATGCTGGCAAATTAAGACCATTCAAGTAGGATCATGACTTGAAAAATCTAAGAGGTCAAGGCCAATCATAAAAATTCGCATGCAGGTAATGCTCCTTCTATATTGCCTTTCACTGAAAGGCCTGAATAAACTTTGTGCTTTCTCGTAATGCTGACCCTCAACCACTGAAGACCCTCAGCAGAATTGCAAGACCATTCCTGCTCTACCCTAACTTTTCCTCACAGTGATTTCTAGAAAGTGTAAATAAGGGATAGTTATGTTACCATTCCTAGTAAGTTGGCCACAACCTGCTGTCAATGTTTTTTTTTCCCCCTCTTGTAGCCACCATCACACTTGCAGTAAGATTTAAAGGTTAAGAAGCAAAATTACCATTCGTGTCTGTATTTTCCCAAAACATTTGAAAATCTTACACATTAATATCGCTAAAACAATTACTCATGTATCAGAAACATAGCACAAGCTTTAGATATGCAGTTTAAAATAACTAGTCCGAGTAAGAATTAATGACGAATAAATAAAAATGTTCACAAGATTTACAATTATATATAGTATCTGTACCCCGAACTATTTCAGGGCAATCCATTAAACAAAAATTACAAGCTGTTAAACCACATTCCATTATCTACAACTGTGAACAAAAGACATCAGGCATTTTGGTGGCCCCTTGAAAAACCTCTATTAACTCATAACTGCACCTTAAATATTCAGTAGCCTTAAATATCCACAAAATACTGCATTCTAAAATCACATCTAACACTGAGAATTGGTACAAGAATCTTGGTCCCTAATAAATTTTCTCCAACAAAGACAGAAAAAAACAGTTTATGCAGGCCAGCTCTAGAAGAGGTGGACTTTTAAGTCTTATTTGCATCAAATGCTTGTTTCTAAGCACTAACTGACAGGTTTTATTTTGATCTCAGGTTTTCTTGTTAGGTGAAACAACTTATTTACCATTTTTCTAAGTATTCTTAGAACGCTTCGCTATAACTCTTTAAGAAATAAAATAGGAATACTTATGAAGAGAAACATTGCATTTTAATTATTAGTTGACCAGAAATGATGTAAAACATTCTGAGGAAAAAAAAAAACCCAGCGAACAGAAAGAACTCTCTTTACCTTGATTTCAACGTTTCTTGTTTTTAAATTAAACCTGATTTGAAGTTGCAAGTGTTCCACGACAGGCGTGAATATTTTCATCCAATTCTCCTTTAATGGCGTGTACCTGTTAGCTGGCACAGGTATCTTCCTGATTTCATCATTTCCAACCTAGCGAGAGAAAGAAAGCACAGAAGAGAAGGAAAAAAAAAAAAAGAGAGAAGGAAAAAATCCAGAAGTCATTGTCACGTGGCGAATACAGCGCAGCAAAAAAGCTCCTCCTCATCTCAGCCTGTTCTTTCCCCTGTTGCAGAGGACCCCGAAGAACAGCGCGGCCCGGGCACGGCTGTGGCGGCCCAGCGCGACGCAGCGAAGCAGCCGGCCGCGATACGCCGAGCTCCTGCTCGGCCGCCGCCGCCGCCCCGGCCCCGGCCCCGGCCCAGCGCCGCCGCCCCGCGCACCCGCAACGCCTCAGCGGCCACGGGCGGGAAGGCGGGCCGCTTGCCCGGCCGCGGCCCCGTCGTGTCCATCGCCACCGCTGCCGCCTCCTCGCCGCCGCCCGCCCGCCGCTTCCGCCGGCTCCGCTTGGACGCGACGGTCATGAAGCCGCTCTCCGTGGCGCCGGCAGCGGCCGCGGCCGCAGCCTCCTCCGTTTCCATGGCGACTCAGCCTTTGCGGAGAGTCGCGCGCGCGCGCTCCAACCGCCGCCCCGGCGCTGCCGCGCGAGGCCACGTGGCCCCCAACAGCCCCCGGAAGGAGTCGCCTGGGCCGCCCGCTTCCGCCTGGGCCGCCCGCTTCCTGCGGTGCCCGCGGCAGTGCCGGCAGTGCCGGCACGGCGGCGGCGGCGGCGGCGGGGGGCGCTCGGAATGTCGGGCGCGGGTCTGGAGCGGCCGCAGCTGGTGGCGCACGTGCAGCAGGCACTGAGCTACACCGTGTTCGACTGCAAGTGGGTGCCGCGCAGCGCGCGCCTGCTCTGCCTCGGCAGCGCCCCGCGCGGCGCCGGCGTGCTGGAGCTCTACGAGCTGCAGGGTGGCCGCCTGGCGCTGCTGCGGCAGGTGAGCGCAGCGCGCCGGCCGGGCGGGGCCGTTGCTGTGGCGATGCGCGGGCCGTTACTTTGCGAGGGGAGCCCTCCATTTTGGGGGTGGGGGCTCCATTTTGTGCCCAGCTTTAATTCACGGCCTCTTAAGTGGATGGGCCCGAGGGGGCCTTTTAGGTCCTCTCCCGACTCGGTACTGGGAGGCCGTAGCCTGTGCTAACGCCAGTTCCGATGTTGAGAGGTTTCCGATTTGCCTCACCCTAATAGCCCGGTGTCGGGTTATCCATTGCTTTCCCGGTTCGCACTGAAGGAAGAGCCGGGAGCTCTCGGGTTTGGCGCGGAGGCCCGGCCCAGCCTGGCCCTGGGCTGCGCCACGCGTGAACCCGTCACTCTGGCCGCAGCAGGCCGCGCGTGGGAAGGGTGCGCGGCTCTGTTGGCCGACGGTTTCATCGCTCGCTTCCGTGGCGGTGGCCTTTTTGAACGTCCGCGTGGAGCAGCAGGGTTGTAAACGAAACCAGCCTTTAAGGATTTGCTGATCTTCAGGAGCAGCCGTGTGGCTCAGGTGCTCAGTGGGAGCTCGTGACCCACTGGCACCCAAGTACCTCAGCTTCCTCTGTTAATACAGTTCTGTAGGGACAAAACATCAAAGGCACATAAACCACGCTATTACAGACTAATAGAGAGAATCTTGTAATGATCCCTTTCTCTGCGTCCTAGCAGGGCTCTGCGGAGAGCTACAGTTCCCTCTATGTTATATTTGCAAATCAGCAGAGACAGCAGAGCTGTTGGTCTCGGAGTGTCGTTAGCAAGCTGAGGTGAGAGAGTTTGTGTTAAGGCCATTAAACTGAAGTCGCTGCTTTTCTGTGCGATTAGAAATAAAAGTGTAATTTTGCCTTTGGGCAGGGAGTGTTCTGATTGTATTCTAGGCTGAATAACCTCTGAAAGTTTCACGGAAATCTGTCACCAGTGGGCTTTCAAGAATCAGCTTCTGCAGTCTGTGATCTGTTACTTTAATGTGCTGACACAAAGTATATCCTTTTTTTTAAAAAGATTGAAAAAGCTAAACCTCTAAAATGTGGAACTTTTGGTGCTACATCGCTGCAGCAAAGATACTTAGCTACAGGAGATTTTGGTGGAAACCTTAATATATGGTAAGACTACGTTTTCTGTTGAAGCTTTTTCATTTGATGTTATACGTGTTCTGTTTGAACTAATGTTTCTGTATTTGGCTTATTTTCTTTGTAGAAAATGCGATCTGTGTTGTGTTAATTAGGGCCCAGTCACAAGCCTTATGGACTAATGTACAGGAACACACCTCTTTTCACACAATAAAAAAGAATGCTGCACAGGAGTTTAATTTAACGCTGTTTCATTTACATCTTCTGTTTTCAGCTACAGAAATCTGTAAGGAACTTTAATTGTTTTTGGGGAAAAGTACTTTTTTTCTATTAGAAGAGGCTTTTTTTGGATAGGTGTGTGAGTATGAACAGGAGACTATTTTCAACCTAAATCTCATGGCTAGATTGCATACACTTTTTAGTCTCAGTATTTCAGATTGTTTTTAAGGTCCCTGATTAATTTGTGAGGGTAAATTAAAGTGATATGAAAAAAACACTTTTTTGACCCTACTTACTTTTTTTATTGTATTTCCCTCGGCAAGGAACCATTGATTCTATTTTGTTGGAATACGAGCAATGATGTGGGTTGGGTATTAGTTGAAGGGAAATTAAAAATTCAAAATAAAATTAGGAAGAGCTCTCAAAGGCCGAGAGTCAGTGGGCAGGATCCGTAAAGTCCATACTTGGGTTCAGTTCTTCTTTGAACTGGAAGAGCAGTTGTCAGATGGGAGGAGGATGGATGGACAGAGTTGTCTTATATCCTTATGGGGAGTAAATTGGTATTGGGAGCATTTTTGATCTGCAGTGTGATTCTTTTTGAGCCCCACACAAAGACCAGTTCTTAGAGGTGGCTGTGATGATTCCCCCAAGTAGCTTGACAAAAAGGGAAGTCTAGAACTGAGCAAAAACTTTCAGAGCTGTCCAAATTAATAGCCAAAGAACAAATCAGTGAAAGATTCTAGGTTCTGAATGTTGATACCAGTGTTTTGTTCTCAGTGTGAAACTGAGCTCTTACCTGTTGTGCTCATACTATGTTTCCTCTCATTTTTATACCAGTCCTGAGCATCAAGGAAAATGCCATATTATCTGTTCTTTTTTTTCTTGCCTAGGAATTTAGAAGCTCCTGAAATACCAGTATATTCTGTGAAAGCTCATAAGGAAATCATAAACAGTATAGATGGTGTAGGTGGCTTAGGAATTGGGGAAGGTGCACCAGAAATTGTGACTGGCAGTCGAGATGGTGAGTTAGTGTACTCTAAAAGTCTTTTCAATTATTCCAAGAAAGTAGTCTGTAAGCTTTGGCAGCGGACAGTCTGCCGTCTGAAGTAGTTAGAAATCTGTTGCAACTGGTTCTTCCTGTGCTATCTCTTGAATCTTACTTGGGACAAAATTTCTGTAATTCTTTTAGAAGCTGTAGATTAGTAGAAGATATCACTGAGCAAGGAACAGAAGGAATACAAAGCAGAATAAATACAAAATGCTCGCTAGGGAAAGTATATCCTTCATTTCTGCTTTATTTTTTCCAACCGCTAAGTGTAGTCTGGCTTTCTGGAATTGAAAGAGATGCTACAGCATTTTGAATGAGCAGGCTGAAGAGCAAAGGCCTTCAGTGGGAAAATGAAGGCAGTGTGACAGTTTGTCCATAATGCAAAATCCCTTGTCATTCTTTTACAGGAACTGTAAAGGTATGGGACCCAAGACAGAAAGATACTCCTGTTGCTAATATGGAACCTGTACAGGGAGAGAGCAGAAGAGACTGCTGGACAGTAGCATTTGGTAACCAAATTATAACCTGATTATAACTATTCCTCCCTCTAATACAAACTGTGCTTTGACAGTCATCAAGTATTTCACAACGTTATGGAACACTTATTTTGTATGGATACATCAGTAGCGGATTTTGCTTTTCACCGTTGTTAAACTTATGCGTTTTTAATGTATTGTTTTTTCAAAAGAAGCAAATTTTGTGGTAGTTGGTTTTGGACTCGTTATCTTAACTTCTTTGGTTAATCATTTCACAGAAAAGCTGTGTGGGTTTTATTTTTGTGCCTTGGAAGTTGAAATCACTTTCAGCTGCGTTGTCCTGAAGGAGTGTAATTGTTACACTGCACAGAGAAGCAATCACTGTTGTGGCATAGTTCCATCTTTAACACATTCAGGCGTTAATATTAAGAGAAAATCCTTGAAGCTAGGAGCTAATTAAAGAGAGCAGAGATGCTTGTTGTGTGCCCAGCATTTTTCCTTTGATGAGAACAAGATGCTTGTTGTGCTGGAATTTCTGGATTAGCTCCATTTCTGCCTCCAGTCTCAGGAAGTAAGTTTTACACGCTGTCAAGAAGTGCATGGATTATAAGAATGAAATTGATAGTAGGGAGATGACATTCCTTGGCAAGAAGGTGGAACTATAATCCTCGTTGCTGTTGACATCTTCGTCTTTCGCTTTGACGAGTGACATAAGAGTAACATATGTTTCCTTTAATTTTCTTTTGAGTTACTGATGCTTGAGCCAAGGCCAGGTTTATCTTGACCTATGTACCCTTCATCTGAGAGCTAACTTATTTCAGACACTGATGTGCTTCCTTGATCCTGTCAGCTGAGAGTCAGTTTTTGGAGACTGGCTTCAGTGTGTGTCTAGTGATGGCCATGGTAGCTCCCAGGGCCTCCTGGGAGGCTCCTCAAGTCTGCCTGCAGAACACTCTTATCATCTCAGGAACGTTTCACGCTTGAGAGGCTGGTTAAGGATTCCGACTCGCTTTCTGCCACGCTGCTGTGGTCCTGTCTGAGGAGCATGATTTACAACAGCCACATTCTGCCCGCTGCAGCTTGGTCTCGTGAGCAGGTCCACGGAGCTTTGTGATGGCGTGTTGGGCTGTGCAAAGAGGCAGCTGTCCCTCTTGCTGGAGCTGCCTTTGCCCTGTTGTAACGTGAACTGCCAATTTGGCCTTGCCCACAGGCTTTTGGGTCATTTTGGTTTTGCGTGTTCAGGCCAATATGAATTTACTGAAAGAATAGGGTTTTTTATTATTTTAATTTTATAAAATTGCCTTTTTTGCTAATACATTTTTGTATTTTTGAGCATTTTAGAGCATTTTTGTTTGTTCAGATGAAAGGTAGCTGCAGTTTACTTGAACTCCTAGTAGTGCATTGTTTACCAGACATAGGAATTTATTATCAGTGAACAAATCCAACTACTTCTCAAGGATGCGTGTATCCAGATGAAGTAGTCTTTGTAATTTCATCAGTACTTGGAGGGGAATAAGGATTTTGCTCATATTGTTTAAAGAAACAGACTACCAGTTTTGAAGCTGTATTTTCTATACCTTTCTGGTTTGAAGAGCAGCCCGTTCATTAAATCTTAATATTTCAATAGTAATATTTTTTCTGTAAGTTGAAACTGCAGACTTAGGATTTCTGAAACGTACCGTCTAAAGGGGGTTTCCTGTACTCTAATTAGTTCTTTCTCTGTGTCCAGGAAACGCTTACAATCAAGAGGAACGTGTTGTATGTGCTGGATATGACAATGGGGACATTAAATTGTTTGACTTAAAAACCATGTCACTACGATGGGAGACCAATATTAAGAATGGGGTAATGTATCATACAAGCATGTTTTCATTCCAGCTTATATGTAGGATGGAAAAACTAAAAGGGCACTTGGTCTACTGAAAATCTACTCAGAAGACTTTTCTTCTGGGATTGTACCAAGGAATTGTTTTTCGCAAGTTCAGCAGATTGTACCTCTGAAGTTCTTAAGTCTGGATAGCATGAGGTATTTTATCAGTAAACTGTTTTGGTGGATTCATGTTTTTAGATGATCTTTTTGAATCTTGTTATTTCCAAGTTGGTGACGTTGTTATTGTCATTGTAAAAGTGACAAATGATTAGATTATATATTTACAAATCTGAAAAAATTTTTTTATCGGTGGCTGAATTTCAAGCTTGAATGTGTCTATTGTTGTATTTCCAGGTTTGCAGTGTGGAGTTTGACAGGAAAGATGTAAACATGAACAAGCTAGTGGCCACATCACTTGAGGGAAAGTTTCATGTTTTTGATATGAGAACTCAGCATCCAACCAAAGGTTTTGCTTCTGTTTCGGAAAAGGTATGAGGAGTCGAAGAACGTCTTGCTATGTGAGAAACTTTGAATATATGTTGCTAAAGTATCTGGAAACACTACAGGTTTAAAACTGTTGTCTGTGATATCTAATAGATGCCCAGGTTACTGGGGCAAGAACTATGTATGCAGCGACATAGCTGGCTGGCGTGGCCCCTGGTGTGAGCAGTGAAAGGACTCCTCTGGTGCATCGCACTGCCAGCGCTCGGCAAGCCTTCCTCCCTTTTATAAACTGATATTTGGGCTTCTCTGGTCTTTTGGTCCTCTGCACCTCTGTGCACTCAACAGTGCCCCTAGTCTTGCAGTCATGTTTATTGGCGGCCATATCAAATTGTGATGATCATGCAGATTTGAATCTTAACTGTATCCCAAAATAAAGTTAGCGCTCTGCAACTGCTTTTTTTCCTGCAGTGACTAGGCTTCATATAATTCATAAAAATCATTTTTTTTGCTTCAGAACCAAGTAGTTGGGATATTGGGAATGAGCAGAGAGAGACTTAGGAGAGACTGGCCTGGAGGATGTTGTGTGTGGAGAATTCTGATATCTTTTTTTTTTTTTTTTCCATCCGTGACCACTGTGTTGGTTAGTACAAGCGCTTTATAAAGCAGCAGCAGTTTTCGTGAAAAAGATTTGCTGATGATTAGTGAGAAGGAGCTTTAATGACGAAGTTCCCCAGGACTGCCTAAATTAGGAAAAACTTCAGTGTCAATCTAGTATCTTTAAATTCCTGTTTTCCACATCCCCGTTGAAAGCAAATAAGATATTGGAAGTATCTTGATTAGTTAACACAGAAGCATTTACTGAATTAGTGCTTGTAATAGTCAAAATGTGAAAACGAAATCCTTATCGTTCATTTGTTGCAGTTAAACTCTTCCTTTTGGACGTTTGTAGACAGATATGCGTTAAGTCAGGATAAGTGTGTAGGGGTTTTTCTTCAAGTAATTTCTGTTGCTATGCGATTTTGCTCTGCGCCCAGACTTGATTTATATTTGATTTGTTGATATGTTTGTCAGGTTTGCATAGTGTTTGTAGTGTTTGTAATATGTTCTCTTGCAATAATGATTTTAGTGTCTATCTCTTAAAATTAACATTGTGGTGACTGCATCACCTAAGAGCTTGGGAATCCTGTAGGTACAGAGCAGTTCCAAAGTACGTTTTTACGCAGCCACTTCACGCTCGCTTAGCCAGCGCTGACAAAGCTGAAGTGTATGCGTGGGTTGACTCCATCAAGGTGGTGGTAGCCTTGGTAGGGCTGCTGCTGTGTCCCTGCAGAGGATGGGGTGCACTGGAGGCCTGACTTGATTCCCCCTGGGTGGGAACAGGCTGCTCCTGCGGCAGCGGGCTTTAAGGCAGGAGGAAGGGAAGGTATCTCAGAATGGATGTTCCGGGGTCCGCCGCCAGAAGGCTGGATTCTGTTCACACAGGTGATTGCAGTTTAAGATCCTGCATCCTTTCTCGTGAAGATAATCTGTAACTGACTTCCATGCAATGCTGTTTTTTATTAGGCTCACAAATCTACCATGTGGCAGGTTCGGCACCTTCCACAGAACAGAGATATATTTATGACGAGTGGAGGAGCTGGGAGCCTTCATCTCTGGAAATAGTAAGTGATCACTCTCCATTTTACAGAAGGGGAAATAAGAAACCAAAACAACCATATATTCTTTTATGAAAGAATCTTCCTGAAAACAATGAGTTGGTCCTGCTCCCAAGCTCGGTTTATCTAGTTAAAATTACTGTTTACCAGTGCAGTAGAAAAGTGATTTCTGTGTCACTACTTGATGCTGAAGCCTACATTAATCCCTAAAAGAATGTGATTGACGACAGCATAGGTGAATTGTGCCCTTGTCACTTATCTTAACGTAATTGAGATCCAATTATATTCTCAGTTCACAGGCTGATAAATGGAAGAAAATGGATTTCTTAAAATTCTTGTATGGTAGCAGTTATGGCTGAGAAAAATATTGAAAGCCAAGCCTATAATAATTCTTATCTTTACATCTTCTCAGTTCCATGCCAAAATAATTTAATCATCATAATGCAGTGAAGTAGGTCACAATTACCCTTATGTTTCATAGGGATTGCTGAGATGTGATTTTCTTGCCTGTGGCAAAAGTCAAGCAGTTGAAAAATACGGAGGTACGGGAGAGAGGTGTCAGAATTCAAAACTTCCTGCCTTGTTGTGTCCACTGTTCATAATGCCCTCATACTGAAGGGCTAATTCTGAACAAAGTGGGACTTCATCATGTTCCCAACCCCTTCCTCCATGCCAGAGTGTGCTAGATCTAAGGACCGTACAAGCGCTGTGTACGCTGCCCCTGTGTACAGTATGACTGTGAGTGAGATCCTTCAGGTCGGACTGCCTGGTCTGGACTGTTTGTTTGTCTCTGCAAATCTCTCACCCCATTGGATTCTGTGAACAGTGATGAATTGCATCATTAAATATTCACTGAGAATGCAGTGTGGATGTAGCTGGATGTAATGATTCATTATTCTTAAGATGCTTGCTTGCCTCATCTTGAGAACAGAGGAAACCCTTCTCGTTGGGCTTTTGAAAATGAAAAGGATGATCATGTTTGTATAATTAAATTTAAAATGCATGTTTTACTTTTCTTATTGCCAGTGAATACCCTGCTCAGCGCTCAAAGAAGGATTCTGAAGGAGCTGAGATGGGGGTGGCAGGTTCTGTCAGCCTCTTGCAGAACGTAACTTTGTCAACACAGCCGATTTCTAGCCTAGACTGGAGCCCTGACAAAAAGGGACTGTGTGTCTGTGGTGCATTTGACCAAACCGTGAGGGTACTGATAGTTACCAAACTTAACAAAGTTTGACAGGAAAACTAAGATTTCCAATGAGAAAGCAATATAATTTACAGTCTGAAAATATGGGAGGGAGAACCCTCCTGTTTCTAATTTAATTTCTCCCTTATTAAAACTGGATTAAAGAACTCGAAACCAGATCTTTCTATTGAAAGTTCAGAAACATGCTATTGGAGTTGTTTGATTGTGCTGCAATGACTTGAACAAGTTGCCTAGGCACAAAACTTTTTACCTTCTTGAAGTGTGAATTTACGTTAAAATGAAACGTGCCTTTGTTTTATCACAACTTGTAAGTTCAGAAATTATTTTGAATTGTTTGTTTTCAGTTTAACCACAGTGCAAATATGCTCACCTTGTTAAATGGTTTGACTTTTTTTCTAAATAGTATTGTCCATACACATTTAGGCTATGGAAACTATTATATGATCCTTCATAGAAACTCCTTGTGCTTACTTGATTGTATTAGATAGAATGTTTGTTAAAGTGACTTAGGTTCTTAAATACGCCATAGAAGCTATAATGAATACTGAAATATTCAGGTTTGATGGAGTAAACTTTTCTTGAAGATGGTATTGAAATTAAACTGTTGAGCAAAATGCACTGTTTTATTGCTTTAGTTTATTTTTGTAACAAGTTTTTATGTTCTGTTGGTTTTATATCTGTTTGTAATGGTAGTCTACAAATAAAACTCTCTGGAGTGTCGTTTTAATACGGACAAAGTATATTATTCAAACATCTAGAGCTGTGGAGAAGGAATGTATGGGTTTACAAGGATGGTTTGCAGTACTTAGATAAAACGTCATCATTTTGCAGGAAAAGTTACTAGAATTTCCCTCCGTCGTGAACAACTTTATATGGCATTCAAAGTACTGTCTTTTCTTTATCAGATTCACTATGGTTCTCCAAAACCTGATGTGATTGAGTAGTTTGTTACTGTAGTTGTACCTGAAATTCTCTTTGAAATTCCCCTTATCTGCAATGTGTTTCTTTTCTGATTTAAACATAAACTGGCTGCAGCACACGCTGGCTTTGGGAAGAGGAATTGATATTTGACAAAGGTGAGTCGCCTGTGCTGCATCAAGTCTGCTTTCCAGGGACTGCTCCTGAGAACCACACACTGCTCTGCTGAGAGAGAGGCTGCTGGGCTTTATGTCTGTTACTGGTCCTGCCACCAGCTGGCATCCGAGCAAGATGCAGGAAGAAGAGCAAACTGCCAAATGCTGCTGACAGTTAAGGTATGGGAAAGCGGCAAGTAAGGGACGGAGTGTGGAAGCCAGAGACCGTTGGAAGTGGAGAGGGAAACTGGCTTGAAATGAGAGGTGAGGAGCTGTGGGGTTAAGGCGACATTAGGGCCAAGATCAAGTAGGGGTTCAGGGTTCTGGTTAAGAGGAGGGAGTGGAGATCAGCGTGTTGGATAGGTAGTGAGAGAGATGGCAAATACACAGACCTGGCACTATGAGGAGTCCTCAAGCTGTTGGGGAATAGCTTTGAAATTTATTACCAAAGCTATTTTTCTCCTCCCTGATAAGTACTCTAGTGCAACAAGTCATATGCTAGTGGGCAAGGCAGGTTGAATGGTGCTAGTGGGCAAGGCAGGTTGAATGGTGCTAATGGATATAAACTGGAGGTTGCTAAAGTTTTATGCAGTTACTGTTACTTGTAACAAGAAATTACAGTGTCCAACCAGCTCCCCTAAGCCTAGGAATAACCTTCCCCCCCACCAAATAACAGCTTATGACAGAAGAGTGGTATTGGGCTTGCTAAGTCACAGACTTAAAAGGGAAACGAGACTCAAATATGCCTGCACGTTATTAATCAGCTCTGTCCTCTTACTACAGGAATTCAGCAGAACGTTTCAGGGTTCAAAAGCGTTTACCTTTTTACCACGCCAGTGGTTGGCACAGGATGACTGTCATCAGTGGTTAAACCAACAGGTATTCTTGGGGAGCTTGAGGCCTACAAACCTTGAGCTGGAAGTCACTTGACTTCCAAGTCTGACAAGATCCAAGCTAAATACAAGTGAGGTGCAGTTGTCCTTATAGCTCCTTCATATGTTAATTGATTAAATATGCAGAGGGAAGAGGCACCTGTGAGCAGAAAATGCTTGCAGGCTATTAAACTTTGTGGAACTGAAAAATCATTAATGCCTGGAGAGAGGGGCCAGGAGAAAAATTGCGATAAACCATGAGCTCAGTGTGTCTGTTGGGTCCATGGGTTTTTGTAGGCCAGCAGTACTCAGCTTCTAGCCTTCAAATTTATGGTGTTTTATCCTTGGTTCAGCAAGTGCCAGCAGTGATGAAGCCACAATAACTGTAACTGATAGTAATAAGCAGGGATGCATCTGAAAGTATAAGAAAAACTTACTTCCTGTAAACCAGCTCTTAGGTTTGACTTGTGGGAATCTGTCCTGCCACGAAGGAGATGCCTAGTCTGGGGGCTTGACAGTGGGAAGTTGTCCTGGCATGGCTGGAGCCATGGGGGTGTCTGTGCCCATGGAGGAAAAGGCCCCTGGTGCTGTGGGCACACACCAAAGCTTTGTAGCCTTGGCAGAACCCACAATTTTGAGATCCCTGGGCAGGGGCTAGAGGTCTGCCTGCCTGCCGAAAATGTGCGGTGCTAACCTCTTTTGTGGCACAGGTACACAGGCAGGTTTTGCTCTGGCTTCGCAGACGAGCAGCAGGTTGTGTAGCGTGTTAGAGGTACGCAGGCCCACAAGTGCTCTTTCAAAGGATGTAGACTAAATATTTGGTAGAAGGTGAAGATTTATGAGATCCAGCTGTCTCCCTAAGACTTGACGATTTGCTTGCAAGTATAATATTTGGTGTTTAATTTTTGTTGACGTAAGCAATCCCATCTGCTTGGATGCATAGCATAACACTGAGATAATGTGTCCTTAAATTATTTTCAATGTTGTCCCTCTTAGGAGTGCGTCCTGGAGGGTGAGGAAATGGGGGAACTACTGCTCTGCAATCCTCTTTGAACTCCACACCCCTAGCTTTTCAAGGAACCAGCTCAACTGTTTGAGTCTAAAATGCACTGTTAAAAGATGACCTCCATTAGCTTTGTGCTATAAATAAAATATACTCACTGAAAGCTATGCTAGGCAGCAGAAATCTGTGAAAGTATGGTTTCTCTCTCTAATAATATTCTGAGACAAGCACAAAATGAGGGAAGAAAAAGCTCAGTATAAATACCTATGAGGAAAACAAATAACTCGGGTGCTGGCCTGGGCTCTTGAAGATATTTTTGTGTATTTGCCCTGCAGCAACAATGTTCCTGCTTTGTACAAACAACTCCAGGGATAGCCCCTAGTGAGCCTAGACGATGGTGATACAAATTAGAGCAAGAACTAGTAAACATCTCTTCTTAAAGCTCCGTGAGCCTCAAAAAGATGAAATTTGTGTTACCTCTGGCCACTTAATTTTGGGGTTTCATTTTATTTATTGTTTTACGAATGGAGGAATGCGTTTCCCTTATGAACAGCTAGTTTCATGAAAATTTGTGACGGTTTGCATGGTGAGAGTTTGCAGAAAACTAAGAGAGCTGGAAGAAAGCACAGATGAATGGTAGTGCTGTTCTTGTTAAGGAAAGGTGAGTGGCTGTATCTGGGTACCTAAAAAATAGAAGATAGTAACTGACTGGACAGAAGAGCTGTTGCTAGTGCCTGCGCTGTGCTGTAACTCCTCCTGATTAGATTTCTGATCCTACCTAAGCTAAACAAGAAACTTAAGCAGACCAAAGGCTGCCTGTGGTAGCCCAGCCTGCTCTAATTATAGTCCGTCCCCCTCTTGCTGAAGGCTGGCACCTTGCCTCTGCGGCCTGGCGGCTGTAGAAATAAAGCATGTTCTAAATAAAATCATAACGCGTCAGAGATGAAATGCGCAGGGCCAAGTCCTCGGGGACGCAGCACCGAGGCGCGCTACGGAACCCCCCTGCCTAGCCCAGGGGGAGGGAATGCAATGTGCTACCAAGTTTGGCACTGCTGCAAAGCAACCATATTTAATAAATATACGTGCTTGGCAGCTCTCTCTTGTTTTCTGTGTATATCATCCCTGTATGCTCATAAAAGAGCAGGATCTGTTTACGGGCATGACCGCAGCCAGGATATAGGTATGTGTCGCATAGTTTTTACCAGCTGTGGCCCAGATCCCCAGCTATTACAAATCAAGGCTTCTTCTTTTCATATCAGTGCAGTTGCTTTGACTTTCATTGTTTGTACAGGTCCTTAGAGATGAAAGCCCTCCAAGATTTCTGTGAAGGTTGCCTACGTTTGGCTACTGTATAACTTCCATCACAACACACACATTAAGGCTTAGCTATTACTTAGACTGAATTTTAAGCAAAGGAAAGCAAGTGATAACTCTATGTGAAGCAGCAATGCAGTGCAGGGTTGAGGTGGGTGAAGCATCACCTGTTGTCCTTGTTTTTCTGAAGTCCAGCTATGATATGTAAGGTATTCAAAACCAGAACTGGCAACACAAGAACCATAAGACAGAAGAAAGGACTGAGAAAAAAATTTAGTGTGCCAGCTTTTGAGAATTTACCCTGTGGAACAGCTCACATGTGAACCGTATTTGTTTATAAATACTGCTTGTGCAATCCAATCGTGCAGTTTAGAAAAGTTACTTGCTGCCCAAAGGAGTTTATAGTGAAAGTACATGAAGAGAGTTAGCAAGTTACCACATGATATATAATGATAATTTATTTTGGTGGCACAGCTAGTGGTGACAGCAAACACGCTACCTTGTTGGCTGAATGTTTGCAAAGGAAGCAAAATAACACCAGTGCCAGCCGTAGGGTTCAGAGGACAGGATTGTTGCTAGTGACTCATAGAAGCATGTTCTGATTTAGCAGAGGAATTGACAGAAGAATGCAGGATCAGAAGAAAAACGTGGATGGGCCCAAACAGGTGGCTACACAGACAGCAGCTGTAACTCCAGATCTCAGGGCAGAGTTGAAGCAGGGAGAAAATGGACAAGTCTATGAGGTGTGGAGCACGTAGTAACAGTTGGATGTTCACCAGCACTTGCCTCTTCACATGCAAACACCCACTGGTACTGTTTGGGGTATCATGGGACTGGGTCATGGAAGATGGGGAATTGTGTGGAAGAAAGGCACCTGTCCTACTGCAGTCATAGCTTCAGACAGAGCAGGTACAGATTGCCAGTAAAGCTCAGTTTATCTTCCCTAAATTACTGCCGTCAAATATATTAAATAGCAAATATGGATTGTTTGGCTAAACTTGCTGATTTATAAGCAAGGCGCTACTAACTTATGCTCTGGATATTCATCATTGTAATAAAGTTGTCTAATTGTAAAGTCTATATCGACAAACTGACAGGAAGTATATCGACTTAATAGTTTTTTTCAATTATTAAGCCTGCAGTTTCTTGCTTCTGATACTATTGCTGCTGTATTTTCAGTAGTAGGCACTCTCTGAAGAGAACAAGTGCCCACTTCTCAAAGGATCTCCAGATCGCAGTCTGTTTGTCTGGAGCCTATTTAAAGCTTGTGTGCACACAAGTTATTTTGTAGTAGCAAAACAAGTCCCAGTACTTTTGGCGAGGGCAGCTGTTGTTCAGGCAGGAGCTGAAAGCTGAAACTTTTTGTGCCATGTAAAGCACAACTGTGGGACTGCCTGTGGCAGTCCAGGTTGGGCCCGGGGGAAAGACCAGAAGGGATTTCTGTGGAGCTAGTTCAGAGCTGTTTGGTGACTTGGCTGGTTCCAGCCTTGGCTGTACAGGATTTTCTTTCCTTGCCCTTTTGGGAGGACTTGCTCCTTGCTGCACAGCCTGCCCTTGCAGTTGCTCCGTACCATCCACAGAGGACACTGGACAGTGTTGCTTGGCAGCTGCAGAAGTATCCAGGGTCTCAAGGGCAGTGAGTAGCTATCCCAGGCTCTGGCCTTTCTCCTTCTGAGCCACCAACATGGTAATTGCCAGCAAAGACAGAGTTTTGCAGGACCTTGTAGCAAAGGGGATCACTGCAAAATTTCTCTTCTCTGTAACACTCTTTGGCTATGGCTATGTTAATAAACGAAACAGTAGCGGAGTACAGAACTTGAACGACTGTGCTGAATTGTGAGTGTCATCCTGGGCATGGTTTTGACCTGGGCCGACTAGCAGTGGCCCGACAATTTGCTAGCATGATGCAGGATTGTAGCGTGAGGAGGAGCCATTCCCAGGAAGCGGTCTGCACGTGGCAACCCTGTTTTGGAGTCAAGCTCAGTGTAACAGCATGGTCATGAACTGTGCCAGCTGGTCACAGAACCGGAGAAGAGGGCTGTTTAGTTTACTAGTACAGATGTAGCCTCTGGAACAGATGTGTCTGCTCTAGTTTTCTCTACATTGAAAAAAATTCCCTTCCCTCCTGCATGTGCTCTCCTCCTTCTAGAATGTTAGTATATCTTTACTCACCAATAGGCACCATCTTCATACCCAGAGGATGTGCAGAGAGAGCTGGATGGCAACTCTGAGTTTCCCTCCTCTGCTGAGCTTTGCCACAGAAACGGCCTGTCCAGAATACACAGATTGGGGGTTCCCTTCCCAGACCTATTTTGTGGCTCCTTCCTCAGTTGCTAGTGTTTCAAGATATTTCCTGATCAGAACATTTCACCCTGACCTTCTTAAGGGTGACAGTGAAGCTGAATCTGTTATTGCATCACTATGAGAAGCCCGTCAGCAACATAAATAAAACAAGCAGAGACAAGCTCTCCTGAACTGCTTGGGATTTTAAGGTTATGAAACATTTAAGATATGCTCTGAAGCTACAGGACAGATGGGCTGCAGAATGGCAGTAAGTCCCACAGAACTGCACACACAATCAGTTGAGACCTGATGGGACCGCTTTGTGTGGCAGTGATTCAGAAATAGCAGCTCAGCCTGTAATACCAGATTGGGTTTTATCAGTTACCCACTATTAGACTGTCTGTTACAGTCTTGGACAAAAACTGTTGTTGCTTTGAAGTAAATTACTGGGTAAGTTCACAACTCACAGCTGTGTGCAGTTCTTCCTCCTACAGGCAGGGGCTGCTTGCGTTAGAACCCACCAGTGGCAATTTCTGCATCTCCAAAAATATTGAGGACCTGATTTTTTGTGTGGTCGTTTCCATCCACAGAGTGCTGCTTTATCCTCACCTTGCACAGATGTGAGTGACTACATGTGGTGAAACGCCTTGAATCCTTCTTCTTCTTAGTTGTGGATGTGCTGAGAGGACGAAGGGAGCTTTACGCCATTACCCCCTTCCCTATGTCATATGGTATAGCGGGACTGCGCACCTCTTAGTACTGCCTTTGTAGCTGTTCACGGCTCTGATTTTGCTGGGATGTTGCTCCAGCTTGTTCTGCTTTTGTCCACCAGATATAATCCAACAGCAATGATACCCTTTGTGTATTAAAGGCTTTTTCATCCAGCTGTCCTCATCTTTTGTCTTTTGCCTATTGTGTAAGCTGTCTGAGGCGGAGACGATCTTCTTACGAGTATTTCCAGCTTGGAGCGCTGTGAGGCTCAGGTTTCTAGGCAGCACTGCAGCAACAATGAAAAAATAACAATAAAATGTAGGGGCAGCTAATGAAATCAGTTCGGTTGCATCCAATGTTAAACCTCTCATTTTCTGAGTCATCAGTCTTCCTACAGAGATGACAGGATCTCTCCTTTGTGTTTCTTTCTGGTGTAGCTTAACAGGGCAGGACTTTGCAGCCTGTTCAGCACATACAGGGAGCAGGCTCTTCCTGCTGCCTTGCACTGTGCAGTGGCATGGGCCTGTGGCACCTTTGCATCCTGCTGTGTTTTCCCTTCCTGATGTTCACGTCCTCTTCCTCCCATATCCTCCTGTTGCATAGCGTGCGTGACGTGTAAGAGCGGCCACTCAGAGTAAGACCAAAGAGCTGGCCAGCCCTCTTGCTTCCCCAAGGGACGTGTGCAGAAGTTTAGGAAAGGAATGTAAGGAGTAGAGCTGGCAGAGAGTGATGACTTCTAGTAGGGACATGGAGCTGCTCTGTGTTAGTGCTGGACTGCAAAATCAGTAGTCAGAGTGACTATGCTTTGCTGTTGTTCCTAGTTCCTATCCCTTGGAAAGGGACAGTTTTCAGCAGGCCATGCACACTAAATCCTCTCGCACAGCCTACCAAATACTTGCTAAGGCTTCTGTTCAGCTCATAGTGACATTTACTGCCTGCCACCAGCAGTCAAGGTATCATTGCCCTGACTTGTTTTTATGACTCAGAAACCAGTGCTACACTGGTCTGAACAACAGAATTACAATGATGCAGCATGCTTCCATGCAAAAAGTGGTTAAACAGGCCCCAAGCACATACAGGTTGTCAGGAAGACAACATGATTTTGAGCTTTTCCAACACCTTTCCTTTTCCGGTTTGGTTAATTGGCTTCCAAAATGAGAACTGCTGGTTCACAAATAGCTCAAATACAAGCATTCAAATTCATTTTTACCTTTTCACTTTGCTACCCAACCCAGTTCAGAGTTACCAGCACTGCACAGTTAGAACAAACAGCCAAGCAACACAGAGATTGAGTTTCACAGTCTGAAATCCCAATTTTGCACAGGTTCTCTTTTAGAAAGAGCCAGATTTGTATTCATGCTGCCTTACCTTTTGAGTGCCCCGCTGTTTTTTCTAAAACATACCTGTTTTTCCTCTGGCTTGCAGTGCACATATGAAACAGCTCTGAAGCACTTTGCTTTTGAGCATTTGATGAAAACTCAACAGACAGCAACAGAGCAGGCTTTCTATTTTACCATGCTTGGATGCAGTAGGTCACTAGGGATAGAAAAGAACAGTAGTGAAACCTACTGCTAGCAAGAGAAACTTTCTCAACACTGAATATACGGCATAGTTGTATACATCCTTGGTGTCCCAGCAATACAGATTACTAAGCACTGTCCATTAATTTTCTAGAAGCCAGTTCCCGCTCTTCTTCCATCTCTTGTGCTTCCTCTGAGCCCAATTGATTAAAGAGATACGTAATAAAAATGCGACGTTGTCTGTCTGCTCAAGGTGGCTTCCGCCACCTGACCTTAGCTCCAGAACAGCCCTAAGCCCTTAGGAAAGCTGCATTAAAAACGACACGTGAAAACATGAGAACACAGAGATTCAAGAAGATTCCTCAGGCAGGAAAGCAGGTCACTTTATTTCTCATCCTATTTTTACTGGAATATCTCTGGATATATGAGGATATTTCTGTTTTTATGGCATAAAAAGACTGCTGGAGACATATTTTATCACATAAAAGTAAAGTACTTTAGGGGCCTTAAATATAAAAATGACTTTTAAAAGACAACTATAATTTGAGTCCAAATTCTCATTTACTCCTAAAATTACCCTAGGCTTCGTGTTAAAATGAAATTGCAGAATGAAGTATATGGTTCTATTGAGTTTATCCACAGGAGCGAACAAGTGAGAACTGTGGAATGGTAATGCGTTTAAAACAAAATCTCAATTTCTAACACAATTTAGTTCCACAGTCTTTGTGAGAGAGACAACTATAAAAAATTACAGCTTTATATATTAATTGGAAGAAATGCTATCTTGCAACAGTGTCAGAACAAATACTCTAAGTATGGGAGATTGCTTTCAATTTATTTCTACAGTTTCCTTATATAAATGCATCTAACCTAATATATGTATATATCTCTCTGCATTTAGCAAATAAACCTTTGTACATAAAGTAACCAGATATGGTACCCAGCACTTTACCACATCCTGTCATTTAATTTAGCTGGCATGAATACAAACTCTTTGATCTGTACTAACTTATCTTTATCTCAGTGTAGATCTCAGCTTTCCTATCTGTTATGTTAAAAAAGCTTTAATCAGAGAGTTTGAGCTAGTCTTATTGAATTATGTTATTTTTTCTCCCTAAAACAAAGCTACATCAAGCTCAGTTTCCTTTTTTTCCATGTACTTTTACATCTGTATTTTGATTACAAATGCTATGTTTGTAAAAGGGAAACGACTCTGTTTTTAGTAGGTTTTAAGCCATTCTAATTAAATTTGAGTGCAGAAAAAAAAGACGTTTGCAAAGTATTTTAACTGAAAGGTGAGTATAAGTTCACCTAGGCCTAGGGTACCACATACACTGTCCCCCAGCCCAGCAAGCTGCATCCCACTGTGGAAAATTTTCGAGGTCACAGGTTTTTTTTCCACTGTCCTAAGCATCACTGCTTAGGTGGGTTTTTTTGTGCTCCTGAAGCTGAGAGGGGTCCCTTTCGGTTGGCCTCAGCACAAAATTTCCGTTCTTACCCTATCTAGTGGCTGGGGCACAAGCCTGAGAGCTGGAAATCATGAGGTCTTTTCCTGAGCACACCATCTGCCTTGTGATAAATCACTGTAAACTCTGTTCCTGCTCTCCTCTCTCCCCCTCCTCCCTGCATATATCTGGTCTCCTAGAATATGGGCAAAGATGTAACTTGCCATGAACATGCCACTGGCCTGGGCAACTGCCTGTAGCTGTCCTTTTGCTAGTGTTTGTGTTGTGATAGGCCAGGGGAAACATCAGTTACTCTTTCATCAGTTAGTCTTTCACTGAGTGGCAGGCAAGTACTGGTGAGCAGGTGGAAGGTTACAAAGCAACTTACTGCTGCTGCACTCTCTTCTGGTAGCTTGGTGGTCTGCCCATACATCAGATTGCAAATTCATTAGATTACATTGCAAAGAAATCATCCTCACCATCACAAAATGCCTATGCCAGAAACGCGTGGCGTGGTGCGGCTGAGGCCTTCAGACACGAGTGCGCTACACATAACATCTCCCAAAGTGGTCTGCTTGCCCCAGCCTGGGATTTTAAAAGGTACCTTCCGATGCTCTGCTTGTTAATGACTTTGGCCGTAACTTGACTCAGACATGCCAGGTCAGGAACTCAGTCATAAAATGGTTTACAGTTCAAGTTATCCAGGTTCAGACTAACTCACCCATGAAATAGTTTAAAATTTGATGTTGTGCAGGTATAGACAAACACAATTTGGACCCAAGCTACAGGATAACCAGAGGTAACACAACATTTCTCAGTTTAGTTTCAACATAGCGTAGCTGTATTCTTACTGACCTGACAAATCTCATTTTAAGTCTGATTTAGTTCAGCATTTTCAGCATAGTTGCTGAATCTCTAGAGGTTTAAGGCAACGACCGCCAGAATAAAAGGGAATGCTTTCTGTGTCTGGATGAATTGGCTTTCCAGTAATTGATAGAAAGGGCTCATGGTGGACACCAGACAAAAGTATCTACTTAGAAAGGTTGAATTACTAAATGAAGCTGCTCTCGGTAAGACTCACATGAAAAGGCCAGAAAGAGCAATTAATGTCAAAAGAAGCTAGGCTTGCAGAAAAAGCAATCCCAATTCTTTGTGTCTCTCTTAGAGTGACCGCAGCTGTCTATCACAACCACCTTTTGCTTTTGGCTACAACCAGATGATGGAGAAATATTCTGTCTGATTTAGCATCTGTATTTTTATCCTGCCAATGATTCGTTAACTATTTTGTTAGAAGTAGCTTCTAGCATGCTTATTGGCGTTCACGCCAGATTCACAGCAGAAAAATCCAAGCTCTTGTCTTCAGTGTGAGCATCTCCAAAGGGTTTTTCAGTGGAAGCACTTCTGGCAGCTGGATTTGCCACTGCAGGGCTGTACCTCAGGCTGTGGTGCCTAGCATGACCCTGGCTGCAGTGATCAGAAGTAGAAATGTGTATTTTTGCTGGGATGAGATTTTTAACTCATCTGCAACAGCAAAGCTTGACTTCAACATAGGTTACACTTGCCATTTCCAAGGCGCCCTGGATAATCTTTCCTTATAGGCCTTATTGTGGTTTTCAGTGCAAAGTGGGGCTTTGTAAAACACTTTCAGGGTTAACAAAATCATGTGTGCTCCCTTCCGCCCAAGCAGTTACCAGATTTTGCCAAGAAAGTGCAGCAAATTTTCTGAGGATTTGGAGTCCTATGAGAGCCTTCATCTCAGTCCAACAAGCAGGCGTATATGCAGCTGAAGTATTGTACTAGCCTCACTGATAGAAGATCTTACTTGTCCTGAATCTTTTTTTTCATGAACAAGGTGGTCATCCACAACCTTGCTGATCTTTCATAACGTACACAGGCGCTGCTGCTGCTGCTGCTGCTGTTTTGTTAAATTAACTGGAAATGACAGAAGGATGGATTGACTAAACTGGGAATCCTAATACTTGTGGAAAGAGTCCCACTTGAATGTTTTTTTTTTTATGCCGAGATGACTGTTTTGGGCGGCTTCTTACTGACTTCTACCGTTGCTGTTCTAGTGACTGTGGGTCTGTGAGGCTCTGTGTTGTCAGTCTGTCCTGTCATTCAAACCACCGGAACAACACTGAGGATTTAACATACGTTAGAGGGAGTAGAAAACAAGAGAGAATTTGGACAAAAAGTTCAAATGGACTGCAAATGAACAGTTTTTTCCCTTGCTGGAATTCACATAGTTTTAGAATTTCGCAGCGGGGATGTCTGAGGGCGTAAGGCATGTTGTGGACAGAGGGCTGATATAAGGCCTATACAAAATTTGTGTTTTCATGAAGCTTTGATTTTCACTTGAGTAAAAGCCTTGTGCTTAGTCCAATGCATCACGACAATTTACTTGTAATTGGTAGCAGTGGCCTCCTCATGTGGCCGTTGGACACTCAGAGCTTCTGCTGATGTTGAGGAATGTGGTTTTCTTCGTGCTTTGAAAGATAAGGCCTGGCTATTATTTAAAAATCCCATCAATGTCACTATCCCTGATCTGCTGGTTAAGAGAGCACTCTCACATTTTAACTGAAAATGCTCCTTAGAAAAGTATCTACCAAAAAGGTTCTGTTTGTTAGTTTAGTTAAGGTGTAATTCCTCATCCTTTTAATGCAACAAGAAGCTTGCTTCTGAACAAAATCTGTAGGCCTGACCTTCCAAGGTGAAGAGTTGAGGCTGTTCAGCATTTCATAATCTCAAGATTTTTTATAATACACTGACAAAATATTAATGTATGCCTTGAATAAAGCAAACCTGCCTATCTCATAGAATTCTAGTCCTGATGAGAATACTGGAAGGGACCTTAGAAATCCTCTGCTTACATATAAGCATAATATTTCCAGTGGGGTCAAGACTACCGGATTTGGCCTACGTGTCTGCTCTGCAATGAACATTGACTCTGGAGGAGTCGTTATAGAGTTTGTATAGTGAAACAGATGAATCATAATAAAGGAGTAATTACGTTAAAGGTGCCTGTTACTAGCTATTTTGAAGGAAATGTTTAGAATTGCTTTCTGTTGGTTTGGGAATGATAGAGAAAAATGAATAATCATTCATAGGCCTCTCAAATGAAATGGCTTCCATTAAGTACAAGATAGCAGCATAGCTTTTCTTGGATACATTTTGGATAGATAGCTGCACATAAAATCATCATATGCTATCAGAGTGGCACCAACATAAAAATTTTGAATTATATGAGCTGTATCTCAGTCAGATTTTGGCTGGGATGAAGGTGAATCCCCAACTCTTCATTCCCTGCTCTTGAAAGCCAAATAAACAGCATAGCCATTCTAAGTAGAAAAACGAATGGTTATATTCCTAGCACCCTTCTGGGTGAACTGCCTTAAGAAATTCCAAGACTTATGACACTAAGAACAGGAACTCCAGTTACCTGACCAAAACCATAAATGTGTATTAGTTTGGAGCCAGCAGCAAACCTGTAACAAATGTAAGCCACCAGAAGGAGACAAAGAGCTACACTGTATGATCATTAAATACCCATAGCTGAACCGCCTTTATACTTTAAGTTGTTATAACCTTCTATAAACACAGTTGTTTGAATCTGAACGTTGATCAGCATGTATTGCATTTCCTTGATCTTGTAATTGAAACACAATATTAGGTTTAGGAAATCTGATTTGGCAGACACTTCCTATGTACCATTTGGTAAGTCAATTCGTCTATTAATCAGTTTCCCTCACTGTATTTTGCAACCTGCAGTGTGTGAATACAGAGGTAAGAGTGAACTAAACAGGTTTAAAGTGTTGTAAGGCTCGTGCCCATACACTTGGGACTCTGGAAGTCCAAACTATTATTTTATTGAGGAGCTTAGGTCTTGCAATTTCTCTGTTACACTTCAGACTGTTTTCCAGTCACATTTCTGAAGTTTATAACCAAAAGCTCTCTCTAAATTCCCTTGCTACCTACAGTGCGTAATTCTGTAGTTGTACTAGTAAAAAAGAGTGAGGTAAAATAATTAGGACTGTATTGTTTAAAAACATGAAATGGTTGTGAAAAGTTCAGTGAAACAGATTATAACAATAAAATACTAGCAGCGGAGAGGGGCATACTTCCCTGCCCCAGTAGCCCTACTGTCCTTATGTACATCCTGCATGCAATCAAAAGGTTCTTAGGGAAACCCTAAATTTGCTGCTTTCATGGTTATTCTGTTCCAAAAAAAGTATTATTTTTTTCAGCATTTTTGTTTGAAACGGAAAACCTGAATCTCTAAATCTCCTAGAGGAAAAAGAGATGACAAAATGTAAACAAGTAACTACTCCATCTGAAGATCTTTACATATGTTTCCAAGTGGGGACAGGGAGAAAGACTTTCGTTTGCAGTTCATACTGATTTAATTAGAATAGACATATTATAGCACTTAGACGTTAACCAGTCTACTAAAAGGAAGCTCATTTATGCCATGTTTTAAATTGCATTGAAGGATCACAGAAATGTACTGCCGCTAGATAAGGCCTAAATGCACCCCAAACTTCTAGTACTGTTCCCCCCATGAATACATTCCTCTGGCCGCTCTCCCCAGCCTTGTCCTCTCCCTCTCCCTGAGCTGTGAGCCGGCTCAGCACATTCCCTTCAGGCAACCAGCCACAACTTAATCAGCCACATACACTTCTGCGTAACTTATAGTTGAGAACAGGCCCCCTGCAGCCACACTGAACAACTCCACTGATCCTGCCTTCATCTGCCTTGGAGGGGGCAGGCTGCAGACTGCAGTGACAATAAGCTTCAGATGAAACTGTGAGCAGAAGGCAGGCCAAAGAGGTCTCTGGCTAGTAGCTCCATGACTTCTGATGCGGATACCGACTTCTATTTTATTATTTATCAGAATGAAAATCTGTAAAATGTAGATTAAATCTTTGGGAGACACAGATGTGTTTGCACAATCTTCTCGTCAAGAAGCTGTCACACTGGTGAAATAATAATCCATTGTATTTTGAACCCTCCTTTATTTGCTGAAATCTTGAGGAGAAACACTGTGGGAACTGGAACCAATAATGACATCAGAAACCCACCCTCACTCAACAGTGAGGTGCAGACGGGCAACCTGAATCCCAAGCAGATGCAAGCTCGAGATTTCTCAGTAAAAACAAGGGATCTTTCACAGAAAGCACCATACAGAAAGCACCAAAGCCTCCAGCTCTCTAAAGCCGGTTTGTGCCTTCCTTTCTCTAGGACGAAACTGGAAGTGCCTGGGAACGACACACTCTGTCAGAGCCATGCCTGACGTATTCCTCCTCCATCTAAACTAGCTGGCTGCTCAAGAGTATGCTTTCTGCCCTTCAAGAGTGGGTCAAATTCTTTTTGTTCCAGAGGCAAGAGACTATCATTGTTCTGATTCGTGAGATGAGACGTTTTTGGTACATAACTTGTCTTCTGGCTATATACCGTGACTATACGACGTGCTGGGGTAGGCCTACAAGCAGCACCCTCCCCCCACCCCTCGGCGCCCGGCTGCCCTCACACCCAGCGCCTACAGCGCAGACGTCACCGCCGCGGCCCCGCCCCTTTCCCCACGGGGCACTGCGCATGCGCCTCTTCCACGCACAGCGCCCGGGCTGGGCCGCCTGCCCGGAGGTAAGAGTGGCTCCTCATTCGTCATGATCCCTCGTGCGGGGCGGCCTAGGCGTCCCTTCCCCCACCCCCCCGCGGAGGCCCACGCATGGGCTCGTCCACGGTCCCCCCGCCCGGTGGTATGGCTCGGGGTGCCTCGCGCAGCGAGAGGTGCCTGCTCGCCCAACCGCCGGGCTGGGGTGGTTGCGGAGCGCCGCCCGCTGCCGGGCTCGCGCTCCCGCTCCCGCTCCCGCTCCCCGCCCGCGGTGACGGGGAGGGGGGGCGGGGGCTCGTGACGTGGCGGAGGAACGGCGTTTGGGGGGGGGGGAGGGGGCTCGTGACCCAGGGGCGGAATGGCCGTTGGGGGCTCGTGACCCGGCGGTGCAATGGCGGGGGGAGGGATGGTTTAGGCAGCCTTTCTGCTGCTGCTGCTTGCGTTTTTGGTAATTGCCAGCCGGGCGCCGGGGAGGAGCGGCTCCTGTGGGGGTGGTGCAGGCCTGGGAGAGGGAAATACAGCTCTCCCCTCCCTTGGGGTGGGGGTTATAGACGTAATCAGGTCACATCACGTGGGTTTTAAGTGTTTCTTCAGCTACCGAGAGAAATACGTTAGAGGGAGCAAGAGCCTCTTAAAGTGTTTACAAGTCTGTTAACCACCTACGATTTCTCTCTATTAGAAACAGATAAAGGGGTGGTGCTTGCAAAAACAGCTAATGTCAAAGTACAGCTGTGTGCCGTAAGCGTTCATGCCTGGGTCTTCAGAGATACTTAGAGCTCCTTTTGGAAGTTTTGTGACCAATGCGCTTGAGAAGTCACGGGCTAGGTATTGAAAATTTTATGTTTCATCTTTCATGGACTGGTGTTAGAATAGGAAATAGTGGTTGTGAGCCATTGGGAAGTCCTTATTTTGCCATCGTATCCCCTTCACCTGATGTGCATGTGATCAAGGGACCTGTGCGTGGCTTGGGATCTACACTGTGCTTTCAGTGGGTTGTGAGCCAGCGACACAGTCCAAGTTATTCTCTTGTCCCAAATTTTGAATACTCTTCCATGACTTCCTAGAACTAAGGGTCGAGTTGTGTGCAGTACAGACTCACTTAGTGAGCGTTGGCCCAGTTTAGAGCACAACTGATTTAGTTACTCGGGTGAATACAAGATCTGCAGCTAGAGCCATACCTTGAGGATAGTTGTTTTTTAGGCAGTGAAAGGTTAAGCTCCTATTAAAAATCAGTAGCAGTACAGTTGCAGCTGTAGGAGCCTTGAGAACTTGGAAGTACTTGTTGTGAGAAGAGCCTGTTTTTTAAAGAGGTACGGGCCATAGTTGAAATAGTTCAGTAACACTCCTTTGACAGAAAGGCAAGTGATACTTAAAATTATTAAGCAAGAGTACTGTGTAGTAACTTAGATCTCATTATGATCCTCTGACTTTGTCACAGCGTTCTGATTGCAAGCTTAGTTGCTGTTAGCAACTCAGTAAGGCACTGTAACTCAGAAATTAAACTTAAGTTATGCCAGTTAAAAGGCCTCATTTTCAAGACACACAAAAATACAAAGACTTGGCTAATACAAAGACTTGGCTGTGAAATAAATCAAAATTGAAAGGTGTCTGGAATGTTTTCTAGTTTGAAAAATATAACAGTTTTAGTCTAAAATATTTGGATATTGCTAATCCTGTAGCAATATTATCCTTCCTAAAGAAATAAAAGAATTTAATGCAAGGCTATACTCCAAAATATGAGCAACTTGAACATAAAAGTCCTTGTTAGAGGTTATTAGGCTTCCTATGAGAAGTGTGGGTGTTCTGAATAATTTGCGGAAATCGTACAAACTATTTTCATAAGCGCGTTTCTGTTTGAAGTGGTTGTAAGATTTTTAGAATCAGTTCCTCACATGTGCACAGCTGATCTGGTATTTCGTATGTAAACCAGCATTTAGCAAAGGGTTGATTTGTTTGTTTTTAATGGCAGCAGTACAAAAATCATAGGATGTGTATGGAGTGGAATGGTGAACAAAACAGAAAAACATCCATTCCTTTAAATAAATAAGCAGTGCACTGGACTAGTACTGGTCACCGCACCTCCAGGTGGGTACTGCAGAAACAGAGCTGGAGAAGGCAGCACAGAAAGAAGACGCAAAGGTGACTGAAGAGTAACAAGTAGGGCGAAGCTTGATGTTGTTAACTTTAGAGGTGATGTGAACAAGACATGGTAATATGACAAAAGCTTTGAGGTTGCAGACTTTACTGCTCTTGTTTGTAATTAGTTGCTTTTCCCCTTTCTTCCTGCAGGCTTACTGTGGGGTGTTTTGCTGGGCCTCTGGGGCTACAAACTGCTTTTATTTACCTGTTGGCATAGGCAGTGTTCCCCACGTATGGTGTTCTGTATGAACTCCATTTTTCTGTGCTGGGAAGTCTATTGCCGATTTCCCTGCTTCCTGTATTCTCCCTGTTCTTTGTTCTCCCTTCTGTGTCAGGCTGTGGTTACTGCCGTTCCCTTTCTTCCTGTGCCGGACCAGGATGCGATTCCATTCTCCCTACAGTGTTTTCTTATTCCATTTTTTCCCCCTGAGAGAATTCCATGTCCCCGGTCAATTCTTCCTATTATTTCCTCACTTCCGTGTTTTTCCACATCCCTTTTCTTTGTTGATGGTTGTTTGTCTTTTCGTTATCAGTTGTTAAATTCTATTTAGGAGATAGGTAAAGAGAAAAGATTTCCCCCCTCCCCCCCCCACTGTGTTTTCCTCTGCATGAAGATTGTCGGCTGATGCCTAGAGCACAACACTTTGCCATCCCACAGTAATTACATTGCGTCCAACAAATAAATAGGTAAATATACATCTGATAGTTGAACATCAGATGGTCAATTAATAGCAAAAAATAGATTGGGGTTGCTGTTCAAAACAGTAGAGCCCTACCTGAAGCATAAATATAGGAAATTAAATTCCAATAAAAGGAAGTACTACTTCACACACTGTGGAGCTAGTGGCCAAAGGAAACGCATGAGGCCAACAGTTTAAGAGGATTAAAAAAACACCCTGTAGCTATATTTCTGGGTATTTATGGCACTGATACCAATGGATAGTGGTAGCAAAGTTTGGAAGAGGTAGTAAACTCCATGATTCCGGGCATATTTCAGCTGTAGACTGGAGGCATGTTATTTTCTGTTCACTGTGAATTTGGTTGGATGGAAGTATTTAGTACTGGCTTCTGTCATGAATGGAAAAAATACTGGGAATACAGAGATGCTGGGTCTCATCCAGCATGACAGTGTAAGCTCTTTTATGCAAGTTTTGCTGTACAAAAAGTTCTTGCTGGGTTGTTCAGTACAACCAAAAGGCTGTTATATTTTAGAGAACAGTTTAGACTTAGAAATTTAACGTCATTTTAACTGAGCATAGCTCAGTTGAAGACTAAGGCTAACCTACTTGGAATATGAGAGCTTTTACAAAAACCTCCCACCAGGAAGTGTTCTGGACATACCTAAAGACAGCTAGTTTGATCATTGTACTTGCTGACGGACCTACTGACCGATTTGAGCTAGTGTATATTGGATTTGTTCAGGAGAGGAAACGACTGTGTCAGTGAAGACGCAGAATCTAGGACGCCTGATGATACTGCACAGAGAACAAAAAATGTTTTAGGAATCATACACATGAGGTTGAAAGTTTAAATCGAAGCTGGTTTATGTGGATATTGATGGGGCTGCAGTGAGTGTGGGTTGCTTAAGCTACGATGGGGTATCTAATTCCTCATGTGATGTCACCCATGGGCTGAAGTGAAACCGAGCTTCAGAAATATTATCCTCCCCTTTAAAATCTGATCTTTAAGAAAGGGAGAAAAAAAAAAAAACAACCCTTGCAAATCCTCACAGGCTGAAGAGACTTTATGTCGGTGGCTTCTACAAGAGCCTGATGGCTGTGAGCAGTTTTGCAGGGTTCTTAAGTGCACTTTGGGATGCTGACGGGAGCCTAACTTCGAAGGCATTGTTAAAAATGATTGCTTGGCTGTTACCAATCTGTAATTTACTGCGAAGAGTATATTGCAGAACTGTTGTAGCTTGAGTTGGGATATTTTTAAGGGGATCAAGATAAGCCCGTTGGTGCATACTTGGTAGGCTTAATTGCTTTTGCAATGGAAATCTTTTTGTAAACATGATTGTGAGTTGGCATTGCAAGAGCGCTCTGAATAATTGTGCTAGATGTGCTCTCCAGCTGCCCCAAGTTGGCTTGAAGGGCATTAACAGTGAATCAGATCTGTGGGCACAGTGATGGTTAGTAGCTAACTTCATGTATTATACAGCAGTAGTGCTTAGGATCTCTGTCACAGATCAAAGCCTGTTGTACTTGGCAGTTTGCAAACATGAAATAAAATGGATTTCTCTGCCTAAAAGAGGTCTGTAATATAAGGATTTATCATTGTGATTTCTGGTAGCTTTAGCTGTGATAACTTAAGATGCTTGTTGCTCTGCTATCCTATTACTGCAACGGTGAACTACGGTGTAGGAGCAGAAGGGACATGTTCTGCTCCTCTTGCACATCGGCTGTGTTCACTACAGGTTGCGAGTCAGAACTCACAAAGAGGGAAGACTAGGTCAGGGCTGTTCTTTAGGAGCTGGCAGAGGTGGTCTGTAATACTGATGTTGCCAATTCATTTGATTACAATTTCAGAGAATGTTATATTCCCTGACCTAAAAGTTTCGGGTTTGTTTGGTGTTTTCTTTGCATATCTGTAAATACCCATGAAAAGGAGGAAAGTTGATCTATTTTGTTTTCTAAACAACATGAATAAAGATAAGATCTGAGCTCAGCATGAAGACATTGAAGGCTGCCTAGCACTTCAATAGATGAGTTGATGTGAATTCTCAGTGATGCCACGATATTAAGTGGAACAAAGGATGCTAAACTACTTTTGTTTTCTGTTTGCAAGGTGCATGGAGATACCTCACATACTGCATTTTTCGGCTCTGTCTTTTTAGTGTCTGCTGTTGCCGCTTTGATACGTGCATGTAGTGTCCATTACTTACCGCATATGTCTTCAGTAAAATCTCATATAGAAGTACCCAGTGCCTAAACAGAGTTTGTACCTTGCGAGATGACAGATACAGATTTGGTTGAGGGGCAGAGATGGCAAGGAGGGGTTTGTTTTTAAGCCAGCTGGTTAAGGCTGGCAATTACTTCCTAAGCTTTGTGTTAAAGCACAGGATATATTCAGAGATTATTCATAAAGCCACCTGCAAATTGTGCGCTTTCCCTCTTTCCCTTTCTTACCTTTGTACGCCAGTCCCGGCTTGCTTTTGTTGAAATGAGTCTGCAGAGTTCCCTTCTCTCTCCTGAAAGATAAACGTGAAGATGGACAAAGGTTTAATTTTGCTTCCTGTATTGTGCATAATCACCTGTTTTCTGTTTTTATTTAAACTTCCTCAACCCATAATTTAGCTGGATCCTATCTTAGATCAGTAGTCACATTAGCACTATGGCAAACTCTGCTTCTGATTATCACCCAATTAGTCCTTTCTCTATAGTCTGCAGAAGACGACACCTTTTCTCTTTCTCATTCTTTTTATTCATGTTTGTCCTTTGTGTGGCTCATAACGTCCCATCTTTCTCTCCCTTTCCCTTTTGAAGGCTGAGTGTATTCCTTGATCTGGTTTATGCTACGTTGACTGGAGGGAAAACAATATGTTCCTTGTTTTCTAAGCAGAAGTTTACATAAATGTAGTGATGTTTCTGAATAAATGAGAATTACCACCTGTATAAACTAATTTTATGATATTTTTCTTGATCAGACTTAAATGCAATTAATCGGTTTTTCTCATGAAAATAGTTTGGTTTATGACTTATAGTCCTTTTCTTCCTCAAATACTTCTTCCTTGTCCCCCCCGTCCCCCCAGCTGCTTTCCCCCCCAAAACTGCATGACAGTTTTTAAGCTCAGGGTTAAAAGGGAAAGTTGTGTCTGGTAGATTGATGTTATGAAGTCATACCACATTTTTTCATCACTGTTTGTTCGCCTCAGTGTCCTTAATCAAAATAGCCCCTTTTCTCTTCTGTTTTCTGTTTATGGGTTGTGAACTTTCCTTTGCCTTCCCAAAATTAAAGATGGTATAAAGTATTATTATCATGCACACAACCACAAATTATCCCCTCTGTCTGGTTTATCCAGTACTTAATAATGGAAATATTGTCTTATCCTTACTCCCCCCAGTCGTCCCTACTATTAACACTCTTACTCACAAGTAATTTTCATATCCTCACTGATCTGAATATTTGTAATATCCTTAATTTTTTTTTTAAAGTGGGATCTCTGGGGACAAAATGTAGTTGAGAGTCAGCAAATCCAACAAAGAAAACACATATAGTAAAACTCTATTTCAGGAACTGAGTAAGTTTCCACTTGTTCAAAATGCATGGGAAACTATTTGTAGAACGTTGCGATAATTTTGTTTACGGTTTAATAACGTAAGGATTGAGGGTAGTGTTGCCTTTGGATATATATTTACAGAGTCACTGATGTGGTCTTAGTTCTTCCCATCTGTGGCGTTGTCATTCCTCAGGTGTGAATGTGCAGCCTGTGTGTTGATTTTTGGCAAAGAGAGTTTTGCAGAAGACCTGGCATGCATATTTTCTAATGTGGTATAAGTTTATTCTTGTTGGTTTAATGTTATCGAAACTATTTTAGGCTATTCACTGCTGCCTTATTGTTGACATGTGCCAGCACTGTTAACATATCCTTTTCAGAGATTAGTAATGCTGAAACAACAGTCCAATGAAAAGAGAGCGGTCCCTCCACAGCAGGAGTAGGAACTTGCTAGTTCCTGTCGAACAGAAAAGCACAAACGCTCGAGAAGTTACCCCCCTCCCTGAGCGGAGGGAGCAGACTTCTCAGTGAAGGGTACTGTACACGGGTTAACGTGCAGCTTTGTTCTGTTGAGGGCTGATGCGTTTTTCCCATTCCTTGCTACTTGACAGGGACAAGTAAATACTTTGTGATATGAGGGCAGACTTAATTTTTTCTGGTTCATGAGATAGTCTAAAATAATTTTTTCAAATATTGCTGTATTTGTTACCTTTCTCACCATCTGTTTTGCTTTTCTTCCTCTGTCTCATCCTTTAGGTCTAGCCTGGGGTGTAGAAAAGAATGTATGCGTGTTCCAGGCACTGTTCACTGTTGCAACTACAGTAAGATTGCCAAAGTCAGGTGTGAGTAGTAACACATTCCTGCTGCAGGAGTTGGTGTTTTTTCCTGCTCTTGTCAGTTTTGGCTGTCCTGATAGAAGGCGGGAGAAGAGTTGGAATGTATCACTGTGATGGACGTGCGTGAACAAATTAAGACCACAGTAGATTAAGTATTGTAGGTGATGGTAAACATTGGGGATGAGCGTTGGTCTGGATTACATCTCTGCTGCGTGAATAACTATAGTAAACTTCTGTTGACAGACACCTTCCAACCAGGTTTATCTGTATTAACAGCTGGTAAAATCTAGTTTCACCAGTCACTTTGATTATTTTTTCTGCTTTATTACGTGACTAGAAGTTAACAAAAGAGTTGCTGGACTATGACTAAAAAACGCAGGTGGCTGGGGCGGAAGTAAACACAAACGATGTTGTCATTAATGGCAGAGATAATTGTATTGATGTTTTACCTTCTGTGGGCAGCTTCTTGCAAGTTCAGCTCAGCTTTCTTGCTTAGGTATGCTGCAGCTGACTGAAATGGCATATACATATGTGAATTCATGTGCTAGGGTGGGGAGGGGACAGTCAACCCACTAAGGGTTAGTGCTACCCCACTAAGGGGTAGCATTGCAGTTCTGCACTCAATCTGAAAAACAGCTCTGACCAGTGTGAAAGGTCAAGCAGCTGAACAGAATTATAATTCTAAACCATGCAAACAGCAGCAGTGAAACTGGATTTATTAAATAAGTGATCCTATTTTCAGAATCACCCTGGTGTGCTAGCAACTGGAGTTGCTGGCAAGCTTGAGTAGATTAGCTCCACCCTGTCTTTGCTCCCCATCTTCCTCCTGTTTGACCTCTAGAAGACTAAATAAAAAGAAACCTCTCTCACACAAACCATGCTCTTGCTAGGAAAAGATCAAATCTTCATCTAAAACAAACTCCAGTGATGTGACAGCTGTTTGCTGTTTCCTTGCTGTTTATGCTTGCCACGTGCCATGGTGCTCATAGATCAGGTTTTCAAAGTGCAATTTCTCCAACCTGTGTTCCTGCCCTCTGTACTCAGGGGTGGGGTTATCACAGTGTCCTCAAATAGAAGGGACTACAGTGATCCAGGTGCTCCCGCTGTTCTTGATACAGCCCACCGAATGGACAGGAAAAGGATATTTTTCTTCTTTTCCTTACAACATTCAAAAAGTGGTTGCTCCATCAGTTGAAGCTGCAGAAAATAACGTGCCTTTAAGTAACGTTAATTCCTCTCAAATCATATATAGCATATTATCTTGAGGAGTTAAAGATGTCGATTGTAAGCTAACAGCCAGATGTGACGCGGCCACTTCCAGGCCATGGTACCGTGGGTGCTGGAATCGGAAAAGGAGTGCTCTTGGATTTTTCGCATCTTTGCTGATCTCACAGTTACTGTGCATAGAGGTGTCTACAGGATTTTCACAGTATTCTGAAATCCCAGAATAATCTTGGCTTTGTTACGGGTTAGCTATATCATAGACTATAGCACCCCATAGAGAATTCAGAAAACTTGGACACAGGGTTTACAAGAAGCTTCTTGGACCAACTCCTTAAATGTAGGATTGGAAGATAAAACTGACCCTGACGTAACTGGTGCTGCAAAAGCATTTTAAAACTGAAGTCATGTCTGCTCCTAAGACAGACCAAAGCCATATCCCAGTGTTCTGCCTGCTACTTGGTGTAGCTCCTTTTATTGCAATTTATAGAGCACTTGTTTTAAACAAGCAAATAATTTCGTCCTGTCATAGAGCATAAAAGCTAAATACTGTTTTGAGGGTGGCACAAGGCTGGGTACTATCATCATGCCATTTCTAGATCTCCTAGTGCTGTTTTGCACAAGAGTCAGGATGCATCCCTGAAACTGTTTAACAACATGACTGTTGACATTACCTTCTAGAACTCTTTAGAAGTAGGCATTTCTTATTGTGCGTAATGAGTAAATGCTAATACTTCGTATTTTAAAATAGTCTTCTGACTACCTAGAGGGTTAATGAAAATGATTATTAGTTTTGTTCCTTCTTTCCAGATGGAAATGTCTGAAGATGATATCAATATGGAAGAATACCCCACTGAAATTCATGAGTATCTCGCTGCATTTGAAAAATCTCTCGTTTCTGTAGATGAGATGCTGGAGACAATGATGTCTGTTTCCAGGAGTGAGCTGCTCCAAAAGGTAAATCTTACTTTTGACAATGTTTTTGTTATTAATACAGGAGCACCTGGGAACCCTGCCTTAAATAAAGGGGCCTCTTAGGCTAACTCTGAACAGACAACAAATATGACACTTCTTACCCTTGATACCTAATATTTGAAATTCTTACACTTCTAGGATATCCAGAGGGTCTTAGAAACTAAACAATGAAATGTATGCTCTTCCAAGCTGAAAAATGATGATCCTAGCAGTGAGTCATTTAGGTAAAGGGCATTCTAGCTCATTAGCCTTCCTGGAGGTGCATGCTGAACGTTTTTCCAGAATAGATAGCTCATTCACAGTTTTGTCATGGAATTCAGTTTACCCAGGAAGGATGTAAAGGTGAATTGGCATCAGTGAGAACGGATCTTCTGATTCCAGGAGTCTAGACTTGCAGAATTTGGTGCTTGAACAATTGAGCTGCCCCCTCTAGCTATGTTATAAGCAGAAGTCTGTAAAACATGTTTTTTCCGGACATAAAGACAGAGCAAGGTACTGCCTATAGACCTCATGCAAGCCTCTCCATCTTTAACGTTTAGAACTGGACATGTAATTTCTTTCTTTGGAGCAAGAAAAAGCTAAGACTTAGAGAAACTTTTTTTATCCTCTGAGGATTTCTAACACAAATAAATTATGAAGAAAACAGTCCTGACAACACCAGTCTTTTGACAGTATCCATGTTAGAACTAGGGAGCTGTACAATGATGTTATCAGAGTTTCTGGAAATCCTATAGGACTAAAACAATAAATTGACTCTGACAGTCAAGGGGGGAAAAAAAAAAATCTCATTACCTTTCTTCTTCCTTTGCTGTACAGCCCTAAGTATTCCAGCATGCATTGAACACATGATCTGACATGTACAGTGTTCATGTTCATTGATAGTAGCAAACTATACTTATATTTGAACTTCAATCTTTAGGAATTTTTTTTTTTCTTCTGATGATAGCAAAAAACTATTTTGAATTAAGTTTTTGTGGGGGAAAAATAGGCACTTCTTCCTGGCTGTTGGAACAGTAGTCAAAAGAACAATGTGCTAAGAGATTTTGTGCTTTTGGCCATATTGGACTGTGACATTTAACATGAAGCTGGGAAAACGACATGAATACTTGGACAGGAGGAGATCGTTCTGTGATGGCAGGGAAGCAGGCATAGACATGGTCTCAGCGAACTTCTGTTGCAAAAATATGCTTGTTCAATTTGTATTTTTTACAAATATGTTCACACACAATTATAAAACGTGCATACTGCTGAATCTGTGTATGTCTTGCTTAAATGTGGCAGGAAATGATTTTTTTTCCCCTCTATTTTAGTTAGAGCCTCTTGAGCAAGCAAAGCTGGATTTGGTTTCAGCCTATGCCTTAAATTCAATGTTCTGGGGTGAGTATGTGGTAGGAAGAAAATGCAGTATTTATCATGGTCGTTTGAACAGTAGTTTCTAGACAACTGCAAATGTAAAATAATCATATTCCATAGCCAAATAATAAAAAACTTGTAGTTACCCCGAGAACCCAAATTATAGCTCTCCTTAAATCAGGGTAAGTGATGCTGAAGTTCCAAATCAAAAATTGGTAATTACATATTCTGATTTTTATGTACATGCATCAGGTTGTTCCTTTTTTCCTTAGGAGCCTTTTCTATCCTTCTCATAGGGACAGAAAATCTAACCATGTTAGATTGTTAACTGCAATATTTGATCAGAAAAAGTTGCAGTAGTTTCAAATGTTATGCGGTACGGGTAACTTATTAATGGTGTTATGTGGAAACTACAGTCTGCCTATGTGACTGATTGTTTGGGCCCTCAGTCATCACAGCCTTCAATTCAATAAAACATGTTTTCTTCTCGTAGTGTACTTGGCTACTCAGGGAATCAATCCAAAGGAGCATCCAGTGAAACAAGAACTGGTAAGGTTCTTGCCATCTTTGCATTGCAACATTGTACTTACTCAGGACACTTAACTCTTGTATAAGTAAACACATATTTAAATCTGCATTTAAAAATGGATGTGTTGCCATACTAGCCCACATACACTGCGTAGTGTTATATAAATGTCTATTCATATAGCCTGCTGGGTTCTCTAAATTAAGAAAGTCATATTTTTAGTTCCGAACAATACTGTTTAAAGCAAAGTTGTAGAGCCTGCTGAAATTGGAAAAGAACAAAAAGATAAATGGTGTCATCTTACCTTTCCTTTTCCCCACCTTTGTTTGAGAACTGGATTCTGAACAGAGCAGCTTTTCACTTGTGTCTGTTGAACAGAAAAATGTTACACGTCTGATAATAATTTATAACTTCCAGTATGGTGTTTTTTCTTATAAATACATGGAATCATGTTAATCTCTGAGGCTGCCTTTTCTTACTTTTGTATGACTCTAAAAGTGTAGTGTGCTTGATTTACTAGCAAAGATGGGAAAGAGCTCCCCTCCCCCTTCCAAGTCCTCCATTAATTCATTTTCTCAGCAGTAAAGAATCCAGTTCAGCAACAAAGCTAAAAGCTTTTTTGGCACCAGTTGTATGTGTATTGTCCAGTAATTCTGCATTAGTGACATATTTACAACCTATAATAAATCTTTTAGGTTTGTCTTTATATTCCATTTAGACGCATGGCTACAGTATAGAAGGTATGCTATCTTGAAAATTCTGCTGACTTTAAATGATCTGATGTTTTTTTTTTTTTAAGCCTGAATTAAAAATAGAAATCAAAACTTAATAGCAGCCCATTTTAATTCCTATATAAATGAAAATATTAAATCTGGGCAATTGTAAAATACTTAGCCTAAACGTAATCCTTATATAACTAGGGGGAAGAAAGATAGGGCTGAAAAATGTGTAAAGCTAGTCTGAATTACAAAAGTACTTCTATTTTTAATTCTGTGAGTTTTTCAGTAGTCTAGGCTGTACTAAAAAATAGATCAGTTAATATTTCATGAGGTTTCAGTTTCTTGCTTGTCCTAATATTATATAGTATCTGAATATTGTGTTAGCTATACCAAAAATAAACTATATCTCATCTGCTTTGGATATTTTATGGTATTTTACTTCACAATTGCCAGTGGCTTTATCTCTGAAGAGTGAATGAATTGTCGTAGGCTAGATGCTTATCCAGTTCTTTTTTCCTTTTATATGTATCAAGGTGAATGAATGCATGTCGCTTCCTTTTAAGAGCAACATGATATTTTTATTATTCCTGTGGAAGAGGCTTAAAAAAGACTGCTCTGTTGCAATTTCTTTGTTTTTAGAATGGCCGTTCTTGTGTACATACAGGGAATGCATGGGGATTCAAACTGTATTAATGAAACTCACATTGAAGCCATCAGAGTTCATTTCTTTTGTCATGTTGTTGATGTTCCTGTCAGCTCTTTTATCCGATGTTGATACATGTAGGTTTGCTATCTGTTTTCATTAGCCATCTCAGTCAAACCAAAGAAATACTATAGCATATCATGATTTCAGACACCGTAAAGCTCTCCTAGTTAAAGCTATCTTTTTGATATGGAAAAAGTGGCCAACATTTTGGAAATTGCTTATAAGCAATTGCTTACAGTTGCTTATAAGGGTGACTATAGAGAAGAAGAAAAATCAATTCTGTAGTTAGGTCTCACTACTTAAGTTTCATATTCAAAAAGTGTCAATGGCTCTGAGAAGTGTGTGGGTTACATATTACCAACATGCGCTTAGTTATATCAGTATCCATATCTGTTTCGTTAATCCACATTTATAATTCAGGTATCAGATAAAGCACTATATATGCGTAGTTGCATGCTTAATGCTTATAACGTCTTCGATTTTGTTACAGATGCTTTTTGGTTTTGCTTGGATATGCTGCTGGCGTTTTTTTTTTTTGGTTTTGTTTTGGGTTTTTTTGGTTTTGTTTTGGTTTTAAAGACAAACATGTTCTTCTATAAATATTTCAAATATCCATTGAAATAACTGTGAGTTCCTTTTGCCATCTTTATTTAGGCCAAACTCCAAACTGAGTTAACTATTTCGCTTTTTTTAATTTTGCAAGTTAAGAACAATTCTCTTGGCTCACTGTAAATTAGATGAAGTCCTATAGAGATGGAGACTCTACATATTCTTAAGACAGTGGATGTTGTACAGATATTAGTGCAGTAATTACCTGTGATGGAAAAATCTAAAAGGGAAGCCTCAAGTTTGCAAAGAGCTTCTCATAAATTTAACTGAAATCTTTAAATTCAGATACTATTTTTCTGTGCATAATAGAAATATGCAGCAGTGTGGCAAACTCATTGATTTTGTTTTAGCGGCAATCTTGGGAGAACAATATGAAATACATTGCACTTTTTTTCTTTCTAGGAGAGAATAAGAACGTACATGAACAAGGTCAAAGAAATAGCAGACAAGAAAAAAGCATCCAAACTTGATAAAGGAGCAGCTTCTAGATTTGTAAGAAACGCGCTCTGGGATCCAAACCCTGAAAATGAAACCATCTCCAAAACTCCCGCTAAAGCGAAAAAGAGAAAGATGGACTGAATTTTTATATGAATCAGAGTGACTAGAATTTTTTAAACGTGTTTCATACACTATATGCGTCTTGTAGAGGTGCAGTATAGCAACGTTTTGATTAGGTTATACTGAAAACACTTTTACAGGTCTGTATTTTGTCCAGAACACTGGTCACTGAGGTCATCACATTATATGTATATCTGAAAGTGCTTTTTGATGCTAGAAAATTAACACTTCATTCTCCAATTGATAATGAATATCTTGCTGATAACATATAGTAGGTCTGTTTTGCCTAAGAGTTTCTTTTCTGTAATGCCTAAGCATTTTCTGTAATGCTTAAGAATTTTTTTTACTGATGAACGATTGACAAAATTTTTACATGTATTTAATATCCTAAATATTAAAGCAGTATCAAACAGTGCTATCCAGTCTGTGTTCTTTATATAAGAGCCATGTTTGCTTTTTTTCATAACATTGTTGCATGAAATGCTGTATTTGTAGAGCTGGGTAAGACTTGCTCACTCTGTTAAACAGTTTCCTTTTCAGCTTCTGAGCTTAAATGCAAGCCATATATACCCTTACTTCTGTTGCCTTTGAGAAAACAGAGCTTCAAGGACCACAAGAAAATAGCCAGAATTCCACTCTAATCCCCTGTGTCTAGTCAGTGGAAAGAGCACATACCTCTGAAGGGTGATCTATAGGGCCAAAACAAAGGAGCAGTTAGGAAATAAAACATGCAGGAAATCTGTTGGAATTTTGGCTGACTGTACTTATCCCTTGCTGTTGGCACTAATAAGATGGAGAAATGTGCTCTGAGGTGAGGGGAATGCGATCATCCATTGTTATCCCCAATGAGGGTTTCAGAAATAGCATTCTCTGGTGCAGTAGGAACTACTATTCTGTGTTGCAAATACTCCATTTGTTTTCCTCAAAAATGTGAGGCTTTGTCATTTAGGCGAGGAGGTGCGTTAGTTTCTTGGAGAGACCCCCCCCCTCCCCACTTTAAGTACACTGCAAATCAAAATTCAAGTATCAAACCAAAAGCTGTCTAGCAGTTAGCAATGCCCTAACTAATTATGAAGAAAAGATAAACAGTTTAGTTCACCAGAATACGGTATGGGTACCAATCTGCAAACAAGCTTGGGAAATGTAACTAGTGTGAAAGATCTAGACCATACTAAATCGTTAATTTATAGTTTAATAAATTCGTTACGTCTATAATACCACAAGTTGAATGATCTGCAATGGACTAGTCCTGATGAGGTGCTAAAATGAAGATTCATCATTGGCAACTCAAAAATACATATTTAAAGGTAAACAATAAATGGACAAGTTCACTAAAAATAATCATTGTGCATCTCTGGAAACTTTTCCAGTGATAGGAATGAATTTACACATTTCTGTTTAATAAACTCCTTGAACAAATAGTAATTCCTTCGGTCCAACTAAAAAAAATCTTGCACGTGTAATGTTCACATAAGCGCATAACTTTGCTGCTGCAAACTGCAGGACTGCTCACATGAAGTATGCATGTGAAAGGCCCATAAACATTTGCCAGATGAAAGCTAAAATGGAGAACGCCTCTTTCCTATGTGTTAATGTCACACTTACGCTTAACAAAAGTGCTGTTAGAAGTCTTTTTCTTAGACTTCAGGTTAAACCTGAGAAACCTGACAGGTGTTCGTGACCACAGGCAGTAGTACTGTTGTAAAGCAAATCTTGGGAGTGCTCAGTTGGTTTGGACAGAGTTTATTGGGAAGTCTGTGCATCCTGTCATGTACACTTTGAACATGATGCTGCAAATGATGGCTTCTGACTATTATAAACGGACTTCTAGATTTTGCATGGATATAGAGGTCTGCATGTGCAAAGCTTTGTGTTTGAAATGTCAGTCTCAAAACTATCAAGTTTTACTTCTGTGTGAGATGGCAGATCGTCGTATAAGAAGCAGAGGTCTGCACAGACCTGGGCTGATGCGCACATGTTGGATCACTTAACAGTTGTCCCTAGTTAATCCCTGCATTAAAAAAGCAGCCTCTGAACTAACAGGGAAGACAACAGGGTAAAAGCAGTCTGAAGTGGCACAAAAAGCATTTGTGTATAGATGTTCTGGAAGGTAAGGTCTTAAACTTCTAGAGGCGAGGCCTTGTCTTGAAGAAACAAGTAGCTCAGCATACGTTTTACGCACAGGGCTGGTCCATTAAAACAGAGTTGCAGGATGCTTCCATTGCATTATTCTCCTCTTATGCTGCAGTCATAACCTTTGTTTTAAAAGGATAATTTCTAAAAAGGACCATAATTCAGTGTCCAGTAAAGTACACATTGCACTGGTAAATGTTTACGCAAGACTAATTTGAGGCTATTAAGAGTACAGAGGTAGCAGTCAGTCTTTGGTATAATTAACTATATATGGGTAGTTGGCATTTGTTGTAGGGCAGTTGATATGTACGTAACAAATACAACTTGGTAAAATTTTAAGGCTTGTAACTTCAGTGTGGTTGTTTTGGTAATTAAGGCTGGGTTTGTGGCTTTTCTTTTTTTAATAACAAGAAAATAACCCAGACAAATCCCCCACAAACTGGAGAGCGACACCATGTGCGTGTTGTTCAATAACAGTCCTGTTAGAAAGAGGCTTGAAATACAAGATCATGAGTGCTAACTGCTTTTTATTTTTATTACTGAAGTGTTTTTGGAACATCTAGACTTCAAGATAGGTGTTTAACTTTACTGAGGGCTCCAGTATGAAGTAACTTGACCAAAGATTGTTAGTGCAAGTTCCTCCCTGGAAAAGCTACGTGAGTACTGGAATGAAAAATACCTCACAACTTTCCTGTCTCAAAATGGGAGATCGTTGATAAGACTGTTTCTTGTAGCGGCTGCATGCGTAAAACGGGCATAAGCCATACTTGTCAGAACAACTCTACAGGCAATGGAGGGCGGGAGCACTGAAAGAAGGGAAAACAACCGGGTGCTTTCTAGTCCCATTGCTGTATGTGCTGAAGTAAAGTGCAGTAATACCAATTTTGCACTCATACATGCTAGCATGCAAAGAATTGCCATTGTAGTAGTAAATTAGTAGTATCAGTAATTGAAAGCATTAATGAACTTAAGATATTTAGAGAGAACATTAAGATGTGTTTGGCTCCTCCCTGCTTTATCTGGATATTGCTAGAAATTTATTAAGGGGTAATTAATATTAGTTAGAAACGGAACCTAAGAGAAATACTAACAAAATTGCTGTTGCTGACAATATTTTTAGCTAATGCAATGAGAAAAGCGTGCAATACATATTTTTACCATAAATAAGAGTATGTAGTGGGACTCACTAGAGGCTGATCAATTATATCAGAGTTAGAGGGTTTTGTGTTCAAGTTTTTAACTTTAAAAGTGAAAATAGTGTCAGTATTTATTTTGTCAGTTAAGGCTGTTAATATTAGCTGTTCTTGTGACCTTTTTTGCTTTCTAGCCTTTGTCCCAAGAAGGTGATGATACAGTTTAGAGTGCAGGAGGTTAGCAGCCATAAATGGAATTTGATACAAGGTTGCTTGAGGAATTTCCCAAGCTTACCAAAGAAAAACTTTAAAAGAGAAATGAGAACAACTCAATTTTTTTAGGCACGCTCGTGGTAGCATTAAATAGCTACATTAAAATAGCAAACAGCTCTTGGGGGCACCAGGGAGGCTCTGTGCTTGGCTTGGTTTGGAGTTCATTATATGGAGGCGGTTTGACTCGATCTGCTTTAAAGTCATTGGGGGATTTTCCACTAATATTAATGGGCTTTGATCCTTGATTTAGCTTGGCAGTAGATAGCTTCGTTGAACTACTACAGTTGGATGTGAAAAGTAAGTTATCAAATTGATGGCTCAGGATTTTGCAGTGAGTGTCTGGCCTACTACTCAAAAGTATTTTTTGAGTCAGTGAATCATCTTTTTAGATGCATCCTGAACTATCTAATGAAAGGTTTTTCCCCCTCCACCTGTATTTCTCAAAGAATGTCACTGGGAGAATAACCCAATGTCATCAACTGTCCCAACGGTGTAAAGAGATTTTAGCAGCATAAAATGGAAGTCTCTGGAAGTCTTCTCTTCCTTAGAAACTAGAGTTCACTCCCAGCTGTGTAAAGTTGCTACAAGTCTACGCCTAGAAAAAATCTCTCTCTAAGGCAGAGGGTTTACTGTGGTTGCAAGCAAAGGAGGAATCATACTAGAACTTAGGATTCCCGCTCTTATAAATACTAGCCATGAGTACCTGGGAAGTCAACACATTACTGGTCAACACATTTCCACTGCTTCAGTATCCTGCTGTCAGAGAACTGCTGCTGCTTTATACAAAAGTGGGTATTTTATTAAGTCATCCTTATTTTTCCTGGCTTTGAAAATCAAAACTACCATAAAGCCTTGTCAAAAAGTGTTAGTGTAACAGTTTCACTGGACATTTACTCAAAACATAGGCATATGATAAAAGTTAAAGAAGGTTCTAGTTGCCTAGGTATAAAAATTTAACTTAATAATTCTCTCAGAATTAACAAATTTCTTGCAATTAAGGGGGAGATCAAAACTCACTTATTAACTGGTGGGCTGGGATCATTACAAATGCAGGGGGAATTCCAGGTCTCTAGAGTAAATGATAGGCTTTTGGTTCTGCAACCCCAGAAGAAGAGACTTTGGTTACGTGGATTGAGGTTTTGGTCAGCTGTTAGCCACAGGAAGGCTAGAAGTCGTGAACAGCAAAATCCTGCAACTGGAAACCAAAGTGGAGGTATATTGGTGAAATATTGCTGGTTAATAATGTTTAACTGCTTTGGTGCATTAAAGTCTAAGGAAACAATAGTAAACCACTTTTGATGCAAATCAAGCTGAAAAATTAACTTCAGATCAGCTAAATATTTTTGTCATCTGCAAATCAGAATATAATTGGAGAAATGATCTTGAGGCTTTGCGGAGATATTCTCCTTCTCCAACAGACTGAATCTGGCAAACTTCAAGCCAAACTAACTTTACAAATCGGAGGGCCAAAATAACTGAAACTGGTTGCATCCTAAAGGCTATTCCCTTGTCATAAATTGAGATGTAAAAATGCCCAAACAGGGTATTTGTTAAATAGACTACACATATGTGTCTCTTACAAGTTTACTTGCATGTCATTAAAAAAAATGGATTACGCTTTAGCGGTTTAGGGGAAATAATATATAAAACAAAGTCAGTTGTCATTTTGGAATCATCTGTGACCCTTATGAGGAAAAAAAAAACCCATGAAACTTCTGCAGCGTAACACTGTAGGTGCTCTTTTTGCTAATTCGCCTTGAATGTTACTCCTTGCAGAAAGAGTTCCACAGAGTCTGGATGAACGCTTGTGTTTTGAAGATCACTTTTAGTTTTCTCGGCCAAAGTAGCATGCCTTTTTTCAATTTCTGCTCTCCAATGTAATGCACTTGTTGTAATATTTTACTGATAGACATAATGATTTGCCTTTTGCTGATTTCTAACCTTCCCTATAGGAGAAGGTTAGAGATCTGTGGAATACTTACTGCAGGTGATCTAAGCAGCAGACCCTGTACTGCTCAGTTTTCATCAGCTGTACCAAAGGGAAAAGAGCAAAAGCTTGTTTTTACTACTAAGCTGAGTGAATATGGCGTGGAAATCTTGTAATGGCAAGGTATCAATTTTGCAAAGTGATATATTTCAGAGGGGTTACTAAATTTGACTGTGAATAAAAAGCTTTATAAATGGAACGTTTAAGAGGCTATCTTTTACTTTTCAGTGTAGTTTGCCTTGACATACATCATTTCAATTTGGCAGCCCCAGCAAATGGATGGAAGCAATTCAGTATGATAATTCAGTATTGCCAAGAGGCTTCTTCTCAGTCTAGTGCGGACACATTCCGTGGTGGAACTTAAAGCCTATCCTAAGCGATAGAAAATAGGTCTAATTCCACACTTTGTTGTTCCAGCTTTACACCAAGACAGCCGTGATTTCAAAGGTACTTAAACTAGATATCCAAAGAGTAGATCAGCAACAACATAATTTTCAAGCTAAGGATTACTGAAATTCATGGTGATACATCTTGAACAGCAATGATTCAGAACAGGCAGGAAAGAAATGAAACTCAGCTGTACTTGCAAATGCACTGTAAAATAAGCAGTAGTTCTAGGGGCAGATTCTTAGCTATTGTTTACTAGCATAATTTGTTCAAGTAAATGGGCAGTTGCTGAGTTACACCACTGAAGTTGGCCAAAAAAATAGTAGTCTCTGATGTTCTCCCATTTGATACAAATGCTCGTTTTCATGAACACCTTTCAGATTGTATTTTCTTCTTGTAGTTTTCTAGCATGTTTATTTTTCTTGGTCTCTTGAGTGTTTTTGGCCTTGTGGGAACAAATTAGTCATTGTTTAAAGCCACAAAGTCACTGTCCTCATTATTAAAAGGTGAGAGAGAGAAATGCCTCGTAATAAACATTGTCAAGTAGGATAGCATAAACAGTCTTTTTAATTTGTTGCCTTGGGCTGAAAAACCTACTTTCCATCTCCTGTGCAAGACAAAATATGTTTTCTTATGCAGTGTTTCCATGGAGAGAGCGTTTTCTCAAGGCAGTTAATTGCATGAGGTGCTGTCCATGTAGGTACCCATTACACATCCATGTGCACGTTATATATCTCCTGCAAGGCAGTAAGTTCCTCTCTCAGTGTATATGACAATCGAAAGTGCATAGTAATGAAATGCTACTGTCAGAGACTGCAAATAACATCATAGGTTTAATTCTCTATTCCTTTATGGCAATTTAACTCTTCATCAGAAAGATGACTGTGAGATGCTCTTCACAGTAGCAAAAATCCAGCACTGAAGAACAGAGAATATGGCCTTACATAGGTATGAACATGTATACACAGTATGTCATGAAAACAGCACTAAAATCTAGCTGATTCTAAAAAGTCACTGATCTCCAGTGAAATTTGCTTGACTGTTACTTAAAGGCCACTTCCTTGCTACATAGACAGCCTTTGTTAAGCTTTGTTTACCCTTTATTATATACAGGGCTTACTACCGATACTTGCACAAAGTGCCTCAACTTTTTATTTTAATGTTCTGTTTCCAGATGTCTGTAACTTTGCAAACTTTTAACTCTTTGCATTGGATTTTTTTCATCACAGAATGCTTGAGGTTGGAAGGGACCTCTGGAGATGATCTTCCAATCCCCTTGCTCAAGCAGAGTCATCTAGAGCACATTGCACAGGATCGCATCCAGGCAGGTTTTGAATATCATGCTTGGTCTCTGCAATGACTGTGTGTGGGTTCCCCCCCCTCCCCCCCCCCCCCCGTAAAGGTTGAACCGTTATTTTTACAGTTATTCTCAAGAACATGGTTTGTAAAGTATACGTTGCTTTGCCAATGTTAGCTAAGACTTCTGACCGTATTTTTCTAAAGGTTGTAGCCCTCTTTCATTGAGGTGAAAACTTGAAATGTATAGTCTGGAAGATAAAAAGAAAAGCTGTCCCAGTGGAAATCTATCCAGATTCGGGCTCTACAGCAAACTGCATAATAGACGTTGGCCCTTAGTTTGCTGTATGTTCCAGCTTTCCCGTGCATGCTCATCAGCATTACTGAGCCCCCAGCACCGTTGTGAAGCCACAAAGAGCTTAAGGAAGAATATGGGCTCTGCAATTAAAGTCCCAGTTATCACAGAGGATGAAATGGTGCTGTGACATGCTATATTTGCGGAATTGCAGGTCTAATACAACTTTATTGATAACTTTTTTGTATTTCAGATTGTAAAATGAAAGTTAATGGAGCCTAAGGATGCTCTCAGATATATCTGATTAATTTATGCTGCGATCACTCTGGAATTCCTTATTTCAACTTCGCATCAGTTTAACTAAATAGAATTCATTCAAGTGTGTCACCTTCCTAAGAGGTAAGTTCAGTGAAAGAGTACCTCTTTTCACTGTTTGGTTTAAATCTATGTGATGTATTAGAAATCTGAAACTTAAGTAATTTTTCATAATGAAAAGAAGAATTACTATTGTTAGTCTGGTTATTTTTTTCAAAGCTATGAAGCTGCTCCAGGTTTGAGCTGGTGAAATGGGGACTGCAGTCTGATCCATTTCATGTATTCTTTTTATAGATGCTCTTGGGCCATATAGAATGAAGTATCCTATTTTTCTAGAAGTCAGTCAGATCATTAAAGACTAAGAACTCAACCTCATCCCTTGTATAGGATTACAAAAAAGGACTGTGGTAGATGAGCAATTTCTGGGCATAGGTTAATATTTCTAGATGTACCTGTTCTTTATTGTGCCTTTTTTCTTTTTCAGGGCAAACCGCCCAGACTGAGATTTGGCTCACTTAAAATGCTTAACAAGAACAAAATAAGCTTGGAGGAACTTCTCCCTTTTTTCTCTCCTGCCACCCAGGTGAGGTTGTGCTATCAGAAAAATTAAGGGCCAGATTTTCCCCTTGGATTTACTTGCACAGATTTTTGGAAGGTGAACAGGCCCGATTCTAACCTTACTTACAGCGACTTCAGAATTTCAGTACAGCAAAGAGTCTCCTGACCCCATGGCACTTCCATTCCCATCACAAATAGCCAAGCCATAATTGAGCCAGGCCTTCAGTTCATGTACACTGTTAAGCTCATCTGCATCCAAAGAGGATCAGAGGTTCAAAGTCATTTAAGACAAGGCATGTATTAGGTGGACTGCTGGCCGCAGGAACCTCAGTGGCCGTTACTGCAGCTGGCAAAGATTAGTGACAATTTATTCTGTTCAAGCATCTGAGCCAAAGTGCCACCAACCTCAGAAGAAAAAGAGATGATTCTCAGCTAGCGTTAACTGGAGTGACTTTGCTGGAACTGTGTTAACACATCTACAGCCCCTGTGCTGTTGAGCTACTGGAGCAGTTCTTTGTCCCATAACTGAGGAATGCCTCTTGAAGTTTAAGTTTTGGAATTGCATCTGAAGAATGATCAGGACAACTATGTGGTTACAAATTTGTCATTTTGTCCTATTCAGTTCGTCTGATATTTGCTTCTTTTAGTAGGTTGACTTATTTGTATAAATTAAAGAGAAGCAAGCATTTTTCAGTTTGGCCACAGCACAGACTGAACGAAAGAAACACTGTGAGGAATTCTTCAAGCATCTTAAAAGTTTGGGCTCTTTGGGCACATCTGTGTGGCGTTACCTAAATGACAGGAATTACAGCAGAAACAAGATCTATTAAAACAGAGAGGCTAGAACATCTTCTAGTAAGTTAAATTAGTTTAAATTGAAAGTGAAGGTGAGCAGAGTGTATGTATCCCTTGAAACCAATATGCGCTGATTCCTTTGCTGCATTGGCAGAGAAGCGTTTCTCTCAGCTTTACGGAGTCCTCTGTGCCCCTCCTGAGAGGGCAGCAGTCCCGTTCCCCCACCACTGTCCGTACGTAAAGCTATATAACAGATGTTTTATCCTTACTCTACTTGATATATCTCACTGAAAAGAGGTTGACTCATCGAAGTCTGTAATACTATAGCGAGATTTTATCCTTCTTGGAAGATATGTGCCTTGGCATGGGTTACCTCGTTTAAATATATAGGTGCGTTGTGCATGGTTTAAGCAAACGTGACAGCCAAATTAAATGGCTCACCGTAAAACTTAACTTTTTTTTCATTTTTCCTTCGAGTGTAACTAAACTCATCCCCTGCTGGAGCTGTGATTTGCCCCTGTCACCACAGCCCTCGCAGGCTCAGGAGCTCAAGGGAGGTCGTTCCCATATGCTGCTTAACCTCCCCCCCCCCCGCCTTCCCCCTGAGCCCACTGCCACCTAAAAGAGATGAACCGGAGGGGGAGATAAGGTGATTAAACCCCACTGCTTTCAATTCTCATCTTTCAGGGTCAAAAGTCCTAAAGCCTCAGGCCCTGGGAGAAAGGCCGCGGGGCCGGCCCGGGAGGGCAAGGTCTAACCTCTGCCCCTTCCTCTCACAGCAGAGCCCCCGTGGAGCAGGGCACCACCGTTCCACCCTAAAGGTAAGCACGACTTTTTTCTTTCCTCCCCCACCTTTCCTATTCGGCTTGCAAGCAAGCAAGGCTCTTGCCCTCGCCAGGGGGAGCGCCATTTCATCTCTCGCCAACGGCCCAGCTCCAGGGCGAGGCGATGCCCCTTTGCCGCAGCGGGGCTGAAGCGGCAGCCGGGCCCTACAGTTTGTGTTCCTCTGCGCTTTCTATAGGCACGTCCAAGTGGGAAGGCATTACTGATAAAATATGTTCAGCGCTTGTGGAGGTGCTTCCTCAGCTGGAGGGGCTGCGTGAGGAGGCTAGGTGTCTGTTATTTCCCATTTTTGTGCTGTTCCCCCCCCGACACAGGCCCCTGTGTGGGAGCGCGGGGTGGGGAACATGGCGGTGGCTGCCGGCTCCCTCTCGCTGCAGGCAGCCCCACTGGAGGCAGAAGGGGAAAAGAGGGGAAGGGCGGCAAGTTTAGGTGAGGCCTTTGACGGTTTTCTGGCTCCTGCCTCGCCTAACGCCCACTTCTTTGCAGATCCCTGTCCTGGTGTTTCTTTTCCGCTTGGTGGCAGCAAAGGAGCATCGAACAGCCTGCAGGCCGCGCCGCGATGGGCCTTTCTGAAGGCCCAGAAACCTCCTGAGGTTCAGAGACATCAGCAACAACAACAACAACAACAACAACAACAACAACAACAACGACGAGAGAGAGAGAGAGAGAGAGAGAGAGAGAGAGAGAAGAAAACCACAAGCCCCCAGAATCTTCATTTAAAAATACAAAAGTATTACTTATCTGAGGCAGGTGAGACTGCTTCTCCACCCATCAGGTATTCGTAGTTACAAATGCAGCTTTGTTACCCTAAATCTTTTTAACAAGGCCATATAGTAGACTGCATTGTGTCTTTTAATTTTGGCAGATTTTAGCAGCTTTTTATGAGCAAGCAGTTACATTTCCATATGCTCTCCTTAGTTTCTCTCCGGTTTCTTGGAGAGGTTTTAAAAATGGTGTGCGTAGATGTGTGTGTGTAGATGTGTATATATAATGTAATCTAATCTTTGCACAATTGGAAAGTAATATATTGATTTCTAAGTTCAGCTGAGTTTACGGACCTGTTTCTCCTCTCACTTACACCTGCTTTTTACTCATGGAAGGCTGTTAACTCTGATGGATTTGTTTCTAATTTACACTGGTGTAAGTGAGAAGCCGATCAGGCCCTTTACATTTCTGCACAGGATTTTGATAGAAGGCAAATACTGACTGAAGAAAAGGCAGCATATCTCAGCTGCAGACTGGAGAACAGGTCCCTAGCTGGTGAAAAAAGCCTTGTTCCGTGGACTCCAAAGGATGATTTGCTCTTCTTTGGGATTGAACTGATGCAGATTAACCACAAGAGCTAAGCAGGTGTTGACTTGTCTTCCCTGCTCACTCCCTGTTGGGCCGAGCTGGCATGATGTGCTGCGCCATGTGTTTTGTGTGAGATGAGCACATCTGTGCAGTGCCCCCCTTCAGATTAGAGTTGCGTCTCTCCCAGTGGGAAGGAAAAGGCAGTCAGGGGCTGCATCCCTTACCAGCAAAAGTGGATGTTGCTCTGTTAGTGGAATGATGCTGGTTTCCACCAGCAAAGATGTAGCCCCAAATACCAATTTTTTTTTTCCTACCATTTTCTGGGAAATTTTTTGAGGCAAGGTCTGATTCTCAGTGTTCCTCTGCCCCATCCAGTCACCAATGATTTCTTTGCCGCGGTTGGCCAATCAGGCTAGTGCATCACAGGTCCCAGAAACCTGTATTTTAGATCTTGAATTTTTGCTTGCATTTATAGCACTGTAAATCCTGGATAGACCCACTGACTCTTGTAAATCATGTAATGATTTACATCATTAAAGTAGTAAGGCATTAGTAAATGCTTATTTAAAGGACTTTCTTAGACCTAAGGTTTGATTCTACTTTAAAATACATATGGAGTGGCTCTAATGAAATCAGCAGTATTATGTAGTTGTGAAATCCCAGTGGGGGCAATAGACCTTATGCGTTCTCTTTTGCATTCCTTGAGCAAAACTTCTGGTAATTCACCCCTCTTGCCCCAGTTTCCCCACTGAATTTAGGAGGAATGCCAAGTCAAGTCGTTCATCTTCAGTCACAGCCCACTGACACATATAGTTACATTGGTCATCCCTTTTTTCTCCCCAGAATTTCAGCAGCGTCAATCTCTTTGAAGATTTTGCTCCTGAATCAACCCATTGGTATAACATTAACGCTGGCTCAGTCCCAAGATGGAGTCCCTGTTTGCACCTCAGCGTGTGAATGCAAAATACCCAGCTCCCAGAAGAAACCCAGCAGAGAATGAGCACTAACTGCCAAACCCTTTAGTTCTTTAGATTTATTTTTTTAAGAGGGAAAACAGATTATTATACACATGCATTGAGGAAAAAGGGGTTTTTATCCTTCCTCCCGCTTTCCCCTTTTCTTCATAAGCAATGTGCCTATACCTCCTGTGCTGCCTCCTGTAATTATCTTGAGTAACACAGAGAGGACATCTGTGCAACAAATAGAAGAAAAGGAATTACGGGACTGGGGCATCAGGGAGAGAACTGGCAGGGGCATCAAATTACGTCCTCTGCTAGGCAACTATATTGCCTAATCCTGTTTAAAAATCCTGTCAACCTCCTTAAAAACAGTTAGGTTTCTTGGCCCAAGGAAGCTGTTTCTGAATTCCGTTCCTCTGTTTAAGTTGTTGGTTTAATAACCTCTTTCTTGTTTCAAGTCAAAATGTGTCCATGAGCAGCTGAAATCCATTTGTTCATGTGTCAAAGTATTGCTTGAGCTTAAGTGGAAAACCCACTCTTGCTCCAACTGAAGTGAATTTTGTCCTTTTCTGATTGATTATGATCTCTGTTAATCTTGCGTTTGTTTTGTGATGGAGGAGCTAGGACTAAAACTGGTAGAAGCCGTTCTATAGGTGCCAAAAGTATCACACTAATGCTCCTTTGAGCTCAGGTGTCAAACAAAGTTCCCCAATGACTTTCGCTTAGTCTTTTGCTCGTATGACTTCCAAAATCTATCTGCATCCTAGATCTGTAAGCGAGTCCCTTGCTTGAATGTGGAACTTAATTCAGCTTTCTGCTTTGTAGTGAGTGGTATTTTTGTCTGCTGAAAGAAGTCACTGGACTTTTCAAGCTCAGCAGAAAGGCCTCTAATTTCAGCAAGCACTGGATTGGGCCCATCATTATGAGTGATTAGAAGAAAGGGGAAATTAAAGAACAGAACTTTTGAATGAGGAAAATAGCCAGAGGGGAATAGCAGTTTGCTATCTCGTGAATGTTACAAAGTGAGGGGTTGCAATGTTATCTACAGGTGCAGAGGCCTCGCCCTCCAATCCTTCCCCCCCCCCCCCAACCCCTCCAAAACGACAGCAAAAACCCTCTTGGGCTTGGATGTCAGCCAGAGGCACATGTTGCAGAGAAAATCAAATTGGGAAAAGAAAAGATTAACTCTTCTCACTCCATTTCTTTGAAAAGGCAATTAGGTTCAATTCTGCTCCTGGAGCATACGTTTCATCCAGCTCTGCAATGGCCCAAGTAACATCCAGTAGACAGAGGACTTTACCTCTTTGGAAAAGGTTGGGGTTTTTTTCTGCAGTGCCTACGAGGCCATTGTTACTGTTGTTGTCTACAGTAGACACACATGGAAACTTTTTTGTCTTACTTTATTAAATTAAATCCATTAAGGAAAGATTGGCAGCACCAGCTGAAGTGATATCATTTTGATTATAAGTTTATTATGCCTTGATGATGGATGAATCAGGGAAACAGACATTTTTCATGACAATGCCAGGTTAACTTGCTGGCTGTAGCTAAATATAGTTTTCCAGCTCTTTTCACTGGTTATGGCAATAAGGCCTCTAACGTTTGAGGTTCTGCTCATGTCACGGCTGACTGGAGTAGCATTATATTGACTTATGCCAGTTGCAGGTGTTGGTCTTCATGTGTGAGGTGATGTTGCAGATGGAACAATTCTGAATGGTGAAGCTGGGTTTTGGAGAAGCTTTTTTAGCCGTGTTCCTTAAAAGCAGTCCTTGAGAAGCCTGAACCTTCTGGTGAAAAGGATAGGACATCTCCTTACATATATAGCAGAAGAAAGCGTTCTTGATGTGTTTTATTGTAATATGACCCATGCAGTCCTCTGAGGGGAGGATGAGAGGGAATGGGAATAGATGAGCTCCCATGTGAGGGGAAGGGGAAGGGTAGCTCCTGCCGGAGGTGGCCTTTTTTTTTTTTTTTTTTTTTTTTTATGGTGGCCTTACTGATACTGTGATTTTAGGAAAGCTCTTTGAAACTTTTTTTGTGTGTGATAGGTTTCAAGTCAAGGTAATGCAGGCTTCAGCATAGTCTTTGCTAGCGTAGCCAAGGCAAGACTTTTACATAGTGATGCATGCCTTGTTTACACTAGATTTCTTAATGTCTGTATAATCTGCTGAACAGCCTATGTTGCAGACTGCTCCCCTTCACTATGTTCAAGTCTGAAGCACTTCCTCATTGAGGCAGGGTATATTGTTTGGCCTTGCTTCAGTTTTGTGTAAGGTCTGTCAAAGCATCTATCAGAAAAAGGTGCACGAGAGGGTAATGCTTGCTTGGTGCTAGAGAATTCTAGAGTTGCCTTCTCGGTGCTATTGCTCTCTTCCTGCTGTACTGCAGGCCCAACGTGGCTTGTGTTCTGGTCTCCTGGGCTGCCTATGCATAATATTTTTTCCATCTGAGGGTTTATCCACTCACCAGCATCACCATACTGTCTGAGTACTGCTGAGTAAAGCTGGGTGAAGGGTGAAGCCCTTAGTGGCCCTCCTGGCTCTGAAATTTGGTTTCCACTCTTCAGATGCATCTTTCTGTGTTGGTCTCTTGGTTGTGATTTTAAAAAATAACAATAACCTGTTTCTTTTTCTGTTGGCTTTTGTTGGTAGAAGTGTGAGCATGGCATTTTGTTGCTGTGAGCGCTGTTTTCTGGCTCTCAAGGTTTTTCTCATGCGTTAGGGAGTGTGAAACCTTGTATGCCACTTATGAATTAGCTGGCTGTCTTAGTAGTTCCCCTTCCTCATTTTTCTCCTCACTTTCTGTTTTTCTCCACTGACTCATGTGTAGAGATGAGTAATCACCAGAACAGTGTCTTGAAATGAGGTGCGGTATTGTCCTAAGTTTAAAAGAAGGTAATGCATCTTTTCTATGCAAATAATAGAATACTTATTTTAGATTTTAATTTAATTTGCTACCAAAAGTGAGCCACACAGCTTCCTACGGTCATTCGTAGAAGGGATGGGGTGGCTGGATCAAGCCATTCCAATTCATATGTCATTTTATGTGTATATCCATAGGAGAAAACGTTGCACGTGTGGTTAAATTGGAATATTTCTCTTGTGGAAGGTATATTGTTTTCTTTTATTTTCTTTCTCTTCTGTTTACCTTTGCTCTTTCTAACAAACACAAGCCCACCATCCCAACGAGAAAAAGGTAATTCTGTTTGCTGCTTTCTGTGGATGAGGATGAGCGCTGATCCTTCTGTATTCCTGGTGGTCATTACAGCTGAAGTAAAGAGTTTGTCCGGAGCTCCTTCGTGAGTATCTGCTGGAGCAGAGAACCCACTGTCAAGTCAGTGTTTGCAGTTTCACCGGGACTGTGTTCCAGACCTAGAGCTTGGGCTTCTCCAGATGCTGTTCTGTTCACTCAACCAGTCATTGTTTTTCTGTAAACATTTACCCACGTAAGGTGGGCTCCCTTTCGGAGGCTATTGCCTGAAGATCACAAAAGATGCTGTAATACTAATAAGGAGATTAAAGAGGAGAAGAGAGTAAAGAATGAACTAAAAAACACAAAGGAATAGAATGCAATAGAATGCATAACCACTCCTCTTTCTCGGTATTTACCCTGGAGCATTTCCCTCAGAGATCATCCTATAATGTCAGCTCTGTTTACTCCTTGAGTAAATGTCTGGTGTCACTTTAATAAATCAGATGAACTCTTCTCAAGGAGATATGAAGTCTGTCATTTGTTCATTAAGATTATTTACTATAGAGCATGTAGCTGAAATACAATAACTACTAAACTTGAAAAATAAATGGATGAAGCCTGCCTTAGTAAATTTTAAGGTAAAAGGGTGTGGACATAAATCAGTCAATACCTAGTTCAGATCATTATAGTGGGGTTTGATTCAGAAGCTTCTGAATCTGTTGAAAATAGTATACCATGTTTTAAGTAGATCCACGCACTAGATAGGGTTTAATTATTATGGGCCAGCTGTATGTGACAGGCTTCTTTCAGATGCTCCCTCATGTGCTGTATTGAACCTTATGAGATGTAACCTGCAGCTTGTAGAGTGGTGTAGGCAATGTGTGTTGTGGGTGTAGGCGTATGTACAATAGCAAAGTTGTGCTTTTACTCATGCAGTTTACTTTCTTCTGGGAACGGCAGCATGATGGTGCCATGCTACCACCACCTAAATTTCTTTATTTCTCTTCATGGGTGCTTTGCATTTTGTCAAGGTCATTGACATCTCTGTAACTGAAATGTTCCTGATAGGGATATGTCCCCACTTGGCTCCAGAGGTTGTAGTTATGGAAGAGAATCGGGACTGTGGGAAAATTAATAACTGTTTGATAGGTTTTTGTTTGTATGCCTCGTGCTTTCAAGCTACAGATTGTTTTTCAGTACACTTATAAATGTTGCTGGCATGATTCCTTGAGAAGCCAACAAACACCAACAGAGATCTGGCAATTCTAGGAATTTGTAGTTCGTGCTGCTTAATCCTGATGGAATTCCTCTGTGGCTGAGCAAGGCTCAGGGCAAGGGGAAGGCTCTGACATCTAGGCGTGTAATGAGATGGTGTAGAGAGCCATGCCTCATTCTGAGTGAGGACCTGTAGGTGTTTTCTGTCTGTGATCTGTGTAAGCTGGGATCTGCTGTGGACCCTGAAATCGTTCAGAGAGGACAGTTTAACTCTGTTGTGAGGGATCGTGAAGTTTCTGATGTCCTCCTCAGGATAAGCTTGAGTCAAGACTGATGGACGAGTGTGGGCATATTAAAAGCCACACTGCACCTCATAGCTCTTGCTCTGAGGGCAGCTCTGCCTCTAGCCAGGTAGAAGGGGGACCTGCTTGTTTATCGCAAGTGTTTCTCTCCCCACACTAGCAATAGCATAGGACTTCCCCCCCCCCCCCCCCCCTGTGATCCTCAGGTCTGCTGAAACAGCCTGGATAAGCAACAGGGAAGCTGAGGGGAATGCTGCCTTGCTCCCTAGATTTTTGTGAGGTCACTGGGGCACAGTTAATGCCCTCAAGGGCTGAATTACACCATGGATCTAGTGCCGGCAAAACCTCGACACTTGTGGGATCCGGTTGCAGGCCTCAGTTTAAGCTGTATTAAGTTTCACATGGAAGCCTTGTTTTGTAAAATCTTGAGCCTTGGTACAGCAAAGCTGTTAAAAATGTGCTTAGCTTTATACATGTGAGTAATCCCCACCTCTCTTTCCACGAAGGGAGAGAGAAGTACTGTTACAGAAGTCACAGCAGCAGAAGTCACAGGAGTATGTGTTGTACAAAGAGCTGTTTTGTAAGGCCTGCTCTTATCAGCCACACAGACTAGTGTCCTAGTACATCTCTGATCTGTATGACTGAAAAAGTGGTTGGTTGTTGTAACTAAGCTAAGGCAGGGTGGAGAGGAAAGAATCCTTCTATTTGAAAAGAAAGCAGCCAACGTGTTACATCCTGTGTTCTTCTGTTGACGTTTTCGTGTTTGTAAAACCTCACAGCTTGATTTGTCAATCCCATGAAATCATCAAGGGAATGAAATAAAAATACCTGGAAAGATTGTTTGACATGAAATCAGAGCGTGTGAAATGTACTAGACCACTCTGCTAGTCACTTGAAACAGAACAAGAAAAGAGAGAGAGAGAGACAAAGGGAGGTGGGGAAGGGACACAGCAGGCGATGGGAAATACCTTTCTAAATTTGTGTGGCCGAGGATCTCTAATGATAGGCTTTTATCCCATTACGTCTAATTGACACAGAACTTTACCATTAACAAATTGAGAAGTATTTACTCCCTGAAATATCTGGGACATTATGGCAACTTTCTTTTCCTGATGCTTTCATCAGGACTGTTATGGTCCGGCTCACATGTAACCTGGGAAGATGATCCAGCAGTCTTCAAAGTTAATGAAATGTCATTTGTCATAGGATTTGCAGGTGTGACTCGATTTCTGCATTATAATACATGATGGAAATAAGTGGCTGGATTGCAGGCCTGTTGCCAAGCATAATGCACATTCTGTGAGTGTCACTGGTGCAGCATTCCATAAATCTTACTAATAGCGAGAAGTCTTGAAATGCGTGATCTTTTTCTTCTAAGGTCAAGCAAGACTACTCAACAACTTAATTTTAGCTTTGCTGTCTCGGCAGTCAAAATGGCAACATTCAAGGAGGCTTTGCTTTTCAGTGTCCCCTTTTTGAAGAGTTAATTTTAAAGGACTTGATTTTTTTGATTTTTTTGTTTTGTTTGTTTGCTCGGTTAGTATGGAGCAAACTGGCTTTGGAAAAGGGTTTTTCCAGTAAGAACCCTTTTGTTTCATTCCCAGGCCAAGTAAAGCAGCATGTCAGAGTGGGAGAGCCGCAGAGTGGCCGCACGGTTGGGGAGGGGAAAAATCTGCAGATGACCGGCAGTAGCTTTATCATGGCTTTTGCAGGGATCCTGCAAAGGTCGAGATACGAAAGCTGCTGAAGTAACTTGCATACAGCAACGTGCTATTTGCCAGAGCTCCAATTGCAACAAATAGTGTTGTGTTCCTTTTAGGAGCCAGCTATTGAGTTGGTCTAAATCACTGACCGTAAGTGTCAGAGGGAGGCAAAAGAAGAAAAAAATCCAAACCCCTTCAGTTTGTCTTTCTTTGCAACAGATCTATAGTCTGTTCTTTCTTGAAAATGATGTTTTCACATGATTCCTGTTTGGATTTGATATCTATTTTTGCTCTCTCTGAAAGAGTAAGAAAGCCAAACGATGGAGAAGGGTAATCTTGATTCTTTGCTGCTGCTGATATGCAGGTTTGACATCCTTGTGTTTCATTTTCTGAACTGTTTAGTCAGGTATGCCCAAACCTTAAAATCTTCCAAGACTGAAGTGCTTGAAATGCACTGTGAGGTACCTGTCACAAGCCCGTTGAGAGTGAAACCTGGAAGTGCTCCCTATTGTTTGCTTGTTTCTGCTGCCACAGATTTGTGTCCCTGGGTATGATGTTGAGTCTCACAAAGGTGACAGGAACAGATTATCATCTGATTTTGATAGGTCTTTTGAAGTCCCAAGCTGAGTGCAGGTCTGTGTTGTCCTCTTTTTTTGCATTTAGTACTGAATACTGCAGTATTACATAGGGGATGAGGCCGGTCCACATTTGAGAAGTATTCATGTGAGTGCAAATCAAATGCATGACAGTTTAACCTTGCTGAAGGCCTAACCACTAGATTTTCCCCCAGTGACAGTACAGCAGTACGCTGTTGCACACACATCTTCCCTTCTAAATAATCTTTCTAAGACAAAACTACTTCTATAGTAGCTTTGGTGCTAAGTACTGAAGGACAAGCTTTTTTTTTTTTTTGAGGGATGTTTAGCAAAGTCAGGTCTTGTGTTGAAATCTAGCTGCGTTGCCATCAGTTATGTTATTGTTTTGGTTACACTAAAAATCATCATTTTATTCTAATAGTTCTTTGTATGTGTTCATTAATAAACATACATTAAAAAATTATTTTCTAGATCAAGAAGGTCACAGACCTTCTTGTTCTTGTTCTGACTTCATTAATTTCTCTGAGGTCCTAAAAGGACCTTCTAGGGCTATGTGGATGCTCTGCACTGAAAGAATCATGTAGATACAGCTCATTTTTGTAGCATTATTCCAACGTGCATAGTCTATAAGCCTCATTTGTATTTGTTTAAAGGTTTAATATAGCAGCTTTTAAGTAATACAATGTGTACATTACATGGAGACAAGTGAATGCAAGCACTTTTTTACTTTCTAGTCCTGTTTGCCTCATCTTTAAGAATCTTATGCTGGAAAGAAAATTTAAAAGTTACAACATACGTCCCCTGTGGCCCCTTACCTTCCTCCCTCATTGGTCCTGAGATCAAATTTCAAAAGAATTCTAGAAGGATATTGAATTTCAGGTTTTGTTTTCCCATAGCAGTGATTCTGGCCAAAAAACTTTTTAATCAAAAGGACCAACTGTAACTTTGTTAATAACTAAGAAAACAATGGCAAAAGGAAAAGACCTGCCAAAAGCTACAAGTCATTTCTGCTGGCAGAATAATTGGTAGATCATTATTTTGGATGAAAACAATGTGATTTGTATTTCTAATTTTGTAAAATTACTTAATTAATAACACATGCTCAGCAATGTTGATTGCAGCGTGGCTCTTGACAGAGGGCATTCTTAGACAATGTTACAGGGGCAAAGGTAGGATTATGCAACACTTCAGCAAATATGTCCACAACTGCTGCTCAGCAGATGATTCTGCTTGTCTTAGGAAGGCGTAAATCACTGTGGTGTCCTTGGCATTGAAATGCAAGTTATTTTTAAAAGGACAGTGGAATATACCTGTGATCATGGGATCATCAGTGGATGCAAACGGCATTAATTATGTTTGCCACAATAAGTAGATCATTGGAGGAGAATGGTACTGCACGGTCATGCATGGGAGAATTGGGTTGTCCACAGGATACTTGGAGGGGAACTGTACACTCGGAGAAAAGAAGGCAAGGGAATTGTGCTAGTTCTACATCAGCTTTGTTGCTGTCCATGTAGTGTAGCTATTTAAGCTGGTTTAGGTGTTAGCGTTTGTGTGTGTTTGTGCATGTTTGTGACAGGAGATTGTGGCAGCACTAGGGGAGAAGAAAAGCTTAGCATTACAGCACTTGTCTATAAGGAGTACATAGTTTTCATGGCAAATGTTCTCAAATCCTTTGTTACAGTCCAAAAACGGCAGTCCTTGAACCTGTACTTGTTGGTTCCGAATGGATGCCTTTCATGCACTGGTCAAGGGCTGCAATGGTGCTGAATTTTCAGCCCAGCTTTGCTGTTGCGTATTTTTTCTTCTGTGCAACCTGTCTCTGTTCCTTCTCCAGAGGAAATCAGCTCACAGTGAGTGCGGAGGGGGGAAAAGGGGAAGCAAAGGGAGGACGCAGGATTCTGGAGTCTTGCTTTTGCTGAAACCATACAACCACTGAGAAACTTGCTGTAATTATCCAGAGCATCAAGGCTCTTGGGATGCTTGTGAGAGCTTGTCTGCTACATTATATACAGTACTTGGTTAACTGTTGTTTCACACTGATGAAGTAGGTTGTGCTCTCCATGATTCAAATCCTCTTCACAACCCCTTTTCCGAAAACCTCTCCTTTTTTTCACTATGCAGTCATAATTATTTCTTTTTTGTGGAATGCATAACCTAACACCTCTGTACGTTTAGTGCCAGGGCTTGAAACCATAATAAGTTGAATGTTCACCTTAGAAGCCATTATTCCAGTCATTAGAACACAGTTTATTCCTCTAGAGGACATTAACATTTGAAAATGTGTCAACCAGAGTATGAAATTTATCATGATCATGAACCACCTGCCAACGAATTAGAATACAACATTCTGATTTCCTGTACTCCGGTATTAATCTCATGCTTGATGGCTGTTTATATTTTTAAGTTGTTTTGGTTTCTAGCAAACCTCTTTTGAAGGCCAAAGTGATGTGCTGTGACACAAGAGAGAAGGATCCTGCAAATAAGTGAAGGACCAAAGGCACGGTCAAAGTACTGCTTAAAAAGGCTCAATCAGTAATGCATGCAATGACAAAAGCACTGAGACTGGGGCAGAAGGGAGAGGAAGATAGCTTAAAAACTGCTTTATATAGTGAAGAACTTTAAAAATGCACTCTCGCATTAACTAAAAATATACCAGAAGCTTAACTTCCCTGTAAGAATGGAAAAGGGTTATAGCTGGAAACAGTTTCTGGCTGTCAGCTTTAATATTTGCTAATAGTCTGAGAATTCCTAGTAGCTTTTCCTGGAAGTGAGGATTCACACCTTGAGCTGGAGTGTAATGTAGAGGTTTGTTTGTGTTTCTGCGTGTTTTCTTTCAGCAAAACATTTGTTACAGCTGTAATAGTTCTGGTAGGTATTAGAGCAAGAGGATTTTTCGAAATATGAATAAAAACCATGTATGAAGATGAGTAAAGTATGTGACGACTCTTACAGGAAAAGTCGGACTACCTAAAGGTATGTTGGAATGCTGTTGTTGGTACATGAAGATCTGCTCAACCCACGATGCTGCAAAAGTAGGTCTTTTAGGGTATCTTAACTGATTGAAAAAGTTCCATGTGATTTTACAGGGCTGAGAGAAAGTTTTTTCAATTTTAAATCGGAATTAACTTCTGAGCTGAGTACTCTTTCTCCCTCCTTTCAATTACCAAGCTCATTTTGCTGCATGGTTTACCATACTTCTCAATTTGCCAAAGGCCTTAATCTGACAGAAAAAATTGCAAAGATGTGTATTAAATCCTGAGTGGTTAATTATCTGGTGTGATTGTGAGGTTAGTTGTATGCTTAGCTTTTCATCAGAGTAATTCCCAGTAACAAAAAGAAGCAGGAAACAGATTTATTAAAAAAACAAATACAGATAGCACTTGAATGAAAATGAATTATTTCAGCAAATGAAACAAACTTAAGGACTATCCACTTAAGTAGTTTTTGGTTAAGTCTGAGAGGTAAAATCTAACACCGTGTCAGCAAGAAGTGCCGACATCAGCTCTAAATTCAGGCATCCCATTAATTCATGTTGGGGGACTCTAACGGAGATGGTTAATGGTGAATCATTGGTAAATAGGATATTAGCATGAAGTAGGAAGGCAGTGCTGAAGCTTGCTAAAAGTAGGCTCCTGGTAAAACTTTGGATTCTCTGGTCTTCTCTCCTCAATGGAGAATACAAGGCTGTATGTATTGTTAATGTATATGTATTGTTAATGAACCCACTTTAATTTAGGGGGTTATGTAGCTCCATTCCCCTCTGCCTTTTTACCTTCATTGTATTTGTTTGCTCAAATACCTACCCATTTTCTCTTTTTGTTATTTGGGGTATGTGCTTTTTCATCTGTTTGGCTCACAAAGTGCCCCCCGGAGGGACAGTGCATTTACAAACTGAAGACAGGATGCCTTTCAATGTGCTTTCCATCCTGAGCTTTTGGTGATACGAGATTTCTGGGAATGTTTGATTTTGCCATCGGTAGTTGTGCTCTAAGGAGTAAAAATCTCCTGGTCTTAGGAGAACAACTTCCAGCTGACGGTTAAGGGCTTGAAAGATCCCAGGCTAGTGCTTCTCTACTGACTTCTGCTCAAGCCCATGTTTTTCTCCAAAATATATATTTTTTAATTCTTCGGGAAGAGAGACAGATTGAGGGACTAATTAACACAAATGGACAGAGCTGAGCATAAGAGTTAATGAAACGGTAATGGCAGGAAGGAAGGGGAGAGGGAACACAATTCCTTTCTTCTCTGTATTAAAATACAAGACCTACAAACCTCTTCCTAGAGAAAAGGAACATGCTTTAGAATAGCTTTGTAAACAGGATTTCGTAATACAGGCTTAATTTATAAAGGATGGCTAGTATGCTATATGTGTGTTACAGATGTGAGGACATCGTTACAAGCCCCCCAGTCGAAGGGGTAGCACTATGTTGCTGCGGAGCTGCTGGAGCCACTAACAGCCTGCCACAACGCTGGCAGTGTTACTTGTGGTCCAACTGGCGTCCTGCAGGTCAGCTCCAGGCTGCTGCGCTGATCCATCTGACCCACTGGCTTCTTCCCTGGAGGAGATGGGGAACAGCTGTTTTGAGCAATGACTGCACCCTCGGCAGCTGAGCATGTCCTCCAACACAAAGCCACAATGCTGCTGTTGACAGGAGATGTGTGTTTTTGGCGGGAGGAAGCAGTTGCTACTGAGGGACAGATGTCTGTGGATCCCCTCCAGCCATCACAGGCTCTGCCGGGTTGCAGTCTGTGGCAGCGCCTTGGCACTGGTGGTGCTCAGCAGGCCCTCAGGGCTGCTCTTGGAGGTCGTTGGCGGTGGTAAGGGACAGAGAGGGTCAGTACAATAGCTGGGTTCAGTCAGGAGTAGGCTGTGCCTAGCAGGCATCCAGTAGAGATGCTGTACTATTGCATTGCCCAAGAAGGGAGAGTCCAGCTGAGAGGACCATGAGGTTTTCTTCATCCCTGGAGGAACTGTCCTGGCTGCCCCTTTCCAGAGAGGGTCACGTGCTATCCCCGCTGGTGCAGCAGTTTGAGGCCCTGCCTTTGGAGAGCTTGTGCCCCACTGAAATCTAGCAAACAGCCATTAAGAGAGTCTGGGATGGGAAACCTGGAGTCCCAAGTGGACCCAGCAGCAAGGTGAGACATGGGGAGGAAACTCCTGCACAATTTTCCTGCCTAGGTATGTGAACCAGCAGTAATCTGGACTTGTGAAGGGTGCCTGAGGAAGGGCAATGACATAAAGAGATCTGTTGCCGTGAAGGTAAACAGCCAGAACACACCACAGACCTGAGGAAAAAACTCAGAGGTGTAAACTTTTCCTTCCTTGCTGTGTACACCCATATCTGGATGTATGGAGGATAAAATGGAAAACCTTCTTCCCTGAGCTCCGTTCAGGAATATGCACCTGTCAGTACAGGCAGTATATGCTTTGTCTGGGACTTTTATTGGTTGTTGATATCCTCTTCCCCCAGGGATGTCACAAGGGCAGTGGAGTGATGAAGCCATGGGTATAAACAAAACATGACTGTTACATCTGTGCTTCAGGATATGTTTATATTATTGCCGATTTATTTTTTGTTAATTATTATATATAGGCTCATTCAGTGCTCATTCACCAAAGCCACCAGATTTTTCAGTGCATCATCCATCAGTTTAATAGCAGATAGACATAACTGCTGGAACCAGCCTCCTTGCAAGCACACTGAGGGCTCCATCTAGCCCAGGAATAGTGAAAGGAAGAGATGGCAGCGCTTGATTCTACTCTCAGCTGTCCTGCTGTGAGTTAGGAGTAATCCTCCAGTGAAGTGACATCAAGTATACGCAGTGCAAGGGCTATGAGGATCAGATCTACTGTATTCTATAGGGAGAGAGTTTGTGAAGGGGTTTCCTGTTTCCCTGCTTTGGAAGGGGAGAAGAATCCTGCTGTTAATTACTGCTGTCTGAGCCCTACTAAATTAGAGCTGCTTATCTAAGGACAGCAGCAAGGTTTCATTCTTGGCTGATGCAACAACTAGAAATGAATGATCCAAGTTCCAAGTTGCATATACTTATTGCTGGGATCACTTATCTTCATGAAGCAAACCTTTTGCTGGATCCAAAACCTTTTTCTTCCCAATATTGCTTTAAAACAAGCAAAGAGGCTCTGATTCTCCCCTTACCTGATGCCGTATGAGGGCTAGTAGCAATGGGGAGCGAGGCATGGTGACAGACATACTTTTCACAAGTACACAATAATGCAGTGGAGAGGCTGAAGCACGGGAGAAAACAGCTTGCTCTATTTTTAAGGCATTTTTTTTCCATGACCTGTCTGATTCTGTAGGAGCTTGGGATTTGTGATCATGTGCCACTTGAAGGTCACAGCGTGTTGGGTAATATCAGTGCTGGGATTTCTTCCTTATCTGGATTTATGCAAAGTACATGGGACGATAGCTACCAGATCCTATTTGCAGGAGATAATATGAGAAACTTAATGTACCCAGTAAAACCCCTATAAACAGTGTTTACAAACAAACCCTGTAAACAAGCAGTAAACAAGATGGAGTTGGCAGAGGTCTGTGCTGATATCACTCACCACTCTGCTGCTCCACTGATGAGCTCTCCTGGCTCCATCCCAATTGAGCGAACTCAGTCATACAGAAGAATCCCACCAAAATATCTGGAAGGGGCTTCTGACATTATTCTCTGGCTGCCGCTAAGTCTCTTTGGGGTGTGTGGAAAATTTCTTCTGCTTGGAAGAATGGCATATTGTAATGTGATAACAAGCCCTTGGAAGGTTATCAGTGATATAATCAAATCTATCTGTGGGACAGAGCCCCTCACTGTACAGCTAATTAAAACTTGTTTCTTCCCTGCCTGTTCCTGTTTGGTGGCCATTATTTAGAACTGAGCTGCAAAGCACTGGAGCGGAAAGTTGACTCTCAATATTTTAAGACCAGCACTTTCCAAACCTTGTATTGAAAGAAACTGCAGACTCTTTTTCTTGTGGGCTGCATGAATGATGGATCATGAAGCCATTCACAGGCAATTTCTCTCTGCCCGTAGCATCAGTTATAAGATAGACGGACTGAAAAAATAAAACTTGTCCTTTTTAACTTTCTTTGAGCTGGTCAGATTATCACAATGCAGATGTTTAAACTTCCTCTCTTTTCCTTTAATAGAATGTGCAGCTGGATCTCAAATCAGTCTCTAGTGTTGTTTTCTTGCGTACTACAGTAATATTTTTTTCCCTTCTCCCTCTAGTGTCCAAACAACTGCTTAAAAAATGGCCACGCATAGGATGGGAAATTTGTTGATTTTGGGGCCAAATGCTGTGAATGCAATGCCAATGATTTCAGTGGCATTATGGACCGTGTGGTGTGCAATATTGCTGTCTGGTGCGAAAAGGGATTAACACCTGTCACGAGCGTGCGAACCGTCCTTCCTGGTGCAGCAGTGCTGAGACTTTGTTCCCAGAAGCAGGACTTTAGTAGCCCCATGAGGTAAGTGACAGCCATGTGGTAATTACTGGAGCAGGACTGGTCTGTGAATGGTACTAGTAATAGTGTTTGTACTGTGGAAATGCCAAGGACCTCTTACGCTGCTATGCTAAGCACTGCACATATGTAGAGTGAGAGTCATGCGATGCTCCGGAGGGCATGCAAAGGCTGATGCAGAGCCCTTGAGAACCAGAAGGCTGTTCAAGGTCATACAGGAGGTTAGTGGTTTGGCTGGGAATGAAATCTGAAGGGGAAACTGCAGTTCTATGGCAGCTCCCCTGTAGACTTTCTTGAATCCAGGATTTTTCCCCAAGATCTAGTCTTTGTTTTGCTTACTGAACTGCCTGAGCATGACAGCACTGTTTGGGGACCTGCTATGCACTTCCCCATTCCATATGTAAACCGGGCTTAATTCATTTGCCACGTATATGGACTGCATCCGCTAATTCCTGGTTTGTACTGCAGTCATGGGAATTCCCAAGACACATGTTGCGCTGCTTCTCAAATGTAATGGCAGCCCTCTCTTGCTTCACCTTGACAGCGTAGGGAATTCTTCCCTCCTCAGCCAATAGGAAGGGGGCATTTGAAATGTGTGTTTTCTTTTGTCAGCTGCTGTCAATATTAGAAAATTCAGGATCTATTTGTGTGACATTTTTGACAGATAGACCCTGTAGTCGTTACTGCTCCCTGCTTCCTCCTGCACCGTGTGGTTTCACTCCAGCAGCTGTTGATGGCACCTTTCTGGCCTCTAGTGCACTTTCAGTGATTATGTGATCACTGAGCGCAAGTAGCTGAGATGCAAGGCTGGGATTTGAGAGCTTGCTCTTGATTCAGTTAAAGCTGGAAGAGTTTGACATTGAATTCACTACAGACCATGGAATGTGAGTAGGGATTCTTGCATCAGGCCTGCAGCTTCTGAGATACAGCATCTCTCCCTTTTTTAGGCAGACATACAGCTCTGTTTCAATGCCTCCAGGAGGTAGAAAAGGCACTGTGTCTGTACGTGGCCATGTAGCAACTCTAATGGCTTACTTTCCCTTTTAGAAGTGGTCACCCGCATGTCTTTGAATTTGTCTGGCTTTGGCTTCTGGCCATTAGATCTTGTCATGCCTTTTCCAATAGATTAATGAGACCTCTACTACCAGAAATATTCCCTTTGTAAGCAATGATTTTATTTTACGATACATTTAGTAGAGTCCAGTCCATTTTCATGCCATAGCTCAGATCACATGGCTCAGTCACTGGCTCAGACTTGGCTAAGTCCTTGTGACTTAAGCAGTCTGTATCGCCATCCCTGTTCTTCAAAATGGGGATAATAACACTCAGTTTCTCTCCTGCTCTTTTTCCATCCTGTGCCTATTTTACAAGCTGTTTTGTGCCCGGGACCTTTTCCTTACAGTAGCTTTGTGGAGCTTTTGGCCCATGAGCTCTTGACTTGGGCTTAGACTTTGAAGTGGTTACCAGGATACATATAACAAAATAGAAAATAAATATGTTCTAACTCAGGGCTTGTTATGTTCCCCTCAAGTTTTTGTTCTTATTCAGTTAAGAAAACAGCACATTCCCACAGTGCTGCTCAACTCAAATTAAAAAATCATAATGTAAATCATAGTGGTATGAATAATTTAATTTCTAGGAAATACATTAGGGAAGCCCTTTCAGATAAGGTTTCAAATTTGCAATAGTAATGATCTAAGAGGAAGAGATTGTTTGCTGTGAGGTAAATTATGCATTAGAGGAGCCTTTTAATATTCCTATTTAACGCCTAATATTGATATAGTCATTGATCTACAGAAACTGCAATACAGTAATATGGGAATCAATTAAAACTATAATTAAAATGAATACTGTATACAAACCCCAGGATCTGTGACAATACGGATGTTTATATATAGTCTTCCATTTTCTTGTGTCTCTACTCTGCAGTGACTGATGCTATTTTAAGAACAAAAGAAACTTCTCTGGGCATAGAGGTTACAATAAACAGTCATTTGGCTGTTAGCCTGCGTGAGCTGTGGCTGACGCATAGCTTCCATTAGCTCTTTTTAAATAAGTCTGTTTATGACTTGGCCAAGCATATGAGGAAAGGGCTGGAAGGAAGGGCATCCTTCACACCTATCACATTCTCTGGCTAAGCAGAGGCTGTTCAGTCAGGATTGAAAAAGGAGCCAGTGGGGCCCTAGTGGACACAGGCAGTAGGGTTGTCATTAGTGCTCAATAGCTAGCAGTTCCCACTGAGGACAGTTGTTGGTTGATCTGCATATTGGCTGTATGTCGTTTGCAGCAGTCTTTTTAGAGCAGGCAAAGGCCAAGGACTTACTTGGTCTAAAAGCCATTATCAGCTGGAATTGTGGGATGCTGAAAGGTGTGGAGGATCTTGCTCTTTGGCTGAAGTACCTAAGAGGGAGCCATTCACTAGAAAATATTGCCCTGCTTCCTTTCCTACTGTAAGTGTACCTAGGTCCTGCTCTGTACAGGTGGCAAGTTAAAAAGGATAAAATCCTTTCCAGCAATTGGAGCAATTGCAGAGCGACTCTCAAATGCTTCAGCTCCCCAAGAATGACAGTAGCAGTGTGTAATCCAGCATGAGTCGCTGTGCTGGCTCCTGTCCTGGAAATGCCCAGAACTGAGAGTGGGAATCAGCAGCATGACATGCAGATGCTTGGATGGAGAGACCTGCTACACCCATATCCCTGATAGGACTGGCAATGAGGGAGCGAAGCCCATTGCTTCCCACAGAAAACATGTGTCAGTGCATTCAGCACGTCTGTCCGGCATGCAGCTGCTGCTCCTCCTTGGCTTTTCCCAGAGTGCAGGGAAGCCCCAGTGAGCACTCCCCTGTCTTGGGGAGCATCATCATTTAGATTTCTTTTGCACTCCCGGAAGAAAGCAAGGTTTTGGTTCCTCAAATCTTTACCCATATCAGTTTGCAGACTGGAGTGTGGTATTGCTGCCGTTCTGCAATAATGCTGCTCTGTTTCTTCTGAATGAGAAAACAGGTGGAGAGCACCAATACCTGAGCCTAAATGGTTGCCTCCTCGCACCCCCACAAAGTATAGAGCAGCCAGATGGTTCCCAGAAGCATGCTCTTCTGGGACAGCACAGATGCTTTTTCTCCCTTCCTACTGTAACAAAATGATGTAGCACTGGTGTAATTTGTATAGCAAATTTTTCTTCTCAATTGTCTCTAGAGGGCTGCAGTGTTTGTTGGTAATTTTCCGTTAATAAGCGTATGCATTTGAGGTTCTTCAGCACGTAACATCCGTGCCAGACCAGTCACTGGCCTGTGATAAGAGCTGTAGAATGTTGCAGAGTGGCTATGGCAGTGATCTGCCAGTCTTGCCTTTTTTTCAGTTCGTACAAGAGCCCTGAGTGCTTGTGAAAGTGTTTCCTCTGCATTCCCGCTCTAGTAGAAAGCTTTTTTCTCCTAATCACTGATCAGGTGATTTCTCAGTTGAATTTTGCTCTAGTAGCTAAAGCAATAGCATAGATCTGTTCATATTTCACTTAAATATTTTTACTTTCTATATATGCATGTGTGTGTATTTATATAGGGAGATACGTTTTAAAAAAATGTGTGTATAAATATTTGTTCAAAAAAAAAAAAAAGTCTCCAGTGAAATCCTGTCAGAGAGACGCAATAAAGTTTCTTTTGCATGTTTTTGACTAATTTGTGAGTAGGAAGTCTGAAGAACTGTAGAAGTTCTGGAGATGGTTTCAGCTGAACAAAATTTAAATGGCTGGAAGCCATTAAGGCAATTAATTGAAATAGTTAAGTCCCAGATCCATAGAAGTAAATTGTGTGCAGCTCAGTGGCTGGTGGATATATGCTGATGAATGCTCACTTCTGTCCTATTGGTCACGTTGTGTTATAGGAACGTATGCGTGTATATACAGCAAACGCGTTCAAGTTTGCCTAGATCTCTTGAGTTGATGTTGATATAGCTGTAGCAAAGGGCCCAGCCCAGATGGTTTTGCGCTGTTTTGATGGCTGTTGCCAAGACCTGAACCCTCAGCCCATAGAAAGCCTTCCTTGCCATACTTTGCCCCAGGATTTGGGAGAACTTCTGTAGTTGTCTGTTGCCAGCATCACCTAGTGTTTGCTAGTGTTAAAATCTGTTTTAACAGAGGGGAAGGGAGGAAGGCAAGTTTTTGCTGGCTTCTTGTGTTTCGAACTAGAAACATGGAACATTAGCCTTAGGACACTCTGGACCTTGCTCCTCTCACAGCTTCCTGGCGTCTCCCAGGGACGTGTGGCAGACTGTGCCTGCGTTCTGCTCCATAATGATTCATGGCAGAAGTTCAAGAGATCTCTAGTTTTGGTTCTTGATTTAAAGATAGTATTTATGGCTGAGTTTGCTTGTAAAAAGAGCCATGCCTTTAAAGGTTATTTTGGGGAAGTTTTTTTCTAAAGCAGGAATATTACAAGAATATTCTGGAGAGTTTCAGGGCTGTCTCATTCAAACCAGGTTGACTGTAAAGTGCACAGTAAATGAATTTGGATCCAAATCATACTTTTCAGTTTGTGTCTGAATTGTGAGTCCAATGAGCTACCACCGTGAAATTAAATACAGATCCCTTTCTTGACCCAACTTCTGTAAGAATGGCATCTATTTAAAAAGAAGTAAAGTAAAATCAGAAAGGAAAGGATGTCTTTGTCACAGCATTTGTCCAGAGCTCAGGTCCACTTGGGATATTACTTAACCTCCAAGTTGGAATATTTGGTCACAAGTAGACAGTTTAGGTGAAATTTCCTTTCATTTGTCATTTTGTGTTAGTCATTCATGCTGTTTAGAGGTTGCACAGAGTATTGTATCATCCCTAAGGCCCTTTTTTATGACTTCACTAAAATTAAACTTGGGGAATTTTTCAGCCAAAAACTAGAGCAGAAAGCCAGAGTCCCTTGAAGGAACACGATAACAAATAGGGAAGGATAGCCTTTCATCTGCAGCTTACATTCCAAGTCCATATGATTCTCCCCCCACCCCATACACCCTCGTGAGCCCTGGTTTGAAGTCAACCATATGAACTGCAGACCACAGTTGCCCTTCCAGATGCATCATGCCTGTAGCTTAGATATTGGGGGGGGGAGGGGGGGAGACAGAGGAAATCAAAACAAAGATCAGCAGTATTGGAAAAAAGTTTTCCTGCTTAGTTCCTTTGCAATTGCCTAATGTGCCCTTGATACACAAGGTAAGGAAAGACTAGTCTGTGTGTACAAGGTACGTTGGGAGCTCCATGCTAAGCGCTCAAGGCTAATAGCAAAACAATAAGTTATCTTGGCGAGAGAAATGATTTCAGGTTGGCTTATTTAGCTAGCTGCCCTGGTGCATGGAAAAGACAATCTGGAAGTTGCACTGTTAGCAAAGTGACCAACAGACTTATTTCTGGCAGAAAAAGCATGCAGAGAGCAGGCAGAGCTGCAGCTTAAGGCAAATGTTTGTCAGTGGGAGCAGTAACTCTCATCTTCTCTAGTTTGTCCCTTTTATGTAATGCACAGATGCTGAGAAACAGTAGTTGTTTGTGCCAAGAATGGGATTAGTAAATGGTCTTTGTTACTGACTAGTTGCATAGTCCTGAGCGAATCTCTGTGGCATCCAAGTCTAAAATGTCACAGATTTAGCACCCAAATCCCCACGGAGGCCTCTTAGCTGGGTGGTCTTATTTCAAGAGTTGCTGAGTAAGTACACTTAGGATCTCCAGACTGTTGGAGTTGCTTTTGCTTTTTTCTTTTTTGTTTTTAAATGAAAACTTAGAAGTGAAAACCTTGTCTTGAGGCCAAGCTGTAGGGAGAGGAAATACCTGGTACCGACTGGCTTATGCAGCTGCAGGGGTGAGGGTGGAAAGCTGAGTAGCTTCTGGGAGGGGAAAAAAACCCACCCCATTTCAGAGCTGAACTAGAACTAGCAAACTTCAAGAAGAGTACCATTTCAAAGACAATTTGGTTTACCTTTTTTATTGATCAGTTAGTGAAACTGGGAGAAAGATGGGTAATGCAGTGACAGAGAGATGCGAAGCAGGAGAAATGGTGAGGTGGTTAGACTTTGTTGCGGGGAGGGAAAGACAGCTAGATAACTAGGAGGGTTGGCTGTGTGGGGCACACTGGAAAATTCGGAGTTAAAACACAACCAGTATCTCTTAAGTCTTCAGCAAGCAGTATGTTGGAAAGTGTTAGGTTTCAGCCTGATCTCTTGAAGCTAGTTTGTAGTCTGTCCTTTAGGATCAGGGCTGAGAGGTCAACAGTGGGGTGGTTGTAGTATGCAGAACCTCTTTTGCTGGTAGCCATTTTTGTTAGTGCTCTGATTCACTGGGATTTCATCGTGGTGGGTTGTGGTTGTTTGCTTTTACCCGCATACTTGCCATTTTCAACAAAAAAGAAAATTTCTTCATGCAGTGAATAGTATTACAAAAAAGTCTTTTTATGGGAAACTTTCATCCAGTTTTTAGTGGGAGGATTGATTAATAAATTTAAAAATGGAGTTTTGAATAGGTGGTGAGATGAATCATCTTATGAGAGAGAGATTAAAAAGTGCCAAGGGATTTTGGGGCATGAGTTCTGACGAAAGTTGCGTACTTCTTTCTTAACCTGAGCATTTCTAACTTGTAATTTGACTCTTCTGACCTCAGAGGACTACAGGCTGTGGAGAGATGTTCCTTTTCTAGATGCAGACGATGCTGGTAGAAGAGATTAGTGCCTTCACCAGTCATGGAGGGATTCACGTGAGCTCTCATCTGGCTAGCTTTTGCCTGAGACAGGATAAACTGCCATTACAGAACTGCTGTTTGGTGGCTACTCAGCCTACCTGCTGAGCTGGGGATGGTGGTGGAGGCATGGGGGGAAAAACGAGGGTCAGGAGACAGATACTCCTTCCTTTGACAGATGGATATGGAAGAGATGTTACAACAAATAGGGTAGATCTTGTTTTGCAGTAATGCCCAAAAGATTGCCTTTGAAGAACAAAACAAAAATTTCCTGTTTTCTGGGTGCTCTTACCCGGGAAGTCATGATTTTTGACTGTTCTCAGTTTTGCACCATGAATGTTTCTTTACAGGTACTTGCTCTTTTGTGACATCTTCCTGTTAGATGGAAAGCTTAGTAGTATGGGAATGACAACTGAAAGGCACTTTATTCCTCGTATGGAGTTCAGTGTATTGTTAGGATAGCAGTGTTTTCATGTGAAGAAAAGCAGGCTGACTTTAACGTGGCTCAAGAAGGGAAAATTAAAGGTGTACTATACACTTGTCAAAATGTGAGGGAAAACAGTCTTGCAGAAGTCTTGCATGCTCAAGGTGCATGGGCAGAAAGGTTTTGTTTGGCTTTCTCTCGCAGGGTGTAAGTATCTTCCTTCCTTGCCCTGGTCTCTTTGGTCTCTTATTATCACTATTCTTTATCATGAATGCAGTATGAACAGACTTTTTGCCTAGCCTGGTTAATATTCACAATGGCTTTGCAAGGCTAAACAAGCATAATTATAGGCTTTTAAAAACTCCTTTTCAGGTTAGACTCTGGAACAGTGTCAGCCCTAATTTTCACACTGTGAGGAGGAGATCTGGCTTGGAAATGATCCCAGGAACTCCCACGCCTCAGGCTGATGCAAGTCAGACCTGTTATTCAGGTGCCAATATTGGTCTCCTGGGGCAGTCTCTGCACTAGCTTCAAATAATATCTTATGTTCTTATTGCCACGCTATTGTGACCATCTTAAAAGAAAGAGAAAACTTAGTGGATGACAAAGCCATAATCCAGTCTATTGGAGCAAAATTGCCTAAAAGAAAATCACTGAGTTTGAGGGATGGGTCTGAAATTTTCTTGTGAAATGACTTATGACCACAGCCAAAACGCCCAGCTTAGTATCCCATTAAGATTGTTCACTGCAGGATTCCCAGATGCTTAAAGTTTAGGACTAGTATTGTATGCACTGTAAATAAATTATACCGCTATACAGGATTCTGGGTCAGTATGAACTCTCTTCTCTACAGGAGAATGGTTTTCTCCTGGTTCTCCTGGAGCCCTGAGCTTCTGAACAACTTGGAGCTCATAGCACTATTTTCCTAAGGAGTTCCTCTTTCTCAATGAGGTTAGAATACAAGTTACGCTTTCTAAACAAAGGCTCTGTATTCTTCCCTGCTGTGAGAATAACTTGTTTGATAACGGCCTGAAATATGGACGGAGGAAGAAGGCAAAAACGAGATTCTTGGCCTGGACTTCAAGACCTTTTTGTTTTTAACATTACAGGGCTTTGTGATTTTAATTGTTACCAGTGTGGATGCTATTTTATATAAATGTGTGCGTGTTATACTGAGTTATAGCACACTCTAGGTTGAGAATCAAAATAAGCTCTGTTAGGATTAAAAATAAGTTGTACTGGAGGAAACACATAGCAGAGTCCATGTTAGAGCTCTTAGTAGTCTAAGTATGATTAACCAATCAAACAAAATCCGTGCTGGAAGGAGAAGAGAAGAGAAGAGGATATGCTCATCTCAGTAAGTAGGACTGAACTTACTTATTGCTTGATGCTGAACTTGTGTATTTATACCATAGCTATATGCATCCAGGAATCACCAGTGTGTGTAGGTGCACCAGTGCTAGCATAATTTTGCTAGCTGTGAAGCTGGTCTGTGAAGCCAGCCCAAGAATCTGGTTTTCTCTTGATAGATTAGTAACCATTTTGCTGTTGCTTTACCCTTAGTATCTGACCTGGCCAGGTGTATGCTAACACACATGCAGCTGACCACCATGCCTGTGACTGTAGCACGGCCACAGCCACAGCCACGCTCACAAAGTGCATGAAGATAAGTAATCCTATTAAATTTGGCAAGAATAACTACTGCCTTGATATCCTGGCAAGAAGAAATGGAAAATTCCTGTTTGGTTTTGGTAGGACAAAGGTTCTTCCTAGAGAATTAAATGAAGAACGTCCGTCATTTTTTGCTGTTTAGACCTTATGTTATACTCAGCAAGGAATATTTTTCTGTTATTGTTGCAGGAAAACGTCATAGACTGTAGGTATCTGAATTGCTTCAAAAGTGGAAAACTCTTGCCCTGTATGTTTAGAGTCTCGGCTGTAACTGTTTAAATTTGTTTTTTCTGAAAAATAAAAGTCAAATTGAGGGGGTAAATAGCAGGGAAAATGTTGATAAGATTTGCATGAACTACTTTGCCTAGAGAGCTTTGACTAACTACACCATAACAAAGTTCAAATCTTTCAAATTCTGAAAAGGTTAGAAAGTAGGTCTGTGATTTTTTTTTTTCTTTCTGCCTTTTACTATTTTCTGTTATTGTGCTTTCAACAACTTCCTGTGCTAGACTGGCAGTTAGAACGTATTTTTATGTGTGAGTAAATGGTATTTCCTGCCGAGTTTTCCAGCTCTTGCACTGGTTAAAAGGCTTGGGGACTTTTTTCATTTAAAAAAAAGTATTTTACATGAGCACTTCTGCTGAAAAGTCCCTCTTGAAACTTTCATAATTTTTTAAAGAAGTGTTTCATTTCTAAAAGAAATGTTTATTTGAGGAGTGGGGAGATTATTGGTAAGTATTCGTAGAAATACTTACTCTTTTGATGACAGCAGTTTGCATCCTGAATACTTTGTTGGCGCTGCCTGAAAAAGCAATGTGTCCACCTTACCTTTAAAAGAGCTCAGTGGTGAATGTTGCCTGGCTTCTGAGGAGGTTATCCTGTTTAACTGGGATCACCTTAGTGATCCTTTTTCTAGCATATGCCGAGGGTGAGTTATATTCAGCAAGGAAGCGGAAATAAGTATTGGGCCATGAACAGACACTCCAGCTGGCGTCACTGCTGAAGGTAACTCACTACGGACCTATGGCCTGATTGACACAGGTGAGCAGTCAGCCAGCCAGGCAGCCAGGTCAAGCTGTTGACTGATATGGGGGATCCTGAGTTGGTAACAGCTCACCTATACAAATGAGACATTCACAGGCAGGTGGGACTGGGAAGTCCCTGCTGCATCCTTAAGTTCATCAGCCAGGACTGAAGTTGTCAGCTCCATTGATGGGTCTCTTCTGCAACCCTGCCCTGGAGCAGGCTTGCAGCTGAGCTAAGCTGGGGCCTGAGGAGGACGGTAGCACTCCCTGTGCTGTGTCTCCTGGATGGCCTGCATCTGCTGTGTGGTTTGCAGGTGGTCATTGTAAGGAGGGCCTGTGTGTAAGTCAGAGGTGGTGCTTGGGTTGCAGAGCACCCGTGCTTAAAGGTTGGGCTCTAAGTCTTCTGATGACAAAACTAAGCTGCTGTGAAAATTAATCTTTTTAGAGAAAGAGGGGGTAAATGTTCTGGAGAGTTGCCAGTTTGTCCATAAAGGACAAACAAATCAGTGTTGTGTAAATCTTTCCAGGAGAGGAATTGAAACTCTTCCTGATTTGAATATAGCAACAACAAGAAAACCCCCTTCAAATGGGCTCTATACCCAAACCTAATTCTCAGGAGAATTAAGACATGGCAAATGTATGAGCTGTGGAATATACCTCCACAAACTTGCATTGCACTAGGACACGCATGCACATAATTTCTCTATGTATTCACTTGAGACAGTGAGATTATAAAGGCTGCTAGCTAGAAGGATTTTTTTTTTAGTCCAACATCATGAGATGCAATAAATGCACCTAAATATTTTAGTACCTCATTAATACCTTAGACCCTGGGAAGGTATGTTACACTAAGCCTGCATTCTCAGGGAGTGATACATTTTCAGGACGGGCATTAGGAGGGGAAGTGAGGAGACCTGCTTCTTACTCTTCACTCTGTCGCTGGGCTGTTCAGTGAGCTTCAAGCAGCTGCTTCATTTCCTTGTGCTTCTGAGAATTTTAGGGAAAAATCTTGTGTGTTAGAAGGGGACTTGTAATCTCTCTTTAATATTTCTGCATGCACATTTATCCAGAGCTGCCATCTGCTTGCTTATGCAGTAACGAAATTATTTTCAACAGATAACTAAGATCATGGAAAAGTTAATGCTAGTGCTGATGCCCTGAACTTGTGTAAGTGAAGTCTTTGCATGGAACTTAAGCTGCAAGTGCTTTTATGAAATAAGTGAGTCCTATCATAGCTATTTAATAGTATGTACAGAGCAGTGTAGGGAAAACTGATAAAAGCATAGTAATCAGAAATGAGAACGGGATTTAAACTTGTAGCCCAGGAGCTTGCATTCTAGATTTGACTTTGATGGTGGTAATCATGCAACTCTCTTAAAAGTGCAAGTGGATCCTTAGGATCACTGTGAGCCATGAAGGTGGTTTGACATCTCTTGTCAAAGTCAGCACCTGTGCATCCATCCCCTTCTATTCTTTTGATGCCACTGGTCAGAAAAGAGAACCATGTACTGAATGACCTTCTGTGTTTTTTCCTGTATTCTCAGCTGACATTTGACCGGGCCTGAACCTGTGTCAATTGTGAGCCTTAGAAGGATAAAAGCACAAGTAACACTGTAGGGAAAGGAACCGGGTCAGATTTTTTTTTACTCTAACATTGCTGTTACTTTACTGGTTTTGAAATCTTTACCTAATAGAACGAGAGCAAACCATTGGAGATCTGAGGCTAAAGAAGAGATTTATAACCCGAGGTGAACTGAATGCAAGCTACAAGAACTCCAGCACAGTCTGCCAACCAGATATACAATCTGTTTCCAAGGTGTGTTTTTTCCGTTACTTCTTTTTTTAAAAAAAAAAAATTATGCTGTTCCTATGCCCATTTGACCTGATGGGAAATCACGTGCAGTAGTAACAGCATAAAAGAGGTAGATCTCTGAATAAGAAAATAATGGAGAAGACGAATGCTTCCACAAGACTGATGCATCTTCTCTATCTTCTGCCTCCCATCTATGCACACACGTTAATCTGATCAGATGATCAAAAATAAGAGAAGGAAGACAATTAAAGCTCTTGCCAAACCTAGGGAAAAAGAAATAGCAGAAAAAAAATCCCATAGCAAAATGAGTGACAACTGCAGCAAAAAGCCAGTGCTTTTGCCTCTGGCAGTCAGGCAGGTTTTGTGAGCTTTTTCCCTTCCCTAGGCCTTAAACTAAATAAATAAATAAATACATCAACCAGCCTTATTAACAAAGACTAGAAAGCTGGTGGTTGTAATAATATCCCCCCTTCACCTAGAGCAGGGATTCTATTCTATTTCCTTTCACGTATATGGCAAAGGTCAGCTATTGAGAGCAACTTGTCATTGCTGCTGTGAGCACTTGTGTCTCTCTATTACTAGCTACTACTGTTTCAGTCCCAAGTGTGTGTGTGGCTTTTTTTTTTTTTTTAAGCTTCAGCATCACAAGCTTATTGAGGGAAGAAACATATTGAAAAAGCAACCCATAAACAAGGTTAAAAGCAAAAATAAAGACGGAGAAAGAAATAGAAAGGGGAGGAGAAAAAAGGAGGGGGGGAACAGTCCAATTTTCTTTGGAGACGTATCGCATTGTTGGGGCTGTCTGGCAGTGTTCCAGTGCTTCAATTGAAAGCGAATTTCTTTTATTGAATTCCGTCCAGAGATATCATAACCTCAAAAGGCTACTATTACCCAGAGGGTTTCAGATGAAACCATCTGAGCGTGACTTCTGAAATGCAAGAAGTCACAATTGTCATTTGACAACATGGGACCTGTCAAGGCCCCTCTTTCCAGACAGACAAGTTGTTTACATAATCTTTCCACCCTTCCGCCCCTCATATTGAGGTGAAAATCCTTCTATTGCTGGGCTTTTTAAAATGATCTTCAGTAGGTACAGAGCCAAAATAATAGTAAAAAATCCTGATGAACTCCATAAAACTATCCCATGCCTTGAGAAAGCAAGATTTAAACATCAGCTTTTTGAATGGCCAATTGGAGGGCAATTGAAAGACTGCTAGGTTTCAGAGAAACGGGTCACTCTTCATCATAATAATAATAACAAGAATTGAAATAGTAAATCAGAGTTCAAGGTGTTGAAAAAAGACATTAAAGAAAATGCAACCACAAAGCTTATTGAAGTAGCTACTCCTAGCAGATATATTTGTTTGTGATTTCTCTGTCTGACAATGGAAGAGCCATGAAAGGATAGCTAGTCTCAATACTAACATCTAAAGTTATTTGCTACTCTGATGTGAGTTATAACTGGTCTCCATAAGTGTTATAATTCTGTGTGTGTGTGTGTGTGTGTGTGTGTGTATACATGAGCGCCTGCATGCACATTTTCAATGGGCTCTGTTTTGGCTGTGGATGTTGTTTATCCGTAGAACCCAAGGTGAGGTTGTTATGATGCTCCCAGGCTTTCTAGGAGGTTTTCATGTGAGAGGAACCAATGGGCGGGAAGTATAGTGCTCATCTTTAACTAGTGGCAAAAGAAGTTAGCAAGAAAATGAAGTAGACATGTTTTGATACAGGCTGCATTCACACAGACTGAGTCTGTTGAGAGGGCAAAGAAGTTGGCAATGAAAAACAGAGGAAGTCATAAAAAATGTAGTAGGAAAGCTGCATAAAACAGTTGGGGAAGGCAAATGGATATGAATTTGACTATGAATTGCTAAGAAAAAAACATTAAAATGACATGTAGGAGAACCTGATTGAAAACTTTAAATGGAGTACAGTGTTCTCCTTGTGTATGGTCACAGCACATAGCATCCCTGGAGATGTAAGAGGGAGCATGGGTTCGTGATAGTGCAGCAGTGGACAAGCCGATTCAGAAATCTTTTGGCAGCCATTTGCAATTGGCAATCAAAATGACAAGCTGTGCTTTCGTTGCACTATGTGGGTGAGAAGGTAAATGTCATTTATGAGTCACTGCTCAACAAAATCCCTGGTGAAGATAAAGATCCCCTTGAGAATGCCTTTAGTATCATGCCCTCCCAGGGAAAGAAAAGAAAAAAAAAAGGATGGTAAATGAAGCATTTGTCTTCAAGCAGGAGAGACAAGATGTAGGTGAGATAGTGTTCAGTTTGAATTCCTTAATACACCCACGAGTACTTGTAATTTTTTGGTAAGAGAGTGTGAGCTCAAGACAAGAAATTTAGTTGATGGACACTTCACAGGACCAAGTATGTTTCAAATCATGCATAGGACCGATTGGTGGATGTCAGACGAATTTAGATGTGTGGTGGAAACACAAACGTTGTGTGGAAAGCAACATACAGTCTTAGAGGGTGATAAAATCCTGGGTTCCAGAAAGGGCAAATCCATTTTTTATGCACAAGGCAGATATCAAACTGAGGAGTAGCTGTATTGGACGAGGAGTATCTCAAGGAGAAGGTAAAAACAAAGAAGACCATGAACATATTTACCTGACTTGCAGAGGATATTGTATTGTAGAACTATTGTAGAACATCTTGAAAAGTGGTCTCAAAGCAGGTCTTTCAAGTGTACTCCTTGAAATTCTCTTGTGTGAAAAAATTATTCTGATGAATTGGAAAGGCTGTGGTGAAGAAAGAAGGCAAAAGGAAGGAACACTATTCATTTGCCAAATTGAAAGGAGGTACTTGGAAAAGAACTGAAATTTGGGAAATCTATAAAGACTTTCCTATAAGGGCAACAAGAATTTAGAAGAAATCATAGAAGTGATGTGCACTGAGACAAACCTCTGTTGGCAAACCTCTTCCCCAGCATTAAGTGTGCTCTATCTGGCCAGTGATAATTTATCAGAGGCTACTCAGAATTGGCCTACTATTCCAGGTTATTCAGAGGCATCAAATAAGAAAACATGAAGGAACACTATGCAGGAGAAATATACCCTTAAGCAGGGACAGATTACTGATGGTAAAATGCCTCTGTATCTTAGGGCTCCATTAAGAAGCTTTGGAACAAAGACTTCTTTAAGACCATTGCAGAAAAAGAACTGATGGCTGCTCAGTCTGAAGCTACAGAGATGTGGAGACAGCCAGAAATAAAAGTATACAGAAGTGCAATAAGTGAGAGGCTTCTTAGGAGAAAAATGCTATAAGTTCATATTTCATAAGGCTGGGTAGATTTTTAAATTCTAAGTGGGGGAACGTAATGGTGAGCCTTGTAATAGCGCTGTAGTGAAACCTGCAAAATCCAAAGCTATTGGAAGTTAGTCAGTGTACAAGGTACAATAGCATATGGAACAGATGCTGGAGTTCTGCTACAGGAGGAATACTAATTCTGGGTATGTGCCTGATCCAAATGTCCTTTCATAAAACACAGTGTTGCAGCCATCACATTAGAAGCTGTAGTAAATCCCTAAATATAATACACAGCAACAGCACAAAATATATTAGTGGTAAATTTGCAAGGTATGATAGGTCCTTTACTCCATCTTTACATGAGCATAATTCTATTGATCACTCTCTTTCCTCTGGCAAGAGAGGCGATTGGGGCTTTCATATTATTAATCTTTTCTAATTAATGAAAACAATCATATCCCAATTACAGTGCATTGTATGAGTTGGGCAATGAAAGAGTTCTTGTAAGTTTGAGAGGGTGGGTTTGCACAGAAGAGAGCTATTGGCTAACTCTACCTGTTAGTCCCATCACACAGTGGTGAAAAACATTATTTCTGGATCCGCAGAGGTTTAGAATATGGGGGTTTGTGGGTTTACTTTTGATTTGTATTTAAATGTCTTCTCAAAAACACTAGAAAAAGGTATGGCAGAAAATGAGTCAACTGCATTAGTGCTTGGCAGAGGTTTGTTGGTAAGGTCTAGGAGCCTATAGGTGTTAGGCATGAAAATCCCACTGCTGTTCTCTTTCTTGTCTTGATACAACAAGAAATGTTGGGGTTTAAAAATACATTATTTGTGGCTTACCTTTTTTCTTGTATGTTTAGTAAGGCTTTTGCACTTAAACGTGATCTGCGAGCACATTTTTGAACAAAGGTAAAGAAGATAAATGGTATTTTCATATCATTTAATTATTACTAATATACGAATCAAGACATTTTCTAATCTAATATGTGTTACCATTGTATGCGTGACCTATCCATTGTATGTGTGACCTCTCGCTAGTGCAGTAGTTGAGAACTGAAACATTGTAAGGCACTGCAGTAGGTCAAGTGAACTCAAATTAAGTGTTGAGCCACCCTGAAAATGGTCGTTTTATTCTGATTATTCTAAAAGAAATAAAAGGGAATTTCCTGAATGAAAAGTTCAGGTTTTCAGCAACTTCTTTTTTCACCCGAAACTCTTGTTGGAAAATACCCCGCCACATAAATGCAATATGATTTAATCTTGGACTAATTTTTGTTAATAGAGCTTGCGGTGATTATTCGAAGTGATGATCCAACATATCATATAGCATTTCACTAGCTGTTTGCTGGAGTTCTAGCTCAGCTACGTTATAGTTCAGATTCTGTCTGAACTGCTTGAAAAAAGGAAGGCAGAAATAAGTACGAGACAGGTCGCTATTTCTGTCAGTGCATTTCTAGCATCACTTGCATGGATTCATACAGGAGTGTGTGTAAAAAACATGTGGTAGACACAAAATGATGTCCATTAGCCAAATATTGCTGGACGTAGGGGAAATGCATAGCAAAATATGCTGAATTGGCTTCCATGAGACAAAGGCAAGAAAAGGGTTTTTCGTTTCTCTCTGCTTCCTGAAGAATTCTTGTGGTGTTTCCCTGAAGAGAGTTGGCACCCTGTCATCCCGTAGAAAGTAGGGATGTCCTCTTCTCGTGATGTTCTGCCCGACGTCTACTCAGGAGAGAGTTTAGAGCCTCTCCAAAGTGCCCTGTAGGAACAGTGCTCTGTTCCTCCCTTCTGCAAAAGCAGCAGCCTGTTTTTTCTGCAGCCCCTGCTGTTACCTGTTGGCTTCCTCCTTCAACTCTGAGGCAATAGAGTTCAAGTAGCGTTATCCCTGCCTGGATATCTCTGAGGAACCAGCCGGTGTCATGCTCTCCTTTATCCCTTTTTCCTAAACTGCTGCAGAGCTTTCTCAGCGTGGAGGAAGAGATAATGAAACGAGAGGGAGAACCCTTATAGTTGGAGCTGTGCAGAGCATCCCTTCTCTGTGTGTATCTTGAAAGAGAGCATGGCTCTACGTTAACTAAACACATCCATTTAAGTCCTGCCAAAACACTGTGCATATACTAGAAATGTGCATGTTCCACATTGCAGCTCAATCAGAGAGCAGTGTACTCTATGCAAGGGTCCCAGGACTTGCAGGAGATCAAGCTTCTTTCTGCTGTACCTCCTCCAACGGTTCATCTGTTGAGTGGGTTTCAGACACGTGTGAAGCCTGGTTAGCTCTCTGCTGACCTCAGGAATGAAACGGGCTTCTTATTTCTTGTCTGCCAGTGCTGGCAGGGGAATGTCTGTGGAGCTTGATTGATCAGTCATGACTAAATGAGTGTAACTATTGTTGGTGGCAGTGGTGAGTTTTGTGTGATGTGTTTCTCCCTTGCCCCTTCAGATTTTAGAAAGCGTTTATTCCCAGAAGTGGGAGTGAAGCCATGAATTTTGAAACTTTACCACTGGAGATGCATTCCTTTTAGCTTTTCCTTGTAAAGCTAAGGTAGAAGAGAACACAATTGTTTATGGCTATCCTTACAAATCTTTCATCAGCACATCTGTGTATTTCCTGGTAACTTTCCATGCAATAATTTTGGGGTAAATTGTGCACAAAAGCACTGTTTGAGGATAAAATATTGCGGTGTCTCTGGGTTGAGAACAGCAGCTTTTTTACTACATGTTGCTTCTGCACAGGCTGTCTCCTGGAAGTAGTGATCATAAATACTGTTTAGTAAACTACTTCGCAGAGGAAAAAGTAAATAAATTGGACACAAATTTGGTGCCTTACATTGGAATTGGCACTAGCCAGACAGTTTACTTCTTGAGCAAAGATTGTTTAAATACCTTGTAGAGGAAATATAATGTGGAACTGATGATTTTTAAGGGAAGGGTAGGGCTGTCCTCCTTATACTAGAGTCTCTCATTTGCTGGAATATGGTGGTCTACTTATCTTTGGGACAGTGCATGTTAGCACAGCAGGTGTCAGATAACCTCCCAAAGTGAGAGCAGACTGGAGGACTGATGCTTCAAAATACTGGCATTTAAATCTTTGCTGTTGGAATTAGGTTGAGCTGATGTATCTTGAGCTATGGCAGAGCCTCTTTGCTATAAAGCATTTGTGTTAAAGGAGTGATTAAAAAAAATAAAGGAGGGGTAAATATTATGGCTGCTATTGTGCAGAGTACCCTTTCCGCGTATTGTTCTAAGGAGATGGTCTGATCCTACCATAGCAAAATGACAAACTGGTCTTGTTAATTCCATTCATCGTCAGTGAGCTTTCAAACAGGGAAGCGTGTCTTTTTTCCCTCAAAGTAGAGAGCAAAGCATCAACGTGCCTACTAGCAAACAAAATGTGTGAAAGTGCAGCAGCAAAAGATGTCTGGAAAAAGTATTGTGTTAATCCTTCTTGTCTGGTGGAAATACATAGTGATGCAATCTTCAAGTAAAACAATTCAGTAGGAAAGGCGGTCCTCAGGATAAGGAGGGGACTCTAAAACCCTAACCTGGATGAGCCTTCGGATAGAGCCAGGAGACTTGGCTTCGCACAGAGTAACACATGTTGAGATCTGATAAAACAGGATTCACATGGAGTTTCATGGCAGCAGGTTACTCAGCTCATTTGATCATAATTCAAGCCATTTGTGTAACTAATGATGCTCTCAGATGTTTGGCAGAATAAACTCGTCAGCTGTTTAACAGCAGCACAGCTTCTCTGTGGCTCAACGTGGATCCAAGGAATTCTGCTGCAATCAAAGATACGGCTCCTGTCTTTGTGCTGCATTTTTGTTAGCTGTGTGGTTCAATCACTTTTCAGCAGACCTATCTATATAACAGATAATTCAGCGCTAAGAAAGAAAGTGCTTGGGAAAAGGCGTTTATTGGTCAGTTGCTGCACATCTGGTTTAATGCTTTTACGGTGAGGCAGCGTACCAAGCCAGCATGTGTTCTGCTAATTCTGAAATGGCATGAATCAAATAATAGACTCATGGATGAATGACCCGTTATGTGGTTTGCAGGTTTGTGACTCTCTCATGCTAATCCAAGGCCACCTCAGGTTAAACAATCACATATAAGTTGCCTGAAAGATGAACCTGATGATATAGTCACAGTAGCTGGTTTTCAGCTTTTATATTTTGGTCTCTCTCTCTTTTTTTTTTTTTCCTTTCCTAAAGGGAGAAAATGATGAGACCCACTGGCCCTTAATAGCCTAGTGTTATAGTCCAGATCCTTAGCTGTTATTAATAGGTGCAGTTCTACTGAAGTCAGTGCAGCTGCTCCCGTTTGCACTAGTAAGGGATATAGTTGCCTGATGCATTTCCAAACCAGATTTCTTGATTTATTTAGAAAAGAGCTAAGCCTGATACATTCTCATTCTCCACCTAAAACTGGAAAACCACCCATTGTTATAAAGTTTTTAAAATATATATAATATATATTTTATATATATATATTTTATTTATATATATATATATACATATATAAATGGCTCTATCAATAACCCACTGAGCAGGTCTATCAATAAACCACTCAGGATACTGACTATTATAAAGGAGATTTTTTTTAACATCCACTTTATAAGTCTCTGAAAATAGAATTTATGGTGAAGGTGCTGCATAACATACCTAGTTCCACAACTGCAAAACTGTGATACTAATGCTATGCAAACACACATGCTGTACTGATGTGTTACCATGTCCCTGGAACAAAAACCACAGGTGTAGTTAATGACAACTTTTGATGAGAGCAAGATTGCTTGAAAGAGAAGGAATTAGGTAGATTAGCTAGATGTCTAGTTCACTGAGGAAGCTAAACTGTCCTTTTATGGGACAAGTTTTCGTAGTCTGCAGCTTTAAAAACTTCATTTAAGTTTCAGTCCAATATATTTGATACAGAAGAATGTGTTTTCAATAGAACTAAAATCCTTAAAGATGTCTTTTTGACACCTGTTTTTGTTGTAAACAGAGTCCAGAATGCTTTATTTATCCTTTCGTTTGGTCTCTGATATACTTATTGAGAAAAAGCTGCCTGCAGAACCTGGGCATAGTTTGCATACTAATCATTTTTGTAATTGATCTTTTCAGCTTTCTTCATGCTCTGTGGAAGGTTGTCAGCCACTTCTTTGAAGTTAACTGATGATCATACGAGCAAAGAATCTGCAGTGGGAGCCAGGATCTCTTTGGCACTGTAGCAATGTGGCTTCCCCATGCTGGTTCTCTCCTGTTACCTTGAGCAGCATCATTCAGGTCAGTTTGCAGGTAGAAAGCTTTTGTTGCCGTACATATCTAAGTGCGCAGGCCAGTTAGGTTTATTGCTGCCAACATGGAGAGAAAAACAAAAATTGCTTGTTCTTCCTTCATGTCGAAAGCTGGCACATTTGCCATACAGAGAGCAGCTAGCTGGTGCTCCTCTACACGCTTTGCACTGGGAGGCTTGTAAAGCTCACAGCTGGGCACGACCTCCTCTTTCTTGCTTGAATATGCAAATCTATGTGTATAACTGAAAACTGCATTCAGGAGCCCCTAGATGGGCATCTTTGGAAGTCTTTCTATTGACCTGGTTGAAGTTTTGGGCTTGCCCCTCGAATCTGGTCACACCGTGGTCTGTTGTCAGATACTCATTACGCAGGATGAGGCTTTTTGTTGTGTGTTTCCTCTCCCCCTGCCAGTATATGTCTCTAATAAAACCTTCATGTGTCAGCTTTTGAATAGATCAGACAGTCATTCTCTTTCTTCTTTATTTTTCCTTTTTATCTTTATTTCTTTTCTTCTATTCTTGTCTCTTCTCTTGTCTGTAAGCACTAGAGTAGAGCTCTTTGCTCTGCTCTAGTCACCCTTAACCCATAAAATAAACTACTTTTAAAAAGGCAGGGAAAAACAATAATAGATGGTCTAATAAAAGATACTGCCTCTCCCTACAAGCCTTCCTTCGCTTCAAAACAATACAGCAGTGTGATAAAATAAACTGCTGCTGTCATATGTTTTGCTGAAGAATCCTTCCCCTTTCCCAAGAGGTGACACAGTCACAGCAGTGTTGAATTTGGTATAAGTGAAGACTGTCCTTTAGAGCGCTTAGTCAGGAAAATGACCATTCCGGGATGTTCCCGTAAGTATTTTTACTGACAGCCAAGATAACTTCAGCGAGAAGGGAGTGTGTGTGTGCATGTATGTGTATGTGTGTGTGTATACTCCCACCCACCCACACCTATATACATACATACATACATACATACATACATACATACATACATACATACATCTATATGGTTATTTACTCACATTGTCAACAGAACACTGTTGTGCTCTTTTTCATTTTCCCAGTCCCTTATCCATCTGGAATGGATCTTCCAAAGGGAGAAATGGGCTATGGGAGGACATTTGATAGGGAGAGGGGCTGTGTGGTTTTCCCATCACTCTTTCTGTTAAGCTGAATCTGCATCCATATCTCGCTCATAGTTAGCACACCACTACTGCTGTGTGAATAGCACCTTTATGAAAGGTAATTTGGGCACTAGGGCCAACTTGGAATAGCATGTTATTTTTCTTTCTAAGAATAGATTTCAAGCTAGGAAAACAGTGTGTGTGGTTTTTTTTTAATTGTGTATTTGTATCTGATAAATTTATAGAACATCAGCCTGAACAAAACAATTGTAATTTTAATGTCCGTTAGCAAGTCAAAGTAAACTCTCTGCATTTGCCAGTTGGTATTTATCTAGACTTGCTAACGTGTACTGAGCTCATGTTCTGTAGGATTTTACTGTGTCTCAGTTTTCAGTTTTGATGTCTTAAATAACACTTTATTAATCATGTTTTCAGAAGGAATACTTTCTAAATCAGTAAGTTATCTGGAAAAAGAGACATGGCACTACTGGAGAGAGTCCAGTGGAGGGCTACAAAGACGAGGAGGGGACTGGAGCATCTCTCCTCTGAAGAAAGGCTGAGAGAGCTGGGCCTGTTTAACCTAGAGAAGAGAAGACTGAGAGGCGATCTGATCAACGTATACAAGTATCTGAAGGGCGGATATCAAGAGGATGGGGCCAGACTCTTGGCAGTGCTGCCCAGCGACATGACGAGAAGCAACAAACTGAACCACAGGAAGTTCCGTCTGAAGCTGAGGAAAAACTTCTTCACTGTGAGGGTGACTGAACACTGGAAGAGGTTGCCCAGAGAGGTTGTGGAATCTCCTTCGCTGGAGATATTCAACACCCACGTGGACACAATCCTGTGCGATGTGCTCTAGAGGACCCTGCTTGAGCAGGGAGGTTGGACTAGAGGATCTCCAGAGGTCCCTTCTGACCTTGGCCATTCTGTGATTCTGTGAAATATTGGTTACTTTGAATAGTAGTTCACCCTTGTATATATTTGGCTACTGCTAAAGGCCAGTGAAAACATCAGGAAGCTCTCTAGGTTGCGGTCTTCTGCATTAGCATTTACTATAGTTTCTACTCTATTGGTCATAGAGTAGAACTATTGGTGACTAGCAGGGGTGTCTTTACGTGGACAACAGTGTAGACACTAGCACATTAGCTCCGAACGGTCTGCCAATGCTACTGTTGTATTAGCTGTCACCAAGCTGAAACGAAACCTACAAGTTCATGGTACCAGGTACCTCTGCCTGTGATGCTTGAGGCCAGATTTTCCGAGGACCTCCGTACTTACGGACAGTGCCGAGCTTTTTGGAAAATTTGACTTTGCCACTTGGACTTCCTGGGTTCTCCCTTCTCTATACTGCTCAGGGATATGCTGGCAGGGTGTGTGAATAGTGAAGGATCACAGTACACAAAGGGTTACATTTCTTAGTACTGTGAAGCCTTGAGTCTTTAAAAAGATCTTGTAACGTCAAGGGAAGGATTTTAAATGGTAGAAGAAAAATGTACTCTTATTTTTAACCGTCATCTGCATGTTGCTCTTTGCTTTGCACGGATTTTTGATTTTGTTAGTGGCATTGCGGGCTCGGGAGCATTGCCTATGACCGTGGAACAGTTCAGTAGCATCTTGTGAAGATTCACTCTTGGATGTCTAAACTGAAAACACTTTTTTCTTTTCTTCCTTTTGCAAATCTGAAAAAAGACTTTTTCTTAGGAAATAGGCTTTTCCAGGGCAGCTTTTTATCTGTTCTTCAACTACTGCAGAAAGCCTACTAATTGCCTACCTTGCCTAATTGTGCTACCTTAACTCAAAGGGTACAGTTGAAGCTGTACAAGCCTCTGGCATGGATGAAGTTAGTTGCTAAAAAGTCACATTATATCAGAGAAGCTGTTCGCGAAAGAGAATGAGAACAATCTGTTCTCATGTAGAAAAGCAAACAAGCAAAACTTTCACGCATCTTTGCTGAATTGACTGCATCCTGCTGAATTGACTGCATCCCCCTTAGAAGTTGTTAGAATATTTACTAAATATTCTGTCACACGCCATCTGAGGTATTTTCACCGCAAAGAGGCATGAGGTGTGTGGGAATAGAACCATCTGGATTTGGAATAGGCATGGGTCACCAAAAAAAGATAATTCTAGGCTTTCTTCCTTCTCCTGTCATAGGCCAGTTTCGTTCTGCTGCCTCCTTCTGTAGCACGTCCTTTCCCTATCTGCACTGGGTTTTTCCATCTTCTCTGCTGGGAGATGCTGCTGATGCTGGCCTGTAGTTCGTGGGGATTCTGGGTTTTTCTGGCACCATTTGCAGAGATAGGGGGCTGCAGGGCTGTCGCTTTCTCTTGTGCTTCAGAGCTCTCAGCCTGTAAAACACAGAGCAGTATATCAAACACCAGCAGGCCAACCCCTTTTGTTGCATTAGCCGGTCAAGCGTTTTGTGCTGCTGAATGTCATCTTATTTAACATTTTGTTAAACAACTCCTAAAGGTCTTAACAATATGACAGATGGGCCATTGAATGGATGCTTTAATGGCTGAGCATTAGTTTGCTTTGGTTTGATAGTGTTTATTGTTAGTTAAGTACTGTTTAAATAAATCAGTCTTTCCCCCTCTCTCCTTTACAATGCAGACACATTCAAGAGAGGGCTTTATTCTTCTTATGGTGGGTGGGTGTGTCAGTCTGTCATACAGTGGTGACATACGTTGGTCTCAGTTCCAGTCAGTCTCTGTCTCATGGATATGATTTCAAGGTCTGGATCATGTCTGTAAAGGTTAAGGCATATCTTAAGGATTCTAGGTAGTAGATACTAGAGCTGTTAAAAAGATAACTTGTGGCAAAGTGTAATTTGGAACTGAATTTTTTTTGCAACCTTCTTTGCAATCTGTCCCATCTCTGAACTTATTTTCCTTAACCCCTTAAGCTTATCTGCTCTTGCAGTTGAGCCCATGTGAATGTGACAGCCTAGGAGAACCATATTTTCTTCCAAAGGCAAGAAATCCAAATAAAGCATATTCATGCAGACTGTGTCTTCAGTACACACAGACAAGCTTCCCTCCTCCAAGAAGCAGGTGCCGCCTCAAGTCTCCGTGTATCATGCTGAGCACACCTGACAGGTTAATGCACAGCCTGCCTGCGAGGCAGGACAGCGGTGGGTGTCAGGCACAGCGTGCGGCATTTGCAGCTGGTCTAGAGACTGTTCTTTAAGGTGTGGCCACTGATTTATGTTTCCAAGGCATTAACAGTGTTTTTGCTTTTGGAAACCCTGAATTGCTGGTATTAAAAGTTGCAGTGTATTAGATTTCAAGAATTTGTTGCAGGTAGTGCAACCCATTGGCTTGTGGCCCAGTGTACTGAGGACTTTATATACTGCGAGATCATGGAGTGCCTTTTCCTCCAGGAGAATGTGGAGTGTTCCTCTTCTCCTGGGGACACCTTCTAAGTGCACTGGTGACCTGCAGACCTGTATCCGTCTGTGTGCACGCTTCTCCTAAATGATGAAGGCAAGGCAGGGACAGGATTTCTTGGCAGTATGAGAATTTTGCTTTCTCAAGGCTGAAAAGCCAGTACTCGGATGGGGTAAAGCTGTGAATAAAAGCTCGGGAAAGTCACAGGAAAACCACCTTGTCCCTGCTGCGGGCAGGAGGAGGGAAGAGGAGGAGTAGCATTTCCTCCTAGCAGTAGCTGCCATCCCCACAGCTTCTCTCACAACATGGGTGGTGCCCAAGCTGGGCCTTCAGAGTTCTGGCATGGCATGCTGGGCTGCAGAGTTGCGGCTGTTTTGCTCTCTGCAGGAGACTGATGCCTTAGTTGAGGTTGCCGACTTGGCCCTTGCAAAGAGCCTGCACTAACAGTGGAAGTTTTCAAGCCATTAAGAGACAGGAAATGTAAGCAATGTGCTTCCTCATCTTTTTCTGACAACACATGTTAACGTTAAGTATCTATCAACATTAGTGCTTGGCTTGCGTAAAGATATCATCAGTCTATTTCCAGAATCTAGGAGACAGATACAAGACCTGAATATATGTAAGAGTCGTAGGTGCAGTGTGGTTTTTGATACTATTGCTTGTTCTGGGCTTCTGAAGAATACCAAGCCAACTGCAGTATTCCAAATCTTGGAAAGGCTTAATTTAGCTGAGGCAGTTGTGAACTTATGTCCTTGATCAAAGATCTAATCTTTCATAGTCATTACAGATAACAGTTTTAACGCTAGCAGGTTTTAACGCTCTCCTGTCTTGACCCTGTTTTTGGTAGACACAGTTACTCTCATTCCCTCTACAGTCTCCACTGCAGCAGCTATTCTTCATTTCCCTTCCCAGTGACTCCTCATGGATTCTCATTAGTGCACAGGTAGACAGATGTGTTTAATCTTGGTAGTGTATTTTTTCACAGTAAAACATCAAGCTATGACTAAACATCACTGTTCATACTAGAAGATCCTTAGGGTTTGGGTTGCTGTTGTTTAATTCGTACAAGTTTTAGTTTGGTACACTGAAAGCCTGGGCAGAAACTGCAATAATTGTGATTGTAATGTATAATAGCTCTCTCTGAAGGCCTAGAAAATCGTGAAGATAAAACTCTACGTTTTAGTGGGGAGGGGGGGGGAAAGTAACTGCGAGGTATAGGCCCCATCCATAATTAAGTTGGCTTGCAAAAGTATTTTATAGAAGGTAGTGTTGTTGCTCTTCTGAATAAAGGGCACAAGAAAAAACTGCTGGAAGCTGGACCTTATACTGGGAAATCAATGGGAAATTAGTGGGTTTTTTTTTTTCCATAATGAATATCTGTACTTATGATATTAGTATTTTGTTTGATACATACACAACTAGGGAAGGAAATACAGTTCTGTGTCTGAGGCAGTGGCCTGACTGTGGGCAAACTTCATCTCTTTGAACCTCACCTTCTCATTGGGCAAACAGGAGCTGTTTTACTAACTTTGTTTGTGACGTAGCGTCTATGCCTTATTAAGCCCTTACACTATGTGTTTCTTAATGTTGTCTTGGTCTCAGTCTGACTATCTAGGCATTTCTGAGAGACAAGTAACAGTAATACATTTGTTCTGATTAATTTGCAGTCAGGCTACTTTTCCATATAACTCCATCCCCCAAACTTTTAAAACACTGATCCGAAATAACAAAGTGTTACAGCTGAGATCTTCTGATTATTGCCCTTTAAAGCTTTTTTCACATGGCCAGGCTTCACAAAAACCTATTTTACTCAAAGAAATTAGGTTTCTGGTTAGCAGGAGACCTAAATAGACATGAATTACAGGAACGTCCTTTGAAACCCCATGCAGTACTTGTTTCATTAAATCCCATGAAGCGACCTTAATTTAGTGGAACACTGGATAGGTTGTTCTTTTAACCTATTAGCACTTTGGCCAGTCCCATAAACCATATTCATGGATGATTCCATCAAGAAGGACAACAGTGGGATTAATATTATTTCAGGATACAGTAAATGCCACAATGATGAAGCTGTTTAAGATCTGGTGCTCACTGTGTCACACTGAATGCATTGACATTTACTCTGCTATCACTTCATTTCCAATATTCCTTCCAAATCAGCCGATGCTAATGTTTCAGTGTGTGTGCAGAATGCAATTCCATCAGGGCTAGGGACGAGGAGAAATGAGCTTAAAGCAAGTTCCTTCTCCCCTATTTCCTCAGCCCCCTCCCTCACCACTCTCACCCCAGCATGGCAAACTGTGTGTCTGTTGCAACTTTGTACATAGATAGAAAAGAAGAAACACTCCGGCAGCATGATGCAAAATCAGGGCTTTCTTTTTGTTATATGAGAAAATGAGCACGAGTCAGACCACTTGTGGTGCAATCAGATATGGGTGCTAGTTCAATTACAATTTTTTTGTCCTGAACATATCGCAGGAGAGCCCATTTGTTTATGATGTTAGAAAGAGCATGGAGAGAGTGTCATGAAGAACTAGCTGTTTTCACAGGGTAAGAATGACATGCATCGCCTAGGAGCATCCTCACTTTGTAGTTACATGGGATGCCATCTTCTATAATGGCAAGAGATCCTAGCTATATATACAGACCCCTTCGTACATGACCACCAGACTGTTGTACATGAGCACCAGAAGACTTTAATGTCTTCTCCTCACAGCAACACTAGGGAGGCAGGGCAGTTCAATTATCCTCACATTGCAGGAAGAGAACTCAGGGGAATTTGCATCCCCTGACTACTCACATTAATTCAATGGAGAGAAGTAGGTTATTCTAGAGGGATTCAAGCAGGAGTTATACTGCTCTGACTCACATTGAGTAGGACCTCTCTCTTTACATTGTCAAACAAGGATCCCAAAGTGTCTTGTCAATATTTGCACATGAAACCAGACGAAGAATGGCCATTTGAAAGCAAGTTTCCGTAGTCTTAGTCTATTCAAGTGGAATTTGTTCGTGTGGCTGAGAGCAAATAAGAAGAGCTCAAAAAGCAGAGCTGATCTTTGAAGGGATCCAACTTGGTTTTCCCCTGCTTGGAAATCATTGGCAGAAAATGCAGAATGCAGGGAAAGAGTTACATAGTCTGTTTGGTCTAGGTTAACCAAACAGTTAAGTCTGAGGAAGTGCGATGCTTGTACGTAAATAAATCGGAAATGTATTGGAATGTGTTCTGCATGGTGTAAATGAAGTTGTCTGTCAGGGTAATCCTTATTTTGACTGATTATTTTTCAATATGCAGTAAAGAGAGGGATGCTTGACTGCTTTACATGCAGTTTTAGCAAGTATAAAATCCTTTATGTGTCCATTTGAGATTCTAGCTCAAGTTGTCTTTGACAGTGGCTCTCACTCTTCCTTTGAACACTTTCAAGAGATTTAGAGACAGATATGTCTTACTCATGTTGCATTATCCTCTACTTTTACTAGAATTATGTCAGATCAAGTTAAATAAACATCTGAGCGATAAGACAAAAATCTGTTAGGGATGGTTTAGGTATATTTCTGTCTTATTTCAGGGCAGAGGCATGGACTAACTGTTACCTTATGCGTTACATTTCTGTCATTCTGTGAAGCAAAACATATGCTAAAAGAAACTTCTTCCTAAACCCACAGATCTCCACTATGCATTGTTGCAGCCTCCTAGCAAATGTATTTAGCCTTGAAAGCTTGCTGATGGGAAGGAAGGATCTGTTTTGTCAGCCAGCCATTCCTAAGCAGCTTTGTCCTGGCTTTGTTTTTGGTGCGTAAAGAGATAATCAATATAAACCTGTCTGGAGCTGGACCTCCATGGAAGAACCATGGAGTCCTGAAGAATGTGTCTTGGTGGAAGTCTCTGTAGAGAAGATGATGGCACACAATGTGTTGAAATCTTCAATCCTGGTTTCCTAAGGTGCCATCAGGAATCATCTATCAGGATTTGTGTTATTTTATTGTATACCTGATATCCAATATCCAGTATACCTGATAGCCAATACCTCAGGACTGATGTAGTTAACAACACCTTTGCTCTCCAGCTGGAAGAAGATGGCATATTGCATTTTGGAGGTTTTCATCAGATCCTGAGAAGTTAAGAAAATCAGACACCATTAACAGGAAATGTCTACTGTTATAAAATCCAGGCAATCGACCCCATTCCTCATAGAACTGAGGAATTTACCATTGAAATATATCACAGTTGAAATACATTGGTCTTCAGTATCTTGGTAAGGGGTTTCACCCCTTTCCTTATCATAAAGGGAGATTTTTCAGTTAACCACACAGAGTGAATGTGCATAACAGAAAACAAAAAGAATTTGGCCTCCGTTTTGCCTAGTGCTTTTGGATCCCTGTGAACTCTTCCTCTGTTGCAGTTGCGCTGTGCTCTTCGCAGTGTAGGTCTTCAGTGATCGCATTACAGCTGTACATGAAAGGAAACTGGTGTTTAATTAGCTTTTTGTGGCAGGACTATGGAAGAGGATTTCAGTGGGGGAGTGCTAAAGTAAAGGCATTTCAGGCCTAGATCCTGGAGAGAAGCCAGAAGATAGATAATGTGACCTCTCTTTGCCTTGTCGTCTGTGATCCTACACTGGTACTACATTTTGAGCTCCCTTGCAAGATACCAGCACTTCTAACCTATTGTTAAGCTGGAAGTTGAAACATGTTGCTTCTACCAAAACTGTGGCTTTGTCACATTCTGCAGGGGTCCGAGTGCTGAAAGATGGCACTCCCACTTAATTTAAGCTCTTTTATTTCAGTGTTGAGAAATTATGTTAGCCTGCATGGAAAATTTTTGCCTGTGATAGATTCATAGGCTTCAAGTGTTTTCCCAGTGCAAGCATGCAAATGCTTCAAAACAAAAAATATACTTTGATAAAATAGTTTGATAAAATAGTTTGCATCATCAGTATTTCTTGTTATGCATTCTCTGGAATATCCCAGCTGTAAGCGCTGACAGATTTAATCCTTCTTGTTTTACAGCAGCAGACAAAATTACTGTAGTTCTAACGCACAACAGAGGTCTCATGATATGACTGGAAGTCAGGAGTACGCAGGGGACTTCTAATAAACTTGGCCCTGACAGTGAAGGCTCCCTGTGGTGGCTTTGAGCCCTTTACATAATCCCTTTGACTCAGTTTCCTCATCTGTAAGACAAACCTCAGAGCATCTTCAGTGAATGTCATTAGCAAAGTCAGCAAGTACTTTGCAATTATTTCCTTGTTAAATAAGGGGAAATGCTTAGTTATTTGAACCACCACCACTTTTTTGCAGGTTTCTCACGGCACCGAAGAGTAGACACAACATCTCACACATTTATTTGGATTGCTGCTTTGCACCTTTCCAGATTTTAAGTGCTCTTAGCTTATAATGAGCCTATCTTTTGTAGTAGGAGATGGTCTTCTATCTTTTCAGCAAAATAATCTTTTCCCTCCTGAAAACTTGACATCCACAAATCCATGGGCCCCGATGGGATGCATCCACGAGCGCTGAGGGAGCTGATGGGATGTTATTGCTAGGCCACTCTCCGTCATCTTGGAAAGGTCCTGGAGATCAGGAGAGGTGCCTGAGGACTGGAAGAAAGCCAATGTCACGGCAGTCTTCAAAAGGGGCAAGAAGGAGGAGCCAGGGAACTCCAGGCCTGTCAGCCTCACCTCCATCCCTGGAAAGGTGATGGAGCAGCTCCTCCTGGAGGTCATCTCTAAGCATGTGGAGGACAAGAAGGGGATCAGGAGTAGTCAGCATGGATTCACCCAAGGGGAAATCGTGCTTGACCAATCTGACGGCCTTCTCTGCTGGAATGACTGGCTGGGTAGCTGAGGGCAGAGCAGTGGATGTTGTCTCCCTGGAGTTCCGCAAGGCTTTTGACACCGTCTCCCATCACATCCCTCCTAGGTAAGCTCAGGAAGTGTGGGTTGGATGAGTGGACGGCGGGGTGGATTGAGAACGGGCTGGATGGCCAAGCTCCGAGGGTTGTGGTGAGTGGCGCAGAGTCTAGTTGGAGGCCTGTAGCTCGCGGTGTCCCCCAGGGGCCAGTCCTGGCTCCAGTCTTGTTCAGTGTAGTCTTCGATGACCTGGATGAAGGGGCAGAGCACACCCTCAGCAGATTTGCTGATGATGCAAAACTGGGAGCACTGGCTGATACCCCAGAGGGCTGTGCTGCCATTCAGAGGGACCTGGTCAGGCTGGAGAGTTGGGTGGAGAGGAGCCTCCTGAAGCTCCACAAAGGCAAGTGCAGGGTCCTGCACCTAGGCAGGAATAACCCCATGCAGCAGTACAGGCTGGGGGGCTGAGCTGTTGGAAAGCAGCTCTGGAGAGAAGGACCTGGGAGTCGTGGTGGACAACGAGTTAACCACGAGGCAGCAATGTGGCCTTGTGGCCAAGAAGGCCAATGATATCTTGGGGTGCCTGAGGAAGAGTGTTGCCAGCAGGTCAAGGGAGGTGATCCTGCCCCTCTGCTCAGCCCTGGTGAGGCCTCACCTGGAGTACTGTGTCCAATTCTGGGCTCCCCAGTACAAGAGAGACACGGCACTACTGGAGAGAGTCCAGTGGAGGGCTGCAAAGATGAGGAGGGGACTGGAGCATCTCTCCTCTGAAGAAAGGCTGCGAGAGCCGGGCCTGTTGAGCCTGGAGAAGAGAAGACTGAGAGGCGATCTCATCGATGTGTCCAAGTATCTGAAGGGAGGGTGTCGAGAGGATGTGGCCAGGCTCTTCTCCGTGGTGCCCAGCGACAGGACAAGAGGCAATGGGCAGAAACTGAACCACAGGAAGTTCCGCCTGAAGCTGAGGGAAAACTTCTTGACTGTGAGGGTGACAGAGCCCTGGCACAGGTTGCCCAGAGAGGTTGTGGAGCCTCCTTCCCTGGAGATATTCAGAACCTGGACATGATCCTGGGAAACATGCTCTAGAGGACCCTGCTTGAGCAGGGAGGTTGGACTAGATGATCTCCAGAGGTCCCTTCCAGCCTAATTCTGTGATTCTCTGTGATTCTGTAATTTCTGAAAAATGCAGAAGTCCCTAAGTGTGTGTCAGCATCTAACATTAGTTCCTTCCTTTAAATGCCTCAGTCATAGAGCGCTGTCAAATGACTCTGTGGGCACTTTTATAAGGGTACTCCAACATGGGGTGCTGAAAAATAATTTGAAATCAAAGCAAAATTCTTTAGTGTCTTTTCAAGTGTTGAAAAGCAGCCAGGGACTTTTCAGCAAAGCAACATGTTACTGTATTAACATCAGAAAAATAATCTTGTTGACTACAGCAGGGAAGTCTGCACAGAGCATGCTCAAAGGGCATCTCTCTCCAATGTGGTTGGTAAGACACCTTGCAGAATCAATGTGCTTTCTTCTCTGGCAATATACTCATTCCTATACATTTTTACTGCCTTCTAATGGACTTAAACTTTACTTTGCACTAGATCTATTGAAACAGTTATGTAGCCTTCTGCTTGAAGCCAACCTAATTTTTCCAATTGTTTTGTTACTTGTAGGTAGATACTGCAGTTCTTGCTTAGCCCTTAGAAAACTGGGGCTTTCTAGGCTGCCACTAGTGGCTTTGGTTGTCATGGGTAAAACCACTGATGCCAGTGAGTTCTTAGCCCAAATAAGAGTGGCATCACAGATCTCGGTTTGGCTCTTTCACATTGTGAAACAAATTTCTTATTTTCAAGAGGTCAGCTGACCCTTATGTCTCATTCCTGCTAAGCAGTAGCCCAGCTGTCTGTCCTGGATCCCTGCCTTGTTTAAACTGTGCTCCCTCAAAGTCCGTCCATGCAGATGTTTTGCTGGTTACATCATACTTAGTTGCAGTGGTACAAGATGATGCTCTTTCTTGTAGAATGCAAATGCTTTATTTTACATCTTAGAAGTAACAGGATAATTTCCTGTGTGAGACACACTGAGGATTAATGGGTCTGTCAAGATCCATAATCAGTGGCTTAGCAGAGTTGACACAAAAGGACTGCGGTGGTATGTGAACCACCTTCGGGCTTAAAACTATTTCTGTAGTTCAGTTCCAGAGAGCTGGAATGAGCATGAACTCAGAATTCAATTACTTCCTCATCAGCCCCAGTAGAGATCCGTCTACATGCCAGGAGAGGTCATTACTGAGCAAGAACATAACACTCCCCTTGTGGGGACCCCATAGCAGGACATGCTTGTGTCCTCCAAAGCCTGCAAATTTGGCTGGAAAATGTCAAAGATTTCCTTCTACCTCGCAACGAACCTGTAATGCAACTTGTTCTTAGCAATATGTCATACAAGCTTTTTGAAAACTTTCTTCCTATTTTCTACAGGTTTGGGGGCAGATCCTGGTCCCATGAGAAGTGATGGAAAAAAACCAACCTTCCTCCATAAGGGTAGAAGCATCCCCTGGGGAATTTACAGGGTGAAAGGGCAAAGGATAGAGCAGGATGGATATTTTTGAGTTCTTTATTTTTAGAAAGCAGTTTTAGCCTCTTGAGGTCAAATCTTTACATGGGCAAGAATTTCTGTTTACCTGTCCTCTGGGTGGAGGAGAAAAAAAAAAAAAAAGAAGGGAAGAAAATCGCCTAGAAATAGCTAGTAGTCTTCCCTGCAATTAACAGATCTCTTTCAGCTTACCAGTTAGAAGAAAAACTGTAGACTGCCTTTATTACATAAGATTAATAATGCCCGTGTCCCACTCTTAACCACAGCTGGTAGCAAGCAGAGATGGTGGTAGTTGATTCTGTGGCTGTAGCTCTTTCTAAGGCTGCAGGGAACGGGGGGGGGTGTCCTGCTTCTGAATTTCACAAGACGCAGCCCTAAAACTGTTGGATTTCTGACCTCTGCTGTGCAGTACGCTGAAGCAAAAGGCTTTCAGTGATAGGGAATCTTCCACATATTTTGCATGTTTAATTGCATTTCGTTCAAACAGGCTCCTTGCTCTCTTTCCTTTGCTTGATACATTCCCTCTTCTGCGCCCTTTCTTGCTTCCCATGGCTGGATGAAAGCCCAGGCAGCTCATCTTTGGTGGGAGACTTGCCAGGGCAAACCAGTAAGCCAGCGGTTTGTATAGTGAAACTCCAGTCCTGGTATGCTCTTCCCAGCGGCAGTGAGAAGCTGGAGAACACTGGGCACATTGAAACCCTCCAGGGCTGGTTCTGCAGTCTAGCGTATGATTAACCCCATCAGCCCCAGAGGCTTTGCATCCCATGCTTTGGCTTTAGGTAGCTCCTATTTCTTTCAGTAGGAGTTATCCATAGCATATAACAGGATCTCAAAAAGTTCCTGTTAATCATTTAGCCACAAACATTTCAAATGAAACCACAATCCAGCTGTAAAGGTTTCTGATTCCCCAGGATGGGCTAGTCAATCTCAAAGGTGCTGCCTTGGGATCTGTTTTTCTTTTGGCTCTCCTTTCACCCTGAATTTTATTTGCATTTCCCCCTGTGGTGCTGACAGGATAATAATATTGTAACATTGTCACATCTGGTTAGGGAGAGAGGCAGAAGGAGGAGGAAATGAGGAACTCTCTTCTGAACTAACCTCAACTCTGCTCTGTAAACAAATGAACACAGGAAACTCTGCAGTGCGTGGGCCACAGCCCCCCTCCCTTCTGCAGGGGGATGTCTTGCATTTTTTGTGCACCGAGCGCTCTCGTTAACTTCAGTGAACTCCAGAGAGCCTGGCACATGAAGATCCAGAAAGCTGGTGCTAATGTAACCTTTCATCTACTGCCTTTTTTCCCCTGAAGTCAGTGGGAGACTTGGACACACAAGAATGCCTGTTCATATCCGAACGTCAGGATATTTCCCTTCTGTAATCTTTCAGGTCACTCGTATGTACCCCTGCAAAGTCAGGCTTCCAGGAGGTTATGAGAGGACCTGCTGAACAAGGGTTCTCAGAGTAAATAAATGAGACAAAATGAAAATGAGTTATTTTTAATGAAGAAAAATCTCTCTATGAATGATGAGAATAATTTCAAGAATGCTTGTGTTGTTTAGATGAGATTACTAACTGATTATTATTCACCAAGTGCTTAAATCAACTTTCAAAATAAAATGGAAGTTTCTAAACTGTCAAAATGAAGCTTAACGTTTTGCCACAGGTGCCTAGGCATTGTAAGTGGGATATCCTTTCTGCTTTCAAAGCTGCAGAAGTATATCGCAGTGAAAAAGATTTTTTTTTTCCTGGCAACAAAAAAGGATTTAAAAGAAATTAAAACCTCTTTTCCTACTCTTCTCCCATTCTTGGGACTTACAATCACATGCGTCTGCTTGTACGATACCTTTTGCTCAGTAGTTGGGTAAAACCCTTCTGTGAAGTGCAATATGACTCCAAGCCTATTTTTGGCCCTGCTAATCTTGAAAATGCAACTTCATGACACAGAGCCTAAGTTGGCTCGTCAGATCCATGCTTCTACTGAGCCCGAGTTCAGTCCCTCCGAGCTATGTTGCCAGGTACCCATTTACAGGTAGAAGTTTAGGCTGTGTGATGTTAGCAAGCAAGTTTCCCTATCTGAGAACCTCTTTATCTTCTTGATGGATTGTGTGTGTGTGTGTGTGTGTGTGTGTGTGTGTGTGTGTGTGTGTTCATATTAAGCATGAGTGCAGCAGATCTGGTATTATTTTTTGCTCTTTCCTCCTCCTCTGCTGTGATTGGTAACCCCTTTATGGCAGCTTCTTTATCTTTGCAGATGTAGCATGGTTATGCAGCAAGATGAAATGCCTCTGCTGTCAGGGAGCCAGCCCAGCTGGGTGGGATCAGGTTACTGATGGCATAAAAATACTGTACTTATATCATTGTCAGGCTGAAGAATTGCATTCAGGTGTTGCACACCAGTTTTGAATAAATATTGGGCATGTTAGGAAAGATCTGTAAAGCAGCTGGTGTTCACCACTCTCCTGTGTTTCCTTCTTGTTTTACTGGTTTTATTTGTGTTTTGTTAAGAAATTAAATTGTATTCCATAAGTCTAGGCAGAGGAAGAGCAGTCTGCAAGGAAGGGAGGGTTTTTCTTATCCTCAAGACTTTACACTTCCCACTTTCCTCTGAGGAGGGCTCTCTCTGGACCCCCAATAGAAAGGTGACTGTGGGACCATGGAACACAGCTTCTTGCTAAGCCTGTGATGAATCTCCTCTGGGCAGACCAAATAATTGGCCTGGGTCTCTGCTGAGTCCTGAACAGTGAAGCTATCCTGAGTTGTGTGGGTGGGGGCTCCACAGAGAGCATCAGAAGAAATAGTGTGGAGGCACAGGGTTTCTGTGTATGCTTGCAGAAGATTAATGCAGAGCCAAGGTATCTGAAGAGTTATGGGCCCAAGCCCTCTCCTTTTCCAGAAGCAAGGAGGCTTTGCTTCTCTTTACAGGAGCTTGCAGAAATTCTCAAGGGAAATCTGAGAGGTTTGCTCCTGGATTCCATTCTTTTAGGTTTTTCCACACTTAGAAAATTTTTTTTTCCTAAGACTCTTTCTGCCAAGTTATGTACTGCAAATTGTGGAGTTTAAAACAATAACTAAACCACTATATCAACTCAGGAGATAGGATTCTGTACACAAAGAGCTTTTTTAAAACACAGAGGGCCAGCTCAACATGCAACCTCAAAAAGCCTGCGACTCACCTACACTCTTAATCATGCTCCATACCCACTCCTAGGTGAGAGACAGTGAATCCAGGAGTAGGACAGGTAATATAATATGATGAGGAGGAGGTCTCAGGCTCAGAAAAAAGCAACCGCTGTGACTTCTTTTGGCACCTCGACGGGTGAGTTGTCTGTTGGGTTCATTGGTTAAGGGACAGTATATTCCCTGGGAGGACTGGAGACATTAAGGGCGAAGACTGAAAAATGCTAGGAAAATCAAGATAATATTTCTGGTATTACTGTGTTACAGGTAAAGATTGCAGTTATCCTGGCATGGAGTCCAGAGATATCTCTTTAGAGCCATTAGTGTCTCAATCCCCTTGCTATTCAACAGGCTTGAGGGGGTCTTTGATGCTTTTCTGCTTTGGGCCATGAAAGAGGCTTTTCTGCATGTGATACAGTATAGTAGGTGAAGTTGGGGAGTAAATGATGAACACTAGCAGAAGAAGGGAACTGTTGAGGCTGTTTATGACTGCCCTCACTTGCCTGTGGGGTACGGGCTATTTTCCTAGCAACTAAGATAAAAATGGTCAGATCCATCAATATCTCCTGGCAACTGCAGTGGGAGTTTTGTCGGCCACCAATTCAGTGGTGAGGCACAGTTACTGACAGCATAACATAGGATCAGGATGTACAAAGGACTTTTGCCTGTGATTTTTGTTTTGCATGTTCCTGGGAAAAATCTTTTTTTTTAGGATTGCTTTTTACCTGGGGGAATTTTTCTACACATTTAATTTCTTTTAAAAATCTGGCTGTTCAGTGTGTACTTTGCATCCTTGCTGTTGGCTCAGTGCTAGTCCCGAATGTCAAGAGCAGACATTAAATATTATATTTGCTAAACAAAACTGACACATTCCTACTTTCACACAACGAAGTAGCGGCACTCCCAATGCTCCTGAGAGTTAAAAATGATCCATTTTATTGAGTGATATAATGACAGCCCTAGCTGAGCAGAGCAGTAATTATTATCTCTAGGAGGCCCAAGAGAACAATTTTTTAAAAGGAAAATACTGCTTTTTCTGTTTTTTTTTTTTTTTTAATTCTGGTATCAGCAGTTCAAGATTTGTCAGGCGTAACTAAAAATAGGAATAGCAGCCAGATGTGTTTCATGGGACAGATTGTGGAGGCCAATTGAAGTCAATGGGGTGGGATACAACCCAGTGTAATGGTATGAATATGTCTGTCTATTGACTTCACTGTATAGTAAAACCTGGCAGTGCTCAGCATGTGTATCACAGAGGTCTTCTGAGAAGTGGAAGGGACAGTGTTTAGTATGTAGTCAGGCTATCTGGGTAAGGGGTAAGGCAGTCTGGTAGATTCTGGATTTTCCTAAAGACAAATGGCCTGACTCCTGTACTCTTGTCAGTCTGCGTATATGGCAATGTAATATATAAAATTTGTTATAAAGCTAAGGAAAAGTTGAGAGGCAGCAAGTTCCTTAGGGCAGATACCTTTTCACATCAGGATGTATGAAGATGCATAAGTTTTGCTTACAAGGATGTTGCATGACCCATTCATCAGAACTTTTTGGTGCTCAGCTGACAAAGTAGCAAGTGCAAGCAAGATACTAGCAGCCAGGAGAGCAAAAAAGGCCATTCAGCTATTTTCTTATAATTTTAAACAAACAAAATCAAAAACAAGCCAGAATAAAGTCAGGAGACTTGAGTTCATTCTTTAGCTAAGAGATATTGCTGCATGTACCAGGTTTCCCCTTCTTACTAAGTTCTGAGTGTCCTCACTGATGTTATCGACTGAAGAATAGGACAGCACTGTGCAGCTCTTGACTTGTCAAGTGGTCATTGTACAAAGTTGGTGGTATGGTCTTTCCTGATGCCTTTAGATCACAAGTATTTGAACTCACTCCTAACATGATATAAATGGGAGGGAAGTGTCTGCATCCACAGTGGTTTTGTGCCAGCCAATATGCTAGGCTGTATTTAAGTTTTGTATTTTTCTGGGAGTAGAGAGTCCTTTAAAGACCTATGTAGGTGAAACATGATATAGTATATGAGCTCCTACATTATTTTCTCTATACAGTGGAAAAGCTAGAAAACTGTAGTGGTCAGATCCTCAGATTATGTAATTGGCCTTTCTGAATGAGCTTCCATAAAACTAAGCTCTTTTACAGTGAATTAACATCTGTCTCTATATTAGCATGTCCTGTATTACTTAGACATTCCTTCCTAAATTCAGCCTGTTGGCTTTTTACCCATTGTGGTTATTTTTGCCCTTTATCCTCAAAGACTGCTTTGTCTGAGAGCGAAGATCCAGGCAAATTCTTGGGAGTGAACTGCATGCCAGAGCTCAGGGTAGCATTATAAGTCAAACTGGACAAATGAAGCGCCGAGTGCTCCTTCGCCACTGTGGAAAATCTGCGTGATGACACAATTCCTTCGTCCGCTAGATTTACACAACATTAGAAACTCAAACCTGTTCCCAAGTTTTCAAGAGCTTGTTAGCTCTTAAAGCATCAAGAGCGCAACCTGATTTGCCAGTGGGAAGGCTTGGGGAAAGCAATGTGAAGCTCAGAGCTTCTTTCATCCGGCCTTTCAAAGTGAAGGAAATTAATGGGGCTAGGACTCTAAGGAGGGGGAAAAATACACGAGAGGGAAGCTTTGGCGCCGAAATGTAACTTTAATAAATAGAAGTGCTAATTCCTGGCAAAACAGAGTTAAATTAGTATGGAAACAATTAATGCCACTGTACCCATGAAATATAAGTTAAGATAGCTGATGTTCTAGGATAAAGTTCTTCATCAAGTATTGGTTTATTTTATTAGCATTCATACTGCTGTGTGGTGTGATTACTTCTGATGTCTTGTGACAAGCACAATGAGAAAATGCAGGGCCAAACTCAGACCCAGTGCTGGACCTGCTTACACGGCTCTGAATTTGGACCATAATGTAACACATGTGAAGGCATAAACCTTCGCTGGAGGAGCACAGATTCCACCTCAATCCCTGGCCCTCGTTGAGGTTATTCCCTACGTTCAGATTTATTGGTAAAGCACTGCTGAAACTTTGTCTCCCCTTTTAAAAATTGCCCTGCACATGATATGCTGAAAAGTCTGAGGTTCCTGTATTGTCTTAACTGTTCTTTATTGTGTGAACAGCCTGGTTTTGCTGACTAAAAAACCAAATGCTCTGCAGCCAGATGGTACTGATTCTTTACAGTTGTGTTCATACATCAGATGTAGATACTGTATTCCACTTCCCATTACATCTGAAAATGACTGGATCTAATTGACAATATGGCGTCCACATTGAGATATTTGCTTTGTGAAAACTGGCCGCTACTCAGAATTATTTTGTATTGTTAACTCTTGTACATTGCCCCTGCTGTTTGATCAGTCTGTTTCTCTTTGTTCTAAGCCATATGTGTTTTCAAAACTTATATACTTATATACTTTTCAAGGCCACTGATTGTCGCACAAAAGACGATAAATCTCTAGGGGATCTAACCGTATCCTGGATCATGCAACCTAATGAGAAAAATAACTTCAGAACGCTATGCTTTGGTGTTCTGATATTCTATCTCCTAGCTTTCAAACTGCAGACAGAAAAAAAAAAGAAAAGGATCCACTGTGATGAGGTATTAACTGCATGACTAGTAAGTCTAAAGTTTATATTCCCAACTGAGACTGTATTTAACAGGGGCACTTCCATTGCTCCTGCATTTCTCATCAGTTCTTTGGGCATGGTGGTAAATATCCATTCTGTTTGCAAGAGGAGAAAGAGTTCCCCCCCGCCAGCCCCCGAAGGCTTTTTGACCACAATCTCTGTGGAAAAAAATACAGGGAAAAGAACAATTATTTCTGACTCATAAATAACTGGCTGTATTTGAATAACAGTGAATGTACCCCAGGTTCACTTGTATCTAGATGCAACTATGATGCAGAGAAGACTTGAGGAAAGGAGTGGGGAGCAAAACACCTTAGATCCATGTGACTTGCAGAGTTGTCCTTTCCTCCCACCTCTGTAGTCTGGAGAAACTTGCAAACTGCAGCCTTGCAAAATGATGACACATGAGTTGCCCCAAACCGAATTAAGCAGGGGTTGACAGGGCCTAAGCTGAAATGAAGAAAGCAAAGTATTTTTGTTCCTTGTACATTCGGTTGAATATCACATGGGTCCCCAAAAGAGTAAATGGCTACCCTTTGATGGCTGTGAGTGAGCAAAGGCCTTGTTACCTAAGGAAAGAGCCTGCAGAAGAGCCCCACCAAAAATACAGCATCAAGGATAAATGTGCCCTGTCAGGGGCCAGGACCACTGCCCAGGAAGAGGGTAGAGGTCTGGGACACCGTAGTGAGCTAAATCTCCTGTGGTGTCAGCTGATGGTGCTTTGGCCAAAGGGAAAGGTGAAAGCTTTGTTCCTCCTCAGACCACAGATGCCCCATCCTGTCTTCCTCTGGGGTCTTCCAATCCATGTCACTGGCATGAAACACAAAACACTATACTGGCTGGCAACGGGGAAGATAAACACCAATGTGAAAAATGACTCTGCTCATGTTCAGACTGACAGTGAGAGCTCTCCTTCCCTGAAAGGAGACTGCTGGCTTTTTTTTAACCAGTTAAACTGATTTTAAACCATTGTAAATTCTGCTGATTTAAGTGAGAATGCTTCTGGCTTGTACCAAGGTAAAATTGGAGGTGAATTAGGTTCAGAGGAAAGGAAGGATAGGCTCATGAGTAATACACAGAAAAAGGCTCTGACTTGATCTTTCTCCATAAACTTGTGGATAATCAGACTCCCTCTGTGTGGGAGTTTTACAGATTTCTTTGAGAAATGAGATTTGGAAAAAATACCTTGTGCTCTGACTGGTTAAAAACAGTTTGCTTGCCCAAGGTGAACCAAAAAAAAGTACTTCTGAATTTAGACCTAGAAAAATATGTTAAATCTGATGTTGTGAAAGGCTTTACTGGCACAGGTAAAATTTGCTTTTTGGTGGTGCATTTGTGCACAAGCTGTTACTTTAGTAAGATGGTTTTCATTTAGAAACTGTTTCTGCACAAAGGATTTTCTAACAGTGCAATAAAACAATCTTGCCCATCCATCTTGAGCTGGAAAAACATATTTAACTTTTGTTAACTAGAAGCGTTTTAAAACTCCAGCTTAAAAATAGTTTGGTGATCTGAGTGAAGCTCCGGGTGAGAAGCAGTGAACCACGGTGACTCCAATATGGGCAGATTCCATCCTGGAAATAAATCTGAATAACTGTTCAAGGTATTCTTAGTGCCTCAAGATATTACGTGAGAATCTTGCATGCTTCTATATGTTTATCCTCATGTTACCCCTGGGAGAGAAGGGGGTTTGTTCAACAGAAAAGCCAAGGGACACAAAGTCACACAGGTAGTCTGCTCATTCAACCTGTCTCTTCAGAGTCCTGAGCTAGCACTGTACTCAGAGCTATCCAAATCACTAAACGGATCAAAAAACAAAAGTTGTGATTAAGAGATAATGGGATAGTATTCGGTGTCTTTGGCATTAAGACGGCATTATTGTGCATGGTGATTGCAAGAAAATCTTGACTGTAAATAGTTACATTATGGAAGAGATGACTCCTTGAGTTAAGAAACATAGGGAACACTTCAGCCAGATCTTTTTCCAGGACTAGCCATAATCAAATTCTTTTCTTTACTGTTTTTTGTAACCCCACTAATTGAGATCACCCAAAATGTTACCATTAGCTAAAGTCAACATCAATTAAAAATCCCATTCATATTCCCTATGAAAACACATGGCCTTCAAAAGTGTTTGATTTTCATCAGACCTTCTCATCTGTTTGTCATTGAAAGTTCAGGCCATTTTCCATATTTCTATCAAATGCTGCCTCACATGGAAGTCTGGCAATTGAGATTGCAAAATAACTTTTTTGAAGTTATAAATAATCTAATATTTGCCTGAAGTTGACCTGTCTATACAATAATATACAAATTAATGTTTGAAGCTGAGGGGCATACGGTGCTCAATTACTGCCTTATTAGTTAAAGGAAGGGTTGCACTTGTACTGTAACAGCACTCATGGTCATTCACATTAACACAGGTTTGGCCTTTGAGGTAGGAGGGGGTCTGAGAGGGAAATGAGGCAGGATCTGTAATACTGGCAGCTCTTCTAGATAAGGTTTTTGGCTCTGATGTCAGTCCTGAGTGCATTTCTTTTTTTTTTTTTTTAAAAAAAATCAACACGCAAATGCTTTTTTTGCTGTGATTGCTTTTACACTGTCACATTAGTTCCTTCAAAGTCCAATCACATTAAAATATAGGCTGCGATGCTAATTTGCAGTGTGAGGTTCTGCAGGTTGTTGCAACACTTTATGGCTCCCCTTGCCCTATCTGAAAACCAAGGCCAGGCCCACATAGCTCGTACTGAAATTTCCCCAAGTATCTTGTTCCATATTCTGTAGTTAATTTTGATCTCAGTGGCTACGTTTATACTGCTGTGCAGGAAGATCTTTGGCTCTGGACTTAGACTCAGACTCATACCTGCTCAGCCACACTCCTCGTTTGCTGAAGTAGGGCTGGTTTGGGGCTATTCAGCTGATAAGCTCGATAGTTGGAGAGCCTGGGTTGCCTCCTATCCACTGGGTTGCAGTGCAGACCAGCCCTACTGTCCTGGCCTAGGATCTGCAAATGCTGCCCCAGAGCCCTGCAGGTGCCTGCTTTCCCCTCCCTTTAGTCAGCAGAGGGACCCCGTTTCATCTTCGGCTAGAGGTGAGCTAGGAGTTGGGGAGTAATTTCAAACTGCTTACAAAGACATGACGGACATTAGGTCCCAGATCTCAGGAGCTGTTTGGATGTCAGGTCACTCCGAGGACTGAGCAGCTCAGGTACAACAAAGATATCATAATTACGAGTATTTGAGCATGAAGATGCTATTCATTGTGAGTAAAAGTTGTGACCGTATCTGCTAATTAAATTGAACCTTGAATGACCACGTAAGCACTCCAGTTGTCATTGTGCTTCCACTTCATGAATTGCATTTCAAGTTACGTTTGCGACTTCTGTAATGGCAATCAGGTTACTGGGACCGCAATCTTGCCAATGCGTGCACTCTGCCTTAACACATGGAAGTACCCACAGTGGGTTTAGTGCGCCTCTTACTTGCATAGGTTTGTTCACGCAGCCAAGCACTTGCAGGAATGGGTTCTCAGGGAGCAATTCTACATCACATATTGGAAAGTACCTAGTGCTACCCTTGCAGTCACTGCCGCTGCAGACTCTGCAACAGTTTCAGGTCTCCTGCGCACTGTCATTTGGGAAAATCGTTTTGGCATAGAGCCGAAGAGGTCACTGAAGCCACTTTAAAATGTGCTTTTGTGTTGTGGTACTTCAGTGACTGACATTCATATCTCTGGCCAGAAAGCTGTGGATCCAGGTTGCACCCAAGGAATTGGGCCTATGTTTATAGCTAAGTGCACTGATCCTAGGAAATGGTGTGTTTTTTGAAAACACCATTTGGGAAAGACACCTGTAGGTACTGGCCATTTTTCTTCCATTTCAAACTATCACACTCTTTTGATTTTGAGAGTAATCCATAAGGAATGTTTTGTTTCAGAAAAGACCGCTAAAGAACCGCAGAATCACTATTTCCAGGAGCAGACACCAATGGTCTATAAACTAAGAGAACTAGAGTCTATTCACGCCAAGAAATATGTAGTCCTGTCCTTTCGCTCTTGAAATTTGAAGCTGTACGCCTTAAAAACATGGTGTACATGGTTTACTTTACTAAGGTTTTTAGGGAGCAGATCTGTCCACATTTTTCAGTATTCAGTGTTCGGACATGCATGCTTAGTATTTTTTCTAAAATTTGTATATACATTTAAAGCTGCAGCTGGTCTGCAAGTAGTGTTGTATACTTGGTAGGATCTATATAAGAATTTAACACAAAGTTTTTAGTTCCCTAAAATATCAAAAATATTAGCAAACATAGAAGTTTAGAAGTACTACATTTTGTACTCTTTGCACATGCCTTCTCATGTTTGAACCCTTTGAGTTAATCTTTTTCCATACTTTTCTCTCAAACAATGAGGATTAGAAGGTAATCAGTCTTCCTTAAACGAAAGTAGTGCAATCACATGACCTCCAAAAGTGGATATTTACAGAAGAGCAGCAGATACCACAAACCTTATGACAATAAACATGAGAATTGATAACAATAAATTTCTTTGACCTAGCGTCGGTAATTTAAAGCCACATGTTTGTAGTGTATATAAGTCAGAAATAGGTGGATGAACAGGCAGAGAACTCCACAAAGCACTTTGCTGACCACCTGCTGTTCTGGGAATCCTGGCTGACAAACATGGCCATCCCCGTCTGTAGATAGGGACTTATAATTAATTACCTGTGACATTGATAAATTTCTTTTAGGATCTTCTCTTAATTCAGTGGCACATGTGCATCTAGTTCTGCTTTACCTCTTCCAGCATTAAGAGTCTATTTATGGACTCAGATCCATAATTAAGTGTTTCATCTACGAAAAGAATGGTTCCCAGGAAAATGTGAGCTCTATTTCTGCACCCGTATTAGGCTTTGTCAGACATTACAGAGAGATTTGTTCATGTTGGCCTGCTGCTGCTGGCTTTTCAGATAATCCTTTGTATTACCTTTCCAGTGCATGTAGATAATTTAATTTAACATTTTTCTAAATGCCTGCATGCAGGAAAGCTAACCTTATATGAGCATAATTAGAATTATTTATATACTGTAAAAATTTAACTGAATCAGAATTACTGGAAAATGTGATTTTTTTTTAAAGAATACATTTTGCTGCAATTGAATTAAGTTAAAGCCTTAATTATTTTTCAGCTCTTGCCTTATGCTAACCTTCTCCCACTTGGTCATATCAGTTGCTTTACTGTATATAAAGTTCACTTTGGCTGAGATGGCTATCCTCTTTATAGCTTCATTTTAATAGGTTGTTACTCCAGAGCCCAAAAGTTCTAATAAATTGCGTTAACAGGCTTAAACACTCATGTGAATAATGTCTTCAGTTTACTGATACTAATGTGGACTTCCATTTAGATAACTATGAAGTAAACAGAATCACTGTCTTCTAGATGCCATTTATACCATTAGCCACTGCAATCTGGCTTGCTTGGGAGATAAATGTGATCATTGACGAGCAATTAGGAAACAGTTTTGTGGAGCTCTGTGCTTTACGTTACAGGCTGGTGGGGCAGAGAAGCAGCCTGTGTCCTGAAGGTCAGAACACGTTACAGGGAGATGAGCTTGCAGTGGGGCGAGGAGGGAATGAGCACGTTTTTAATTAACGTATTTCAGTGGCATGGGATAGAGAGGGGGGAGGAGGCTGTTCTTTGGTGATGCAAGATTGATGACACTTGACCACAGGCATTTTGATGCCTGAAGCCTGTTATATCATTTTAAAAAGTACTGTTCACAGGTCTTGACTTCAAGTAAAAGAAAAGTTATGGTGGTAATCTGGCTTTTGGTGTGTTCCAACGTCTGCATCAAGGACAAAGAAAGAAACAAATAAAACCCTCAGGACTGCTTGTTTGGTAATTTATTGTATTTTTAAGTTGAATAAGTATGGAAGTATTACGGGCAGAAATGTGATGAGTGGTCATCCTCTACTTTAGGAAGGAAGAAAACAGAGAGGGATAAAATAGTTTCAAAGCCGGCAGTTGCTGCTCTGCATAGAAATGTAAATGACTGGTTTAATGCCACACTCAAAACAGTGAAAGGCTTGAAATAAAACAAGATCACCCTGTCTTTTGCTCTGGTTTTGGATCAAGCCAAACCTGGGCTATGAACCTTCAAGAGTCTGGGAAAATATTTTTGTTGAGGGACTTAAATGCACAATGCAGTTTTCTATTAGGCTTTTGTTATGTCTTCCTTGAAATTGCATCTCTTCTCACGTAATCTCCTGAGGTTTTTGGGTGGCATTTGCCATTGTTGCCTGGAAGTACATGGATCTCGACATGAATCATAGTCCAGCCTCTTTTGAGGAGCTCTTTTCTGGGAGACAAACTGCTGAGTTTTGCCTGTTTTTTTCCCACAGTGCTGTTCAAGCCTCACGCTTGAACCTTGGATTCAGTCTCGTGAGTGGCCGTGCAGCTGTCAGGCTGGCCTCTTTGCCTGGTTGGATTTAAACAGTGATCCTGCATCCCAGGAAATTTGTAGCATTTGACGACTCATCTACAGGTTGGCTAGACAAAAATGAAAAGCAAGTACAGCAGCCTATTTGCAGAATAAGTGACTCATTGCACTGAATGTTGTAGCAGGCAGCAATCCTTTGACTTACATAAACGGAAGAAATGGGACAACTGGGCCAGCTTGAAGTTTGGAGTGCAGTGCCAATAACAAGCCTGCCTTCTCTGAAACCAGATCCTGCCCTGGCCCTGATTAATTACTCAGGAGTTGTTCACACAACCAAATTCCTGCTGTCAGTGGGTCCTGCGCTGCCTTTCAGGCCTGCCAATGAAAATAGAGCAGTTATAATCCTTGTGAATTATCCCTGTGGCTGGACGTAGTGTCCTATCAAATGATTATCATGTGATAGGGCTCCTAGTGCTTGCCAGCTTCTCTGGTTCCCCTGATTAAATATTAATATACTTTTAACATTTAAGGTTATTATTCTTGTATGCTGTACTTTAGGCATATCTGTCTCTGCAGCCACCATGAACTTTATGGAGCTGAAATAACCTGCATAGGAGAACAGATCTTTGTCTTCCAAGACAGACTTATAATAAATGGCCTTAGTTGAATCATTATGCTAAGTAACTAACAGTGCTTTAAATACACTAACATGGGCCAAAGTAAGTGTAATGTGGTATGAAGTACATGGCTTTTCCCAGAAGAATTGTTTCTTTTATCTCTTTTAAGTTAGTAAGTAGAGACTGGGGACCTGCTGTAGGCCTGGCTTGCATGTTAACTTGTAATGAGCAGCGTTCGGCAGCTGTACCCTGGCAGCATGGGGGCTGTCTTCAGCCTGCCAGGCACGAGAACTGAAAGGCAGAGAGAGACACCCTCGAAATATGTAGGGAAGCAAGGAGTTAGATCCACTTGAATGATGCAGTAGTTGATATCCAGCAAATATATTCTGAGGTCCAATTCCAGGCTTTCCAAAATCTCCTCTCCTTCCTTTCCTCTCCAGAATTCTTTGAGTGACTCAGAATCCTTAGGACAAATAAAGCAGATTTATTTTGGTTCTGTTATAGTGCTTGAACTTACAAAGTTCACTCTTTTGAGTTTTCTTCCTTAAAAGGGTGAAAGACACATTCCTCCCCCACCCCTCCCCCCCAAAAAAAGAGGATTGAGATGGTCATTTCTGATAATCACCTGCTTCCAAGAGCTTGGATGAAAATGAAGAACAAAATACAAGCATTAGGAGACTTACAGTAAAACCTGCTAGTTGGCAGCCTTTTTTTTTTTTTTTTTTAAATGAGTGAGTGATTCCAAGCTTTTTCTCGGCATGGAACTTCTTCAAGATAGTGGCTCCTTGCACAGAGGTGTTTGGCTGTGTGCATTTTAGCACTTGCCAGTTTTTTGGGAAAACATATCAGATTCCTTAATGTATGAAATTCCCCAGGGAGTACCAGAAGAGCGGTCTTAAAGTGGCACTGTTCTGCTAGTTACTAAGGCCAACTGTTGTCTGACTGAATTGTCTGTGGTAATGCACTCCCTCTGCCTCCTCTCCAGTTTTAATTCTAATGCTAACAGAGCACACTGTGATTATGCTAACAGTTCTAGCTTTGCTACATAAGGACATATGTGAGGGGTGCTGCTTTTCTTAATTGGTTCATCCTAGTCTTGCTGGTCCATGTACAGTAGTTGTAGATTTTATTCTTCCTGTGAAGAAAGGCCAGCATAGTTGGCATTGCTACGGGAAGTGTTACAGGGACAGATAGCAAAGGAAAAATTAACGGCTTTAGCTTTCAATTGTTACTGTCCAGCTAAGGCTCTGATATGGCCATCATGAAACGGCAATTGAGCACCTCAGGGTCATTAATTTATCCTCACAACCTATTTATTGTGTAGAGGAGCCCAGTATATGGGCAGAGAATTGAAGTGCGGAGAGTCAAAGTGAGTTGCCCAAGGTTACTCCAAAAAGCCATGGCAGAGAAAGGGTTGAACATCTACCCGGTGCCAGTCAAGGCCCCATCACCGAGGCCTCCTGCTGCTGTCTGGGAACATGCTAGACATCAGGCTTGTCAGCAAAACCATCATTTCTGAGCGCAGAAGACAGTTTCTCCCTGAGAAAGTGAAGCTGTGATTAAACTTTAGGGTAGAGAAAAGCTGCTGCTTTCCTCAAAATAGAGAAACCAAAAGACAGTGAGTCTTTACTACAGAAATCTGGCTAAGACGTAGTTTTTTTTCACTTTCAGTAAAATGATGAAATCATATTTTTGTAGAGTATTACATATGTGATTGAATGTCACTAGTGACTGTATGTACCTCTGACAAGAGTAAACATTGTTAACGCAAGTCTGTTTCTATTATAGTGTTAATTTTGAATCCAGTTATCAAAAATAACCTCACCATGATTGGACACATCTGCCTACACTGAGCTGTTTTTATGCAAACTAGATGAAGCCCAGACTCTAATATGTGGCACTGATAAAATACTGAATCTCTGCAACAGTGTAATTTCGCTGCAGAGGATAAGTCTTTGCCAAAAGAAAAAAAGTGGTGTGTACTATGTGGAAACACATGCTTTTGGGACTCATTCTGCACCTGTGTGCATGGGCACGGGGAAGGGGAAAGGGCACAGCTGCAAGGTGGTTTTACATGAAGCAGGGCTGAGGTATGCCACCAAGACCTTGGTGTCTGTGCTTTTCATAGGTGCAAGTTGCATGCACACAATCGCTTCATCCTTCAAGGGGCACAGCACTGACTTTACACGCAGGAGACCTGGCTTCTCTTCCTAGTTTTGGCACTGACCTATCCCCCCGCCCCTGGCATGTCCTTTTGCTTTCTGTAGATGATTCATCCCACCTGTGACATGGCGATGATCAGTGTAGAAGCAAAATTTTGGTGAGGGAGGGAGAGAGGGAATGGAAGGTAGGGTTGGTGCATATAGGAGGAGCGTTTCCTTATGCCATAATGTGATACAAAGCGCTTGCTGCATCGTGGGATGCTAATGCAGTAGGGCTAGTCCCCTTTGGTGTCTGTCCTGTGGTATAGCTCATCGTGGTAGCAGTCCCTTATCCAGATTTATAGAGCACCTTGAGATCTGGGACTTGGGATACCGTATGTAAAATGTATGTGATGAGGATTATTGAGAACACTGTGAAAACCCTGTCTTGAGGGTGTTATTACACATATGAGCTCTTTTTGGGCCGATACCTATAAATAGCGATTGTCCTGACCCTCAGAATTAACACTGATCTTTGCAATATTGAGATGCGACGTGGCAACTGAAATTAGAGCTTTGATGTTACAACTCAGTTGTGTTGTTTTTGTAGCAGTTTAAACCAGATGATTGTTAACAAAATAACTGTTTGTTACAGGTTTTGTGTATAAGTTGCTTTTCTGTTTCTTAATGTTAGTTGAGGACATAAAAATGAGAAGCCAAAATATAGGTATTTATTTGATTGACAGTAATGGCTCTGAGAGAGCCGTTTAAATATTATTTACATATTATTTGAAGCCATAATAAGCTATCTTGTCAATCCGCTGCATGGCATTGTTATTAAATGGGTCTCCGACACGGTAGCTCATAATGGAGTTATGCAAATTAAGCACATTTTAAAAACTTTTGTAAGAACATTACTGTACAAGCAGGGTAGCCACGTTTTCAACATCAGTGACTCTGTCATTTTAAATTTGAAATCTACCGTCTGTGTATGTGGTTAATGTCTCTGCAAAGCTCTCTAACAAGGGCCAGACTCGGTGAATGCTGAATGTGTATTTAACCAAATACTTAGCACATAGGACTTCTGCTTATGTTGCTTTACTGAGCTAAGACTAGAACCCTCAAATACCTTGGTAGGTTGATAACTAATGAAAATATATTTTCTCCTCCCCTGAAAAACCTTGTCTCCAAGACACACTATGTATGTTGGGATTGATAAAACTTGGATGAAAATGGGGGGTGGGGAGCAGGGGCTTGACAAGGAAATGCTGGCAAGCTGTAAGTGCATGTAATGGCAGCAAATGACATTTTTCTGTAAGCGGCCTCTGAGTATGTAGTTCTACATCAGTAAATACCCGTATAGCCAGATGATTTGTTCAGCTGGCAATGTGGTTTTGGAGAAAATGACTGTGCTTCAAGGCTGGTGCTCAGCTTCCTCAATAAGATGCTGAGCATTAAGGTGGCACAGTGTTAGGTCTTGTGTAAACACAAGAAAGACCTGGGTTCAGATAATACAGGATTTTTGACCTCCTTTTACTGTGCAAAACACTGAAAGCCACCTGGCTGGCAGGAATACAACTCCAGGAAAATCCAGTTCAGAGCTGTATAATCAAAGTTAAAAAGGGCAGATTGATACTATTCCTGAGTGTTTGATGAGAATGAGGCCTCCCAAACACAGAGTGCAGTGTGGCTGCTCTTCTGGGTAAGAACATCAATGGTCAAGAAGCAAAGAGGAAGCCAAACTGCTGTGCAAAGGTTTATATTCTTTGCTTGAAAAGCTTGGCACGTCCAGTGTGCGGAGTTTGAAGAACTGGAGGCCTTCTCCCTGAAAAAATCTCTTTGTGATATTGCAGAATTTTGAAGGAAAAGTGGAGCTGTTTTTCAGAAGTATCCTTCTAAGCTTCAGAGTAAAACTTTTCTTGCAGATTTTAATGTCAGGGTTGGAGGAGTGTAGGACTGAGTTCCGCCAGAGGCTGAGGAGCTATTCCAACCTATCTTTTCACTATACAGAAGACGGTTTACCAAAGGCTTCATAGGAGCCAACAAGACCTTCCTCTAGTATGTCACTCGAAAAATGATGACAGTCATAAAATTATTATGCAGAGTTTTCTCTGAGTCCTGGATTAAGTCTCTGAAAAATAGTCTCTCTATGTGCCATGGCTGTTCAAGGTTTGTAGGACACATTTTCTGTTTGTTTTGTCATTTGGGGTTGCTCAGCAGAGACATGGCATGTGTGTGAGAGCTGAATCTCCCTCTTTCTGCCGCTGCTTCTCCTTCTCTTTTATGAGCGCACATATTTGTGCACATGCACACATGACTGCCTGAAAAAGTGTTGGGAATAGCCTTACTGGCCTAGCCAACATGCTGTCAGCACCATCTGAAGCCAAACTTGCTTAGATTTTTTTTTGGCTGTAAAGACTCCTGAAATATAGAAGAAAGCTAAAAATGTATTTTGATGAAGGGAGGATGCATTCTTTCATTGCAGCCATCCCATGAGGTTTGGCCAGTTCATCAAGATAGGTTTATGAGAGGGGCTCCTGAAAGCTGCTGCCAAAAGAGCAGCTTTGGAGTGTCGAACAAGATCTAGATAAAGCCGCCTCACTATGTCAGCTGCACAGTCTGACAGGCGCTGATATCATGGGGGAATCGGAGGGCCTGATACCCACACCTTACTGCTGCCTCGCACTGACTCCAAGTGTTCGCTCATGAGGCTAAAGCCCTGTACCTCAGGGAGCCTCTGCTCCCTTCAGGATGTACTGATGTAACTTCCATTTGTGTTGATGAGAGCACCATGAAGATCCAGTATCCTCAGGATTTTGTGAGTATTTGAATTTAAAAGACACCTGGTTCTGTTTTACTCCCCAGCTGAAGCTTGGCTGCTCAGAAATAAAGCAGTAACCAAAGTGTATGGTGCATAAAAAGACCTCCAAAAACAAACAAAAAACCCTTATTTGACATTGCTTTTGAATTACTTCCTGCCCTTACAACCTCCTTTTGATTTCCAATTCAGGTCTGCCAAAAGCCTTGGATTCCAATCAAGGGAGTTCGCACAGCATTAATACTCAGATAAATAAATGCAACAGGCAATCAAGCTGCTGTGAGCTAATGGCAGGACACTTGAAAGTGCTGTATTTCAGAGAATGGTGTCGGTTTCAGAAAGGCATGCAAACCGGTTTAATCAAATGTTACATTTTATTAAATTCCTGACCATTGGGAAGGAGATTGCATGGGAGAATTTAAAAGATTGGGAGTTTCTGGCTTTATTTCTGCACTGCTGATAAGCAGTAATTTTTGCAGAAGGGGAAGAAGTAATCCTCTGCAATAAAACCATTTTCATAATACCATGGGAATGAGTTATTGCTGGAGGTAAGGCACAGTTTCTAATGGCTGCCTAAGCTTTCATCTCTATCTTTCATGGGCTAGTCAGACATTTTTATAGTGCTGACACAAAAAGAGAGCATTTATGTTGCTTCCATTCTCCATCTGTCAACAGTTAGGTTAAAGTGCCACTACAGGAATACTTTTGATCTGATTTCCATTCCAATGTGGTTCATCAATATACAGTATTTGAACCATGCAAACTCTCAGGGTCCTAATCACATAATTTTTATGCACCATTAATGGCTAGTGAATAGGAAACAAAAGTATGTCTTTTTAATGTGAAGAAGGGTGAGGGCAGTACTTTCTTTTATTCTGAATTTCTTTGATGCACCTCCCTTACAGTCTTCTAAAGTATCATGAATTGGTTTTGAGTGAATAGTGTGAAAAGTCAGACTGTGTTAGGCCAGACAGTAAAGGGACTTTTGTTTTGCTTGTATGAGATATATCCATAAACACTAACAATTGATTCAAATTTGTGCATGAGGAAGGAGCCAAAGGTAAAGAGAGAAGCCTTATAATAAACATTCTAATCCTTGTTTTACTTATGATTCCTTTCAGCTGTTGAATCTTGTTTTATTACTGGTGTAAACCACAGAAGTGTTACTTTGCAGAAGGACTTGCAAACCTCTGTGAACAAAACTCTTACTGACTTGCTCTGTGCTTCCAAGGCTGGGTAGGGTAGATAGATTTGCAGCAAATTAAGGCAGACTGCAAGGTGGACAGATTTCCTATTTCTATCCAATGACACTGTGAAAAAGTGCTGGTTTTGTGAGTATCTGGAAAGGTATAAACCGCAGAGAGCAAGACTAGAAGGGCAAGAAATATGACCTCCCTTTTTAAGATATGTTTTCTGGGCTTCTTTCTAGGATCTTTCTTGTGAATTTCTTATGATATTCTCTGGTTGGTCCTTACCTTTCTTGTAGAGTAGTACCCAAAACCTGATGCAGTACCCCAGCTTCTTTTACTGGTGATGAGTAGAACAGAAAGATTATTCTAAATCACTTCATTGTATCCTGCTATGCAAGACAGTATGTGGCAAAAAATATTCCCTCTGTGCTGAGGAAGAGGTGGATGAGAAAAAAAGGTTAAGCTTTTTTTTTGGGGGGGGAAGGGGAACTGTTTGTAAAGGAATTTTCTTCCAAGTACCCCTGTCCCTTGGGTAAGCAATATTCACATAGTGTAAATTTCTTTCAGCTTTCTCTCAGGTTTCCAGCGCCTCATTTTTCTCCAACTAATATAGTGCAGTTCATATACTATGTTTTATGGGTGACCAGTTTCCAGAGGAGGGTAGGTGTGCAAGATCAGGCAACCATGAAACATAGGTTCTATGGAGTACTCACTGCAGGGGACAAGGAGTGTTCAGTCCCTTTCGTGTCACAGTCGGATGAGACTTTCGCACTAGAGGAGTGTTTGTAAAGATCCAGAGGCGATATTGCTTGATCTGTTTGAAGTTTTCAGTTTGTTGGCTGAGATTCCTGGCTTCTGGAAACTTTATGTTATGTTTCCTAGCAATCCTGAGGATGCTTGTGGCCACAGGAGTGGGTGTTGTAACACTCTCGCTCTGCATCTGACTCAAACTACACTGTTAATTATTAAATGGGGTATTATGGTGCATGTGTATACAGATGTAAAGTACTGTACCTTGGCTTCACATAAATAAAAGACTTTTTTGCCTAAACAAAGCATATTGTGTTGCATTTCTTGCTGTTGAAGTCTGTGTATTTGTATAATTAGGACTGTCCAGCTGGTGCATGTGATTGTGTTTCTGAGCTCTTACGCAAATGAGATCTCAGTCTGAAATTTCACGGAATTAAGAGATCAAACCCAAATCCAAAATTCCTTGGATTTTGGTTTTCATGTACAATGCTTTGGCTCAGTTTGTACAGTGATAGGGTGATGCAAAGGGTCAAAACTTCTTAAAAGTGCAGCTATTTTTGCGGGGTTTTAGGAGTTTGAGTTGTGCGTGTGTTTGCAGGTCTGATCCCAAAACTTTCTTTCATGCAGATGAGAACCTTCTGTTCCGTCAGCTAATCTTTCACTATTCCTATTAAGGTGCTATTGGAAACAGGAAAAAAAACCATGAATATTACACCCGTTTTATTCACATCTACTACTTGCTTTCTCTTAGCTGTGCTTCTTCAGCGTTCTTCTCATATTGTTGTCCACCCTCTGTTACCTCCCAAAACGATGAATAATGGAATGCTCTACACTGTTTTTGATCTCTTGGTTTTTCCTCTTAGTTCCTGATTATTTTAATTCTCCCAGACCCTTTTTCATATCCTTTCCTCATCTGCCTCTAATTTACAGTATATCATTTCTCCTGCTCCGACCCCTCATTTCCATTCCTGTAACGTTCCTTGTTCTTTCTTGGAGTCTGGGCTGAGCACATAGACCAGTTAAATGAAAATATACTTTTCAAATTTTAGTAGCCTAATTATTTTATTTTAAATGAAGCTGAGACATCAATCAGACTGTTCTCTAAATCCCAGTCACATCAGCAGCTAAATGAAAATATCAGTTATTCTCTCCCATTCCCAGTCCACTTGCCTTTAAATGATATTATCACAGCAAATATTAGGAGTTTAGACATGTCCATAGTCTTTTGTTGAAAAGCTCTTGCAAACAAGGCAAGGGAGATGCATCTGAAATCTTGATATCTCAAGAAACAGTGTTAACAGTGGGACTGGCACATGTGAGTGTTCAGACAGGAGACTGTCAGATCCCGTGAGGTTGAAAGTGAGAAATATTTGAAGGACAAAGAGCAAATCATAGAAATGGCAAGTTGCGAAAAAGGAGTTTTGCAGGCTGAGCTGTTCAGGGTCCCGGGGCCACTTCTCAGCTTCTTGGCTCCAGCCGGAGATTTCTGACGAGACTCACAGGTTTTGAGCACATCCAGTAATTGGATCTTGTCCTCTCCGACATCTTCAGATTTTTCCAAAGCTGTGAGTGCGCAGAGCTGCCAGTGACTTTAATTAGAGCTGTGGATGCTCAACTTTGCAGAAAAGTGGATCCAAAGTGTCTCAGGTTACTTAAAATCTGTGTGGCCACACTGGAAGTATTCGCCTTTTGGGGCTTTATAAAAAAACCTCCCTCTTTGTTTTTCATTCTTGCTAACCAAGAGAGATACTACAGAAGCTGAGAGTTATCTAGGTGAAAAAAACATATTCAGGAGATGGAAATATAGCTTATAATGCTGCTCAGAGGCCTTACCTGAGCCTGAAGGTCCTTTGTTTCGACTCACTGCAAAAGTGTACAGAGGATATTCACACACCGTTTGATCTCAGGCTTCTCATTTAAGGCAAATCTCCGGTGGGTCCCTCTATGGCCAGTGGGGAGGGATGCTCCTCTGGGGGTGGTCTTGTGCTAAGTCAGGGATGTTGTCAGAATTGGCTTGTTCTGATTATTTTTACTGTTCCCAAGCCCTCTTTCATATCCTTTTCCTCATCTGTCTCTAGTTTGCAGCATAACATTTCTTCCTCTCTGACCTGCATTTTCTGTAACCATAAGCATAGAGGAAGGCGCGAACACTAATATAAGCACTTCAGTAATGCCCTCCATATAGTGAAAGACAATGTAAGCTGAAGAGTCAAGATAAGGGTTGGACAGTGGGTGTAGTGGGTTTACGGAATGGGGGAGAGGATGAAGTAACTTACCATCAGTCAGTTGCCGAGTTAGAGCGTCTCCCTAAGCCTATACCCTGCTTTTTTCCAGTAGGCTATGCTCTCTTTCCCTATAAATTCATGCCTTATTGACAGCATGTACCCATAGCCAGCCTTACATTAGGGATCCATTTCTATTTTTCCTCTGAGCAGGTTAATTTTTCACTTACCATGAAATAGACCAAAAAGGTCTGAAGTTTTTATTGCTTCTGTTTCTCTTTTAATATGTTGTTATTTCTTTTTTATTTTTCCTCTTTTTTTTCACCTGTTAAACTCCAAGGGGATGAAGACACATGAGAGGAAATGTTATGAGCTTTATCAAAGTTCTGTCTAATAATAATGAAATCTGCAATGGGCTTCTAAAGGACACAGATCAGAACCACTTACCATAATGGCACTACAAAGTAATGAAGATTCAAGTGGTTCTTATTAGATATGAAGCTATCTAATACCCTATTGCTAGAGGAAAGTTGGTAATTGATGCTGGGAAAGCTTTGCTTCTAATTTTTGTTTCAAATCCAGGCAAAGCAGCTTGAAGTCTGAGTTGTTTAGATTTGTGGGACTCCAGGTGTGCATGCTGGGGCTCTCACTCCCATTAAATCTTTAAATAAAGGTTCTAATAAATTTCCATTAAAATAAGTAGTAACCACATTTAATGACCAGTTTGTTTGAGTGTTAACAGCCTGTTAGCTAACAAACTCGTCATTAACTGGTGCTAACTTCTGCTTTCTTGTTTAAATAATCCCTTAACATCAGCCCTATTTATATTAGGGTGCTCATGTAAAGCATTTCCTCTTTTTCAATTTTCAGCTGAGATTGTTATTATCCAGTTTGGTCCTTTCTTCTCTGATTGTTCCATTTTCTCCTACTGGTGTTTTTGTGTCTGTGTGTTAGGATAGCAGAGTTTTATTTTCTCCTGTATTTTTTCCAAACTTATCTTAAAAATCTCTGTTCAATGAACTAGGTGACAAATCTCTGGAGGTAAATTCAACTACAGAACATAAAACTCACAAATCACTGAAGCTATGGGCTACATCCTGACCATTATAGAATTCAAATGAGCTTGGGGAACCCATTTGTGTGCTGTTAGAGGAAGCAGAAGTCATGTCCCTGGTCTCACAGAGATACAAATACGTTTCTGCAGCTCCAACAGGATGACTTATGTGCAAACTTAGATCACATTTGCAGAATCTGGATTGTGTGTATTGTAGGCCTAATTTGGCTGTAGCATTTATTTTTATACCATAAGCTCTTCTGGCTTAATCCTGTAGAAGGAAAGAGAGAGTCAGTTCAATTCAAATAAAACCATAAACTTTGGCCAACATTCAAACTAAACGTGAAATCAGCCACTCTTAAGGTGGTCAGGTGAAGGAGAAAAAAAGAGTGGAAAATAAAGGGAAAGAGTCAGTTGTTAAAATTATTTTCTATATTTCCTCTCTCTCAGTGATTCCGGCCATATTAAAATTGAAACCTAGGGGTAGGCAGGACCTCAGGAAGTCATCTAGTATGTCTCCTTACCCCAGAGCAGGATCAGCTAAGCCCATGTCCCAGCTGGCATGTCTGTCTAGCCTCTTCTTGAAAGAGGCAGCTGCCCTGTAGCTTTCCTGGGCCTTCTGTTCTTGTGCTTTGCTCTTCTTATTTCTGTAAATGCCAATGCAAATTTTTCTTGCTGCAATATATTATCCTGTTGTTATCCTGTTCCAAAGATATAGAAACAAATTATTCCTCCTTCTTGGCTATAACATGTTATGGACTTGACGATGTCGTCATATCTCCCTCGAGTCTTCTGCTCTTTAGGCTAAATAGTCCCAAATCTTTGTTATTCCTTTAGGCTCTCTCCAGTTGGTCTACATCTTTTTTGAGATACAGGGCTCAAAACTGGTTTCAGTATCCAGCTAAGATCTAACCAGAAAGATTGTTGCAGGTATCATAGAAGTTATATTTCTGTTTATTCATCCCAGTACAAAGTTTTCTTTTTTCCAGGGCATAGCCTGTCTTGTTCGGGATCAGCTGTAGCCCTCCGATGCTTCTTTGAAGATCTGCTACCCAACAGTTGATCACTGTCTTTTATGTTTGTGGTTAATTATTCCTGCCTATCTTGTACTTGTCCTGTTGATTTTCATCTTTTTTTTTTCGTGATGTCAGGCAGGTATAAGGGGACCTATAATCCTGAAATTCCCATTGCAGCTTGGCAGGTGCAAAAAAAAGTGAGTTGTTCAGATAAGCATGCATAAAAGTGTGTACTTCCTATAACAAACAATCTTGAGCAGTTTAGTGTCATTCATTGCAGTTTTTAAAACTTAGTTACTGCCTCTGTCATTAGCTAATAAAATAGGCTGTAAAGCTTTCTCTACATTCTGTAGGCCAAAACAGAGGCTACGTCTGTTGTTTCGTTTCATTATGCTTTCCTGATTGAGGCATCTGTCCACGTGTTCATCTGTGTGCGAGTCCCTCCCTAATAACTTTTGAGCCTATTACCCCATTAATTTGACATAGAGGTGGAGGCCTCCAAGGGAATGACACTTCTGGGAGCTTGAGGAAAACTTGAGCAGACAGAGGAAAGGGAACCAGTGTTGTTCCCTGCCTGACCAAAGGGACTGTACTAGCCGTGCAGCGTGCGCTGCCTCGTGCCTGCCTGTCAGGCAGGACACCTGGAAAGACTCTACGGGAGACCTGTGTCGGGTGAGGAAAAGTGGGGGTATCGTGGTGGCTGTGGGCCTCTAGGGGTTTTGTTCAGGTGCTGAAAGGACCTTTCAGGCTTTGGTCGGGTAGTTGGGTTTTGTGTCATCTTCACAAAGTGTGTATAGACACTCATGTAGATAGCTCTACGATGGAGAGAAATGTTCGGTTAAAAATGACCACTTCTAAACATACAGTGTAATTTTTTTGTAGTCAAAACTCATCTTCAGCTGGGTATTTCTGCACACTACTGGGCCACAGAATAGAGGAGTGAGTGGCAACCTTGCATTGTGTTATTTCTTGTCAATTCTTAACCATGAGCCGATATTAGTACATGAACGTTATCCACGTATGCTTTACGATAGCCGTATCCAGCTGTTGAAATAGATGCAATGTGAATCTTCTGATCTTAAGAGGTCATCTGATTTTTCCATTCACATCCTGTTACTGGCAAGGGGATGTGCATTGGAAGAAGTTCAGCAGTTGGATGATTTACTGCTGTACTTGAGTATTGTGTGTTCAGCTATATACCATCTAAAACTCTTCTTCAGCAACAGACTCCCATTGTAAATAAACTCTCCAGCCTAACTGAGATGTTTTGTGAAAATAAACACGCTGCTTAAAGGGCTGCATATGCTTTTTACAAGGAGGCTACAGATTTGAAACCTATACTCCCGATTCTCAAGATTGTCTTTAGATACAGATGTTGCATTTCAGCCGTTGGCTGCTTGTAGCCCCACTGGGTACCTTGAGATCTGTGTTGTAAAAACATTCAAGGAGGCCGTGACTCTGCAGAGTGGAGAGGTTGGAGCTTTGGCTCTAACTTCTGTGGACTTTCCATCAAGCAACAATTTCCAAACAGCTGCTGCTTCTGGGAGAGTTAAAAGTGTAAGTTTTGGGGATAGATCGAAGGTCTGACTCAAACTGCCCCAAAAGACCTTGCATATAAAGAAATAACCTGCCTCTGTGCGCTCAGGCAGGTTGACTGAAGTTTTCAATTCCATGAGACTTTTAATCACCCTGCTTCCCTCTGCCCAAGAATGTAAAATGAAGCAGCTATAAAACCCATCTCTGTTAAAAGCCTTGATAAATATCTTGAAAGACCCATTTGAAAATGGAAGTTGTGGTAGAACTGAGTCATTCGATAGATCAGTTTCCTCCATTTTGGTCTGGACACTCATCTGGCTTTAAATTACATATTGATGAGGTAAAGAGGAATTATTTCTGTTACACAGCTGGGGGTGGAGAGAGCTTGAGATCCCAGTTTGGCAAGTACCTGTGACTTGAAGTACATAAACAGTCTCTGACTTGAAGTACATAAACAGTCTCACTGGAACATGCTTAAACCTAGGTGCATGCTGCAGTGCCTTGCTGAACTGAGACCTAAGGACCAGTTTTTTAAAGATACCTACAGAGATACCAAAGCAAGTGAGGCATGGGGGTGGCGAACAAGGAGGCTTAGCTGGCAGTGTTATGCTGCTGTCTGTGCTGACTAACTCCAGGCAGTGAATTAGAGGTGTTGCTCACATATTCCAGGAAAAGGTAACTATCTCCCTTCCTCACTGGAAGATGAGGTGCATGGTGATTACAATTACTAAAGGCTCATCCTCTGTTAATTTTTTCTTGGCTGATAATCCATCAGTGAGTAATTTCTTTGCGCCAAACTTTGTGCTGTCATGACAGTGACACCTCTCATTTTATTTAAGGAGCAGTGATGGGAATAGCTAATTTATAACCCATGTGTAGCTTAGGTGAGGAGGAAGACAGGAGAGGAGAGGAGTTGCTTCCTGTGCAGCTGGTCGGTGGTGGTGGCATGGCCGTAAGCGACGTGCCTTTCCGCAGAGTTTCCGCGTTAGCAGCGGCTTGGCTTGAGCAGATGTTCTGGCTAGTCTGGTCACTCTTCACCTTTGTCTGCAAGATGCATCAATCACTGTAATTATAATGGGACATAGAGCCAGCAACTGAAAGAGGAAAATCAACCCAATCCTAGGAACAATCTTTCTTGATGAATTCTCCCCCCTAAATCGAAACAATTCGCCGGGTAGCCCAGCTGGGGTTCATATGCTTTTGATTACTGTGGGCTATTTAGCTTTACAAAATGACATGCTGCTTAATGGACTTTTAATGGTTATAGGTTTCTCTCTCTTTTTTTTTAATGAGCTTCACCAGTTTGTTACTAATGCCCTGTAGAAATCTGGCAAAGGGCCAGATTTGATGTTACAAATTTTCTGGTTTTCATGCGGCATAAATGCAACCAATGCAGCCAGTAGGGATGTCTGTGTTACCAATCATACCGTAATGCCATTGAGCAAAAAGGAAAAAAGGAAAAAAAAAAGAGCTAATTGAGTACCCAGCAGTCCTAATAATTATAGCATCTTTGAGTATGCCATTAAAACTTTGCTGCTTAAGTCTTGCAAGAAGTCCAGTTTCCTGTTCAACCTCTGAAAGAATATGTGTTTTTTGAAGCTTGCTGTGTTTCTCTTGGCTACTGCTAGGTGGACATGTCAAGTGAAGGTTATGCCACTGTCACTGTCATGGCATAGATAAAGCTGTGTCCTTCTCAACAAGGAAGCAGGAAACCTGCTAACGTTTAGTTAAATACAAGGGCCTATGTTTTAGCTTAGCTTTCAAATGGTCCTTCTTTATGGGGTTTGTTTGTTTTCAAAGAGTGAGTACTCAGCACTTTCTGAAAACCATGCTTCTTTTTTTTTTCTTTTTTTGAGTTGGAACAGATTCTCATTCTGCAGTCACTAGCTGATGCCGAAAATATGGGCTGATAGAACCAGAAGGTCTTAGTGGAAAGCCTGAGCATTGTCTTTGATTTGCAGAAAACGCAATTGTATTTACTGCAAAAGAAGATTTGTTTTATCTCTCTTGCTGTTTTATTCTGATGGTAAGACAGATCTCTTCATGGTATATGTTCCCTAACAGGGCTGACTGATAATTCTTAATGAACTTACAGTTCTCAGGTTTTAGGTTAGCCTTGGGCAGAGGCTTAGGCCTGCAATCCCCTATTGCGTGGATGTGTTGCAGTGCGGATGGGCCAAGCTTGCGGTGGCAGTGCCTTCCTGACCAAGTCCTGTGTTGTGTCCCAGGTGCAGTGGCTGAGGTTGAAGGGAAGTCTTGCTCACACGCCTCGCTAGGCGGAAGTGGGGTGTGCCATGAGGTACAGTGATCATTTTAGGCAGACAGCCTTGCTGAAATACAGCCTGTTGAAAGGGTCAAGAATTGTGCCAAGCTTTCACCATAAAGGGCTGTGCTCCTCTTCTGCTCTCAGTAAATGGCTGGAAAATCTTGGGGCATATCCTTAGTTGCTGTAAATTGGCAGCATTCCTGCAGAATTGGTACAATTATACACATTTAAACCAAGTGAATACCTGGGCTCCAACTTCTTGCAGTGAATAGCAAGCTCAGCCTAGAGCAGGGCTGCTTGAAAGAGTAGAGCTGTTTCAGGTCTATATCTCTCGAGGGGATCAGGATCCAACCTGCAGGCTATATACTTAAAGAAAGAAAACAGTGTGTATTGTCTCGAAGGGGAGCAGCTATTATGTTTCCCTGAGGATAGGAAACTGCATTTCTCTTAATTGGGAAGTGAATGCTCTTGCTTAGGAAATGGATGAGAATTTGGTCAACTTCCTGGACAAAAACAAAGGAAGCATAACAAGTATTCAAGCAGTTCTTTGGAAAGGAGTAGAAAGTCATAAAAGGGTGGGCTTCCAAGTTCATGCTTTCGGCCCAGAACATGTTTAAGTCAGGTTCGTGGCTTGCAGGACAGACAGAACTCTGCAGACCTCAGCTCTTTTCCTGCTGGAGCCAGTTTTTCTCCTGGGTTTTGCTTTGGGCTCAGGTCACATGTGAAGAGATTGGGCTGCTTCTGCAGCCAGAGGCCAGGCAGGATCTTCCAGCCACAACTAACAAGAGCAGTGCCATGGTCTTGGTTTTGGGTCTTCCCTCAGTGCTCTGGTTTAGGATGCTCTTGGCAGCATGGCTTGACTCCTGATGGTTAAATAGTCTCTTTGTATGAAAATGCAAGTGTATGAAATTCAGTCAAATTCCTGAGAGCCAAAAGCACACTAACAACATGCCCAGCCAGCCCTGGGTTAGCAGGGGCAATAGGCAGGAGAGAGCTGGAATAACCAGGATAAAGAAAAACTGTATGCAGTACATTGTAAGGTAAGCTAACAAAACACGTTTATAGCAGTAACATAACTGAAAAAAGAAGTATCATTGATCCAGCACGGGTAAGACTGCACAGCCCGGCTCTGAGTGAACACATTGCTTCCGGACTGCTTTTGGCTCGTGAGAAACCAGCTATGACATCTCTACTCCCATGGCCCCATTAATTCCCCATGTGGGTAGTTCACCCATGGATAACCAAGAGTTGATTGTACTGCAGTTTCTTCCTCACACAGATGCAGTTTATTTTCAGTTGATAGTGTAACTCCTCCCCCCCCCAAAAAACAAAAAAACGAGTTTGATGGACTACCAGTTGAGTATGGCCACTAGTTTACCAAAAGATAATAATTGATACAAATATTTTATTCCCTATTTCCTTTTACTCTGAGGTCACAGAACTTCTTTATGATCAATCTAAGACAAATAACATTATCCTTAGGAGCAGCAACCTGAGATAAATAATCTACAAATACTTGTTTGAATTTTAAAATGGAATCAGTTATTTATGTCTCTTTTATATTCACTTCAGAAGGATATTCCTAATAAGAAATTAATTTGGCTAAATATTTCCAGAAACAACAAATCTAAATGAATATCAGAGCCTTTTCAAAAGGAGGAAATTTCAAGTCCTTAATCTGAGTATCTCTGTGTAGCCAAAATGATGTAGACTTCCAAAGTCAAATATTTGCAAAGATATTTGCAAATTTGCAAATAGTACATATTTGTACTAACAAGCTGCAGTAATGGAGCTTTAAAGAAATGGTTTGAATTACCAGAATGTAAGTAATAGAAATGTTGAGTGATGTCTGTGTAATCTATCTGTGGATAAATAAAAAAGAGCAAATTGCATAATTTGTTGAGCAAAATGGTTAATTACAGGTGGAATTCTATGTAAGGACAAATAGCTGCCCTCAGAGATATTCCCCACACTCCCCAATCAATTTTGGGGAGACAAAACAGAGTGCTTAAGGAAGCTTGGAGAGCCCCATCTTGCAGCCTTGTGCAGTGGCACTGACCTGCCGGCCTTGGTGGTTTGAGCTCATGTGCCAGGCTGCAGTGGGAAGCAGCCGAGGCCCCAGCAAAAGTCTGGTGCTGCCATCTCCGGCATTTGAGCTACTATTTGGAGCCACTTTCTGCTTTTTATCGACTACCAGTGGCTCAAATAGTGCACTCCTTCCTCCAGCAGCCCCGGGACTGAAGCATGTGTAAATGAGCATTCTTTTGTTTTCTTCCCCCGGCCCCCCCCCGGCCCCCCCCCCCCACCGCCACTTTCTAAATTGGTCTTTAAATTAAGGTTTTACAGAATTTACATACAAAGAATTTGTTGCACATTTTAATAATTTCCTGTATAAGGAGAAAGAGCATGGGACTATTCAGTTTGGCAGTACACAGATATGTCTGCAAATGTATCACCGCTGCATCTGGCCTCTTCAGATTGGGATTTCTCAAAAAGGCCTACATTTCCTAGTACATGGAGTATATTAAATTGAGAGTATTTGTGTTTTCAAAAAATTTTTAATAGCTTTAGAAAACCTCTACTATATTCCTAAGGGATCCTGTGGCAGAAGGAGTCAGTAAGATGTCTTGCATACTTGTACAAATATATATATTTCTGAAGTAGGTAGGGGAATCCTGTAATTAAAGTAGCTGCATTTTATTTCTTAATGAGTACTTCCCCTCAGCTGATCTGAAGTCCACTGAAACTAATAGAGATATTTCTATTAAATGGCGGTAGATTTTGAGTCCAGCTCTTATCAGAAGTATCTCAGCTCTTCCATACCGTCCACCCAATATTACTGGCATGACATTTCTTAATAATCATTCACATATTGTTTATAGCTCTGCATCTTCAGTTATTTGGCCCACCTCCTTCACTGTGAGGTGTGGTTCTCTTCTGAGGACATCATTTCTATTTCTGTGCCGGCAGAAGGATCATACAGAGACATTGCTTCTCTTGCAGGGCAGAGTTTTGAGAAGGAGCTCCCCTAGGAAACCAGGTTGGGGCTTCTTGCATGACAGGATGTAGCAGAGGCCATAGGCACAGTGTTATTTCACATTTTACAGAGAATATGGCAATGTTTTGGTTTTCCCGATTACTTATTTTCCTCGCCTCTCTTTGAAATGGTTATAATATTCTTAAAAGTTGACATATTTATTACATAAGATAAGTCTCCCATTATTCACAGAACAGCATAATTATACAGGCTGTGAGCAGAAAAGCCTTGTAAAAGCCTGCTAGTGCTTCTCCATGTCCCAGCACTTGTTTGAAGGAGGACTGCTCAGTTTTCCCACTGTAGGCATCTTGGTCACTTCTGAGATGGTTACAAACTTCTGAATAGTAGTAGTTTGGCTGGTGCTGGCTAGCTGGATGGCCTTGGGCAAATGTCTGCCAAGGGTTCAGTGTTTTAGCTGGAAGATGTTTCGCAAAGGCTTGCTTCAGCCGGTGGCCTCGCTGTAGTGCCTGTGGCAAGATTAGGTGGCAAACCTAACAAGGGCCTGGATAGGAGAACTGACGTTTTGCATTAGGCAGCCTTTTGCAAGATTTGCTGGAAAATGGAATCCAAAGCCTTAAATGAAATCGGTGACTTTTTGAAGAGCACCCTTTCTACTTGCTTGAATATTTTTTTTCCTTTTAAAGCTCTGCACATGACTTTATCTGTCAAGAAAAGAAATAATCTGTCACTACATTGTTGCTGTGACTAATATTCTGTGACTAAACGTCGTGAGTCCTTCAGCTCAGGGAAAGTGCTCTAAAAGCCATGAACCAGGGATCCTCTTTAGCAGAAAAAAAGAGGGACAATCAAGATCCTTCCTACTTGTCTGATCATGAGCAAGGTTGGTACTGATGTGAGGATTTCCAATGCCTAGTATGGCCAATTGAATGAATGATATCAGTTGGGGTAACGTGTGGGGAATTAATTCTGTCCTGCATTGCCAGTGCTGACATTATTAATTGATGTGCAATAGGTTATCACTCTTGGAAGTAGCTCCTTTAAAAAAGTATTTATTTCTTCAAGATTATCTGTGGTGTTGATTCAGAGGCTCTGAATATGCGTGTATGCTTTGAAAAGCTTATGGGAGGATTTTTTTTTGATTTTGTACCTGTGTTTTGGTCAGAGAGGTGGGTATAAGAAAATGCAAAATCTGTGTCTCAAGCTCAGCCACTCAAAGTAGAGTTTTACATGTTTTTTGTGAAGAAATTTACAAGATGGATCATTTTAGCGTGATTTTTGTCATAAAGTTAGAGGCTGCCTTTTACTCATTCAAAATACGGCTTATACTTACTTGATTGAGTCTTAAATCTCAACACAAAAAGCTGCCAATTAATATTAAGCTTTTTACCAAATTTGAAAATAGATTAATTTCAAGTGGCTTTGAGGTTTGCCATGAATGCTGCAGTGCTGTAGGTTGGTGTCATTCTCCCTTGGGAACCAAGGAGTTTGTAGAGCTTTGTTGTTAACATTTTACAGTAATCTAAATGCAAACAGTGGCCCTTGATCCTAGAAATTGAATTTTTTTTTTTTCCTAATAGGCACTTACTGTTATCCCTTCCTGCAACTGGAGACTGATGAAAACAAGCCTCAGGCCAGAGCTCGGGTAGCGTGCATCACGGCACTGGCCTTTTCTGTGCCCGTTTGGGATTTCAGCTCAGGAGACCCCCACAATGAGATGCCTGTGGAGCAGACATGCAGATCCTGGGGACTCCTTTTCACAGTCTACATGAGAAGGTCATGTTATGACTCCCCGCAGTGGCTCCACCAGGGCTCGCAGATCCACGTGATGATGTTTACGCACAGTTAGAGGTGTTGGGGACTCTGTGCCCTATATTTAAGAAGCCCGCTGGTAACACCCCGCTTGCTCAGGCCAGGGAATTCACTCCTTGCTCAGCTCAGCCACGCTTCACCTCTTGCTCCAGAGAAGTACGTATGGTTAAAACGCAGCTCTTTGGGACCTCAAACAGAAATTACTCTGCACTGAATTCTGCCTCAGGAGGGGGAGGGAAAAAAAAAGGTATATACATCCCCAAATCAGTACAGTTTCTAACTGGGAAATGCTGTATTTCCTCTGGGGTAGAAATAAAGATCCAGTCTTTTGGGCACTGAGCTGAACTTTCAAAGCTCCAAACCTCCGGGCAGTGCTCATGAAGTTAGTGTCACTATCCTTTGACTTTGAAAGCAGGTTTTAGTTTAGTGGCTCGCGCCAGCGGTATTTTCTAAATCTCCCCACGTTGTGCAGCTCTAAAGGCAGGACACCAGCCGTGTTGCTACTTGCTTATTGCAACTCCCATGCAGTCCGGCAAAATGATAAACAAAAGTCTTTTGTATAATATTAATAAGCTTTCAGCACTTCTCAGCGTGGCCTGTTGTCATCAGAGTAAATCATGTGTATCAAAAGCCCTTATATGTGAAAGTTTGTTTTCATATCTGGCCAGCTTTTCTATTCAAACCCTTTTATCATCTTGTAATAAAAATATTTGTTTATTTTTTCAATAGTGCTTCAGTCACGATGCAGGAACCACTTCCCTGAATAGAACAGCACTTTTCTAAGGAGCTTTCTTTGAAATCACTTTGACTGGCCTCTCCTAACTGTCACCAGACTTTGAGTCCTGTTTACATTAAAACAATAGTAGCAGCTTCATAAATAAATAGGGGCACCCATGCCTCAAAGCCCTCTTTTAGTTGAAAAGTAGAAGAGTTTTCTCCTGCTCAGGCTCTTCTATTTTATCTACCTCCTCATGTTCTTGAGCTTAATTTAAAATTAAAATTCTGTCTTTCTACCTAATGCATAGGTCTGATTCCATTTGTGTGTCCTACAGTGAAAGTTTTCAATAAAACCACTGAGGTTCTGCTATGTCAATATTTTAGAACCAGGTGCCCTGCAGATATTTGCTAACACAAATAAGCATGTTTCTCTCCATCAAGCTATAGGGATAACATCCTGTCAATATCTGTGAGTAAATAAAGCCTTAAGAGTGAGCAACCTCTTATGTGCACTTGAGCTGTTGGTACCTTTTTGTTTGCTCTTTAGCTTTTCCTGTGGCCAGCTGCAAATGCCAGGTGATGAAATCAAAGAGATGATAGAGAGATTTAATGTCTTGGGATGCCTAAAAAGCACTTGTCAAGGGTCTTTTAAATCTGTCATAGCTCAGGTTCAACTTTTGCTCCTGGCATGTCAGCAAAATTTCTCTTGTGCTTATTTTTTAACCCTTTGCTATTTTCTTGAGTAAATAAGCTCATTTTCAGCAGCTTATATGTAATTGCATGCTGAAAAATAGAATGCAAAAGCGCCTCCGTGATTCAGAAGTTTAAAAACATCTGGACAGTACTGAAATCAGTATTCAGCTAGCCTAAGGTCCACTCAGACTCTAAACCTAATGTCTCCTGTTAGCTAGGCACCTCTGGAAACTAAGAAGCAGCCAGCTGAACCACTTGACAGAAGGATATAGGTAGTGTTTAGATAATCTAAAGACAGCTCAAACTGCTTGGCAAAATCTCCATCCGGACTTTGCTGTATTCCCTAGGGGCTATACTCGGCTAAGAGCAATGCACAAAGGAAGGGAGTGTTGGAAAAGCCATCAGAAAGCGAGGCCTTCATAAGGGCTATCTGTGACTGTAGAGTCAGCATCCTAAGCAGACGTGCCTCTGTCCCAGGGAAGAGCTGGGCCCTGGGGACATACTGGGATAATGTATGATGATGCGTATGTGCTACAAGTCCTGTTTGGGTGGGAGGTTGAGCTGACCAGCTTTGGAGGTCCCTTGCAACCAACACTGCTGTAACTGCGTGGTTCTTCTGGGAAAGAGAAGGATGGTGGGAGCGTGCTGAGTCCTTCAGGTTGCACCACGTATAATCAAGATCCAGCCTCAGGAACATGATGAAGTACTTTTAGCCTGAACTATTTATATTTTTTCCACTGCGCAAATGAAACAATGGCATCTCTTGCTGGCCTGACATTCCTCCTGGCATGTCCAAAGGAGCAGAGGACTGGGAAAATGGCTCAGCAGTTGGTTCAAGCACCCCATGCTTTTCTTGCTAAGAGGGAGGTTTGGAAACATTTCCACAGCTCTAATTTGATCTCTGGGAAACCGAAAGGTTAATTGCACAATGTACAGGGGCAAAATAGATTTCCAAGAACATCTGGCACTATATTATTGGGTATGAAATGAGATTAAAGCCATTCTTCTGGGACACAAGCTCTTGCCAGCCACCACGGGAAGGTGTACAAACTTTAGCTGGGTTTAATGAAGACATGGTGTGTGTATTTATACACACACATGCACACACACGTGTTGTCATTTTTATTCTTTTGTCCATGGCCTATGGTATCTGGGCTTGGTTTTACAGGCTTTTGTTCTTACTCTGTTTTTGTGAGTCCCCAGTATGTAAAATTCTGCCTCCTGCAATAAGATTGTGTTGCAGGGTGTGTTGTCTTTTCTTTTCTGTTTAAAAATGAAAAATCATCAGGCATATTTTCTCTCTTATCTGCTGTTAGTCTTTGCCACCTAGCAATAACCTGATGCTACAGGAAGAAATCATGGAAGAGGGAATATCAGGGGACACGGTAATAGCTTCTGAAAGTCACCGACCCTAAAGGCCAATGCAAATATTTACCATCTCTTAAACACAAACTTTAACCTGAAGATGTTCAGGAGTGTAATTAGGGATGGAAGAAACACTTGCTTGAAAAACATGAGCTGTGCTTATGTCCAACGCAGATTAGGAAAAGGTTGTGTCAAAGGGGGTGCAGGGGTAGGAGTGAGCTGTAGGGAGGTGACTCATTTTTTTCTCAAGGTGTTTTCCTTTGCTGAGGTCAGCTGTGATCTATACTCTCTTCCCCAGCCTTTCTCAGGAGGAAGGAGGAATCAGTCAGCAGAAGAATTGGTAATGAATAATGACTGCAGGATCATGTCCTGTACTGGAGAAGTCCAAGTAGAGAGACCCTCTCTGAGCCATCTGTTTCCCTGAGCTGATGGCTCACTATTACTGGCTTATCTGCCTGATATGTGACACCCCGTATCTTTAATATGTCACAAGTTCTGATGGATTTGGCAGGTCTTTAGCTTGGAGATCAGCTGTAAAGCTGATCGGATGAAGAGACTGTAGAGGGCAGTCTGAGACCGCCAGTGATGCGCTGCTGCTGCGCCTGCAGGAGGTGTGCAGGGTCTCATATCTGCCACTTATGGGGAGGGGGTTCTGGGGAAGGAGAACTCAAAAAAAAAAAAAAAAAAAGGAGACGCCGGTCTATTGGATTTACAGTATACGTCTATTTGGCTTCACCTAAAAGAAATTCTTTATAGGAGTTTTTTTTTTTTTTTTAAACTTTCCCCTTCCCCCAACTTGCTCTATTTGAAAACAACTAATGCTACTACTGGCTGAGTGGCGTGTTTTCACACTGCAGTCACTCTTCGAGGGAGAGAAGCAAGTTGTGTAAATCCTTCTGCTGACAGTCGAGATGATTTTTAGTCTGTTCACAATGGGTTTGACTTTACCACGCAGTGAATGAACGTGACAGCGAGCGGGGCAGTGTTCTGCAAACACCGCTTAGCTGCTCGCCAGCACCATGAAATAGTCAGAGAAATCCCAGCGCTTGAGATGAGGTGCTACCAAAGCAAGCAGCAGTGAGGGCTGTGGTCCCCCTGCAGAGGCGGAGGGAGGCCACAGCGTGCAAAGCAGAACAGCACTGGACTTGGGCAAACATCTCTTCGCTTATGTGGGGGCTGTGAAGCAAACTTGCGGCTGGGCAGATCTCTTCACTTTTTCATGTCCTTGGCCAGCTGCAAAGCAGGACAGTTCAGGGGCTAACCCTAGCTCCTTTCCAGCCCAGGAAAGGATCAAACTACTGTCAGTCTCAGCAGGGAAATGTGGCATAGCCATAGTGATGATGTTATGTGTTTTAAGGCCAGGGCATACGTGGGTGGGTGGTGGCGGTGGTATTGTATAGCAGCGGTGTGAACAGAAGGGGAGCTGCTCGGCACAGTCGCTCTTCTCTTCTGGCGGCCTCTTCATGGTGATGGGGGCATGTCTGAGGTGTCTCGCATGGTCAGTGGAAAAGGAGCAGGCTCTGGTATAACTCCAACACCAGAACAGTTTCACTTTTCTGGATGAAGTCATTTATGAGAGAACGTCGTCTGAATTGATAACCCGGGGGAAAAAAACTCCATCCTGCCTGATTCTGACGTTCAGGTCAGTAAAAATTTTAGCCACTCTGCTTTCTTGCAATAATCAGAGTAACAAAAAAGCCACCAGTAAACACACTGCTAACCAATTTCTTCCCAGGATCTGGTTGCACAAACTGAGTTTCTGTATTTACTCTTCTGTGCAGTCAAGCTCGATCATGCAGAGCTTGCCCCCATAAACACCTTCTAGCATATTTTTATTCATATTAATATTCTCTTAGATTTCAGTGGAACAGTTTGTGCTTATAAAGTTACCCATACTCTTCAGACTCTGCACAGTTTGGTCCAGAGCTTAATTTGATTGTAAATACTCCTTCTCTCCAATAAGAATATGTAGCTGAGAGTCTCTTCAAGGCAGGGCTTTTATGGAGCTGCCTTGGTTTTAATCCGGCCCCTTTGCTAATAGTATGCACGGTATTTCATGCCTGTCTTCTGGAGGACTTAGTCATTGCCAACATTAATTAACCTTCACAAAGCTCCCATGGAGTGGGTGAGTAGCTTAAAGCCTGTGTAAACTGAGGCAGAGCAAAGCCAAGAGATTGTTTTCCCTTAGGTCTCATGGCAAGTCTCTGGCAGAGCTGGGAAGGCAACTCAGCTTTCCTCATCCACGGTGCTCTTATGTAACCCTAGGCAAGCTGGAGCAAATTAAGCCCAGGCAAAGGCGGGTACAACTCCTGTAGCAGGCAGGGAGAACTGTGCCCATTGCACGAGCTCTGAATTTGGCCCACTGCCTGCCTGCTCCTGGAATAACAGACATATGGAACATGTTGCCAAGTTAGGCCCTTAAATCAAGCTTTTATAAATGAGTTCAGGAGGAAAGGAGACATATTTTATTTCTGCAGAGAAAGGGGGGGATTGAAGGAGGTGGTGTACAGCTAACCCCAAAGGGGGAAAGTTTATTAGGCCAAGTGGCCTTTTCCTTCTCTGTAATGCCTTTAGTTCATAACTAAGAATTCACTTTGCAAAAAGATAACAAAATACCAGTCTTGCTTCCAAGTGCATGTTAACACTTTCATTTCAGGTGATTAAATTCTGGTGGAGAGCCATGCTGTATCCCAACTGTTAGACCAGCTAAGCAAGAGTCGGTGGTGCTGCCAGTACTGGAGGAGGGAGGAGAGCTCCATTTTTAGGCTGGAGAGCATATATTCCAGGCGGACCTCTTTTGCAATAGAATAGGGGTCCAAGAATCCACTTAAGGCAAAAGAATGCTGCCATGTTAAACCCTTGGCTGTAAGCCTCAGTCAATTGCCAGCATCAACAATTGCATTTCCCATGAAAAAGGACATTTTCTGCTCTGGCAACGTGAACGTTTTATATCTGAGTGAAAAAGCTGCCATAAGGGTTCGCAGACACAAATGCCTACTTTTAAACTGAGGTAGACTGTGCTGATGCAGGGCATGGTTTTGCAGTGCCAGCCTCTGTGTTAAAGCATCTGCAGACCCTCTCCTCTGTTCTGTTTACCTCGAACCCTGACAAGGTCCTCTCTGTTTTCTTTTTTCCTTCCTTCACTGGGTGTAGACTTCTGAAGCGTCTGCATGTAATGCTGTGAGATGCTCAGATGTGGCTCATCTACTTAGTCTTATTAAAAATGAGTTATGCCTGAAGGGAGAATTTTTAGTCTACCGATTGCTGATTTGAAATGTTTTGCAGCCCGCAGTCATACCTACATATCCCATGCGCTTTCATAAAGTGACCACAAGTGAGAGGAGGGGAGACAAGCTGACCTACAGTGGGAATGAGGTAGATGATTGGCTAATTGTTTTTAAAACTATAAAAAAGGGGGAAAGGATCTAATTTGTGCGCGTTAGGATCTTGTAGAGCCATGAGAAACGTCTAATGCAGAGTTACACACTTAACACATATGTTTCCATCTAGAACAAGTGAAGACCCAAACGTTTAGTCAAGTTCGGAAGCACTGTCTGAATCAGTGACACTGTTGAGCCTTTCCTCTTCACTGTTTTTGGACAGTTTTCCATTGTACTTAGTAGGTAGAGGTTGACTGCTCTTCATGAAAATAGTTGTCCCTTCATTTAAATAAGCAGCTTACTATCTAACTTTCATTGCTGTTCTGTATGAAATGAAAATAATGAAAACACAAAAACAATTAAAAAGTGTAATTTATTCAGGAACTATGTATGACTTCAGGATAAGTCAGATTTCACAGATCTTGAATGAAGGATGCTGAAAAGGAGCGATTCATAAGTGGTGCATTGGCTGAGGTATCTGTTCTTCGGAGAATAAACCATGTGCTAACCCTAAGTGGTTTTGGGAAAAGGCAAAAGTGTATTCTTCAGGCAGCTTATTCATGATAAAGAATTCAGTCAACTCTTTCTAATAGCTTCTGCAGACTCCTCCCTTTCTTCATTTACAAAAGGAGATCCTGCATGATGAAGACAGGTTGATGATAAGAATCAAGCTGCACGAGGAAGTTGGCAAAGACATCTAAAGCCACACTGAATGAACTGTATACCCCATTAATTAATTTTGAAACCGAAAGGTGTTTCTGAATACTGTAAACAGCAACACTTTTCATTTATGCAAATACCCTTATTCAAAGGCTCCTCATAGCAATCTCCATATAGTAATAAGATAAATCTCAACTCCTCTTATGGTGGGTGCATAACCATTACTGTCTCCACTGCATAGATAGCTAAGTATGCATACATCTAGTGACTTTCTAGGGGTAAACAACGAATCAGAGCCAAAGAAGGAATTTCAGATTTCAGACTTTGTTTTCCTCTATTCTAGCTATTAGAACTAAAGTAGTCTTTATTTAGTGTTTAAAACTTAAATCCATCTGAGAACTGGGAAAGGTCATCTTTGTCAGTCAATCATTTGATTTAGTGATCTCTTCCTGTTTCCTAACCAGTTCTGACACCTGCACATGTATTCATTATTTGCAAGTATTTGCCACATGATTTAAGGGAAGGCATCCTGAGCTGTATGCAGAATATCCTCTCTGACTAGTAGCTTTTTGTGACTGGTGTTTGGATTTAGTTGCCTAGCTCATGTGATACTTATTCTACACCCTGACTGGATGACAGAACTATTTTAAACAGAGAATAACTAATAGTAAGTCTACAGCAAACAGAACTGAGTATTGACTATCCTTATTTGCATGTGAATGTGTATATTCATATGAAGAACAGCTATTCCTTGGTTGTTAGGTTTCTTTAGATTTCTTTTTTGTAACACACTTCTCAGCCTACTTTTCTTCTTAAGGTGAAAAAAAGGGTGAGGGGAGTAAGCTCAGGCTGTTGGTGTAAAAAGGATGACTGGTGAAGAAAACATCCCAACTTACTGCAGTTATCTGATTTTTAGACAGCCCTTTGAACGAACACTCAACAGTTACTGCTGAGCAGAGGTTGCGTATGCCAGTTATTCCTGCATCTGAGAAAAAAAACACCCTTACCAATGCATTTTTATGCTATTGTTTGGGGAGATTATCAGACATGCCTGACCACTTTTTTCTGTGGCCATGGAGCAGTTTATTTTGGCAAAGTCACGAAGATCCTTGGTTAGCATTGACTTCAGTGCTGATTGAAACTAGCTCAGGCTCCATCTACTGCCTCCCTCAGCATTTTATTCTTCATTAATGTTTTGATTGAATGTTGAAACCAAAAATAAGGAACCCAGGCTTAAAACTGAACATGTTAATGCATGAATTAATGCAGAATAATGAATTAATGCAGAAGTCTCCTGTTGGTTGATAGCTGGATTTTCTGTTTTCTGAGAAAGGATGGGCTAACACCAGCACTTGGAGAAATCAGTACCTCTCTCCACTATGCTTCTATGCAACCTTCTGTCAGTCAGGAATCTCTCTGGAAGATGTTCAGGGGACCTGATCCTTATTCCATTCACATTTATATATGTTATGGCCCTTTATATCAGCGTTCACATAAAAAGGTCTCAAACAAGGTGTAAATTACATGTAAACCTACCGCTAAACTCTTTTTTTTGTTACTTGCATACAGGGATCCATCCTTTCATTTGTACAATTAACAATCAGCTAACTTAGCCCTGACCTGGCGATACAGATTTTTAAATAGCAAGGAGTATTATTTTCAAATATTTCACACTAATTAAATAAGGAAAGTAGTATATAGAATCTAGTATAAGAGCGCACGGGGGAAAGACATCCTGCACTAAGTGTTGTGTGCCCATATATGCCAGGCACTAAGAGAATAACACACAGTCTGACTGACAGTGTGTACACATCCTCAGCTGGTGATTGATAACACAACTGAGAACAATTTAAATGAACGAAAGTGCATATAGTTGTTTTTGGCCTCCTTTTGAAGTGCTTTTAGAGCAACGCAGAGCTGAAAAACCACTCCCTGCAGCTGCACTGGGGACATGAAGAAAGCAGCTGCAAGGGTTTGTTTTCACATTTCATACCCCATGTGCCTTGGAAACTGGAGCGCTGCTGTGGGGTCACTCACCTATGGGGTGTGGACCAAGCCTGCGCTCCTTGCTCAGGCAAGGCTCCCATTGATAGACTTTAGGGTTTGCCCTCTGGGACAAGTGGGAGCATGCCCTGCTTGTGAAAGAAACCAAAGATGGAGCTAAAATGTCATGCAGCCTGTTTCCCTGTAGTCACTTCATAGGGGACTATCAGGAAGGCCTATCCTTAGCCCCTGCAGAGCCCAAGGTGCAGGTAAAGCCCGCTGATTTTTTTTCCTTCTTTTCCCTATGTACATGCTTTGTACTTCTGTCCCTGGCCCAGGTCTTAGCTTTCGTTGTTGTAGGTCCGGGATGCCATATCAGCCTTTCTTGCGTCCTTGCACCGCCCCTGGGGCTCTGTTTGTCCATGCCGAACAAAGTCCCTTCAGGCTGCCCATTCCTCCCACGTCTTATCTGGGACACGGACAGTGGGGAATCGGAAGACCACTGGGATTTATAGAGGAAAGAAAGTCTTTGAGGCTCATTACTTACGTCTGTGTTGTCAAGGCATGTGAGCAGCTGCAGGACTGGCCTGTTTCGTGATCCATGAGCCTTGCTATTGTAGAGCTACTTTGAGGATAGCCAGAGGATCTCTTGCAAGCAAACCTAACCAGGCTTTTTAACCGGCCAGATACTCTCAGTAGTCCGCGCTAGGGAACATCATATAGGTAGGCTCATGGTGTATATGAATGGGAAATCTGATGGTGAGAATAGCTTTGGCATTTTCCTGAGGGTGCAGCGTAGATGTTTGTACCTGTGCCAGTGCACTGATGCAGTTCCATCATCCTTGCAGGCCCTCAGCACTGCCATTTGCTTTATTTATAGCAATTCCTTATACATGTTGCATACCCTCTGGCATTTCCAGAGAGTTATTTATCCCATCCACCCACGAATGGGTGTTTCTTTGCATTGACTACAGAGGGAGCCTCTTAGACTGGCAGCACTAACTTTTAGACCTCTAAATTAGGTGAAAGGAGCCATTAAAATCAGCAACAGATGGACAGGACATGCATACAGAAAGGGCAACCCCAGTCTTAAGAATTTGCAGGTAAAAGTACTCCTAATAGCATATGGGGGCACTTAAGATGAGGTTTTAATATAATTAGCTGGCCCAACATCTTATTAATACAAATGGAAGAAAAGTAATAGTGAACTACTGGCAGCATTTCAGTTTTTCTGGGAAGCTGCAGCCTTTGCTTTCAAAGGGAAGGGTGCCTTTTGAGGACAAGTGGGGAGCAATAGTTTGCCAGCTGTAAGATGGGTTGTGAACTTGACTAGAGTGTAAAGCCTCTCCTTGTCGCTTTATATGGGTTTCATTAAGTATGGAAATTAGACTGTAACACTTTAAATCATTCGTGACCCCTTGGATGATGCTCACTGTGCTGTAGCAGGTTCTGGATACTAACAAAAGCTGCAATGTACAGTAGATCTTCCACGTTGTGGGCATGTATAAATAAACATAGTGTTGTGGACTCCACAGGCCTGGAGGGGCTTTTCACACTTTTGTTCTTATTTATAAAGGTGAAGCAGACAACGAGCTTATGTGTTCTGGGGTGCTGCATATCTGCTGCTTTCCTCTTGCATAAGTGAGTGAGCAGTATGTAGGGAGCCCAGCTAAGCCAGTGTGCTGGGGAGGGAGAGAAAAGTAATAAGATGATGCTAGTTTAAGCAGTGATGTTGTGCTATTCTTTTCCTGAGACTCAGCCTAGCTATAAGCATCTTCAGGAATTTTTGTGTATGCACGTGCTGCTGTCTTGAGAGCAAGATGTTTGAGTCGTTCTAGGACTAAACCCATGTGGTTTGCTCTGGGTGGCTGCTTGCATGGGCTCCACGCTCTCCCCAGAGCCCTTCTCCAGTGACACCGCAGTGAAGTGGGCACAGCCATGGTCTGCGCTATCAGTCATTGCCCAAGACCAGTTTGTCTCACTCAGGCCAGCCTTGTGAAAGGCTTGCTGAAAAGAGCCAGCCCAGGAGAAGCTTTCTTACAGATGCAGGGGTCTGAACACAGCTTGGTCCTGGCTTGAAGTACATCAGGACTAAGCAGTGTAGCTGGCTCTGTCTGCATATATCGTTCTCTGGCCTCCTGTTAACAACCCAGTAGACAGTTTTGATGAAATGTGACAGAAGGAGGTCTCAAAGATGTATTATTCCAACATGCTTTCTCAAAAAAAAAGGCAGCAAGATAGAGGAGAGAGATCCTATTAGTGTCTCCATTGGGGAAAAGGCTGCGGTTTGAGCTCATGCAGTAGTACATCCCAAAGTGTCCACATCAAAGAACACCTTTAATAGGGCCCCAGACTGGAAGAAACTTTTATCAGAGCATACACCTTCCTAAACGTTAGAGAACCTGACCATGAGGAACAAACTGTTAGAAAACCAGATTTCACGCTCTCTGTTGCTAACAAAATGTTGTGTTATTTATTTGGGGAGTAAAGTGGCTGACGCCAATAACAGAACCAGTCCAAGAACAAAATCCATATATGGACAGTTATGGACTTCGGGTTTTAAACCTGTGTTGGCTCTACGCTTCCTGGAGTTGGCCTATTCATAAATAATGCTTTTACTGCTGGCAGCAGGTTTCAGTTGAGAAAAAGATAAGTAACTCTGAAAGAGTTCAGCACTCTTTGCTGAGCGCTCAGAAATTTGTTCTTGCTGCTCAGCTCCAGCTGGGATGAACAGATAGAAAGGTGGACTTCCCATGCCAGGTGCTGTTAGAATGGGGGAAATGTTTCCTTCACCCAGTTTATGCTGAGAGAGTTTTCCTTCCTGCTTCAGCTCACCTAATTAATTCTTACCTGAACCTCATCCAGACTATCTTGATCTTCTGCTTTCACAACTGCCCTGAAAACCTCAGACTTTCTCATTAAATTTCCTTTTCCTCCTGGACCAGTAACACCTCAGAAACAGCCTTTCTTAGAGTGTGCCTGTGTTTCTGCTTCTTGGTAATTAGTGCTTGAGTTCATGAAGTTAAAATAATGATTCAAAAAAAAGTTATTAAGATATTTTTAAATAAGCATAAAGTTCTTTCCAAGTTGCAGTCTGTTTTTGTGATGTCCAGAACAGTTCATCTTACTGTTTCTTCTGAAATACCCAGTGAATCTTGCATTTGTGTGTTTCCTTTTGGGGCTGTTTCCTGTATGTTCTTTGTCTTGACTTGAATTTGCAAACTTGAAAAGCCATTAAAAGGTGTGGGGGCTTCTTCCCCTTCTAGTGGGGAATTTTGGAAGGGTCTTTGGGGCTGAACATATCCGGTCTTCAAAGTATTTCCGTTCCCAATCCAGACCCAGATTTTAAGTTTAGAGCTTAGAACTGTGAAATTACAGAAACGGAGAGAATGGTGATCTCGTTCACCTGTAATGGAATTGCCTGTTGAAAATCAAATCCAGGATATCAGATTCCTTTTAAGCCTTCGCACTGAACAAGTCACCCCATGGAAGAGAAACAGGAGACCTGATTCCTCCTCATGGTACACTGGGGTCAGTGTAGAGCAACTTAAAATACTTAAGGTCTTCATTGACCTCATTTGATTTATATAAGCAAGAATAAAAAATAGTAAGGGCCAACAATCTGTGGCAACGTTTTCCTTGGAGAGGACAGAAATTCTACCTAATGTAAGGGAAATGCGGGTTGGGGGGATAACAGCATGAAGGGAGATAAAAACTTCCTGTTATCTTCTGCATCTTAGACTAGCTTTTCAGAAGAGCCACAAATATTTGATTGGTGATTACACAACCGTTCTGTGAAAGTTTTATAAGCAATCACTTGTAGGTATCACGTTATGCAGAAAAGAAAATACAGCTCATTTCCTCTGCAGTGAAATAAATAAATAAAGTAATTAGAATGATAACTGAAGTTCTAAAATGGATACAAAGCCATGTAATGACTGGCATCATGTTACAGCAATTAAAATGGTAACAGAAACTGTTTTGGAAGAGTTAGGTTTTTACCTTTATTCTTTTTAGCTTTGTCCAGGTAATCGTAAGATATCATCTATAAATAATGAATTATTGTTCAATATTAACCAGGCTGTGTCCTTTTAACAGGTATTTTTCCTCCTTAAAACTCTCAGTTATGGGCGAGTTCATACAAAATTCCATTTTTCTTACCTTTCGTTTGTTTTGAACTTTCAGCCTCCTTCTTTCTAAGCAGACCCTAAAATTTTACTATTGTTGTTTTGCTTGTTTTTTACTGATGAGGGAGGGTGATTGCTTTAAATACCAGGTTTGGCATGAGTCTCTTTGTGTACGTTGTGGGTCATCCATATCACCTAGCCAAAGTGTCTGCCGTGAGCTGGATGCCCTGCCTTGGCAGTGAGCATCTGAAAAACCTCTTGGCAGAGTTTGTGAGAGACCTTCCATTTGCCGTAGAGAGCGTGTGAACACTGCAGAGTGATGGCAGCTGACTCTGCGCCGTAACTCTCCACCATGGCAGACACCAAAGGGGAGAGAAGTGGGGCAGTACAAAAGAAACAGACGTTTGAAATTGGATTCATACTGTTAGGATTAATGATAGGAGGTAGAGGAAAACTAGAGCAGTATTCTTCAGCCAACACATCTGAATGATAAATTGCATTAAGGCCCTGAAATGAACAACAGCTGCAGTCCATGAAAAGCCAAATTTATCTAAATTTCTCCAGCTGATCAGTCAAAATCATCACTGAGACTTCTACTTTGTAATCACTTTTTTGCATAAAATTAGAGCAAAGAGAGAAGAAAAAATTCCTTTATATAGAGCCATCTACATTTATTTTGCCAAATTTTTATAACCAGTGAACCCTGATGTTACAGAAGTCCTTTTTGCTGCTAACAGTGGAGATTTTCAGTGGAGCTTGTTTGGGAGTAAACATCCTTTTCCCAGGAATTTGCAGTAAGGGCCCTCTCTAAATAAGCGAGAACTGCTGCAGCTTGGAAGTTCAGTATCTAGACTCACTTTCTGGGTAGGCCTTTTGAAGGTAACCTCTGCCAGAGTGCCAAGACTTCTCATTGGGGAAAGTAGATTACTGTATGGACAGGAGTCAAGACACTTATTATAGCAGCATTTATAAGTCTCCATCAAGATCAGATATAGGAGGGATTGTTATCTCCATTTAACAGCAGAATGACCGAGGCAGGGAGTAATTAAATGACTTTTCCAAAGTGTGTTTTGTTCAGCTGTAGCAATATGAGGATTTGAATCCAGTATACCGGTGAGTTCCTGTCCAAGATTGCCTTTTTTCTCCTTTCCAAATGAAGAAGTAAGAGACTTCCCACCCCTCTGTGGTCCCTCTCTCTAACCATATATGACCTAATGCTAAATCAATCTTTTGCTGTTTATACCTCCGCTGGGATCTCAGATGTCTATGAAGTGCATTTCTGTGATGACTTACTGTACATGCAATCGCTGCTGTTCTACAGACACAAAGAGAAGGGGTAATGGGACACAGTTACTAGATCAATGGAGATTTTCTAGAGATAGGATATGCTAGTTTGTATTGATAAACACAGTTTTCTTATTGTATATTACATCAAAAAGCATCCTATATCTTTAGTCTTGAAATTATTTCACTAATCTCAGAGTACATACAGTTTAGCCTATTCAGCTGCTAGAGAGGGTCCAACCTGGGCGATGTCTGTAGCAGGTGATGCAATTTCTAGAGGGCTAGAGGGGAAGTGATTGAATTTCTGTGATGCTCCAACAGCAGAAAGATACTTCCAGGTGTGGGTTGTTTTTTTTTTTTTTTTTTTCCCATAGATACCCTCCACGAGCAGGCATAGCCTGAGAGCACTGGGAGCTGCATGCACACTCAGGGAGGCGAAACCTCTCACACACGAGCAGGCACAAGCAAAACTTTGTGCCTTGTCCACACGTTCCTTGCTCTGTGCAAAGTCTCACTGAGATCATAAAAGGCATAGATACTACTGCAGTGACTTTTGCCTTTTTTGAAGGCGTCTTCTCTTGGGAGAATTCGTCTGGTGCGTGTCCAACACTGAGACTAGAGTTGAAAATGATAAAGGCTAATTGTAACTCCAAAAGTTAGGATGTGGCTTGTTTTTAAGGGAACATATTCTGAGGTAACTAGGAGGCAGGAGTTTTGCCTGCCTGAGCAGGAGGGAATCGTGATGGCTATATCATGCTAGATTGCATAGCGCTGATTCACTTGGGCCGACCCACTGACACTGCTTTATCCCACCCAATCCCACTGTGGGATCAGGGTCAATGAAATGATTAAAACAAGTGAACTTGTTTATCAGGGCCTCTGGTCGGCAGGTGTATGCGACATAGTATCCAGCCATTTTCATAGCAATGTGACTTAGTTCCCATAATTTTATGGAAATAATTTTATCTTGGATAAGGATATATTTTTTTCTTCTTTTTTATGGCATTAGGTATATTTTGATTAGGAGCATATGTCTGTGTATGTGTGAATTTTTCTATGGTTGCCTTAAAACATTAACCTTCCTGGAAGCTTCCCAATCTTGTGTTTGATTATACATAGCTTAAAAAAATGGAATATCAGGAGGTCATTTTCCTTCACTTGGATATTTTTCTACAAAATACAGCTGTGGATCACCTGAAGAAGCAATGTTCTTGTGGTATTTTCTCTATTTGCTCTTTAGGAAGTGCTGTTTTCTCTTCTTGTGTTTCCATCTATTACCAGCCACTTATCCAGCATCCGGAGCTGGGTCAATGATACAAGGTTGTTCTGGTTTCCCAGTGCCAAGAGAGAGGAAGCCACCCCAAACGCTGACCCCCTTCCCCATATATTCAGGTCTGGAAACCCACTTCAAATTCCTCCAGCAACGGTTTCATTTCCTGACCAGCCCAGTAACGCCAAGAACTGAAGAGTGAGTGTTTAACTGCCTTTTGTTTCAGCCCATGTTGTGTTTATTTTATTTTGGCGGTTTTTTTGGGTTACATTATGCAGGAGTAATAAGGGCAGATTGAAGCAGCAACTCAACAGCTACTTTGAAAGGTTAAAAATGAAATAGCCACTTTTGAGTTAGAAAGTCAATGAGGGTTTCAGCTCAGACACTGGTGCTATTTAATCAGTAAAACTTTCTGCTGAAGAGCATAACATTGTGTCCTGTTGGACCATGTTTACTTTACCCGATCAAAGGGAGGAAATACTTGTTCTCTTCAGAGTAACTGAATTTGAAAAAGCATATTTTGATTTGCCTGTGTTCACGTGTGATTCAGTCTTGAGGGCAGATTTTAATCTAGTCTAAACGTGTGCAATTCCATAAACTTCACTCAAGTTGTGCTGATTTATAGCAGCCAAAAAGTTCTGGTTTTTTGTGTTCACTTTCCACCAGAATTTGAATGATTGAGTATTATTTGCAAGAATATTCATGAAGGACCAAATGTATACTTTGTATATTCATTTGTATTATTTGAGATGTATGCCATGGTAGTTTGATTACTTAAGGCTTGTAATCATATATTATGTTGGTCATGAGATAGCATTATGTTTAAAAAAAAAAAAAAGTCTTGCAAGTCAAATTTGTCAGTTTTCTTCAAGCAAGCTGACATGTCTTCTTCAATGAAAAATGCTTTTCATCAAATCAGTGGTGAAAAAACAAAAACCCAAACCAAAAATAATTCAACATGTGGGTTGTTGCTTTTCCATGGAAACTTAAAAAGGAAAAAAAGAAAAAAGTGTGCTGGAGGGAAAAATGTTTCCTGACCAGTCCTCCTTTCAAAGTCTTTTTCTCAGCATGTCAGTACCATTCCTCCTTTGCAGGAATGCTTGAATAGCTGCTAGCAATGCAGGTCTTGTAATGCAGTTTTTATGCAGGTTCTAGTAATGACGCCATGTGATCTGTGCCACTAGCTGATACACCCTGGGCATTAAGTTCAAACGCTGGACACGCACAAAGATCCCTTTGTTCACTGCCTAGAAGACATTCACAAAGGAAATACAAGAGTAATTAGGATTAACAAATAGTCTGCAGAAACTGGTGACGTCCAAGAAGGCCCGCTCCTCTGGCCAGTTCTGAGCCGTTGTTTCACCCCCTAGGGTTTTGCTGCCTGTGGCATTGCAGACCGTAAAGCTTTTCACTTACGAAGCTGTCGGGCCAGAATTATTTTTACTTTTTGTGCAAACGATGGTATTGGGCACTTTGCTGAGGTAATCTAGCTTTGTCAGCTGTTGTGTTTGTTTTGTTTTCTTAGCATTTTACATATCAGAACCAGAATCCTTTTTGCTTCAAGTTTTCGGACGCTTTAACGGTAATTAATTCTATCAAACCCTGCTCTTTGAAGTATGTTTTCTTAGTGTCTGCACGCTCTTGGTGTTAATGTCTGTGTTTATGTAAAACAATAGCTATTCGCTCTAATTTCACTTCTTCGGATCAGCGTACTTAAAGATATTTGAACTTTTAATCTTAAGTTCTTTACCTTTTTGTTAGAAAATAAGTTCATTTGTCTGCAGTGTGATTTTCTTTGGATGTTTCAGTGCTTAGGATAATTGTTATTTCTCTGAAAGAAACATTCAAGTATGTAGTGACCAAAAAATTCTAACTGACATAATTAACAAACCTTCTATCTGTTACTCAGTTACCCACCTGGTTAGAAAGTTCAGAGGAAAAGTACTGGGGGCATATTTGACCACACTTACTAGCCAATCAGTAGGAGAGAGAGTTGAGTGGCCTAAGAAGTTTGCACATGATAGAGTTTTCTTGGCTAAATCATTAGTGGGAATGAATCTGAAACTTCTGTCTAAAAAGGGAGTTTCACTGCTTGTCTTAAAGCCCACCTGACTAAGACCCTGTGGTAGTACACTGACACACATAAGCAAGTAATCATTGCAGAGCTAATAGGCTCATTTCCTTAGTCTGTGGCAATCTATTAGCCTCACACAAATCCAAGCTGCTATCCTGAGACAAAACACCCAAGAGAAGCTACCCAAGTGAAGTTAATGCAGGTTTGATGGTCTCAGTTGTTGCGGAATCTACAAGTGTGCAAAGCTGAGGAAAAAGGAAGATTTACGTTGGTCTTGGTGAATCCTAGCAGGTCTATGGCACGATGATCATAGCTTTTGACGGTCATAGGGGAGATCAAACAAGTGTGAGTTTCACCACAAGAGCTCACCCACACAGAACTGTGTTCATCCTTGTTCGCCATGATCTCTTCTGTAATAAAATGGTGTAAATATTCTTTAAAATGTTTTGAGTGTGATAACTGTTAACTGTATCTAACTTGTGTTCAGCATTATATTTGTGTACATCTGTTGAAGAATAAGTGATTCTACCTAAAAAAGGTCTCGGGCATGTGGTTGAAAAATCTGGAGCATTAATTTGGCAGTTCACTTCAGCCACATTCTGTCCAGAACCCTTTTTCTGTTCAGCAAACATTAGCATGATAAAAATTTCCTTAAACTACTGCAAAAATCCGGAGGTACCAAAATTAAAAGACCAATCTTCCTAGAGTCCTTGCTTAATAAATGGAGAGGTCAATTCCGATGTCCTAATTTAGTTTTAAGTTTTGTATTAAGGTGCTTGCTTACTTAGTCAGAGATCAGGAAGAACGCCACACAACTTGTGTGTGTGGTCGACTGCTGCTGGAGTAAGTGGCAGAAGCTGAACACTTGCAGACAACTCTTCATCATTAGTCAGTAGAAATAGCCAACTTTAAAACTTGAGGTAATATTTGTTATGAATTATTCACTTAGTACTAGAAAATGAATTCCTAGTCTACGTAGTCATAGCCATTTGAACGTGTATTTCTAAGGAATGATTTTAGATCCAGAGAAAAGAGAGTATTTTTTTTAGCTTGTGTCTTGAATGTGAAGAATGGGATTTTTAGCAGTGCTGCTTACTGGTCTGCCTCCGCGCTCTCTCGACAGATGAATTCTTGGCCTTTTTTATGTCAATGTCTGTCTAACTTAAGTGGGATCAAGATTTTACCCACACTGTTTTCAGAGAAAACACAGTTATATCAAACTTGCCTACCCTGTGCAAATTCCAGCCTAGACTCTTACCAAGTTGCATCAGTTGTAGTTCACAGGGACTTCTGGGGATATCTTTTCTGGCAAGCAGTATTGACTCAATCACTTTAGACAGCAGCCTAGTAGTGTTACCCTCTGTCATGCCCATCCTCCTTATCTGATTAGTTTCATTGATTTCAAACCTTTGATCCTTAGTATTCCATTAACTAATCTGGTCCGTAGTGATCTAGCTACTTACAACAGTATCCGAGGAGAAGCAGCTTGTAAATGAAGTGCATACATTGTATACACTGTTGCCTGTTATTACTGAAATGATATGGAATGTTGCATAGTGGGCTCTGTCTTGTTATTGACTAGTCTTATACCTTTTTTTTTAATAAAGCAACCACAGCCAAAAGTTACACCCTGAAATAACCCTGCTGTATGTCATTGCTAGTTTTTAGCCAAATTATCCCTGGTCTGACTCCAGTGAGGTCAACAGAATGAGTGACTTCGTCCCTGTAAATGAAAAGAAGATGAATTTACCATGCGATGGAGTTGCTTCAGCAGGAGAAGGAGGAAACACAGAAGAACACAGTTACTGTTTCTATAGGAATGTAGCAGCCATTGATTGTTGGTCTTACTGGAGTTCTCCATGTACTGGCTCTCCACTCCTTAAGCTGAATAAGAAACAAAAAGTGTGAACACACACTATTGTCAGTTAAATATCTGCTGTTGTGAGTCTGGTGTCCACACAGTTCTGCTAGTTTTTCTGTTTTCAATTTGGATTTGCCTCCATAAAGATGAGGCAATAACCTGAGTTCAAGTAGTATAAACTGTAGAAAATTAAATCTTTAACATGGATTTTGTATGCTGATATCCTGATTTGCTTTCTCACATAGAAGGTAAGGGGAAATGAAAGGAGGAAACATATTTATTTGCAATGAGATCTGCCCTCATGCCAACCCTCTACCCCCTGCAAACATTTAACAACTGATTTCCAGGCCAGGAGTGCCTAATGGTACTCCAACCTGCTTGGCCTGGGGGAAGCAAATGTGTGTGGGGGTTGAGGGGAGAAGGCTTTGATTTTGCTAACTTGAAAGAGCTGGATTCGAGAGCCTGTGTTCAATATTGCCTTTGGTAATATGCAGCTTCTCCTACTTACTTAGTCTCTGCCACTGGCTATCAGATCTCCTCAAGATGTCAAGATGTCAGGTCTAACAAGTGGAAATCACAAGAGTCAGCTTTGTCTCTTTTGTTTTTACTTATACACTTGTAGAAGCTGCCAGTTTCTGCAGTGCTTCTGCAAGTACTTCTGTACAGGGAAAATGCATCTGTGATGCAGATTTCTTTGATTCTCTGAAGGGTTTCACAGGCTCTGAATCCATCCCTGCAGGGAATTCTACTTTTCAGCTCTCTCTGCTCTCTCTGCTCTCTCTGCTCTCTCTGCTCTCTCTGCTGTGTGTACAGCTCTCGTCTGATCTGGGTTGTTTTATTAATTAAGATCTTTATGTCGGGTATCACAGTTGAATAGATACCTGCTAGGACCTGCTCTCAACATAGAAGTCTAGATGTACAGTAAAGGAATATAAATATTTGCAAATGGACATGGACATTGGGAAATGACAGATAAGAGCAAGACTAGGTGGATCAATGGGAAATTTGGTAAATTATTTACTGTAAGATTTCTGGCATGGGAATGAGAACTGATGTCTATAGATCCCCTGTGGCACTTCTGTATAGCATGCTTAAATTCTTTTAAACTTGACCTATTTCAATAGGTTGAATTTAATATTTTGGTGGCTAAGAAGGAAGCGTGACGTTGACAGAATAGTTTTCGTTTGTGAAAAACCTTGTGTTTGTGTTTAAAGTTGAGGTGAAGTATGTTGAATAAGTATGGATTATTTAGGGGTAGAATCACTGAGGATTTTATTAAACAAAACAGCAAGAAGCTTTGTCATTCCAAGCTGGAATAGAAGCCTAGCTGAGCCAGTAAAACAGACATCAAAGGTGTACATATGGGTTACATTTTAATACTCCTTATATTAAATACATATATGTGTCATTATAAAGAACTGTTACTAATTTTAAACTGCATTGGTAAAAACTATTTTTTTTTCTTGTTTTGTCCTTTCTTCCATGTTGCTAAGTGATGTAAATCACTAATGTCAATTTTATGATGATTTATGCCAGCTGAGGAGCTGGTCATGAGAGACATTTCCCTTCCATAAAATCCCCCCAAATAGGGAAGGGAAAAGAAGAGGAAGGAATGGTGTCATCTGGAGATGTAAATATTTTGGCTGTAATACAACCTCAGAATAGGCTCTGATACGAAGATGGAAATATGGGGATTATTGTAGAAACTCTTGAGATAATCCTATAAATAGTCAACTTCTAGCCAGAATTTCCTCTGCTATTTAAACCATTTTGGAATGAGACAACTGACAGGAAGAGAATTTAAAACCAGAAACCACATGACAGACCCTCACCTGGTGTAAATCAGCATAACTACATTAATTTCGGAGGCTTTGACTTGAAAGAACTGTGATGATCCCCCACCAGCTAAGGGTCTACAGCCATAGGTACTGGGTGCCAAATACTTCCACTCACACCAATGTAAATCTGGAGTACCTCAACCGACTTGGTGGCATTATTTTGGATTAACACTACTGTAAATGAGTGTAGGACACAGTCGTTTGTGTTTGGAGAGTGAAGACAATTGATTCATATGATGTGTGTTCTTAGATCAAGGAATACATTTACTTGAGAGACTTTTTTAGTCTGGCGTTGCAGATGTAGGCTGTTTAACAGCCAGGAATTTCCTGATTCACCCTGCTGTTACAGAAGGGTGTTGACTCCATACAAGTGTTCGTGATGGTCTTGGCCTCATAGCTACCACATCAATAAATAAGCTAATAAATTCTCCAAAAGGGGAGTGAAGAGCAATATTTCACTATATATATTTCCTGCTTTGTATTAGCAATGGCAGCAGTATGTAGTCACTGAAGGTTGACTGTGTTACTTCAGTGTCACTTCAGTGTAACTAAGGTAAGAATATTAGTGGAATCAAACACGGGATCTTTTAAAGTATATTTGTTAATGTGTTTGTACTAGTGTGGGTCCAAGTTGTACGCATGGGAACATATTGACATAAGTGAGGGGAAGCCTTGCCTCTTTATTCAAAGCTGCTGCTAAAGGACAAAGTATTAATAGCATGTTTTAATTCATGAGAATACGTTTACAAACATATCTTAGAGCCTCTATTTCCCCATATTTTTCAGTAGTGTTACACGTATAACATACTATTTGTTAGCATTTACAGGCTGGATCAGGCTCTAGTTTATTTGTAAAATACTTCAAAAAGGTCATGCAGACTAGGTCCTGTGTGACTCATTTCCCATCATTTATAAACAGGTGCTGTATGCATAGCAGGGAAATACCACCTTCAGCTAGGACTGCCCTGGAAGAAAGGGAACAGTGCATGGCTGTATATTGCTACTTAGGAATTCCTAATAGGTCTGTTATTAACATTACGGCATTATTATCCCCCATGAGATAGCTAACGTGAAGTGACTTTCAATCCACTACTAGTTATAGTGTGCTTTTAACTCTTCTATTGTGGCTCTCTTTTAAGTGCCACATTTTTTTTTTAGCTGCTTACAGGTGGCAGCTTTGTTTCAAGGCTACAGGAGAGTTTATATCAGCTGTTTTCATCACTGTGCTCTAAACAGCATCTAAACCAAATGGTCCTGGTCTGGATTACTGAGACTGCATGGAAACATGAGAAGAACCAGAAAGATAAATATTTCATGTTGTATCCAGAGCACTTCTTGCAATTGCTCTGTTTCCTGCTCCACTTCCTACAGTATTTCTCTACCTTCAACTGTCCTTTGCCTCCCATTTACTGTATTAACCTTTCCCAATGTCCCTGAGCATCTGGCTGTTGTAAGTGGCATATTGAGTCTTGCATCCCACAGTATCTACCCCTCGTTCATTGCGAAGAATATAGGGACGTTGTCAGAGTGTGCAGGGATGCGACAAGGAAGGCCAAGGCCCATTTGGAGTTAAACCTGGCAAGGAATGTCAAGGACAAGAAGGAGGGCTTCTTCAAATACATCCATAGCAAAAGGAAGACTAGGGAAAATGTGGGCCCACTGCTGCTGAACGGGGCGGGTGCCCTGGTAACAAAGGATACAGAGAAGGCAGAATGCCGCCTTTGCTTCAGTCTTCACTGCTAAGGCCAGCCCTCAGGAATTCCAGACCCTGGGGACCAGAGAGGAAGTCTGGAGAAAGGAAGACTCTGCCTTGGTGGAGGAGGATCGGGGTAGAGATCTCTTGTGCAAACTTGACATCCACAAATCCATGGGTCCCGATGGGACGCAATTGCAAGTGCTGAGGGAGCTGATGGGATGTTATTGTTAGGCCACTCTCCGTCATCTTGGAAAGGTGCCTGAGGACTGGAAGAAAGCCAATGTCACGGCAGTCTTCAAAAGGGGCAAGAAGGAGGAGCCAGGGAACTCCAGGCCTGTCAGCCTCACCTCCATCCCTGGAAAGGTGATGGAGCAGCTCCTCCTGGAGGTCATCTCTAAGCATGTGGAGGACAAGAAGGGGATCAGGAGTAGTCAGCATGGATTCACCCAAGGGGAAATCGTGCTTGACCAATCTGACGGCCTTCTCTGCTGGAATGACTGGCTGGGTAGCTGAGGGCAGAGCAGTGGATGTTGTCTCCCTGGACTTCCGCAAGGCTTTTGACACCGTCTCCCATCACATCCTCCTAGGCAAGCTCAGGAAGTGCAGGCTAGATGAGTGGACGGTGAGGTGGATTGAGAACGGGCTGGATGGCTGAGCTCAGAGGCTTGCAATCAGTGGTGCAGAGTTCAGCTGGTGGCTTGTAGCTAGCGGTGTCCCCCAGGGTCAATACTGGGTCCTGTCTTGTTCAAGTCGTTCATCAGTGACCTGGATGAAGGCTCAGAGTGCACCCTCAGCAGATTTGCTGATGATGCAAAACTGGGAGCACTGGCTGATACCCCAGAGGGCTGTGCTGCCGTTCAGAGGGACCTGGACAGGCTGGAGAGCTGGGCGGAAAGGAACCTCCTGAAGTTCCACAAAGGCAAGTGCAGGGTCCTGCACCTCGGGAGGAATAACCCCACGCAGCAGTACAGGCTGGGGGCTGACCTGCTGGAAAGCAGCTCTGGAGAGAAGGACCTGGGAGTCGTGGTGGACAACGAGTTAACCACGAGGCAGCAATGTGGCCTTGTGGCCAAGAAGGCCAATGATATCTTGGGGTGCCTGAGGAAGAGTGTTGCCAGCAGGTCAAGGGAGGTGGATCCTGCCCCTCTGCTCAGCCCTGGTGAGGCCTCACCTGGACTACTGGGTCCAGTTCTGGGCTCCCCAGTACAAGAGAGACATGGAGCTCCTGGAGAGAGTCCAGTGGAGGGCTACAAAGATGAGGAGGGGACTGGAGCATCTCTCCTATGAAGAAAGACTGCGAGAGCTGGGCCTCTTCAGCCTGGAGAAGAGAAGATTGAGAGGTGATCTGATCAATGTGTATAAGTGTCTGAAGGAGGAGTGTCAAGAGGATGAGGCCAGTCTCTTCTCCGTGGTGCCCAGCAACAGGACAAGAGGCAAGGGGCAGAAACTGAACCACAGGAATTTCCGTCTGAAGCTGAGGAAAAACTTCTTGACTGTGAGGGTGATGAGGGTGACAGAGCCCTGGCACAGGTTGCCCAGAGAGGCTGTGGAGCCTCCTCCCCTGGAGATATTCAGAACCCACCTGGATGTGATCCTGGGAAACATGCTCTAGAGGACCCAGCTTGAGCAGGGGGGGTTGGAGATGATCTCTAGAGGTCTCTTTCAACCTAAACCATTCTGTGATTCTGTGACTCACACTGACTTCAGCAAAGCTGTACTTAGCTCAGCTGCTGGTTCTTACAGGCAGTATAAAATAATGATGATGATGATAAAAATCGGTGGCTGCTCTGGATTTATTTTAACTCATTGCCATGGGAAGGGCTGCATCCATTTTTCACTCCCATTTCTGTAACTAGATCTCTTTACCAACTGTGATTAACCTGATGGTGAGAAGGGACTTGATGTTGCCACTTCTCTTTCTTTCAGGCCTTTAAAACTGTGTTTAGAGTCTTCTGCTTTTTATTTCTGTTTCTCTGTTGCTGTTGACCTTAAAGGAACTAAGAACTGGATCATGGGAGCCTGATTAATGATTTTTATCAGCAGAGACACTGAACTAGGGTTAACGTTATCAGCATTATTAACCATTGAAGCAACTGCAGCTTTTGGTACTCTTAATCCTGGTGTGACATTGGCTAGGTTTTTGGTGTGGGATTGTGTGTATGTTTGTATTGTCCTTCTTCCTTTTTTCCCCTGAAAATGTTCAAAGAAAATGTCTTTCTATGTCATACCACATATGAAAATTTCTTTTCTTCTGGGCAAAGACTGACTTGATGTTTGTGAAATCCAGCACAGTGATGCACAGGCTATTGCAAGAAATAAATAATAGAGGTGCGCTAGTATTTTGTTCATAAGATAGACGGTGAACCTTACCCATTTTGGGTTATACCCTCATAAATGATGGCGGTATTTGCCAAAGCAAAATTTTAATCACGGAGGTCTTGGTATATTGGTATCACAAATGAAATGAGATTAGTGCTTTATTTATAAACATCTCACAGAAACCACTTCATCGGTTGGTCTGGAGTCTATATGGCAGGAATTTTCCATCAAAACATCACACAAAGTTATGAACAGAAACTGATGGGGAGGAAGTAGGGAAGAAGCCCTAGGAGATTAGGGGCCTGAGCAAGGCTGTGGACAAAGCTCTGCTGCTCAGGAGAGAGCAAAAGAGACAAAAGCAGAGTAGCTGTAGGCATAATAATGATTAGTTTTGCAGGGAGGTGATGCAACAAATATTTATCATTTCTGAATGATGGTAAGGTCTTTCACCTCAGGCTTTATCCTGAAGGTGAACTCTTAACAGCTGTAGCTTGATGGTGCCAGGTGCTCTTTGGATCTATAGATATTGATTACCTTTCATGCAGAAAATTATCATTACAAATCCAGGAAAATGGTGGGGATTTTTCCATAGCTTCCAGAGAGCTTCTGAACTGTTCAGATTGAGGAAGTCCTATACACACCAACAGGCAGAGTTTTAGGGGAAATTTTCAGCTCTATCGGGAAGATACCTGGTGAGGATTCAGAATCACAGTTTTGTCTTTGGGCACGCAACTTCTCCTTAAATCATTTATTTGATCTTGCTCATTAACTTAATGTAACAATAAGCTTGTTTATGTAAGGATTGCCAGGTCTTGTGAAGGACAGAGATCAGACTAATGGGTTAGCATCAGACCACCCTATACAGTATCACTGACTTCAGTCACTTCTTCTACCCTGAGACGGAAATATTCTATTATTATTCTAGGTCCCACAAAAAGTGAGTGAAGAGAAATCAGCTCTTGTAGAAGGTGATTCCTATCTTAAGTGCATTGGATCACTCTGGAAATGCTTACCTCTGTTAGTTGACTAGAGGAGATAGGAGAAGTCTGGGATAATTAAACTTTCACTGTAGGTAGGAGGACTATAGGAATGTTGTCAGAGTACGCAGGGATTTGACAAGGAAGGCCAAGGCCCATTTGGAGTTAAACCTGGCAAGGAATGTCAAGGACAAGAAGGAGGGCTTCTTCAAATACATCCATAGCAAAAGGAAGACTAGGGAAAATGTGGGCCCATTAGTGAATGGGGGCAGGGGCCCTGGTCAGAAAGAAACAAGGCAGATCTTGAATGCCTTCTTTGCTTCAGTCTTTACTGCTAAGGCCAGCCCTCAGGAATCCCGGAGCCTGGAGACCAGGCAGAAAGTCTGGAGAAAGGAAGACTCTGCCTTGGTGGAGGAGGATCAGGTTAGAGATCATTTAGGCAAACTCGACACCCACAATCCATGGGCCCTGATGGGATGCACCCATGAGTGCTGAGAGAGCTGGCAGATGTTATCGCTAGGCCACTCTCCATCATCTTGGAAAGGACATGGAGAAAAGGAGAGGTGCCTGAGGGCTGGAAGAAAGCCAATGTCACTGCAGTCTTCAAAAGGGGCAAGAAGGAGGAGCCAGGGAACTCCAGGCCTGTCAGCCTCACCTCCATCCCTGGAAAGGTGATGGAGCAGCTCCTCCTGGAGGTCATCTCTAAGCATGTGGAGGACAAGAAGGGGATCAGGAGTAGTCAGCATGGATTCACCCAAGGGGAAATCGTGCTTGACCGATCTGACGGCCTTCTGTGGTGGAATGACTGGCTGGGTAGCTGAGGGCAGAGCAGTGGATGTTGTGTATCTTGACTTCCGCAAGGCTTTTGACACCGTCTCCCATCACATCCTCCTAGGCAAGCTCAGGAAGTGCAGGCTAGATGAGTGGACGGGCTGGATGGCTGAGCTCAGAGGCTTGCAATCAGTGGCGCAGAGTTCAGCTGGTGGCTTGTAGCTAGCGGTGTCCCCCAGGGTCAATACTGGGTCCTGTCTTGTTCAAGTCGTTCATCAGTGACCTGGATGAAGGCTCAGAGCGCACCCTCAGCAGATTTGCTGATGATGCAAAACTGGGAGCACTGGCTGATACCCCAGAGGGCTGTGCTGCCGTTCAGAGGGACCTGGACAGGCTGGAGAGCTGGGCGGAGAGGAACCTCCTGAAGTTCCACAAAGGCAAGTGCAGGGTCCTGCACCTCGGGAGGAATAACCCCACGCAGCAGTACAGGCTGGGGGCTGACCTGCTGGAAAGCAGCTCTGCGGAGAAGGACCTGGGAGTCCTGGTGGACAATGAGTTAACCACGAGGCAGCAATGTGGCCTTGCGGCCAAGAAAGCCAATGGCACGCTGAGTTGCATTAGGAAGAGCGTTGCCAGCAGGTGGAGGGAAGTGATCCTTCCTTGAACATATTCAAAAGCTGTCTGCACAGGGTCCTGGACAGTGTGCTCTAGATGACCCTGCCTGAGCAGGGGTTGGGGTTGGACTATTGTGATTCTGTGATAGGTAATTATGTAGGATGAACCTGGGCTTAGGTGGTTGCATTTAGGGTCTTAAACTACCACTTAGACTACCTACGTCTTTGAGATGGTCATAGCTAGGAGTTATTTAAGATGTGCTTTTTGGAAGCAAGTTTTTACAAAATCAGTCCATAGGTACTAAAAGACACTGCTTGATTTTGTGAGGATTTCAGTACTCTCTCAGCTCCCACAACGTTCAGTGGGAGCCTGCTTTGTAGAGCAGCTTATGTCTAGGTAGCAACACACTACTAGAAACATAACATTTAGTATCACAAGATGATAGGAGATTTCAGGTTGAAAGGGACATTAGGAGGTCTCTAGCGTAAACTCCTATTCAAAGCAGGGTTTGCTATGGGCCAGGTTGTTCAGTGCTTTATCCAGTCGGGTCTTGAAAACCTCAAAGGATGGAGACTGCCCAACCTCTCTGGGCAACCTGTGCCACTGCCTGACTGTCCTTACAGGGAAAAAGCCAGTCTGAACCTCTCTTGCTTCAATTTATGCCTGTTGTCTCTTGATCTCCTGCCATGCACCATTGTGCATCTTCTCGATGGAGCCTCCCTGTAGGTACTGTGGGGCAGCAGTTGGGTCCCCGCCAAAGCCATCCCATCTCCAGGCTGAACAAGCCCCAGTCCTACAGCCTGTTCTTGCAGGCAAGTGCTCCAGCACTGATCATGTCCGTGGCCTATACTGAACTCGCTCCAGTTTAATGAATGTCTTTCTTGCATTGAGGGGCAGCCAAAACTGGATGCCATATCTAGGTGTGGTCTAACAAGTGTGAAGTAAAGAGGGATAATCCCTTCCCTTGATCTTAGTGGCTAAGCCCATGTTAGTACAGCCCAGGATGATGCTGGCTCATGCTGCTGGGGCTCATGGCTGGCCCATGCCCAGCTTGCTGCCTGCCTGGTCCCCCAGGGCCTTCCACGCAAAGCCAGCTCGTCCCTAGCCTGTACTGTTGCCACAGGCTTCTCCTTCCCGGGGCAGGATTTTGCATTTGTCCTTGCTGAATTTCATGTGGTTCCAGTCAGCTGATTGCTCCAGCCAGGCTGGACCCCTTTGGATGGCAGCCCCTGCCTGTGAGCTTATCGACAAGTCTCCACAGTCTGGTGGAGTCAGACTGTGCTCATTGTAAGTCATTGCAAACTTGCAGAGACTGCTGTCCGTCATCCCCTGTGGGTCATGCCACTTGCCACTGGTCTCCAGGTAGAGTGTGACCCAATAACCACTGCCTCCTGAGCCCAGTCATGCAGCCGCCCCCCCCCCCCTTTTTTTAATGCATCTAATTGTCCTCATGGTTGAAATTAAAATTCTGGAATGCAGCATATGATTAGTGATGCCTTATAAAAAATAAACAGAGAAACAGTTAACATGTGATAAAAGGAAAAAAAAAAAGCTTTTTTTAGAAGGCAGTTCAATTTGTCTGCTGCATTTAAACATTTCATACATTTCTTTTGAACAGAGGAAGAGAAATATATTTCCAATGTATTATACAAAGAATATAATACTCCTCAGCTGCTAAAGAAAAACATTTTTGATTCAGGCAACATGTATAATATTTAAAAATCTCTGTCACTGATAATCTTACTGTATGTCATTCAGAGCTTTTGAAGCTACTCTCTGAGTAGGGATCAAATTTGTAAATGATACTCATGTTACAGTCAGTCATATAATTCTGATTGTCACTGTGATTTACAAAAGAAAAGAATAAGCATTCACAGCAACCTAAATAGTATTTCCTTTTTCTCTTTGTTATCATCAAATGCTCACCGTTAGATTGAAAAATCTAATAAAGACTAATGGGCAATGATCTTCTGGATTAGCACCAGTCCATTCAATATCTCTTTGAGCAGTGATTACCATCTTTTTGGGGGGGGGGGGGGGGGAGAATATCAATTTAAAGGTCAAGTGCTTTCATAAAAAAGGTGATTATCCAGTATTTCACATGTTGAACAAAAGCTTAGTAGGATTCATTGTGTGTCAGTTTCTTTCTTTTGTATATAGCATATATGCAGAGAAATGGATCGCTTAATTATATAACTATCTGTCTTCAGGGAAGGTATGCGACCATGAATAGAAGCTGTCAAATAGGTACTTTGCTTTGCTTGTGATATTTAATCAATTACTGTAATGATTGCAGGTTATAAGTTGACTTTTAAAAATAACAGGTAAAATTTACATTACATTTTTGCCAGCAGCCAGGGTTTCTGTTATAAATGGTTTATTTTACTGAGAATGGACTGTGTAACAAAGATGAAAAGAGGGAAAAATGAACAAACAAGAAGAGGCCACACTCACAGCTGATATCTTTTTCTTTTCTTTCAATTTTTGTACTGTTCTTTTACTACCTAGAAAAAAATCTGTTTCTCAGACATGTCCAAAATTGCCTAGGGCTAAATTTAGAATTAATCCAAGCAAGTGGATTTGGAGCTGTTTTTATCCACTCTTTTTAGGAAAAAAATTTTCAGTGGACTTTTGAGTTAAATTGGCTCCATATAATTGGAGCTAGTGAAAAGATCTTAAATATATTCTACCAAATTTCTAGCAAATATTTCACCGTTTTATTTTTTTAAAACTTGTTCTTTTTCTCTCTTGTGTAAGGTAGCTTTCTTGCAGTGGAGGAAATTCTTATTTGTAAATGTGAATTGCCACAGTGGTGTGTATATGTTTGTTTGTATATGTGTGAATTTTGGGGGATCACATCCTTATTTCTGATGCCATGCCTACCATTTGCCAAGTAATTCATGCGTGTTTAATCTGCTAGATTTTAAGAAACATTTCCTCTCAGTGGTTTACTGCTCATTATTGGTGGCATTCTGTCATTTCAGTTACATGGCATTGTTACTTCTCCCTTTGCGACACAGAAACTTGTAAAATGGGATAGTTGAAAATGAAGCACAACAAATAACCTATGGGTAATGGATCATGAACAACCATTGTTCTTTGCACAAAATGTTGTGTGTGTGAGATAAGAGCATTTGTGTGAAGTCCAGCTACTGCTTTGACTTTTGTACAAACAGAGAAAACAAAATTGAAAAATAAATACTTGAGTGAGCACATGCTAGGAAGATTTTTTTTCAAATGTTGTTTTGCTTAAATCAAGTGGTTCTTGCCTTTTTTTAAATTTTTATTTTTTTAAGTAAAATGATTCTAAAAAATATAATTTCCAAATCAGAAATATCCTATTACTATTTTAAAAGCTATCTCATAAAAATTTTGAGCAACCCATGTAGGCTAGGAGTTGCAATACCTCTCCTATTTCTGCTGAGTAACTGAAGATAACCAATTTTACTGAGGAAGAAGAGAGGGAGGTTGTTAGTTTTTTTCATATTAATCTGTGACATTATAAAATAAAGAGAACCTCAGGTTTTCATTAGTGTTGTATATTAGTCCCACTCTACACATTAAAGTTTTTCTTTAATTATATGAGAGGTGAGTATCAACAGAGTTAACATATTTCATTTGATGCATGCTGCCAAAAAAGGGTGTTTGATTTCCAGTCCCTGCAGAATGTTATTACATAATGCCTAGGTGAACATCCGAGTTTTAAACAACAGGCATTAGTTATGCTTGAGCTTTGTTGCTTTTTTTTTTTTTTTTAAAGGGTTTTCCTTGCGGCTGCACACATGGTAAATCTTTAACTTCAAGTGTCCTTCTGTGGTGACCAACTAAAATATTAGCAAAATAAATGTTTTATGGGAAAACGTTGGCAGAAACCCCAGCAGAAACAGGTGGTATTGGGTTATTTCAATATAATGTAATGATGCAGCCAGGTTTCCATCTGGACAGCATGTGGTGATGTCTACTTAGTATCAAAGAGTATGAGCGTGCACCAGGGATAATGGTGGTGCACGAATTTGTAGCTAGATGGCTACTTTACAAAATAATAGTCTGGATTCTAGGTCCTCTGGGTTAAATACTTTTACTGTCAGAATCTGAATTTCTTCATAAAATATTAAAGATGGAGCAAACCTCTGACATGCAATACCGAGCCGTGTAATTATAAAGCAGTTCCTGGAAGCCAAGTATTGTTCACGTTATAGCTAAGCGTTTATTATAAAAGAGTTCATTACCCTTGGAAGCTAAGGCATATTTCAAAGAGAGTGCCGTGGAACAGAGGCACTTTCAGCAAGCATTACTGTTCAAGGAAAAAAAGCTCCAAGCAGGCGGATCAGAATATAGGTAGGAAATGGGAAAGGAATTAGTGGGTACATGACTCTAAAAGCTGAATTTTACATACATTGAGGGTAAATGGCTTTGTCTTTATTGGCTTCAGTGCAGTCATGCTGATTTGCACCAGATAAGGCATTTTTAGTCTAATACCAGGGATGATTTTCTCTTTGGCTGACAAATGCTCTCACAAACCACAGGGCACGCTTTGCAACAATATGCCACAGACCGTCTCCACATCTGTGCATTCTCCATAAAGAGAGAAAAACTAACTGCAATTAAATGTGGCTTGCAAAGCCTTAACTATGGGCAAGATTTGGCCCATTGCATTTAGGGGAAGATCTGTAAGAAATCTTTGTAAAGTCTTTTTGTGGGCAAGGGTGTGAGAAAGGAGTTGGAGGGAAGAGAAGGAAAAGGAGAAACAAAGTCAAACTCTATTGTCATTGTCAGCAGAAGCAGAGTTGACAAGGAGCTCTTTCCATGACTTGGAAGTGTGGAGCAGTTTCAGCTCTGTCCCATGGGAAAAAGGGCTACTAATGAATACACAGGGCCTGATTCTTCATTGCCTTTGTATTTTTTTTGTGTTTATTCCTGTTTCATAGTATTAATCAGCTTGATAGCATTTGACATCCTGTGTCATTTGCTCAGCACAAGTGCAAATCATAGAACGAGAGCTGAGGAAAATTAAGACCAGGTCTTAGGCTGCTGTGAATCACATATAGCTTTGTGGTCTTCACTAATGATACAGTGATTTGCGCCAGCTGAGGAAGTGGCCTACGCACTCTCTCTGTGTTGATATATCACTCCTATACATGTATGTGTTAACAATCTCCATTTCTCTTTTTCCCTTGCTCATGGTTGACCTGATTACACTGGAAACAGTTCTGCCTGCCAGGGTGAAGAACCACCCAAAAGTTTAGGGTGCTGGCCAGCAGTACTTGGCTGCTAGAGATCAACATGCTGCTGCCATTAATCGGTAGTACCCACACAGAGGTGCCAAGAGCCATGGAAAATATGAGATGAAATTCAGCAACTGATGAATGTGATGATTAAAAGATCAGCAAACTATTTAACGATAACGGGTAGTGGACAGTTTTTGGAAGAAACAATCCTTTCCTATTCATTCAGTTGATATTTAAAAAAAAAAAAAAAGAAAGAAAATGACATGCAGCTGAAACCAGGGATAGTACCTCCTTGAGCCAAACGTAGGCCCCTTCCCCTTTTCCCAAACAAATCCTATCTTCATATCTCATTTGTTTTGCTTCTGTGGAGAGGAAATGTGATTAGTAGAGGTACTGAGGGCTAGGCCTTGATCCAGCAAAGCACTTAGGAACACACATAACTTCCCCTTCAAGTGACATCCCATTTAAACTGATGTTGTTCTCTCACTTATACTGACACCGTGGCTTGCCACTTGCAAGTTGCACATGTGCTGAAATGCTTTGTCGAATCAGGGCATTGGATGGTGTTCCTGGGCCTGCAATGCCTTGAGGTAAGCCACCTAATGATGTAGCCTCTGTTTATTGTTCAGTCTAACCATGTTTACAGTACCTCCTTTTGGATTGTGCCTTGGTGCATGGTATTTCATTTGCGTTCACTTTGCTATCTGAGATCCATGGACCAACTGTGTTGTTCAAATCTCTTTTAATTAAAGAGTTAGGTTGAGGCCTTTCTTCGAGTGAAATCTTTTCAACAAACTGAAAAGGATTGATGGACAACCTGTGTCCTCCAAATTCGGGCCTGATGCTACTGAGGCCTTGCGATTGTGCAGCCTCTTGCCTTGCTCTCTAAAAATAAAACCCAGAGAAAAGGCTACCTTGTCACAAGGCTGGAGTTGCCCAGCTAGCAGAGAGTTTATCCAGAGCCAATTATGAAGTGGAAAAAAGCAAAGAAATAAGTTATACATGGTTCTTTACATCTCCACAGAAGCCTCAAATGAATGACCTGAGGCATCAAAGTCTGGAGGTACAGAGATGATGGATGTTTGTACACTGGGCTGTTCATCTACATCCTGATTAGGACACTGATTTCATAGGTCTGGCTCAAGGTTTCTTGGCTGTATGGGCCAATTTGAATTAGTTGTCCCAAGGATGAGGATAAAAGACCTAAAATGTCCCTGATCTCAGCATAGCAATGTAGGAGTGGCAGAAAATGAGGAGGAGAGTATAGCCAGCCATCAGACTTACTCGTAAGTGCCCTGTCTATCTCCTGCCCCCATTGCGTTGCTGGAATGGCCCTTTGCCACTTGCTTCTGCAGCCCTCTGGATCTAAAATCAGCTTATGACTGCAGGTAGATCAGAAGTATAGCACTGCATGCTGGGAGTTTAAGAAGACATATGGTACATTCACTCTTGCCCTGACAGAGAGTGTTTCATTCACAGAATCATATCTGGGAAGCGAACATGATTGCTTCAGATCTGGAAACAGCCAAGAAAGTTTGGTTGCATCCTCTCTGAGGAGGCTGTCAGAGAGCTGAGAGAGAGCAAGGGTCTGGTGCTGTGAGAAGGAGAGAGGAGAAATCAGCATTTCTCTGGAGGAACAAGAGCCTTAGCTGTAAAAACAGTTAGAATGTATGGCCTAGTATCCCCTTCTGCCACACCTGTATTAACAAGGAGAGCAGCTCCTTTGGGTGCTGATTCAGGCCGAACGAAAGTCATTACCCTCCGATTGTGAGAAAAGAGCAGATGGTTTCAGTGCAGTTCCAAGTGTGTGGGAGATTAAGTCATGAAACGCACATCAGGAGAGGGAGATTAAGGATCTCTGTTTGGTGACACAAGAGTGTACGTGTTAGTAAGTAGCCCCCTAATTTTTGCCCATGCAGCATCTTCGCTGTGCTTTGGGCCAGGAAGGCAGAAGGTCTCAGAGGAGAAGGGATGTGGTACCTGTGCCTCTTGATGTTGGCCCTTGCAATGGAGCTGGTATTCTAGTGTAATTTGTTTCAAAGGTGCAATGGATTGTGCAAGGAAGAGCCGGCTGGAGGATACATGTGTGCAAGGAACTGATTTTCTTGAAGCTATAAAAGCGGTCACTGCCTTGTCCCACATTTGGAGATGTGCCAATTTATTTCTAGGGTTTGTGGGTATGGAGGGGAGTCCCTTTGTAGAAGGTTTCAGGTAGAAAGCTTCCATTTTTCGTGCCAAAATAAACTTCCGTCTCTCTGTTACCACAAATGAACCAGTGAGTAATCCAGAGTTTTGATTTTCTTCCTCATTTAGAGTTTGACTCAGGTAAGTGCTCTAATTAGGACATAACATGTGAATGGTCATGACCTCCTGAAACACCTGGTCACACTCATGATCTCTTTATGGTAGGCATGGTACAGAAGCACTGTTCTTACCCAGCAAAGAGTGGAGGTTCCTGAGCTGTCAGCAAACCTCTGCCAGTGCAAATCACAGTCAAGGCTCCTGGCTTCTGGCTGATGCACAAAAGAAGTGTGCATAGGAATAAGGTGACTGTTTATGCTCCTGTGTGGGATACATCCCACCACCCCTCATGCACCACCCTACAACCCCTGGAGTGAAGGCACCGAAGAGGGTAGTTTGGAAGGCTGACTCTACAGCAAAAGTGACTACATAGGTGCCTGAAAGGCAGAGAGATTCCTTTCTGGATTTTCACATGTGCCCACTGATTTTCTTGACCCTCTTGGTTGGTGGGCACATTACCTTTCCTAAGCACTTCTGAAAATTACACTGAAAGCCTACAGGCAGCTTTGCTTAAAAAATCTTGGAAAATGAACCCCGTGCCTCCCAGAACTGCTCTCAAGGTGACAAACCCTACCTTTCCCCAGAAACATATTGTATTGAGGATAGTCTTTTCCTCTTCCAAAAAGGGAACAACTTTGTATCTGGCTTTGAATTTTAAGGCTCCTTGCTCCTGTTTTGACAAATGTAAAACACCTGCTATTTGCTAAATTCGGTTTGTGTTTGTACCTGCCGCTATGGTTCAAAGGTGTTCATCTGAAAGAACCTTTGTTTCATTTTGGGTCTATCTGGAGTGGAGAAAGTCTGGGCAATTGGATTCCTTCCAAAGCAGTTCATCAATCCGTAATGTTTTCAAGAAAGTTTTATTTTGCTGCAGTGTCTACTAAAGAGTTTAAGGCTGCCCTGGCAGAGGATCAAAACCTGTGTTATTTGGTGCTGTACTGACTTCATAAGGGTTTGCAGCATAGACTCAATTAAGTCTAAAAAAATCATGAAGGTGTGTCTTTCTGGTCTTTACATTAAATGCATACTATATCTCAAGTATTCTGGACTTGAACATAGGCCACGTTTTGAAGCCAGTATTTTTGAAGGCTCAGGAAGAAATGTGCTATGCTATGTATCATATATCTCCTGGAAACAGCCAAAGTTATAATTGTGTCTCCTTCAGCTGTGAAAGATGGTAGTAAGTATTTCCAGTAAGAGAACATATAAAGGTGAATCCTAAAAGCAAGGACAAAGAATTGTAGAATATTATTATTTATCATAGACTAACATTGCAAAACTCCCCATCTTCATTTCATTGGAACCCTGTCTGACTGTTGAAAGACATAATAAAAACAATCACTATATTCTCATTTTTCTGTGTGAAAAGATGAAGTCATGGCATATGGTCAGCTCACCAGTGCTGTTAATAATAAACCACAGATAATTAAGCACTGATTTATTTCTCTATGTAAGTGAAACAAATTGCTTTAACGGCTTTTGCTGAGGACCATCTAGTCAGATGGATTATGTATAGGAAGTTCAAACTAAAAATTATTAGAGCTCATATTTCAGTGTGGTGGAGGTTTATGGTAGAAACAATTAGAAACCTAACAGAATGTGTCCTGTATTCTCTTTGATGGAAAATCAGATATTAATCTGGGGAAAAGTCTAATTCTCAACACAGCTGCTCCCTTTGCTCTAATGCTTCAGCTTTAAGTTGGAAAAAAAATGGAAACATGTTTAAAAAATTGGTCAGAGCTTATAATAGGAATAATCACCTTGAAATTGGTTGTTACTACAGTTAATGAACAGAGTACTAGAGCATAAAACACCCTCAGACTCCCCCAGGCTATTAACTAACAAGCTGGTTGTTAACTGTTGGTCAGATAGTATCTTTATTTGGTGACTATCTTTCAAAGACACGGGGCAGATGCTGAGGAACTGTGGGATGCAGCGGGGTGGGCTGGGGGCTGAGATTGTAGCAGCAGAGGTGAAGTGGGACCTTGAACAGATTATCAGCAGTGCAAGTCCTCCCCTTTCCCCATGTCTGCGGTGCAGTTCCTCCAGAGCATAGTTATCCACTCATGCAGATGCAGCACTGCTCCCCATGACGTCCTGCGGACGTTTTTCTTCAGAGCGAGACAGGGCAGCCCTTGGCAGGACGCTAGGGTGCTCCTGCAGGCAGTACCTGGGGGTCTTTGTAAGTGCAGGCCAGCGTGCGATTCTCCCAGGGCACGGGCTTCGCTCGGCTGGCAGGGATGCAGATAATGCAGAAATGAAATCCAGAAATGTTTCCTGGCCTTTTTCACTCTCACTGATACCATTAACGCATTGTGGGGACAGACAGTGTGGTTTGGCACCAAATTTAAAGCCCACAGGAGGATGCCAAAAAGGGGAATGGATGCCAGGCTGTGCCTCTAAACACATGCAGCAAAAGGCGCAGTCTATCCCCAAAACCAACTTCCAGCTTTTTAAAGCTTTTTATTGCCTCTGTGTTTATAACTGCTGTGCCCATTTCACCTTTTGGTTTTGTCAGTTAAGTGACTTTCCTCCGTTGGGGGATAGAGCTGACATAGCCAATGTCCTGTTTCACAAACTAGTAAGGTATTTTGTAAGCTGGCTAGTGAGCTGAGGTGCTTCTTCCTTCAACGAAGCAGATCCTCCTGTCCCCCAAACTCAAGCCCTAGTTCTCTCTTGAGATTGCACAGACTGCCACCAGCTTTCCAGCTCTGACTGTGCTATTTTTGTTAAAAAAGCTTTGCACACAGACTCAGATTTCTCCAGGAGTCACTAGATTCAACAACATTATTTCAAACCAGAGCGTCGCATATATCAGATGTATCAGCCTCACCTTGCAAGGAGGAACTTCCCCCATTCAGGTAGCTCGTGTTTAAGTTTTCTCTGGTCTTTGTGTTGGAAATTTTGTAAGACGACGTATGGTTACAAAAAGGTGAGAAATAGTTCAGTTTATCATACTATTAGCTTTGTGTGGTCTTTTTTTTTTATTGCTCACAAAGTTCCTTATAAAATCCTTTCTGATCTGCAGCTACTGCTTAAGTTTGGATGCTCGGTGCTTGCTGAGCTGTAAAGTAGTAAGGGGCTAATGAAGTGATATCACCGGAATTGCCTCTGCTAATCTAAAGACACAGTTTTGTCTACTGGGTTTTTCTGGTGTTCATAAATTTATGGTTTACTTCTCAAAGCTTTGGTATCTTTGGAAAACTTAATGTCAGAGAGCATTTGTGACTAACCTGGTGTCTCGATCCCAGGAGCCTGAAGTAATAGGAGCAAATTCCACTATGCACGTGGCTATATTTAGGTATTTTTTCAGCACTGTTGGGGCCCTTGTTCCTAGAGTAATAGCCCTTAACCAGAAGTGGTTGAAATTTGTGACAGCAAATTTTTTCCCATGACATGCGATGTGTCCTCGACACTAAAAATGCTTATGGAAAAAAGTGGGTGATTTTGATTAAATTTCTAAGTATTTGATGGGAAAGCTTAAAACAAAACACTTTTACTTGACTAATAGGTGGCTTATAGCACTAGGGAGATTTGTTGTGCACACCACTGCAAGCTTTTTATGGGGCTTAAAAGCAGTTTATATCTTGCTACAACTTCAAATATAATTATGCTGGCTCAGAAAATACTTTGCAGGCATAAACCTCCAAGTGTGCAGCCCCTAGTTCCTTACGTCTTAGGCGTAAGAAAGGCTGCTTCCACGCCACGTTTCTACCTCTTGCTCTGAAAGCGGCCTCATTCCCAGTTTGCAAGCACTCTGTGGCCCACTGCAGCGTTTTACGCCTTTCTAATCAAATTAGAGAGCGGCAACTCGCCGGATCTGATCTCTGTAGGGCGGCAGATTTAAAATAGCACTTATTCGGTTAGTTTTTACAGTAGCCTGCCCTGCGGCGCCGAGTCGGGGCAGCAGCAGGTCCGCAGCAGTGCAGGCCCGAGGAGAGGGCCGTTGGGGGGGGGTGGGCCGCGGGCGAGGAGCGTTAGGACCGTTGCGGGGCGGGCCCCGTGAGGGAACGGTTCGGGCCGTTGGGGGCGTTGGGGGCGGGCGAGGAGCGTTAGGACCGTTGCGGGGCGGGCTCCGTGAGGGAACGGTTCGGGCCGTTGCGGGGGGGGGGCGGGCCGCGGGCGAGGAGTGTTAGGACCGTTGTGGGGCGGGCCCCACGAGGGAACGGTTCGGGCCGTTGGGGGCTTTGGGGGCGGGCGAGGAGTGTTAGGACCGTTGTGGGGCGGGCCCCACGAGGGAACGGTTCGGGCCGTTGCGGGGGGGCGGGCCGCGGGTGAGGAGCGTTAGGACCGTTGCGGGGCGGGCCCCACGAGGGAACGGTTCGGGCTGTTGGGGGCAGGCCCTGCCAGAGGATCGCTAGGACCCCTAAGGCCTATGTGTGGTGTCTGGCCTTTGGGGCGGGGTTCTTAGGTTTGTTCTCTTCCTCAAGGGAGTTTTGTTCATATAAAATATGGAGGAGTTCACTTTACTAAGGAGAGAGGAAGGGCTTTTGTGTGCCTGCTGAAGGCTAGGCAGGTAAGAAAGCTAGTTTTGAGGTGTCTGCTGTGGAAAATGTTTAAATTATAATGTTACAATTATTATAATATCTTTTGTTAATAGTGTCAGTGGAGGAGACAAGGAGCAGCCTCTCTGCCAGGTGGTGTCTGCCTGGGGTGGATGAAGGAGAATGAGAGATGGGCTGAAATCCCCTCAGGTGAAAGCAAGACTGTGGCTCCTCTGGCTGCCTCCCCCCAGTGTCCTTTGCTGGGCTGCAAAGGAGATGGCGACCCCGTGTGTAAGTCTGAGTCTGAATTTCCTTTGGCCTTCATTTTAGACTATTTTCATTTCTTTATAAGCTGTCTTCATCTCATCAGTGGTTTGTGGGTTTTTTTTTGAAGTTGAATTTTTTTTTTGAAGTCTGATTTTGTTGCCTCAACGAGACAAAAAGTTGTCACACCCATTCAAATTCAGTTCAGCCTCTGCTGAAGTTTTTTTTTCTTATTTTCTTCTAACATTTTCATTCAGTTGCTAAAGTGAAAAATGAATGATTCGCACGGCACTACCTGGCAGGTTGTTGGAAACTTCTGAAAAATTGAAAATCTTTTTCTGTAAAAGGTCTGTGACTGGCTCTATGGAAGACAAAATGCTTCGTCCAGAACTAAATGAATGCTGTAGAAAGATTGTGATAGTTTTAATGGGTTTTATCCTAAACTGTGGAACATCTCTGTAGGTGTAACTACTTGTGCTACCTAATTAGCTCACCAAGCTATCAGAATGCCCAGACTGAACTCAACTGCTATTGGAAGTATGATGATGTTGTTAAAATACAAACAGGACTCTTCTGTGTTCTAAGCTACCTGAAACTTTTCAACTGACTGGGTTGTTCAGTTCTACTGTATTGTACTTCAGGTGATACAGTTTGCTCTAATAGGAAATCAAGCGTGTTCTGCTTATCACAGTGTTGTGTGTATGTGATTTTTTTCAACCCATTATTGTAAATGTTGAAAACAAAATGACCGTGGTTAAAGCTCTCAAAGAGAACGAGGTCCAGCAGTCAAAGTGTAGAAAATAGCTCACTTCTGAGTTAGAGTATGTATCAAAATTGTCAAACATATCTTAAAACCAGAATGGAAGTCTGTCTAGGCTAGGTGATCTTTCTGGTTATGTTATTTTGTTCTATGGATCAAAATAGAGCTATCAAGCAACTACAGAAAATGACACATTTACATAGATATTGTCAGGACTGAAATTACTGCCCATTTTAATGTTGAGTAAGAGCTCACTTTGCAAATAGCCCCAATTATTTCAGTAAAGCTATAACCAAAGTACACTTTAGTGTGAACAAGGCTAGTGGCTCTTACCTTCAGCTAGCTCTGAATAAACTTGATTTTGGTTGAGCATCCTTCTGCTTAATGTAAGTACCACAGAGGAATTTTTCTGATGTTGTGAAGAGTTCAAAAAATACTCTTATGTATATTCTGACTTCTTAAATATAACTTCTAAGAAGAGTCTTTGCAATTTATCAGAAGTTAGATCTACTCATACGCACAAGTGTAGTGAGATGGCTTTTTATTTGCTAGCTCTATTTTCTCCTCTAGCTGTCTGCAATGAGATTTTTTCCTAAAAGGTTGCCGACACCTGAGTAAAACTCCAAGCAACTATGTTTAGTGATTTGCTTCAGTGTTGTGAAGGTGTTCCCTTTAGTCACTTTATTAAGGAAGCAGCTTTCTGAGAAGAACTGGTAGCATGAGAAATGACATCATGGGTCAGAAAGGAAATTCAGGAATTTGAGTAGAGACGTCAGTGGCCACAACTGAAGATATGAAGTCTAGGATAAGTTTGAATCTCTCAAAGCCGTGCAGAATAGAACTAGGAGAAAAAGAGACAAAAAGAAAGCTTAATATGAATCTTTTTTTTTTAGAAACATAATTTCCCCATGCAATTTGAAAACTTTTTCTTGACACTCATCTTAGCTGGAGTGGATGAATGGTAGGCTGGGGCCAGACTTTTCAGTATCTCTACGGAGAAGCTCAGGTGACAAAAGAAGGGTCCACCTTTGAAAAGAAGGAAGGATAAACTTTTACATGGGCTTATAGCAGTTTAGAAGTAGACTTTAGCAAAGCAAAGGTGCTGAGCAGTTGTCAGTTCCTTCTCTGACCTTCCCTGCAGTAGTTTTGTGTTTTGGCTTAGACAAAGGCATAATTTCCTCATCAGTGCTCTGTTTTGGGAAAACAAGGAATTGAATGAAATCCCAGTGTTGACTCTTACTACCGTTTTGCCATTCAAGAACCCTGATGTTTGCAGTGCTCTTTTCAAGCTGCTGTATGAGTATTTTTCTTCCCCCAACACTTTCTTTTTGTCCAGTCTGTTTCCAGCTGAGCTTCATTGTGTTTTCACTGGAGTCTTTGGCTGAGTACCACTCAGGCTTGCCCAGCAGCCCTTACAGTAGCATAATTTAGTTAACTTTTGCTTCTTGCTTTTTTTTTTTGGTACAGTGCATAAGGTGTGTATGTGTATATATATATATTCTCAAGAGACCTACTTCTGTGTATGTGTGTCTGCGTTTGTTCATACAAACAGTATGTAGTAATTGAGTACGCAATATTGAGTGGTTGTAGCTGATAATAGCAAAAGCAAACCAGTTGTGTGTGTTTATGCCCTTAAACATAGACTTTATTAAAACTAGCTGCCTTAGAAAAACTGCAGATTCATATCGTATTAAACTCTTACACTAACTCTCCTGGAACAGTAAGTTTGTTCCTGTAATGGTGTTTAGATTTACCCTTTAATATAAAGCTCTCCTTGTAAACAGTTTATAAAAAGCTTATAATTGAGAAGCGTTACAGATATAAACAGCTCGGCCTGCAGCATGGACTCTACAGATATCTATAAGGACTAAGTAACCATTTACTTAAGACACACCTCACCCTGAATGGCTCACCCTTGTGTTTCAAACTGATTCGTCTCTGTCACTTAGGTTCCTTTGCTCTTCACAAGACTGGTGTGAGGTTATACTACCATAATGGAAAAATTATTCATAATAACAGTAAGAGAAAACAGCTATTTTTTTTCTTCTTCTTCCCTTAGTTAGTTGTGTTATCAAAAGAAACTCAACTGGATCTGAGCTTTCTCTCCAGATTTGAATCTCTCTCTGTTAGAGAACAACATTTCCTACACTTAAAACATGCCTGAATCTTAGTCATGTCATACACATTATAGTGGTTAAGCACCTTTATGGAGATTGACTTTTTGGGGTCATTAAGGAGTGGGAGGGAGGGAGAGCTTACAAGATTTGCTCACTGATGTGTGGTGTTTTTCTGTGTGTTGTCACTGCTCCATGGGTTTGGGTGGAAGGGACTAATGGAAGAAGACACCAGCACTTGCCTCAGGATATGCATCTGCACCTTGCCTAGCCCAGGACTTCGAATCCGGCAAGTGCTGAGCTGATATTTGAAGCAGCTTGTGCACTTGGTGTAATTACTTGTTTGGTCACCAAGTGGGGAAGTTTTGCTGCTCCCTCAGATAGTACTTGTCTTCAATCTCCGTGCTCTGAAGTCTTAACTAGTGATCCCTAGGAAGGACTTTTCCCCAACATCATTCACTAATTAAGCAATTCAGAATGTAGAGTTATTCGGGCTTCAGAATATTACTCAGGGGGCCTTTAGTACAAACATTAGCATTTACACAGAATCCATAATCATTAGAAAAAAAGAATGATGTTCCGGACAGTCCTGGCTGTATCACTTCAGTAGTCTCTGCTATTACATGTTAGCAGATTTTGTACAACGCCTCTCCCCGGTGAAGAGTTCTTTCTATACATGCCACCCCCGTCCTGGACATCACGTATTGCTGCTTGCATCCCTTGTTTTCTCTGCATCAAATTCTGCAGTGAGAGGGGAAAAGAGGCAGTGGTATTTTTGGCATCTTGCTGCTCTGCTGCAGTTTTGCTGCAGTTTATTTGCAAATTTGTGCTGCCTGAGACTTTGAAAGGGACTTTTTTTTTTCTCACTGTCAAGAAGACCAGGATATCAAGGCCTAGTCTCAAAATGTAGGTCGTCCTGATAGTATCTTGCCTAGGTTCTAGTTCCTTAAGGAGTAGCCTGAAGTTTGAATGTGCATAGGTTATCTCATTTCATTTTAAAAAGTGCCATTTGCCTAAAGGCCAAAGCTATATCCAGCTTTCAGTTGTATAACACTAATCTTCAAAATGTGTCAGATATGTGGTGTTAAACCTAAAAAGAGTGATATTATAGCTAGTATTCCTGTTTGGTCCACAGTGTTTGTTAGTCTCCCAGGTATCAGTGATAATGCAGTCTTGGCAGGCTGGTGCTAATTTTAGCTATTGAACCCTCATTCTTGGAGTAGTAAAACTCAAATTTTTTCTTCTCTGAGGACAAGTCTTGAGTGAAGAGCAGCTTATACCTCTTCTCATTTTCATCTTTATCAGCTTTCTGTGACTGGCCTTTTTGCATCACAGTATGTTAGACGTTTGTATGTCTTATGAGCCAAGAACACGTTAGGCCATTTCTTGATGTGCCAATTAGCAAAAGGATTACATTAATGTTATCTTGGGGAATCAACCAGCAGTCTTCAGGAGATGCTGCTGCTGATATAGGTCTTACTGTCTGATAGTTTTACTGAAAATGTGAACATCAGGTACTTAGATAGGGAACTGGGAAACTGTCCTACAGTAGGACTGTAGGACTGGGAAATGTCCTACAAAGATGTTTTTGCTGATACCTTAATACTTTGACTAGAATGAATATGCCCTCTTCTCTGAGTATGCCTTGCAAAACAGCTTGTTGTCAGATACTGAAAAGCTACAAAAGGGGAATGGTGAGAAGTGGTGATATGAATAGAACATTGGTATTCTCAGGTGGGCAGAGAAAATTCCAGGGGAGAAGATATTTGTGGGGAGGATCTCTAGTAGAGCACATTATTTTGCTTATCCTAAAATACTGAGAAGACGGTCAGAGTTGCTAGTGGTATGCTACTTTGACAGAGAAGTAGGGAGTAACTGATTTCAGTCTTTGAGAAGGACTAAATACAAAGCTAAGTTAACATGTAAATGCTGTGATTTTACCCTCTCTAGGGCTGGTAGTCTTGAGTATTTTTTTAGAAGCAGTTGGTGCTAGACATCATTTAAGACTAACCTTGAGTGATTTAGATGAATTTGAAGCAGGTAAGACCAAAGTTTGAGGGATTGGTACAGACAAATAAACATGGAGAGAATGAACTGAGTTGCAAATCACTGATTTAACACTGATTTAGGGGGCATTTCTTGCAATTTGCACTGCTCAAATTGACACTCTCGCTCCCCCCACATGTTTGGAAACCAGCATCCTGAGGGAACATGACAAACCTCAAGCCAACTGGGAGAGAAGAAGCCTTTTTAGGAAGAGGCTTCAAGCAGAAAGCAGTGCTCAGCCCAAGCTCCTGTGGAGCAGGTGCTCTGTGGTAACCTAAAGGATGGGAAAGATGGGGGCAAAAGTAATGCAAGCCTTGAGCTTTAGAGTAGGGTGTTGTGCCAATCGCCAGGGCCAGCTCTGGCTAGAGACAAAATACGTGGTCACTTAAAGCCCCAAAATGATGGCCTTAACCAAAGGAGATATTCCAGGCTTTGCAGTACTCTCTGTGGCTCTATACCTAAATTTTTCAGGGCTGCTAGAAAGCTGTGGGCTAGCCCTGCTCCCCATCACACAGGGAAGAAGCAGGTACTGATTTGGTCAGTGGGACTGATGGAAGAAAGCTAATCTGCCCCAATTCCCTGCCTACACAGGCAGATGCTCTGCCTGTGTCTTGTCCTTTCCTGCACGCATGCCTGAGGGTATCTGCAGAAGTTGCAGCCCCACGTGTGTGTGCTGCAACTCCTGGTTGCATCAGAACAGAAACTGGCAGGAAAACATACACAATTTGGTTCAGCTTGGTTTTTTTTATCTTAAAGCTGTAGAGCTGAAATCATAATCTTTAAACAAAAGGTCACATTTTATTTACATGTTCTTTACAAGCGCGCTGTTATAGGATATAATAGCTCTTTGAACGTTAACTTTCTATTTACTCTTAGCTTTGCTGCAGCCATATGTGAAGGCTTGGAATGCAGTTGGGGAAATAAGAGGATGAAAGAAAAATAGCCATAAGCCTGAGCAAGGCTCTCAGTTTTATAATATGCCATTCTAATGAACAGTAGCTATTGTAGGAGATCTCCATGTTGAAACGTCTCTAGAGAAACCGTGAATGAAATTAGTGCACCAGAATGTGCTACTGTTCTTATAATTCAATGATCATAACTGTTTTTCATGAAAGTAGGAGCGATTTTTGTGCTTTAATATGACAAACTGCTCCTTTAGGAAGGAATGTGGCTTTAGAATGTGTTTTCAGTACTTCCCATTGATGTTTGTTGCCATCTCCTCGTGGCAAATCTGCATGAAATATTAAGCAGGGATTAGACCTTTCAGTACCACAAAAAGGTCATAACTAAGAAAATAAGAACGGTTGTGCTGAGTCAGACCCAAAGGTTCATATCGTCTTGTATTCAGTGTCGGACATTGGCAGATATCTATAGAGGAACGTAAAAAACAAGCAAGCATAAGTTTAGAACTGCACATTCCACAAAAAGCAGTAGAATTCACAACTTTGTTTTGATCAGTTTGTAACCTTTTTTGGTTGTGGGGGTGGGTTTGGGGGATTTTGTTTTGTTTTTTTTTTGTTTGTTTTGGTCAAAGGAAGATGTTAAGAAGGATGTTGAGGGCAGCTCTGTATAGATTCAGATCACAAAGGCTATTATCAGAGAGTTAGCTACAAAGCTAGGGTCAGATATTTACTGATGTAGATCCTGTGATTCTATTGACTGGAGTAAGCTGTGTTGATTTGTACGAGTCAAGGATCTGGCCTGTAGGTTTTATGCCATTAAAGCTTATCTTGATTTTCTATTGCCTTTTGCATTTTATGACAATGTTCTCATAATTACACAGATTCAGAGGGTAAGTTCCCATCTTATAAGCCTGTTTAATGGATTTTGAATTCTGTATTCCCCTGCACCCTTTCTCATGGGGCAGTAAAGTCCATACGTAGCAATGAACAATGGATCACTCAGGTGACAAACACTTTCAAATCCATTATTCTTTAATATTATTCTTTGAACTCTGTCTCCACCTCTTTACTGCTCACTCATAGCAAAACATTGCACTTGCTCAATGAAGTCCACTTGTTGTCATCTGTACCCTTATCTGGGCAATGTGGTGGAAAGACCTGATCTTTGAGACTGCTATATCATTTTGCTTGGGTCTCTCCATTCATGGGGCTGTCCCTCCCTAGCTGCAAAAATGTCAAGCAGAACTCATTTCCATCAACAGAGAGCTCAGTGATATAGAGAGCCATCAAAATTAGAGATGGAAAAGGCTTATTGAAAACTCTTTCTCTCCTGCTTCTTGCAAAGGCAGGATTGTTCCTTACAATAACTTGTTTCATTCTTTGTTTAGGTATTTTCAGAAAGACTCAATCGATAAGGCTCAGCTGTTTCTCTTGGGACGTTATTCCACAGCCTAATACACTCACTTTTGCTAAGTGTTTCCAGATATCCCTCCGCCCCCGCCCCCCGTGCTCAGTTTCATCCCATCACTTCTAGTTAGTTATACTTCCTTGAGCCACAAGAGCTCCCTTTTCTGTTTATAGGAAAGAGCCCAACCCTTTCTTTGTGAGGAAGAATCCAGGGCTGGACTCTGGAAATGGAGAAGCTTGATGCTGCCTCATCTTGTGTCTGAGGAAATTCCTCTCTTTCCTCACCTTTCTGGCAAGAGTTGAGAAGTGTTAATAGCTGGAGATGATTCATATAAACACTTTGAATAATATGTCTATTGATTATTATAATTATATTCTGCTATAGTGTTAGGTAGTTATAGAAAATTAGTGGGTACCGCCTGGAAAGGACTGTTATGTCTTCTCCTCTGTCCTCTTATCAAGAAGCTAACTATATCTATCTCAATCCTGCAACAAACCCTTGAACAGCATCTTAATTTGATAGGTCAGTGATTTTTTTTTGAGGGTATTCTACCACATGCAGTTGAGTATCTGGACGAGGTGAACTCGAATGTATCCCTTCTTCAGTGCACAGCGGGGTTTGTCCTTTCCCAGGGAGAGAGCCCACTGCTCGGTGCTGCATAAGCAGAGGAGAAAATGTGGTTACTGACACAGAGCCCTGCCTAAATGCTGAAATGCACTGAGAAAGCAACTAAGACTTTAGACTTCTGGTGTTCGCCAGGAGTGGCTGGATGCTTTAACTTTTGTTCTCTTTTCTAGCCACCATGGATTAATAAAGCTGCTGCTCTCCCTAAAGTTGAGCGAAGCGTTTTGAGACGGATGTTTCTTTTATTTTGTTTATTTTTGAATACAGATGCTTGTTTTCATTTTCATTGGTGGCAAGCCTAGCATAGATGTATTGATCTGGACATCTTTAGGGAATTCACAGATAATCTGAGATCATGCGGGGAAACTCTGCCCCCCGATTTTTTTTGCATTTCAAATATGCCTGAATAGCTTTCAAGACAAAATGGATGCCACTTTCAAGGTGGATATCAATTCTTCATTCGTTAGAATCATATCAGAGTATCCAGTAAGGAATGGCAATGGGCAGAAACCTCTCACACCCTGATTCAGAAAGGTTTTGTTCTGTTCAGCAGTGTTGTATGCCTCTTGTATGATGTATTGCACAGGCAAATTTTCAAACCAAAGGTAGAAACTGTGCTGGTAAGACAGGCATTTTTCTCACCTGCTTTTGAGAATCTGATTCAGATTGACCATGCTGTAGGTTGACCTCTGGGGTTAGGAAGTTTTGCAGCTCAAGGTGCTGGAAGCTTTGTAGCCTCAGGCTGCTGGAAATTGAGGTGTTTGGAGGATTTGGGTATCTATGAGGTTGTGTGGCAGCTCTTTGGTGGCTTTGCAAGCATCAGTGTGAGAATAAATCACATAAAGGAGATAAGCGCTTGGGTTTTGAGTGTAACTCACTGCAGACACGTATCATGCTTTGACTGAACAGTGGTAAAGAATTACCTCCACCTTTTTTGTTCCTTATGTGTTCCTTCTACTTTTATAAAGTATGATTTAAACCTGCCAACTCTAACTTTACTCAAACTGTATGGGCAGCAGTACTGAGGTCTTTCTTTCATTTTCCTCCAGTTTGGCTCCGCTTTCTCTTTTCTGTGCTTCTCTTCTACAATGTAAGAGTCGGTAGGAATGGTCTCCCAGAGGAAGACTGTGTTCCTAGGAGATACACTTCATATATTTAATCATCCTTGGAGCTTTCCTTTTTCTAAAGGACTGAAATGACAGCCTTTAGAGAATAATTATATGAAACACCATGTGTGAGAAAAGTGTGAAATGTCTCCAGTACCAACCAAAGCTATAGATATTTTTATTAAATAGTAATGCCATGCAGTTAGGAAGGGTTTGCCAAGCAGATGTTAAGCTGGTCTTTGTGGTAATTTAATTGAGCAAGGAACTTTTCCTGCTGTTTTTATCAATGTCAGGCTATACATGACATTTTAAACTAAAAATATAAAATGGAGAGAAAGAGAGAAAAGGGAGGAAAAATAATTAATAATCAGTTTCCATTCATGACTATCTGTTAATATTTCCCCTCAGAGGATTTAATGTTTCTTCTGAATGTTTTTTTTGGAGGCCAATATGAATCTGAACTAACCTAGACTCTGTGCAAATTCTTCCAGAGGGCCTCTCTCTGGAGTCTGGCCCACTCCTCCTAATTCATTTCTTTCTTTCCTATTTGTAAAAAGATGATGATGATAATAAAAGCAAACCCTAAACTATTCTGAAGACTACAACCATGTGGGACTTTGAAAATATTTGTGTTTAGCTCCCTTCTTCCCTATTCAGAGCATCTCTTGATGCTTAAATATCACTGTGAAATAAATCTTCCTGTACTTTAAGGATAGACTGAATCTTACTGAAGCTTACTGTCCCTGTGAAGTGAAATATCTTAACATGATTTACCATCATAATGCATTTGGTTATGTACAACTTATCAAGCAATAATAAATAAGAAAAATAAAAAGGTAATTGAAATGTCTGTGGGTCAAGGGCAATATAATGAGCCTATTCATGAAATATTATTGGGGCCCCTCCTCATAAGTATAGCATTATTTGCATGGAAAAAATGTGGTCACACTTCTACCTTGTGTGTGGTGTTCTAAACTTACGAAACTGTTTTTGCCCACACTTAAGTGGGCTTGTCTCAGTTATGTTCCCTAGAGACAACATCCATCCCCCTGCCCCAAGAGCAGGTGATCACTGTGATGAAGGTGACCAATTCTAGCTTCAACCCAAGAAGGAAAAAATATAAAATAATAAGTCACAGCACAGTAAAGCTGAGATGAAATGAAAAATCACCAGGTTGGTTTGTGGGTTTGAACTGTCTGCTTATAATGGCACAGGCTTCCCATCAGCTATGGGAACTTTTACAGGCACTTCTGAAATAAATTGCATCTGTTTTAAAGAACCCTGTGAGTGTTAAGGCCCCAGAACTATGCTCCTTATTCACCCCAGAGTTGCAGTGTGCTCCTGCCTCGAGGGAGGTACTGCTAATACCTATATCACTAGTATGCCCATCTGAGTTTGATAATGGATGCATGTGTCACTTTACTGAACAAGGAAGTTGCAATGATGTTTTAGAGCTTACTGGCCAAGATTAAAAGTGTACGGGTGGGTGTGGGTGTGATTTTTTTTTTTTTTTAAATAAAACTAGTAGGAAATGGACATTACTGCACATGTTCACTGCACTTTTGAGTGATTTCCCCTGCAATCTTTTTGGAAATAGTTTAACAGAATGGTTGAGGTTGGAAGGGACCTCTGGAGATCATCTAGTCCAACCTCCCTGCTGAAGCAGGGTCATCTAGAGCACGCTGTCCAGGACCCTGTGCAGACAGCTTTTGAATATGTCCAAGGAAGGCGATTCCACAGCCTCTCTGGGCAACCTGTGCCAGTGCTGTCACCCTCACACTAGAGAAGTTTTTCCTCACGTTCAGCCGGAGCTTCCTGCGTTTCTGTCTGTGCCTGTTGCCTCTCATCCTATCGCTGGGCAGCACTGAGGATTCTGGCCCCATCCTCTCGATCATCCCTCCCTTCAGCTACTTCCACGCCTTCTCCTGTCAGTCTTCCCTTCTCCGGGCTGGACAGGCCCAACTCTCTCAGCCTTTCCTCATAGGAAAGATGCTCCAGTCCCTTGATCCCGTTGGTGGCCCTTTGCTGGACTCACTCCAGGAGCTCCATGTCTCTCTTGTACTGGGGAGCCCAGAACTGGACCCAGTAGTCCAGATGTGGTCTCACCAGGGCTGAGTAGAGGGGGAAGATCACTTCCCTCCACCTGCTGGCAACGCTCTTCCTAATGCAACTCAGTGTACCATTGGCTTTCTTGGCCGCAAGGCCACATTGCTGCCTCGTGGTTAACTCATTGTCCACCAGGACTCCCAGGTCCTTCTCCGCAGAGCTGCTTTCCAGCAGGTCAGCCCCCAGCCTGTACTGCTGCGTGGGGTTATTCCTCCCGAGGTGCAGGACCCTGCACTTGCCTTTGTGGAACTTCAGGAGGTTCCTCTCCGCCCGACTCTCCAGCCTGTCCAGGTCCCTCTGAACGGCAGCACAGCCCTCTGGGGTATCAGCCAGTGCTCCCAGTTTTGCATCATCAGCAAATCTGCTGAGGGTGCGCTCTGAGCCTTCATCCAGGTCACTGATGAACGACTTGAACAAGACAGGACCCAGTATTGACCCTGGGGGACACCGCTAGCTACAAGCCACCAGCTGAACTCTGCGCCACTGATTGCAAGCCTCTGAGCTCAGCCATCCAGCCCGTTCTCAATCCACCTCACCGTCCACTCATCTAGCCTGCACTTCCTGAGCTTGCCTAGGAGGATGTGATGGGAGACGGTGTCAAAAGCCTTGCGGAAGTCAAGATACACAACATCCACTGCTCTGCCCTCAGCTACCCAGCCAGTCATTCCACCACAGAAGGCTATCAAATGGGTTAAGTGTGATTTTCCCCCTTTTTTTTTTGAGCAAGAGAACTGACAGTTGAAGGAGAAAACTTCTGGGCTTTTACCTCATAGAAGTAAGTAGCTGACCATAGTAAGTTCAAGGGTAAAGCAGTAAACAGATCTCCTCTCCTCTGGCTCCTGTAGTTGTTGCCACCGATTTATTTGCGTGCGTGGATGCAGAAAAATCATGTATACAAGTAGGGAGAATGGAGAGGGGGATTCAATTTTGTGGATGACTTCTGTGCCACTAATTTTATTTTTTTTTTCTTATTGCTTCTTTCACCAAACTATAACAAACGCCTGCTGTTTTTTCAGGAAATTTAAGCCATCCATGCCTCATTTTATCTTGTCAGTCACTGTATAAGGAGGAGCTCAGGCCTATGTTCAGCAAACACTGTCCTGTTGACAGTGGCTTTCCAGAAGGGTGTGAGCTAGTATCAGTTGGTTTTATGGTGGTATTTTTTGTAATACAGAAACATATGGTGCATTTTGCTGTTCGGATTTTATACTCCCCATATCATGAGCACACAGCTCCCATTAACTTTAACGAGACTGGCATGCACAAGGGGGACATATAGACCACATCATGAAGCTCTGGGTTTTTACTGTTTTGCTTTGATAGATTAATACGTATCTGAACCTACCTGCTTTAGTCTGCCAGCTCCAAAGTCTTTCGCCATAGTCATTTGGAGTGTAATCTATACGCTTTTTTGCTCAGGATGTTGTCTGATGGGGAAGAAAGGCCAAGCTCCTTAGCCAGAGGCTCGAGTCTGACTGAGAAAATGAAGCGGGATATGGAAAAGTACTGGCAGGACAGCATATCCAATTCAAATGGCCATATGCACTGTGGACACTGGAGGGGACAGATCAGTATCTGTTGTTTCTTGCCAAGGTCTGAAACTCCAGTGCGTTGGTTTTGAGCAACATATGTTGCTTCTTAAGTTCCTTTGAAGCGGGCTCCTGAAGAGTTGGATGCTAAACCAAGGTATCTGATGGGGATATTGCTCTCTGGAGTGTATATCAATACTACTGGGGGACTTGGGGGCTTAACACCACACTAACTTGTAGCAGGTAGGCTGTAGATTTAGCATCTTAAAATAAGAATCCCAAACAACCTGTGCCTGTGCTGGGGGTGTGAGGTGGGGCTAGCAATGTCTGAATGTTGTTCAGGTTCAGAGGCTTGATGAGGCGTGGGGAACACAAAACCCAGGTCTAGTACAGCAGGCTGGTGTCTGATTACACCAGATAGCTCAGCCAGGTTTGTTAAACAAGCCTTTGTGAACACAAAGGGTGAGCTTCTTCAGGTTGCAGGATGCATGTAAGCCAATGGCAAGTATGTATTACATGAATCGCCTTTGTACTAATTTCACAAAAAATATGTTTGTTACAGCGTATGTTTGAAGCTGTTGGTGCAAGCAGTAATGCCTCATGCCTGTTAGCTCTGGACATCTGCAACTCGGTCCCAAGTCAGGATATGCAGAAAGAGGACTTGCATCTCTGCTACTCTTTGTATACTGCAACCAGTAGTGGAATTTCTATTTGAAAGGTCTGTTTAGTTGTAGTGTGGCAGGGTAAAAGGATAATTAATTTCTGTGTTTAGAAAAACAAAAACCCATTAATAGAACTGATAAAACACACATTTAAAATGATCATCATGCACAGTCAGGAAATTGTTCTTTATTCCATAAGACAGCATCTCTAATCATCCTCAAAATTAAGATTAGTTTTATGTTGCTTTTGGTAGGAGAATTATAGTAGGAAGCATTGCCCTTTAAAACAGCCATGCGATGACTTTAGTGTAAGATACATCCCTTGTCTCTTGTGGAACCTGGATATCTTGTTTGCTGATGGCTGTCTGTGCGTTTGGACAGATGCATGCTTTAATAGGAATAAACTTCCGTTTCAGGCTGCTAGCCGGATGTATCATAGGTTTATGAATCCCTTTTGATATAAGAAGGCTTTTTTTTTTTTTAAAGCAGAAATGTGATAAAATCTCTTAAAGTTATATCATTCAACTACTGAAGTTTAAACAGGACACTAAATCTGGAAATTAGAAGATAAGCCATATGGCTTCTTATTGCTAAATAATGAGGAGAGATTGTCCAGCTCTAGACAAAGATTGTGGTGTTTCACAATAGCAGAATTGAAACTAGGCTAAAACTGGAGGGAGGAAAGAATCACAAAAAGATGAAGAAAAAAGCCTCAGCCTGGGGAGAGATTATCTCAACAATATGAGAAGTTATCTCACCTTTACTCAGGTTGTCCCCATGTCCCCACATATCTAGTTTGGAAGCCCCACTCCATGGAAACCAAGAGAGTTATGTAGGTTATTACTGTCTTTCATACGTTTGCTATAATGACCATGCATATACTCACTCAGTTGTTGAGGAATTTTGCACCAAAGTCCAGTAGCCCAGTCTCATTTATGAATGGGTTATTTGTAATTGCTTTGTGCAGGTAGGTGGATATTTTACACCTATGAAGGTCGGTGAAGCAAAGTCCAATGATGAGAAACTGTTTGCATGCTTATTTTTCTGCTGTTGGAGACCATACTGAAAAAACTTTTAAAGCCATAGCAGTAGCAAGAACAAAGATCATATTTTCTTGGCTGGACATAACTCTGTACTAAATCTTCACTTTTCAGTTTAAATGCTCTAAGGTCATCACAAACTTGAATTTGAATGAAACACTTAACTCTCATTTCAGGAAAGGATGTGACTAACCTTAACGTTAAGGAAAGAGATGTCTGCGTTTAGTGCCAAATTTTCTCATTTTAAAGATGCTTTTTCTTGCTACTGCTGAATTTTCTGAAGGTCTCCATTCCTAGTTCATCACCTAGATAAGCACCAGACCTTCAGGTGCCTCAGCAGCTTTCCTGCACAGCCAGAATTTTGGAAATGCTCAGAAGCTGTTGACCTAAGCTGCTCTGGAAAGAAAAGATAGTGATGAGACTGGGAGGAGTCAAGGGGAGAGGGGAGGCAGTGACCTGCCTCCTGAGGAGGCTTATCCTTATGGCAGTGTGCTACTGTGAGGAGAGATGTGAGGCCAATGCATCTGCAGGTAGCACAAGCTCTGACCTGAGTGATTAAGTACTGGTAAGGGGCAGGAGAGCTTCTCTGGGTCCGTCTAAGCAATCTTTCGTCTGTGTGTGTGTGGGGGGGGGGGGGTTTATTTTTCAATTAATATTGCATTGTAATGCTGGAAGTTGGACACGTCCATGAGAGAAAACCAAATTAAAATGGCATGGTTCAAAACTCCTCTTGGATATGATCCTAGATTTTTTTTTATTGGTTCTTGAGGGACTAATTTGAAAAATATTAAAACTGTAGCATTGTGAAAGCAAACATGGCTGATATTCCTCAGCTTCATATAGTCAAAACTCAGCTGGGCTGCACCAAATTATGAGATAAGCATGTAACTCATGATACTTTTCAGTGCTTGCTTCTGCTTTCAGAACACACTTATTTCCCGTGTTTAACCTTGTCCTTATGGTGCTGGCAGCTGGAAACTCACCTTCTAAAATGAAAGGTGGAATTGTCATGTACCTGTCTCTTTTTGGCGATTTAAGGCTTCCAAAAAAGCATCAGGTATTGTAAGCTTCTTTCTTTGTAAGAATCCTGTAAAACGGCAGCCCTGCATATCCAGAATTTTTTTCCAGTCACGTACAGGGAGCTTTCTACCTGCTGAAATCCATCACTTTGCCCAGAATAGTCCCTTCTGTTAAGGGGAATGTTTCTAGCATTGCCTCTGCTTGCCTCAGAAACAGTATATTCCCAGGAGAGTGTCTTCTAAAATCAGGAATGGGTAACTCTTGATAGCTGAGGGACCTTCTTAGTAGTCTGTCTATCTGATGCCTAATAAATGCAGAAACTTTCAGACTTTTCAAATCCTGCTTTTTTCTTTTTTTTTGTAGCCACATGTTAATTAGTTATTCAAAACAAAACAAACCAACCAAGGCCTGGGCATTCTCTCAAATAAATGCATCCAGATAAAGCTAACATCAGGGTATTTGTCTTCTGTCAGGAATGGATATAGCAGGACAGGCATGAGTGTTCAGAGTGGCATAGCCACTTTCTCACACGCTGTCAAGTTGATTTGGTTGTAGCCCAATTTTAGTAGCTTCCACTGCTGGCTCAATGTAAGACTTGACACTACTGCAGTGTCACCAGCAGCTAATGTCTTCTAGAACAATATGCCCCTTTTTGAAGCTTATATACAGGTATAGCCCTGAGATGGATTTCTGTTCCCCATTCTCAGTTACCCCACAGAGGTAACTGTAAGAGGCAGATTCTTAAGTTATGAGTGTGTCTATTTCCAGTTTCCAACACCTGGACCCTCAAGTCCAGATTTTTTTCCAGATAGTGTGAAATATTTCTTGCTTTTTGAAAAATTTCTTCATATTGTAATTTTGAGCGCTCCATAATAGGCCAAAAAAAAAAAAAACCTTTCCATTTTCCTAGAACTACTCATCCGTATCCTTTTGAGGTTATTTATTGAAGGCAGATACATTAACAGTTAACACTGGGTTTAATTTTTTCCTCTTATAGCTAATGTTGATTCCAGCTCTTCTGATTTTGATGAAGACTGGCTCTGCTGGCTGCCTGTGGCTGGCACAACTACAAAGCTGATTTCAGGAACCTTAGAGGTTTATTTAGATTCCTTAAATGTTTTGGCTTGATGGTATCTTGGGCATTTTGAAACTTTTGAAGCCTTTTCAATTCTTAACAGACCAAGCAGACAGACAGAAACATAGAGAAATTAGGAATAGAGTGCCATCTTTGCTTTGTTCTTCAGATGTATGAGTATCCCCAAGCGGGTGAATCAAACCAAATGGAAAAGAAATAGTAGTAAAAATTGGCAGATGGGGACCATGCTCTTCCCCTTCCTTGGGAAAGGATGGCGAAGGAAAGATGATGCTTTGCGTGCCTCCCCTAATGCAATTTGCATTGGTAGAAGGGGCTAGTGCAGCTGTGGAATTTGGAGCCTGTGAACAAATGCTGATTCCAGTGCTTTGAAGGTCAGGTATGAGGATGAAAACAGGCTCCTAGGGCTCAGCTGGCCGTTCACCCTCAGGTAGCTAAGCACTTTTCTTCTCTCTGTCCCTGTGCTGTATGCTGTTCAGATTTGCGCACAAAAGTCCTTTCTGAGCTTATCTCCTGCTGCTGTGCCATTGATATTTATGTGGCTCTTCTGAAAAGCACACATGTGAAGGAATGCTGGGAACTGGAGCGAGGGAAGAGCATGTGGAGGCAGCACCCTTTGGCAAAATGTTTTCAGTACACTACCCCTGCATGTTTGGGATTGGAAGGCCACGTGCAGCTGCTTCCTGAGCCGAGAAGAGGTAATTGTTTTATGTAACAGGGACGATTTTATACCTGTTGCTTCAAAAGCAGTGATATTCTGGGAGATGACTGGCTGGGTGAATTCTGAGCCGAAATAGCCATAAATACTTCCCATCTATTTCAGGAATCTGTTTAGCTCCTCTAAATCTTTTGGTGCCTTCCTGTTAGTGCAATGAGTTACATAAATGCCTAAACTCCTGTGAGAGAACTTGGGAAGAAGCAATGATGTGCTGGGCCGTACAACCTGAGGTAGTTGCTTGGCCCACTCCATCCTCATGCGCTCCCATTCCTGCCCTCAGCCACTCCCCACGTGCTGAATGCGATGCGTTCTCCTTCGGCTAAACCGCAGCAACTGCTAGGCCTGACAAAAGCTGCTCTTATACACACCTGTGGGAAAAGGAATGAAACAAATGCAGACCTGAAACAAATGCTCCCAGACCTGAGCATTTGCCTCTCTGGTTGTACAGACGGAGGATTTGGACCCTAACATGTGATTGCTAGCAGACTGGGGTTTGCAGCATGGTAGGGGTGTCAGACTGGAGCTCTGAGCCGTGTGCCTTTGGCTAAATGTTTTTGGAGTACATGAGGGAGATCTGCTTTTCCCCTTATTTACCTGGCTTAAACCTGGAACAAAGAAGGCTTGAGTTTGATTTCTTTGGTGCACTTGAGGAAGTTATGTTATCAGGTCTCTAATAGTGACATGGGCATTAGAAGACTAATCCCTAATGGGTTTTGTGAGGTTAGTGAGGCGCTCTTATGCTTGCTTTTGGGGCTGGTTCTGGGATGCTTTTTCTGGGATTCCTAAGGAAGGAACACCCACCCAAGGAAGGATGTCTGGAGCATTGCATGGACGTGTCCTGCAGCTTTAGCTATTCCAGCCACCATTGCAGACCGATGCCAAGCAGAAAAGACAATGGAGCTTTCTTCCTTGCAAAAACTTTGGGGACTTTTCCAGAAGGGCTGACTTGACACACAGGAGGTGGGATCTGTGTGTGTGTGTGTGCGCACGCATACGTGTTTTTTTTTGGGGGGGGGGGAGGAGGCTCTGGGGATGAGCTTGAGAGCTGGTGCCATGAGTCTTGAAATCACTCTGCAGTGGGAACACAGAGAGAGGTCTTATGTATTCACCTCCCATATCCTTTTTTTCACATGATGGTAGAGAAAATGTCCTCCATAAATTCTCTTTTTTATATGCCAGTTTTTTTCCCCTCAAAAGCCCGTGAGGACTTATTATAGCACCTGAAGGGATAGGCGAACAGTATTCGAGGCATATAGTCTTACTGCTATTGGCATTCCTCTCCTGCCACACACACATGCTTTCTTCTCCCTTTCCTCCCAAAAACTCCAAGACTTCACAGCATACCAGCAAAAACATGTAGAAAGCTCTGCTGTTGTTGATGCTCAAAGAGTTAGTTAATTGCCTTGAGGCCCATTTGTCTTTTCGAAGTCAACAAAAAATGTAGGAGTAAGAGTCACGTGCAAGAAACATGACAGAATATAGCGTTTCTTTCTTCTCTGGAAGCATGGTGGACACTGTTTCATGCACAACCATGAGATTAGCTCCATTCTGTAGGAAAGTGTTCTGTTGTGTGCAGAATGGAATGTGCAGCAGAACGCACTGTTGTGTGCAGCAGGAATGAAACCTCTGTACAATTTTTAGAGTTTGATTGGAAATTAGAGTTGTCTCATGTTCAGAGTGAGAATATTTTTTTTTGTTTATTTTAATTGTCTGCAGAATTCTGTAGAAAGAATAATTATTATTAACTAGTTCAGAAGTCTCCTAGAAAGGACCTTGTTTTCAGTTGAATTATGTAGGACTTGCTCATGCGGGAGCTAACAGACAAAACCAAAATACCCATAGACTATTGACTGGTTGTCCTGGCCACTTCACTTGTCAAACAGATAGTGTGCACCCATGCTCTTGAAACATGTGTTGTGCTTTTCTGATAGGCAGTGCAGGCTGAATCTAATAAACCCCTATGTCTCTTATGCTGGGAAAATGCTGTTAAACAGTGATTTTATGTGCAACTTCACAAGCCAAATATGCTAAAACTGCTATGGGCAGCTGGAGAAGGTGGCAAGATGAAACCACTGGGTTTCTTCTTCATTTTGCTGGGATGCTGCAGGGCAGCCTCTGCCATGCTCAACCACAAACAGGCTGTTGGCCTTGTACCTGGACAGGAAAGTAGCATCTTGGAGAGATGCTGCACAGAGAGAGCAAGATGGTGTCTCTCAGGTTGATGTCTTTTCTGTGTTGTTGAATCCTGTTGCTACCTTGTTACCATCTCTACCTCTGCTCAAACAAGGATGTCTTGAGGCACTTGCCCTTTCCTTCGGTATGCCTATGTACGTTACTGTGCAGAAATGACTGCTGCTGTGACCTGGTGGTCTCTGCATGGACTGAGTCTGCCCTTGCTGGGCTAGAAGTAGCCTTTCCTATTGTTTCCTCTTAGGTACTTTGAGTGGTGGAAATACCATTTTTGGGAGATATTTTCATAATGGAGCTGAATGGATGTAGCAAACTCCCTTGCAGAATGGGAAACTCAATAAGCAACTACTGGCTTTCTTTGAACTGGTATATGTAATAATGACAAATAATTTATTTTAAGGTGTACTGAAAGGCTGTTAAAATTGGAATTGGGTTTTTTTTTTCTTTGTGAAAGAGTGACTAGAAACAGAACACATTATTGTCACACAGTTTGTAATAGTTAAGCTTGTCTTCTGCAGTTAAGCCAGAGCTATATGGGGATAGCACAGGCTTGAGAAAGGACATTTTGGGTGTTGAATTAAAAAACAAAGCAACCCCCCCCCCAGTTTCTTCTGATGTCACCAAGATCTCTGTGTGAATGAGCCTCCGTGTCCACTGGATGTAGCTATTGCTTCACAGAAATACAGCTAACTACACACCTTTCTGGCTCTTTATTGAGAAGGTTTAAAAGAGATCATTTCAATGGAATTCCTACTACTGGTATGTCTCTCTCTCTCTCTCTCTCTCTCTCTCTCTCTCTCTCTCTCTCTCTCTCTCTCTCTCTCTCAATATTTACATTTTTTTCTGGCTGTCCTCCTGCTTATCAGCTATGAAGAGCACATGGGACATCACTGGATATTCTAATAATGAGATGAAGAGTTACCTGCCTATAACTGCACTAATTTCCTGCAGAGAAACAAAAATGGTCCAAACTCTCATCTGTCTGTAAAATCCCAGTGCTACGGAAAAACAAGTTTATCAAATGGAGGCAGTGACCTGAAGATCTGAAAATGAAAATAGTTGCCCCTTTTTGTGTGACAAAAATGTCAAGTTAGGTCAGGTGTTAAAGCCTTTATTTAGCTGCTTATACTTGAAGAGTTCCTTCTGTTCTCCAGGGTTAAACACAAGCACTGTATTTCAGAGGTAACATGGGAGATTAGATATATCTTGTAGGTATTCTGTGGAGAAGCGATGTGTCTAGCGGCACTGAAAATAGAGACTGAGTCATAAAGGAGAAAACACCAAACCCTCTACATAAGCCATATTTTAAAAGGGTAAAGCTAATGATATCTAAAGACACAAAATAAAGTTTGCCAAAATTACCAAGTGATTCCCTTGGAACTATTGTTTGCAAAACTGTGAGCCGAGCTGCTAGAGTAAGAGACCACCAGTGTTCTTAGAGCTATATACTTATCTATACTAGAGGCTTTTGAAAACTTTCAAGTTTTCCACTTTTATTTGTCAGGATGAGAAAGCAATTATGAAAAAATAAATACAATTTTAAAGAAGTTTGCATGTGTTAACGCTTCTCTACCTGCAGAGAATTTATAAGGCTGCCCTAGTAAACATTCAGGTCTTTTTCTCCCCCCCACCTCCCCCCTTTTTTGTTTTCCTCCTCTCCTATATAGTTTACTGGTATTAGTACAGCAAGATGTATGTATCATTGAACCTAGCAAATGGGGCTAGAAAGGACAATACGTTATTTAGTCTTGTTCTTTCCCCAAGGCAGGATCAACTAGATCTAACCCTCCTTGACAGATAAGCAGCAAACCTGTTTTTAAAAACCTCCTGTAACAGAAATTTGACACCCTTCCTCAGGCAATCTTTGCAGAAGTCTTCTGACTGCTAGAAAGCCTTTCCTAAGGACAAGTCTGCACCTCTCTTGCTGTAATTTAACCCCTTGATTTCTTGCCTTATCCCCAGGGGACACAGGAATTTATTCTTTTCCTCTTTGTAGCAGGTTTTTGCATATTTGAAGGCAGTTGCTGCCTCTCCTCACAGTCTTCTCTAAACTGTGTACTCCAGTTCTTCCAAAGTTTTCCCACCAGACTGTTTTCTAGATCTCTGATCACTCTGATCACTGTCCTGTGGGCTCTCTGGGGCCAGTAAATTGTGGAACAGCTTTTCTCTTGTTCTTGAATGCTTGTAGTTGTGTCTCAGCCAAGGCACGCTCAACTTTCAGCTTGTAAACCATAATTTTAGTTTAGAAAGCTTTAGGGAAACAATGCATAAATAGTGTCTTGCTACCGCTATGTACTCACTGAAAAGGGAAGATTTTGGAGAGTTGCCTGGTTGGGTTTTAGACAAACAGGATGGCATGGGTATTTTGCTTCCATGGCAGACGACAGAAAATAAAGCTCTGCAATAGGAGGAGAGGGGAGCTAAGTGAGCAGAGTATTGTGCCCACACATAAACTTAGGCCTTCCAGTGCTAAACATGCAAGAGCCATCTCCAAAAAGTGCAGGGTTATAAAGCCAGAGTTATAAAATTGCTGGCATCCTATTGGCTAAGTTCCTACGTTCGGATTGCTTGCGTTAGCAAGAGCAAACACCAAAAGCATCTGAGAAGTATAAAAAAACTAAAAGGACTCAAACACTGTGGCTCTGTTATCTGCTGCTTTTTAGTGCAGCTTTCTTTTGGTATAACTACTAGCGTGAATATGGGAAAGATCTTACTTTTTTATTTTTTCCCTTCCCTCCTCTTTAACACGGTGCATTTTAAATCAAGCTGTCTTCTGTAGCTCTGCGGCAAATCTGCACATTTCTGGTTTTGCTCTTTCAGAGGATAATTTCTCCTGTTTAATGAGATCTGAGAATGAAGTCAGGCATGAGTTGGAGAAAGGTCACAGCATGTGCTCAAAGGTATATTAACTACTGTTGGAGCTGGCATCCGTCGACTTCCATGAAGACAAAATTAAGAAGCAAACAGTAAATACTTCCACTAGCACTTTATTACAAGCAGGACCATTTACAATGAATAAGAATTTGAGAAGCTTTAAGGATGAAATGGGGATGTTCACACACACACACACACACACACACACACACCAAAAAAAAAAAAAAAAAAAAAGAAATCATCGTACCACTTAGATTTAGAATGTGATTCCAGTCAAGGTTAATGGGGAAATGGTTAATGAGGGGTACAGAATCCAAAGGCTGTGTTGATGCCATATTGTATCTTGCACAGGTAATTAATGCTACTGACTACTGCTAAATGGCTCTACCTGAGCACATTTTCTCTTACAGGAACTTTAAATCCCACACACTGTATACAGGAGTACTCTCTTGCTGCTTTACGACTCCCACTAATGCTGAACAGGCTAAATCAGAACCAATTTCTTCACTCATTTCCAGGATGGTGATTTGCATCCATCACCACCACAATACATTTATCGTTTAGGGCCCAGTGGTGCAATGGCAAGTTTGGCATCAGCTTCACAGGGGGCAGGATCAGACCTTGAATGCATATAGTAAAAGAATAATGATATTCTGCCACTTAGACAACATCTCCACAGCAGGAAGTACTGTGATTTAAAAAAAAAAAAAGGCAGCTCCCTCTTTGTAAAGCTCTCTTCCCTATTGTCATCCTTCTCCTCTCTTTTATTTATTTTTGGAGAAGTTATTTTTCTACAAGTTCCAGCCAAATGTTGCCCCTTAGTGGCTGGTGCAGTGAAAAATAAAAAGCAGCTCAAGGTCGAGAAAGCCTGAAAGCCATCCCTTGTCCAGAGAATAAGGATTCAAAATCCACGTAGCTGACCAAAATCAACTTCCTCCATTCACATCCGCTCCTGGAAGCTGAGCTGTGCTGAGTGCCAGGCACGGGAGGAGGAAGTGCAAGATGCAATTATTTTGAGGGAAAGTGAGAGGCTGCATAGGACTGACTGTCTGGTTTTGTTGTTAAAAACATTTCGTTTTCCCTTCCTCAAACAGGGGCTTTAAAGTAGGGCATTTGTGTACACTCTTCTTTCCACACAGTGCTCATTGTATTGACAGGAATTGCTTCAGCTGAACAGTTTCATCAATGTGCTCGAGCCTGTTTGTAGGTGGCATCTGGAGGGCAGATTCCACTCTTATCCAAGACCCAGGCCTATTCCATTACTGTCTTTGAAACATCTCCCAGGTGCATTGCTTTTCTTCCTAGTCCCGTTTCCCCCTCCTTTCTCCTTCGGTTATTTGAATAAAATGGCTCGAAAAGCTGAGGCCAAATCCTCAATTTCTTTTGGGCAAGGAGTAATAGCTTTACAGGATTAGCCTGCAGGTTCCACCTGCCCTTGACATAATATGGGTATGAAAACTCGCAGGAGGGACAGTCGCTCCAGTGCCAAGTTACAGCACAGCACTGACAGCTGCAGAATTGCACCTATTGATCATGGTGTAAGAGAGAACGTTTCATCAACCTTTAATTGAGCTGATTACTAACAAGAATAGGGTCAGAGTGGGTTGTGCTGTTGAGTCTAAATAGCCTTGCAAAGCAGAGGTAAATGCCTCATAAACAGGTCACAATTTATATCGTTTTAGAATTTCTTGGGATCTGGGATTTACAGCCCTTCTGAAAATTTGTGCTCTGGCTTAGTGGAACAGAAACATGATGCCAGGTTTTTGCACGTTTCTAGCACATGTGTGCCTTCCGCTGCCTCTAAGTGATACTTTGCATATTTTGACTTATGATTGTGCACCTTTAAAGAGTGCCTGTTTGTGCCCTGGACAAAATGTACAAAGCCAAATCAAGGTAGAAGCTTTCCTGGTAACTTACTAGTAAATTTGATCCAGACAAGCTCCCCACTGGATTCTTCTGCATGTGGAATCCTCTTCAGTAACATTCCTCCTCGCTGCAAAGCAGCAGCAGCATTGGAGTAAAATCTGCTTGGAAAAGTCGAAGATTTGGCCTCCAGCGTAGAGAAAGCAATTTCTTTGGAGCGTCCTGATCTTATTCAGTTCCCTGGCATTTGCGAAGACTGGGGACTGGTTTCTAAAATCGTCTCGCTGTATTCAAGAGTGGCTCACAATCAGAGTGATGGTGGACTTTTCCTCTTTACTCCCTTCTTCTTTTCCAAAAGTTGAACTTTTTTGAATCTTCTAGATTGATTGTTTTCAGGGAGCAAACTTTTGTTTTGCAAGAGACTGGGTGGTTTTTGACTTGGAAGAACAGGTGTGAATTAGTAAATTCACTTAGTTTCTTTTATAATCCATCATCTACCAGTTATGCAATACTGGTGGATAGCACGCAGATGAGATGATGATGATAAGCAGAATAAATTTAAGTTTCATCTGAAATGGAATTTAGTCCGCCTGCCCAGCTTCTGACCGAATAAGCTAATAAATGGATAAGACCTTTGTATTTCCTGTTATAGTCTAATCTTCCCTAGTGTTTTCCCTGTCAGATTTTAATGTATTTTTTTTAAATGCAATATGTTTTCCATAGCATTTAGAGGCAGTTACAACTGCATGAACTGAAGTACTCAGAGGATTTAATCAGTTGATGGAGCAGAGGATTTGGCCCTCCCTTTCCTGAATGTTAACAATAACAATCCTACTCTGGTTAAACTAGCGTGAGGCTAAGTTTAATGCAAAGCAAAAAATAAATGGACCCCTCTCCCCAGTTCTGCTTGCACACCCAACTTGTCTGGCAAGTCTAGGAGCGTGGCTGGTTTGCAAGCAGGAATGCTTATGAACCTGTTTGTAGGCTGGCTAACGTGAAACCCTTTCTAATCCTGGTGGTTTTAACTTGCTTACATTCCTTTGAAGCTCTCCCTTCTTGGTGGGTATCGAGGCTCTATTGCCATGATGCATTTTTATACTACATTCCCCAGGAGTTAGCACTTGCCATGGAGACCTGCACTTTGTCTTTTAAGGCAGATAAAAAGAGAGGTCAGTCAGATGTAATTCCCCAACTCCTCGTATAAACAATTTAACCGCTGCAGCAACATACTTGCTTGGAATTACTCCCTCAGATTCAATTCCCTTTTCCTGCTCCACTTGTAAAAATGGTTAGTGTCCTCTATAAACTGCTGCTCAGCCAGGTCCAAGGCTTGCTGTGGAGTTGTAGAATAAATGTTAATCTAATACAGGTTACTGGGTCAAATGCAATCACAGGCTTGTGGGAAAAGCTTAATACTGTTCTGCTTCTTCTAACACAGTAAACCTGGATATTATATGATAGGTTAAATACCACTGAACCATGGCAAGAATTTTCTTGAAAGTAGGATTTAGTACAAAGGAAACTACATTGGAATAGTGACCTAGGATTGACTTTGCTCTCTGAGAGCATTCTAAGAAGCTGAGGTATGCTATGAAAATTATCTCCTCTAAAAATGTTAGGTACAAAAATTCCTAGGTCAGGGGACGGCCAACTAGAGCATGGATGATTCAGCTAATAAAACACTGGGTTTTTTTTGTTTTTAATGTTGCCTTATTCTCTCTGTAGGAAAGAGCATTTTGCATGCTTTTTCCCCCTCCCCTTTGCAGTGACTGTGAAGACAGCATGATGTGGCTAGCTCCAACTTCTGATATCTGAGATTGTGTAAATACACACTTAAAAATATATATCTTTATCTCTCCTATGTGAGTGCTGACAGTTGCTTATTTTGTACAGGGTGTCTTTTGTTATCCCTTGCTGTCATTTACCTCTCTGTCCTGCAGTGATATCAGTTTGGCACAATAGTACACTGTCTCTAGCACAGGTTTTGTTTGTGCTCAGTACCACTGAGGTCAGTGACTGAGTGAAGTCATTACATGCAGGATCCAGGACCCAAACCTACACACAAACCTGGCTCAGTATGCACTAATCCGTGCTAGCTGACAGCCTGGTCCGGTATATTTCCGTGGTGTATGTTATCTGTTCCTCCTTGTTTAAGGAGTCATTTGTAGTCCTGAAGCTTGACTACAGAATGAGGGGAAAATGGTTACAAAGGAAAGGGGCCTCAGTTTAATGTTTGTTGGTTTGTCACTTCAGTTTGTTAAAATCTGTTAGCTAGAGGACTAGAGGATGATGCATAGGGGAGAGAACAAGTCTTATGCCAGGGCTGTGAGGAGTTGAGTGCAGTCATCTTTTGGGTCAGTGTGAGTTATTAACAGAAATGCAGCAATTGTACTGTGATGAAACATGTCATATGAATGTACAACTTTACTGGTCAGTAAAAGTACATCCCATTGGATCTGGCACTGTCGCATCAGAATGCTGCCCCAGCAACAATAGTTATATTCTCAGAGCAGTTTTAAACCTTGTTTTAACGTGTGGGCGGTGAGAGCTAGGGTCACAGCAGAATCTGTAGAAGAGGGAGGAATACAACCATTTTTTAAAACTCTGTTTCAGTGTTCTATGCTGAGGACTAACTTCCTGCACGAGACTTTATGTTGCGTGCCATGTACAGCAGGCAGTGCGTACCTTGGCAGTATCAAACGTTTCTCAACTACTAAAGCCAAAAAAGCAATGTGACTTGAGTCACACAAGGTATGCAAAGAACAGCTAGAAGCAGGTGGGCTGCATTGTCAAGGACCTGTATCCTTTGTGAAATGGAGATTATAAAAATCACCCTTACTCATGCGTGGATGGTTCCTCATCGGCGTATATTGGCCCTGTATGGCAGCCAGGCAGATGTCTCCAGCTGTACCCTCCAGATTTTCCATAGCCGCTATGGACCAGGCTGCTGAAATGCCATGAATCTGCTTTCACTTCTATCATCTGAGCAAGAGCTGAAAGATGATCCCCACATGTTAGTGACCAAGACAGACATGCTCTCAGAGACTGGAGAAAGAATGGACTGCTCGTGCATTTGATCTGCAGATAAATAGCAGCTAAAAGAGAATGGAGGAAGGATCTCAAGGAGTCTTAGGTTTAATGAGGCCTTTGGAGCTTTTCAAGCATAGGGCTTGATCTTTCACCAAATAACGTTAGAGCTTTTAATCAAATGTGTCTTCAGTTTTTTCTTTTGTTTTCCGATGAGAATGACTGCAATTTTTGGCTTATCTGGGGAAGCGTAAGTGTTTGCTAAATAAGACTTTACTGAACAAGAGCAGATGCTTTGTCTGTGCTATTTTCTTTGTGTTAGTCATGAAACCTTGTTAACCTTTGATTCCCAAACTCTCTCCTTCATTTCATCTTCTGTAACCTCTTCTATCAGCATTTTGTTATATCAGCCAATTCCTTCTCAATAGCCAGGCCCTCTTCTTTCCCTCTACCTCTCTCTCTCATTTTTCCTCCCTCTCTGTTCCATTCTTCATCAGAATTTTTATGACCTTTCCGTCCTCTATATTCTTCATCCAACCAAATTTCACTCTTCTGCCCATTCCTCATGTCTTCTATGCAGGTATCAACACCTTTCTCATAAGTCTGAGTCTCCCTTGTCTTGACAAATATATTATATCTAGCATATGTCCCTCCTGCTTGCTCCCAGGGCTATCCCTCACACACCTGCCTCCATGCAGCTGAAAAGCTGGGAGGAGAGGACGTTTGAAGGGGCCTGCCTGTCATCCCTTCTTCCCCTTTCTCCTCTTTATAGCCAGCTTTATGAACAGATTTCATTTGTTGGCCAGTCAGTGAAGAAATAATCAGCTATTCTGCTGGATTTGGAGAGGAAGTCCTGATGCTGATGAAATCAGCAGCTAAACTCCTGTTGAATTTTACCTCTGTTCTCTCACTTATTTCGTACTGTGCAGTACTGGGGTGTACTTCCTTTTTTATAGGACTCCTCAGTTTATCACATGTTCTTCTTTGGAGGAAAAGGGGAAGAAATATCTCAATAGTTCCCAGATGTTCAGTCTGTAGGATTTCTGTGTTAGTGTTTTGAGTGTTGTTTGTTTGTTTGTTTGTTTAAGCAAAATATTTCCCCTTCCCTACCATGCTCCCCTCCCTCAAAAAAAATCCCTCTTCAACATCCCAAACCTTGGTGTACTGAAAGGTATAGTTTAAAATGAAATGCTGACTGATGTGTAAGTAGAGAAGTAAACATCCCATTACTTTTCCACCTCCCTCCAAAAGTCAGAGTGAGTGATCAGGGTGTGTGGCAGTTTTGCTCATCCTTTTTTAGCCCATAAATTGCTTCCACCTATTAAGATTTCTTCATGCCTCAGCATGGGAGATGCTGCTAGCACAGCAAGTGCTTTGTGCCTTGGTCACTGTTCACGATGTGTCCCCAGTGGCAAGGTGTACTCAGTTCTGACCCTTGCCAGGTCCTAAAGCTGATGCACAAAAGGCGGAAAGAAGGTTGTCCAGCGCAGAAGAGACTGATCTATGTTTTCTAGATGTTTGCAAGGGTGTTTCTTTTCCCTTTAAGAAATAATTCCGAAAAAAATGGTGACATTTTAGAAGGCCATTTGCTAAGCTCTGCATGTTCTGTGTATTTTAGTGTGTGAACAAATTAGATTATGAAAGGTAATGTATTAGTGATTTGACAGTAATGTGGAATCTTGGAAGCATTAATCGCTAGTGTGTGTTTCATAATTTCAGCTAAATGATCTCAGCTGAAATGCAAGAGAGGCAGTTGAAAAATTCCATGAGATTGCAGTGAAACCTTGTACTCTAATGCAGATTACTTTGATTTACTGCAAAGTACTGCAAGGCAATAGGAAATGTTCCCAACAGCTGTGTTTAATAGTTACAGTAGATGAAATGGTAAATTCATATATGTATTTATCCTGTATAATACAAGCCTCATTCATCATCTTCATGTTACATATTAAAAAAAAAATGTAGGGTACATCACACTGCTGTTATCATTTATTATTTGTATTACAAAAATGTCTAGACCCTAACTGAGATCTGGGCCCCAGAAACCTAAAGGCTGCTCAGATAAGTAAGAAGGGTTCGTACTTTCCTTGAAGACACAAATTGGAGGGCCCTAAGCTCACCCATAGGGTTGCTTCCTTGGCTATCCACCAGGGTAGTTGTTAGACCCATTGTCTCAGAGGATCACCATTCCCATCAACAAAAAAGAAGGGCGATATCTGCGTTTGACAGGATTAAAACCTTCCTGATTTCAAAACCGATGCCCTGAGATTGACCTGTAGATCACTTGGCAGATAGGACATGTTCTTAGGGAGGAACACTCCTTGACAAGCAGGCAACTTCGTTCCGCTCTAGATGTGATGGGGTGAAGTCCTCAGCCTGATGTAGCTTCTGGAGCAGCAATCTGACCTCTGCATGGCAAGAACATGGATACCCATAATGAATAAGAAACACCCCTGCTCCTGGAATAGATGGGAGCCTGGGAGTCAGGTTACAGCTTTTTGAATGGGGGCAATGGAGTCATTTTTATCAAGGGTGTTATTTGCTTCTGTATTTTCATGTAAATACTAACCTGCCCTGTGTTTGAAGCTGGGAACCTGGGAGGGCAGCAACCAAGATGCCAGTTAATCTACCAAATTTTGCTTTGCCTCAGTATCAAAATGATCTGCCTTTGATGGTAGGTCGTGCAAATCTTCTGAGCAGTAACATGCCTTTTGTTCCTTGTGGGATTTGATTAGCAATGAGAGAGTTGACTGTGATGGCATTTAAAGGGGCATAATTAGGTTTCAGAGCTAACACAGCAAAATAAATTCATGCCTCTCTTGCAACTCACAAGGGACTTCATATGTCTCACACAGGTCCATGGAGACAGTCATGTGTGTTCTCAAGCTGATAGTTTGTCTCTGCAATCTGGGGGCCAAAAACCTTCAATTAGTGGAAGCTAGGCTTCACATCTTAGCTAAAAAGGTGTGCATCTGTGCAAAAAGCTGCCTGCTTACTGAACCATCACGAGCTGAAGTTGTTTGTCTTCCATGTGAAACATCACCAGGTTTCAGTTGATGAATCCTGTATTGTGCATGGATTAAGTATCTTTAAAGCCAGTTCTGTTGATAACTGACTCCATCATTAGTTAAGATTTGATGCTTGCACAGTGCAGCTTTTCTTCAAGTAATCCTTATTCTGCTGAGTAATCTTGGTGACCTTGATGAGACATTATTCCTGCCTCTGTCTGCATGGTGTCTAACGTATGGGTAAGGTTTATTTGGAAGGGTAAAAGTGAGAGGATTGGGCTCTATTCCAAAGGCAGCAATATTGCCTGTGAAGTGTTAAGATGGTATCTGACTCGTCTTTCATCAGAAACCATATAGTACAAACTGTGTTTAATGCATATTAAGTGGTGGAGAAGCATAAAAAAGAAATTTCCCCACTGAAATGACTTTACTCAGTGTGAGGGGAAAAAAAAGGGTAGCCCTCATAAAACTAGAATTTTCTTCAAATCAAGAAATTATTACAAATCATGGTAAAACTATCATACTTACCATGTGACACTTCTGCCTAATTTTGAGCTCTCTAGAGGGTCTGCATTTCCCAAGACAATTACAAAAGACCAATAAATAGTCTGGCCAGCTACAGTTTATAAAGAAATTTCAGCAGAAGCAATATGGACTCTAATTTCACTACAATACTAGAAAAATGATGAGTTTCTTTGTGTAAAGCCTTTAAAAGGACCCCGCGGGCTCCTTAGGTCCACCCAAAAAGAGCTTTTCAAGCCAATCCATGAAATTATGATTCTATCAGAGACTTCTGTAAGTGTCTTTCTGTATCACTCTCCTTGTTGTCTAGTGCTGCTGAGTCTTCAAGAAATTGCAGAATCTCTTATTCTCCTTTGTAAAGTGGACTGTGTAAAAGAAAAAGGGTGTCTCTGTACTTGAGCTAGAACGCAAAAACTTCTCTATCTGAGGCTGCAAGGTGCAAGGAGAGAGCAGAGTTTAGTCCTTCATAATGCAATGTTTTCAACACCTTTAAATATAAGTACCTTCATTATTGTACTTCATGGGCTTCACAGAATCCAAGGAAGCACCTGGTGCTTTTCGGAGCATGTAGAAGGCATCTTCTTCACCTTGACAAGCTTTCATTTTTTGTCCTGGGCATGTCTATACTGTGTAAAAGCATCTCGAACTCCTGAGTTAGCAGATCCTGGAAACAAAAGCAGTACAACTGTGTCTGTAAAGGACTGTGGATGGGGTGATTAGTCTTGCTGAGACATGTGGCTTGTGAGTTCTGGCTGAGTGCCACATTAATGTGTCCCTGCTGCTTCTGAGATACAAGTTAGTACCGCCAGTAACTCTACACAGTGTGGATGTAGTAGATGTAGTAGGTCACTAGGCAGCAGTGTGAGCAGCTCACCGTGCTCCGTCTTGCTAGATGTAGACATAATGACAGCAATGATATTTCTACCCAGATACAAAGGTTTTTTGGATCAGAAGAGACAGCCACCATCCTACAGTGGAATGTGTTAGTGCAAACCTCTCACTTGTTCCTACTCCTGTTAAGACGTGGTCATTTTTTGTATTCGTTTAAGTATTTCCATTCATGTCAGGAAAAAATAAGCTTTCAGAAAATGCTTTAAAAACACCTGAAGTGTTTTTGACATTAGAAATCAATTTTTACTTTTAACAGAGAAAAAGCAACAATAAAATCCACTTGTGAGAAGATGTCATTTTGAAATGAAAGTACAAAAGCTGTTTCGGTTTTTGTGATTCTTACGAAGAACAACAGTGGGAAGAGAGGAGACAAGTATCGTAGTTACTCACATCCTAAAAAAACCACACTCATATTGGAATAATACAGCATCCTGTCTTTTCTCCCATGCAAGCTGAGTTCACCCATTGCCCCTGTGGTATGCTTGCTTCACTGAATCCAGAGTCAGGTTCAAGGTTTCTTTCCTGATACTTAAACCCCAGGGGTCATGGGTATCTGAGAGATCATGATGGCATGACCTTTCATGACAGATGTGTTGTGACAAAACAGCAAAATTCCTTGAGTGGTATTAAAGGGCTTGCAAATTTGGTTAGAAACATTTATTGACGCTGAGAATAGTATTTTCACAGATCAAGGTACTTTTTCAAGACAGTCTATATTATTCACTTACATAAAATTGAAGCAGCAGTCAAGTCTTCAAACAGACCTGTAATGAAAGCAAGATTTTGGAAAATGTAAAGGCAATATAACATTTAATGAAAAATTTTCATTGTAAATAATTAACAGGCAATACCAGAAAATAAAACCAAATCAAACCGTAGCTCTGTTACAGAAATACATTGAGAACCTGAAAATGAGTGTGCCAAAAATGTGCGTGTATAAATGAAAAATGAATGTGACTTTTTTTTATTCAGCCTAATAGGGGTGAGGACAGGAGGAGTAACGGTAACAAAACCATTGCATCGTTTTATTTAGATCTTATACAGATCTGAGATTTAGTGACTGAAAGTGTTAGAAAAGATGAGAGTATTTTCAACAGATTTTTAATCAGCTGCTTCTCTGTGCCTAAAAATCCTGCTGGATGTGGGACTGAGGCCTTCGAACAACAGAATGTGTTAGCAGTGGCTTTCAGCTGAAGGTGTCAGGTCAGGACATGAAAGACATTTCTCAAAAGATCCTGGGAGCTGTAGAAAGAGCTCCAGAATAGATGAAAAGATACCCTATTTAGATATGGAGAGGCTGTGGCTTAGTTCTTGATTGCCACTTGGGACTCACTTCAGCCCAGAGTAAAAACCCCAAATTTTTAACCTCTCACTTCCTCCTTTTACCTAAGGAGAGGCCTGCACCCTGCTCTCTATACTGCTAACTGCAGAGCAGTCTTCGAAAGCTTTCTTAAAATCTAGTTGGAGCAAGCCACTAGTTGACAAGTTTTCATCTGGTGAACGGGGGCCTAATAAGTGTGCTTCTACCAGAAGGATCTTTACATGTAACCCAATACATAACAACAGCCTATCTGCCACCTGTCTGTATCCATAAGTGGTGAACAGATAGATAGTGGCTGTTCTCTGTGAAAGGAAACCCAATACAGTAGTTGCTCCCAAATGCCTAGGTACAACAGCAAACATCTGGATTTTTATATCTAGACTGTGGACAGAGGGGCAATCTCAAAAGTTGTATTATTCTTCATTGCTTTGTACTCACATTTTGAGCAGTCTGGTATTTGGTAGTGCATGCCAGCTTGCACAAATCACACTCTTGCAATGTATGAAAAGTGCTCAGACATACGGAAAGGCGAAAGCCAGCGTACTGTGTTATCTTCATCAGACTTGAACTCATTTGCAACACAGTTTTGCGTGATGCTTTCAGGATTCCCATCTCATGGGGACAAGTCAAAGGGCACAAACAGCGAAGCACCAAAGAGTGAAATACAAGGTGAGATTATCTTTAGAATTAAGAAGAGCGTTGGTTAGCCAAATCTGTAAAAAGTGCAGTGGAGGTAGGGAGGATAAAGAGGTTATCTGCTAAGATGGTATCCTGATTCTTGCAGATACTGCCAATTTTCCTTTCTCAGTGTCCTTACTCTGCTCTTTTTCCCATACCCTTTCATTAGTCAACAGAAATGTTTCTATTTTTCCTTGGAAAACCAATTCGGCAACTTTTTTTGTTGGTTTGTAATGTGTCAGGCAGAATGTGAGAGCTAAACCTACTTCAAGGGAAAGTTTAGGGGTGAATTAGTTTCCACACACCTACACAGGAGAAAATCTCTAAAAGGTTTTTCTCCTTTCTTTGTTTATATTAAAATAAAGATCATTGAGTACAGCAAGGTCCAATATTTGGATGTATAAAATAGATAAATTTAAGCTAAAGAAAAGATGCACTTTTTTAGTAGTGAAGCTAAATCATCAGCAGAAAAACTTCCCCAGAGATGTGATAGTTCAAATATTTAAATGAAGACTTTCTGAATGAAAGAAATCCCTGAGGTGGAGTCTTTAGATTAGAGAGAAGGTCAAATGATTCTCTAGATGATAGGTAGAAGATAAATGGTCCTGTCTACCCTTAAAATTCATGTATTTATTAAAAATAAGCAAAACTCAAAGAGATTTACAGCCTCATTTTTCCTGGCACTTTAGCAAAGGGAAAGAAAGCTAGCACCATGATGCATATATTCTCTCTTGGCAGAGGAAAGGAACAGGGCTGTCCTTGCCTCTCAGAGGCAGTATGATGTATGTGTGTGCGCGCGCACATGTGTGCAAACACCTGGCCAAAGGTGGAGCCTTGTCTAGATGTGTATTTAATGAATAAGAAATTATTGCTTAGTGTTTTTTGGGGTCAGTTTTAGAGGTGAAATGATCTGGGTTACTTTATCAATGGCTCATTGGCACTGTAAGTCATGAAAACACTTATGATGGTTTTGGTGACTGCAAACTGTAGATTGTTCAGTGGGTGTTCCTTAAATAAGATTGGCTGCATGGTAGTTAATGGAATTCAGATATCTTTAAAATATCCCAAGCTGAATACCCAGTAAACAGACACCTGAAATTACTAGCTATACTTAAAAATGTGGGCACCACCTTTAAGCAAAATCATAGCATCAAGCAGACGCAGTTATGTCATCCTCATGGGGATAGCATCCTCGGAATCCAGTCCGTGGTTTGTTTGATGTAGGGAGAATACAGGGCCCGCCGAGGCTGCTGAAAGCCCGTAAATAGCATTGGGATCTGAAACATATTTCCAGACAAAACTTGTTCTGCCTCCCAGTAAGTAGTAATTTTCTATCACCAGATTTGTGTTAGATCAATCTGTATGAGATCCAGGTGGAGACAAATTCAAAGTTAAATGGGCATCTCCCCGCTGCTTAGTTTTTAAATGAAGTGAAAAATAATGCATTAGCTCATCCAAATAACGTACCTCGTAAATTGAAAACATTGCTAAGATAAACTTTTAGGGCAAGCTTTTTAGCTCTCCAGCACTTACTTTTGTGAAGTGTCAGGTGACTGCAAACCATTCAGATTTTGGTGATTTCAAAGTGAATGTTGGTTTTGGTTGCCTAATTTGTTGCATTATGATATCCACGCTCTGTTCAGTCATACTTTCATACAGTCTCAAAGAGGGCTGCTGCATTGAAATAGTATACAATACAGTATGATATTGTGATACTTTTTATCTCATATTCTCTTTCCCTCGGAAAGGAGAGGCATGTTGAAGATCTTTGTCGTCTTTCTTATTGTCTTCTGAAAATACCATTAAGCTATGACAGAATATATTATGTCTTCCATTTTAATTTTGGGAAGTAATTTGTATGTGCATTGTCTTTCTCATCTGAGTACTCGCTGTTTGAAGACCTGATCCAACATTCGTATTGTACATGGCAAACCTCCTATAGCTGTAAAATAGCTGGATCGCGGTTCGACTGCATTTGGCAAGATTTTCTCATCAGTGGAGTGAATCCAGAGGTTGGCTTACAGTCATTCTCGACATGGTTTTCTTTTGCTTCTTTTGCTCTTACTGTGTCGATTTCGGCTCTCTTTGTCTCTTTAAAAGGAAGTCTGAGATTTTAGACTATTTAGAGAATAAATATCAGACTTGTATCAAGTTCTCTTATATACTTATGAGAAGTGAAGATCTATCAGAAATAGTAACAAAACCAACTGAAGCATCCATTCGTATCTTTAGAAATGGTTTATAGGAACACTGAAAGATGCTGATGTTATCTTTTTAATATTGTGAGGAATAATCCTATTAAAGAAGAAACAAGGAAAACTGTTATGCCCACAAGGCAGAATTATCCAAAGTTGATTGGAGCAGCTCAGGTTACTCTACAAAGCCCAATCTGTGTGCTGCCCTATCTTTCCATCAGGGCTTGGTGAATGAGCAATAATTTGTGGATTCTGCTCATCTCTCTTTGCTAACTTTGTTCTGTGGAATTAGATACAACTTTGACAAATTAGAAGTGCCCCTTAGCCCCACTGTCCCCGTCACAACACAGTCTTCCAATTGTGCGTGTTTTTCTGAAGTTCGGCCATGTCAGAGCCATCAATGGCAGGCCTTCCACAAGGCTACACTTTTTAATAAGCAAATCTGTCAGCACTGGATTCTCCTGGCCTTGCAGCCTTCTCTTAATGCTGCGTGCAAACTGCTCTTCCCTTTGCGCTTCTTCTGTTGCAACATACTGGGGCTCTGAAATAAATATCCCCTTTGTTTACAATGTGCCTGCAACAAAATTAACCTTTGGGATTAACTGCAGCATAGAATGGGCTGTGTTTCATTTTTCCTTATGGCACAGGTTTGGGATTAAATAAAACTTCGGGCACCTGCCTAGCCGATGTCTGTTGCTTTTGTCACTGAGTCCCTAGCTTTTATCATGTTTTTCTTAGAAGACACTGCCAACTACTGAGCTCTTTCTTTTCTGAAAAGTTAATGGGCTCACGTAGTGGGCTTCAGGACCAATACATCTGCAGATGACTTGGGGAGTGAGGCGGGGAGGGGAGAGGAGAGTGGGGTTGAGCAGCATGTCTCTTGTCTGTGTATAAAATCCATAAGCACAGTGGGACCTGAAGGTTTGTGATTCAGCTCAGGAAAAGCAACACTGCTGAACTGGGTTCTACCACTGATTTCTACTACTCAGCAATACTGGGGGAATCTGGCCCAGGATTTTCCATTCTATACCTTAACCTTATCTTTTGTTCTTCTTTTTCTTCTTTTTCTCCTTGAAAAGCGGATTTGATAAAAGTACCAGGCTGGAGGGACTGGAAATTAGAAGTGAGTTCTTCGTTACAGAACTGAAAAACGCAAATATTTCACTCTGCCCTGCATTCCTTGTGCCCCTGTGTGGAGGAGCACTGCCTGGAGGGTTTGGGAAGTTCATTTATTGTCCCTTTCCAAGTCTGTCTGCTAAGATGGGTTATTACAACCAAGAAATGAAATGTTACAATCTGCTCATAAGCTCTCCGGAGGCTGGACTGAGACAGTGCTTTCAAACCATATGGGCAACTAAAACTGCTACTTGGTCATTGTAACGCGTCTTTATTCATTGCCTTTGGCTCATGATAGTTCCACGAATTATCATTTGTTTTCAGGTCTGGTAACCCTTAGTCACTTGCTAGAGGTCAAAAGATGAACTGCTTGTTCTTCCCAGAAAGTCTCATCGATGATTCCCCTTGCTGCCATTGAGAACAAATCATCCCTGCATAGCCAAATTGTCCTCTTAGCTAGGTTTTGAAGGAAAATTATCTGCGCTCTCTGTATGTGCCCCCCATCTCATCTTATGTATCCTTTTAACATTATTCATTCTGAATGTAATGCGAAAGAAGGATTTTAAACTCAAAGGTAACTAAGTTCCCACAACTTTGGGGAACATAGGAAGCTGGATAGGGAAGAGAGACCCTATCAGAGCTCTTATTGGAAAAAATGGTTTCAATATGAGTTCACAAGTTACTTAACACCAGAGAATCCACACAGGAAGGAATCTCATAATATGCCTGCTGCCAAAAAACCTTCAGTTAGACTTCTGTGCCGTCTTAGACACAGAAGTCAATCAACCACGAGAACCAAATAGGAAAGAAACCAGACTTCATTAGTTCCAATCCTCATGGTACTATTTCTTTCATTTATGGTTGCTCTGGAAGCGGAGATGACTTCCCGGTGATGCATGTGCTCCACGCCTTCATCACCTCGGGGTTAGTGTTCAGTGCTTAGGGTCGCTCTTGTAAAGGACTTCTGCGAGTACAGCCCATAGCAACCTTTCTCTTGAAGGTCACCTACTATTAGCCCATAAATCTCCAGCTTTGTGCTCTGTTCTGGCTACCTGTTTATTTCAGGATATAATTCAAGGTGTTGGTTATGATCTTATTAAGCCCTTAAAGGCCTGGGACAAGGTTAGCTGAGAAAATTGCTTCTCCCTCCCACTCCCACTCCACATCCTATCATGGGAGTTATGATCTGTTGGGTTCCTGTGATTATTCTCCCTTCGGCTAACAACATGGCATTCTCAGTGAAGCAGCGTATGTGCCTCTGAAATGTGTCTCTGGTGGCCTGAAAAAGTCTGGCGAATGCAATATGAGGCAAACAGCTTCAGTTAACGTTTTGAAACTTCCTTGGCTTTTTTTCACAGAAGGATCTATGGATTTGTTCTTTGCTGATGTACATCATCAAATCTTGTATTTGCCGCTTTTTGCCTTGTTTGTGTGGCGTGTCCCACTGTTACAGTATGCGTTTCTGTAAAAGCATAACTGATAAAAGCTTGTGCAAGTGTTAATACTTGTTGTTTTGTGATAAAACATGGCAGAGGAGATCATGCTCTACTACTGCTCATAGTTTAGCTTGGGAAACCTGGAGTGGTGAAGGCTGAGAACTGAACTCCAGAGAGATCTGGGGCAGTACTTCGAAGGTCTTAAGAGAGTGCTGGAGGATTGAAGAACTCCTCAGTGAGATGGGAGAGGCTGAGAAAGGCATGATAGGAAAATAAAGCAGTAAGGCAGTGGGAGGAGGTAGGAAATGGGTGTTATATCCACAGTTGCCTTGGAAGTTCCCTTGAGGAGCTAGTTAAGAGAAAATCTAGCAACAAAAAAAATTTTTTTTTTTTTAAGATTGTGCAAACATTTCATCCTATGTTAAACCTTCAGGTTCCTTTTTCTTCAACTCTTATACGCTTAAAAGTTGCTAAATACCAGTACAAAGAAAACTAAGAGATGCACTGCATGTTAGATCTTGCTTTGCTTTTACACGTCTTTATGGAGATCAGCTGTGAGGTGGCACTTGCCCCAGCAGGGCCTTCTTCGTAGCTGCTCCTCTCACTGCACTCTTTGCACCACACCTGTTTGATATGCTTATGTTGGGCAGCTATTAGAAAGGAAATGAATAAAATATTTTAAAATTTTAGAAAGGAAATGTTATCCCTACAACTCCCTTTGTGCACAATATGATATTAAAGCTCTTACTGAAGCTTGTATTGTAGATGTGGATTTCACATCATTGGGTGGTCTTAACTTACATACCACAAGTTTTGTAATACCTTATGCTAGCAGGCAGAGTCAGCAATAGCTTTTCAGTGTGGGGCCAGCCAGAGAATGACAGTGTTTGCAGCAGCTCTTGAGGTTTTAAAATATTTGTTTTTCTTCATCATTAGAACAGAAGCAAGGGCTCCTGAGCATTTCACGGGAGGGAATTTTGTGAAAGAGGTCGGGTTTAGGATTTCTTTCCTTCCCTGTGATAGAGCAGTCCAGCCCAGGCCTCAGAGATCTTCCTTTTGAAAACTTTGTTGAAATAGAGATCTCTGTGAAATGTTCCTGCTTTGACAAAAACAGCATATTTTGATCATAAAAATATTTTACTAAAAATTGTTCAAGCCAGCTTCTCTCTGAATGACTTTGATTGCTCTAGTTAACTGTTCTAATTCAAGTCAGTTTTTCCATGCCAGCATGCTGTCTGTGGAGCAGATTCTGCTCCTGCTGGCAGAGCACAGTCTTTTACTTCCTTTATAGCAACATCAAGAGCTGTCCCTTATTACATTTACCAGGTGAAGAATTTACTGTTCCTTTGTTCCATCAAATTATATAAATGAAAACTATATAAATGATAATTGTAGCTCATCAATAGCAATATGTTTATTCACTATCTGTGCCAGACTGAAGGTGTATAATTAAACTATATGAAGGACCTTGAAGTAATAATAGCATTTCAATAAACAGAAGTAGAAAAATTCATGGAAGGCAGAATTTCCATCCCTAATTTTACTGGGGTGATTGTGTAGAGCTCATGACTATGTGTGATATTAACTGCACTTAAGCATGTAATAATGAGCCACATCAAGGTAAATTTCAGCTAAAACGGTGTAAGTTGCTGGCAATCAAACCTGCAAGTGCTTGCAAAGAGGTTATTAATAACTCAGAAGTGATCCAATACATAAGCAAAAACTGCAGCATTACTCCTACTTTTCTTCTCTCTGCTGGAGGAGCTTTGACCCGCTTTTGATATAGATGAGATCAGTTTCAAATAAGCATGAACGTTAAAGTCGCACCAAATTAGAAGTTCTGCATGATACTTTAATGAGAAACTGGTGTGAAACTTGACTATTTTGACTGAAGATTGCTTGGAGAGTTGGGGCTTGTTCTGACGAGAAATGCAAAGTAGAAACTCAAAGGTTGCAAATCCTTATGGATGGAAGAAAGTGTTCACACTGAGTTCAAACTGAGTTTCACATGACCGTCGCGTTGGGTCTGGAGTTTGGCTCTGCCACAAGCTTTCTGGCTCTGGGGTTTTTCAAATCTGGAACTTTAAAGTCCATTAATAAGTAACTGACTGTTCAGCCTAGTGATCTGAAACTTCATGTGGGAGAAGTAAGATTTGGCTTTGAACAATGTAGCAGGCAAAATTGTTCCAGCAGTAGGTTAATGCACTGTGTAAACCTATTTTGAGAGCTTATGTAGTACTTCAGCAACCAGCAGGCTCTGTGCCAGTTGTAGGTCAGCTGGGAAACATATTTGGAAGGGCAAATCTCAGCCTTACTCTCCATTGAAGCAAGTGGGTCCTATGTCACTGACAACGTAGAAGAAATGTTGGGTTCTTTTGTATATCATCTCTTCTTAGCCTAAATTTATACACAGGTTATTTGAAGAAATGCGGATCAGTATTCTATATTGTAGATGTACCGTGTGTGTGTTAAGCCTTCTCAATTCACATGGTATGAAGGAAAGCAAACATTTCTTCCGTGCCCTTCAGGATGAGGCGTTTGCATCATGCTTGACTAGGAACTTCAGATGGATTTTGGCTCAGGTGCTGTCCCTGAGAGTTAGAATCTACGTAGCATTTACCTGCTGCCAATAGCAGCTTGGATTATATTTAACCCAAATACTGGGGATGAGGGTGTTGCTGTGATTTTTGTTTGGGTGGTTATTTTTAACCTGCTAAATTCCCTTGCCAGCTTTGTCATTGCAGTGTGGGAGCAAGTGTCTCAGTCTAATTTTGCTGCAAAAGATCACCTCGTGTCCAATCACTGCCTTCGCTACCAAAAGAGATGTAACATGCACCCAACCAAGAGAAGCCTATGGTTGCATATTCAGAGTTACTGCTGTTGCCGCTAGCCAAGGTGTTCCCAAACCTGACAGCTTGTCTCTGCTCTGTGCTGGCCCTCTCCACCCCCTGGTGCTTTGTACTGACTTGTCTCAGGGAACTGACACAGCTGCAGGAGGGGGAAGACCTTTAAAAAACATTATTTTGTAAACCGGAGAATTTCTCATGAAACTGAAGCTTAGGGAAGAGTGGATTACAACTGCAATAGCTTTGAGGTGTGGAGGGAAAGCAGTATGGCTCTAGCTATCATGCTGTGACCTTTATATCTGCCTTTGTCAGGGAATCCATGAATGCTTTTACTCCAACTTCCTTCCCTTTTGCATTTTGAAATTCAGAAAAATTCTGAAAAAGAAAATGAATATCCTCTCCCCAAAATACCCGTGAGCTCAGCAATAAGCAACCTGCAAGGGATTGTGCAAGACTGAGAGTTTAGTCTCTGCACAGGGAAGGAGATCTGTCTTTCCGCCTGTGGCTTCTTCTAGAGGCAGCATCGATCTCGCCATCACATCTTCGTGCTGGGACTGGCTTGTGTTTTCAATTCTTGCCTTGCTAACATGAGTTTCTTTGGCACAGTGCTTCCTCATGCCAAAAACCAGCCAGTATGGCACAGGGCAAGAGCAGGGTGGTGAGCCCTGCCACACAGAAAGGATGGCTGTTTCATTTCTTAGGGGGAAGCCAGGAAAGTTCTCAGTGCGGATCTCTCTGCCTTTGAACTTTTGATAACACTTCAGCTAGGAAATAACTTAGTCCTACTGCTCCATATGTTTTTTGTAGCTTGTGTTTATGATTTACTAAATATGCTGAGCTGGACATAATAAGAGTTGTGACAATTTAGACTATCCAAGGATGTGGTCTGCTCTCCTATTGTGTTGTCTATGCTTTGGTCTGTGCTTTCTGTGCTTCTGAGATTTCTGATTCCCCAGCTTAGGAATACAACAACTGAGACATTAGACCTAATCAGTCTCATCTGTACAGTTTTCTCACTTTTCCTATGCCACTGATTAGTCTGCCCAATCTGTAGATAGGGGTTTGCAGGCAGGAAAAGTTGTGGCATTTGGAAGGAATAATAATAACAAAAAAACAGAGTTCTTGATACATACTCACTTGCAGATTATCAGTTGCTTTTGAATTTCTTTGCTCTTTGCATGCTGAATTTTTGAAAATGTCTGATCTTATGGGCAATAGGAGTTGAGCTTGGCCAAAAAAAAAAATATATATATATATGCATATATCTATCCCTCACAAACTGTAAATTTGCAGGGAAAATGTGTTTTGATTACCTTGAATCTATTCATTTACTTAGGTGACAAATGCACCTGCACCAGTTTGTCACTAAAAAGTGAGACCTTTCAGCTCTCCCCCACCTCCCATGCTGTAGAAAACATTGGTGAGACGTATTGGGGAAACCAGAAATATTTGGGTTTTGAAGATTCATTTTTCTGTGCAAGTTTCATCTGTATCTACTATAACTACTATTTTTCTTCTTCACCATGTGTAATTTTGCAACCTCAGAACAAGCACAGGATGTTGCATTTCTGGCCAGGCACCGCTCTTCATGCATGATCCGAAATGACAAATCTGCGAATACCTGCACTTCTGACTTCCATACAGCCACTTGTCAGGTTAGGAAGCACCATATGACATGGTAGAATCAGTCTCATTTCTGTGCTGGAGATGTTAAATCAATTGTATAGTTTTTGCTGCAATTTTTGACTGAAGACAGAACTTTCTTGGCCAGAGCATACCGTTCCTGGTACTTGAGTTAGCTTATTTAGGGTAAGTTTTGATATCTTTATGAAGCATTGCTCTGTGGCACAGAAAAGAGCTTGAAATACTAGTTTTACAACATCTGGCTGTGCAGTTGCTGCTCAAAGTTATTCCCACAGATGCCAAAAGTGGCAGCAGTCCAAGAAAGATCCAGTTTAATAGTCTAGTGAAACCTTTCTGTTCTCTGCTTTGCAACAGTGTCAGTGCATCTTTCAGCCATTCGTAAGTTTTATCTTCAAAACACTGCTGTGAAGCATAAGCTCCATTTGATAAATGGGGAATTGTTCCATCCCATGCCTCAATGTGATGTGTGCAACTAGGTGCAGACAAATCTGAACTCTCTGTGCCCATGCTCCTGGCTACCTGGCAGCTGTACAGCCAACCTCAAACACCACAGAAAATACACAGGAACAAGAACTCCAATTCCAGTGCCCAGTCAAGGGCTTCTTTACCGGGCCATACCACTTCATGCTGTCTAGAGCTCTTATGGAAAACACACCTTTCTGAAAGTTGCATTAAGAAGCCACATTTGTTTATTAGGGATTCAAATTCTTTAATTTCTGCAGCTTTCCTTACAGTCACATTTGTGTGTGCTCGCAAACCTCTGCAGACCTTCGCTCAGGATTTCCTGTCTTCCCAGAGCTCCTGGAAGGAGTGTCCTTTACACAGATGGATTACAAGTGATCGCAGATACAGTAACTCATCCTTCTGAATCGCCTCGGTGACAGTGCGAAGTAGTGATGACAGCCTGATTTAAAGTTGTCTGTAATATAATGAGCATAACTATAAGTAGAGGAGAATTAGCCAATTACTGTTGCTAAGGGACTGCTTTGTGAGGTTACTCTAAATTAATTGTTTGGGAGTTGAGTTAGCGTCTGATGCCACCAAGGGACAAGCGGTTAATAGGAACGAGTTTTTGTATTATGCCACTCCCTAACAATAAGGCTATTCTTTATGTATCACAGTAAGGTGTATACTATAAATAAGGATTGGAATAAATTCAAGCTCTGGTAGTTTATTATTAGGGATTGCCTAGAGAGAGAACTGAGGGCATTTCAGTATATTTAGCAGATGTTTCTCAGTCACTGTAAGGGGAAGTGTTGTGAAAACTTTTAAAAGAGGGAGACTGTCCTCCTCACACTCCCCACCTTTTGAAGGCTCTGTGTGTGTGTGTGTGTGTGTGTGTGTGTGTGTGTGTATGTGTGTACGCAAACCCAAAACATACAAATGTGCCTGTTGACATGTTGTGTTGTGACAAGTCATCTCAGATTGTGTCAATCACATTGCCTTATGCTATATTAAGTGACATACTGTAATGTGATTGATACAACATGAAATGACACATCATCGTGCAAAATATCATCTGGAAAATTTAGGAGACTGTGGAGGAGCAGAAGCTGATCTTACTTGGCCTTTCAAGTTTTGAGGCTGGAAAACTAAAGAAGTAGAAGAAACTCTCTGGAATCAAACCTGCAGCTGCCATTGAGATTAAGGTCAAGTGTGCTCTACTACCTGAATCTTTTCATGGGTAATTAGTGGGTCAGTTTAAAAAATGCTGTCATTCCTTGGGGACTGACAAGTATCTGTGGGTCTGAATTGAATTTCTCTGAACCGCTTGGCACATCATTAATCATTAGCATATCTGCACCGTGCAAACAGGATTGCAAGCTAAATACAACCAGTTTCAGTTCAGGAAAAAAAAAAAGCCTTTTCAAAACAAAACTAAAACAGGCTATGTTCCCTTTCTCCATCTGGGTTCCTCTTTCCTGCCCCTCTGCCTTTTTGTTATACAGTAGAGGAAATCTAAAATACATAAATAATAGTATTAAAATACTGGTGTATGGACGCTGGGTGACCACTTCCTGCCCTGTTCCCCTGTGTTCTGACCCATTGCTCTCACCAGCTGAGGGCACCTAAGCAAATTAAGTTTGGGAACACGCGCTAGTAATATTGTAATATAGTGATTGTTGGAGCAGTTACCGAGGGAAACATTTCCCTGAAATCAAATGGGAGCATAAAGTGAGTGACAACTTTTGAATTCAGCCTGTCTCACCAGTGAATTCTTGCTGTTGCTATCTGTGGAGACTGCTGTCTTGCTCTTGCTGGGGAAAAAAGGTCCAGGGACATAAGTTTAAACTTAACTTGGCACTGCCAGTGGATAATAAAAGGAAGAAGAAAACTTAAAATTTTAAATACCAAGACCTTGATTTACTTAAACTTTTGACCAAAAAAAAAAAAAGTATTGCCTTTCAAAACGTAACAAAAACCAGGAGACAATTGTCAAATATTTATAAAGTCAGTTATTTAGTGAGGTTTTTAATTTAACGACATTCTTTCTTCCCTTTCCTTTTAGTACTGGAGACTGATGCTTTTCCCTGATGGGGAGATAATAGTGATAAGGCGATAGCAGTTGTCCTTTTCAAAGACAGGAGGGCTGCGTTGAAGCTATTATTGTTGCTGTTGTTGTCGTCTGAGTTCGATTCCTCCTTTGCCTTGAGGATAAAACAAGAAGAATTCACACAAAGAAAGACAAAGGACAATGAAATAAGGGAGAGGTACCTCTGTGCTTAATACTGACCCTTACCTGCAATTTCAGGTTACGTCAAGAGACAGACAGTGGTCTAATTCCTGCCCAATTTTTATCTGCTTTGAGCTGTTCAACACTGCTATACAATACATTTTAGGAGAGGCAATCTTAGCCTGCACAGCAAAGTCCCCTTAAACAAAAGGGAAAAGGACAGAAGTTAAAATAATAATAATGACAAAATCATGAGGGAAGAAAAGGAGGCATAAGGAAGGCCATTCCGGGAGGTACTTTCTTTTTCCATTATGGATATTCCAGTGCTGGAGGGAGTGCTCGTATCTCCTGGGACAAAGAAGGCCCAGCAGTGTCAAGGTGAAATCCCCAAGTTCAACATAATTCTTCTAGAGGCAATTGTAAAAATATTTATTTTGACTTTCCTTTTTGTTAACTTTAAGTAAGTTCAGTAAACAGGTTCAAATGGATCTTGTTAATTCAAGCAGTGTAGGCAATATCTGACTGGCCCAGGCCAGATTGGTTCTGCGTCCATGCCATCCCGACATGAAAGCATACACACGCAGTGCCGAGAAGCAAGGTGTTTAAGCTCAGCACTGCTTTAAATGGTCATCTGTACAGCTTCTGCATGTCTCTAGCCAATCCTGAGTACAGGCAGAGTAAATCAGTTTTTTCTATACCATCTTTATAGCCATGTTGCAAAAGAGTATGATCTTTGGACACAGGTCTATGCACAAAATTGAATGTTAGTTGAATCAGTTTGTATGCTTGCAGGTTTCTGAGGCGTGCCAACAGCATGATTTTTATTCCTTTTGGCTCTTCACGCCATCTCCTGTTTGTGTCTGCTCAGCCTTCGTATCTGTGTGTATGAAGTTTTGTACCATCAAACATATGCTGTGTGAACGCGCTTGCTCTGGGTGAGATGCATTTGGAGGACACAAGCTAAGGGTGTGGGTGTTGCGGAGCCACACCACTACAAGAATAACAGTGTGAGGCTCTGCAAAGTGCCAAGTGTTTATTTGGAGCTTATCAAAAAGCTTTTTTAGCTTATAGTCAGCCTGAAAGTATTTATCAGGGCAATTCTACTGTTTCCTGGTTCAAACTAGGTCAGAACTATGGCTTTTCCTAAGGTAGATCACTACTTTCGCTTTTCCTCCAAGGCAGAAAATATTTATAAGGCTAACGCATTGTGAAGGGTTACAAGGATAATAAAAATAAGATTTGCAAACAAGTTTGTAAATGGATAATTTCAGTTCATTGCTGCTGGTTGGCTTTGTCCAGTACCTGGATACTCATAAAAATATTTGCAAGTCCCAACAGTTTCACAGTCTTTAATGGGAAATTCATTACTAATTCAATACTGAACGTTATCATTCCCCTCTGAAAAGCAAAAAAAAAAGAAAAAAAGAAAAAAAGAAAGAAAGAAAGAATCAATCATCCAGTAAAGGAGTGGGAAATATGCTATATAAGTAGTCCTATGTCTAGAATCGTTACCAGCATATAGGCAAAATGGAGCCTGTGAAGACTGTGCAGATGATTTATGAACTTAAATATACGGCCAGTTTAGTTAATCTCTGGCCAAATTGAATTTATTTATAAAAACAAACAAAATCCCAAAGCAGGCTAATTTTTTCTTTAACACACATCTAAAAGAAAAAGGGGTACAGGAATAAAGAGGTGCCAGATCTATTTGAATTTGGAAGTAAGTGCAGTCTTTCTTACTTTATCCAAATCTTTTCTCAGTTAACGGTTGCTATTCTGTAAATGGTAATACCCTCATGGTCAAAGCACAGCACACAGTGTTTGCGTGTTTGCATTGATGTGTCATGTGGTAACGCTGAATGTAGAAATTCATTAGTCGTTAAGGCAAAGGAGCGAGAAAGGATACAGGACACCTTACCAGAAAGGATACAGGACACCTTACCGTTACAGAGTTTGAACTGTTGAGTGCTACAGCCAATTCTCAGCTGCTCTGCACTGGCAAAACTCAACTAGCTGTAATGGAGTATTTTAGGAATTTGGCCTTGGTTTCGTTTCGTTTTACTCATGCAGGATGTCTAGTGTTTAGTAGTAGCTGTTCCTGTTTACTCAGCAATCAGATGTCCACATGAACTGATTTAATAAATTGATATTGTCTTTTGTGATTTTTTCTTCTCTGCGTGTCAGTGCTCTTTCTCTGAATGGAGTTCAATTATTACTATGGCATATATTACATTAGATCATTTTACTGTACAACCAGTGCACATATCTCTATAATAAATATTGACGTTACTTTAATGTTCTACAGTGTCCAGTATGTCAAAACTATTTCAGTCAGAGGCCACCCATTACTGCTTATTTCTAACATTTCCTGTCCATTCAATGTGGAAAAAATTTGCTGTTCAAGCTTGTCTTATGCTTCAGTTTCAAAAGATAAATGGAGGCAAGGCTCCATCTGGGCTCTCAGATTAATGCACTAGGTAGAACGAATTGGGTTCTTTTCTTGTAACTCTTGTACGTGTCATTTAGTCTGTTCTGTACTTCTGTTTCTCCTTCCAACCATTTTTTTTTTATTTTGTCCATTAGAATTGTGAATTATTTGGGACTGTCTCAAGAATTATGTTTCTACAGAGCTCAGCACAACAGGACTGAGATTTCACTTATAACTCATGTAACAATGCCAATGCATAGGCTGCTATGGGAACAGTGAGTGATCAGTGCATCTTAGCGGAAGCAGCAGCATGCACAGGCACATGCAAGGCGAGAGGTGAGAACGGTGGAGTCCTGTGTTACTTCTTTCCTCTAATGTCTCAGGCCATTTTCAAGAGTAAAGGAACTAGGGAAGAATTGTATCATAAAACAGTGTTAGATGATATACTCTCAGCAGCACACACTTGTCAACTGCGAAAGCAATATAGCATCTTTCTCAGTGAATAAGGCAGATTTTCTCCTCTGTTGTTCTGCTGCAACTGTACTGATTTCTGTGGATGCTGGAGGTGGTAGTTGGCTTAGCATGTTCAATGCACTAATGGCCAGTTATTCAGGTTTGAAAAAAATGGATCATGACTGTGTTTGATACATTGTGAAAGGCATGACGGGTGCTTGATGACTGTATTGAAGTTGAAAAAACTGCCACTTTTGGTATTTCCCATCTGGGAGAATGCTGCCTTCTTTGCTACCAAGTCATGGTATCTGTCTTGGCATATGTGTCATGTTAACACAAACATACATATATCTGTATTTGTTTAACAAAATATCTACATGGCACCTTCTCTGTTGTACAGTATGGCAGCATGTCAGTAGCAGCTATGAGAAATCAGAGTGTATGTATGTACAAAGACACATGCATTTTGCATTTTAGTCCATGAAAGAAAAAAGCGATTCAGTTTGCTGGATCTTCTAGGCGACAAGCTGCTGGCTCTGTCTGCAATCTGCACATAGAAGTAATCATAAGTTAGGCATCTACAGTAAGGGTCTGAACACAGCCTAAAGTGACTAGGTCAGAGAAGATATTACTAAGGCCGTCATCTGAATCCTGCTTTCCTGGGATTTCAGGATACTGCTTTATCCAAAGTTATGCACCCCTTCTTACAGTACGGGGAAGGCAGTCAAAGAAATGAAGTTGAAAAACAAGTGCATTTAAAATTGCTAGGGTGTCTCTGGCACCTTAGAAATACTGATCCCAGATGGGTGCCAGGGGAAATGCTATGGGAACTGTTTGCACTGGAAGCCAAAGGGAAATTTCTTGCTGAGCTGAGCCTTTTTTGTGCTAGCAGTCCTACTGGCATGGCTTCTCAAGTCTCTCCCATCATGTGCCAATGCTTAAGCTGCAGTGTAGCCCTCGACAGTTGCTGTTCTGCAACTGTTAAAGCTGCTGGCTTTTCATTGCTTACAGTTTTGAATCAAAACAGTTTTTATGCAGGTCATATATAACTGTGAAGCTAATTTCTGTATGAGGATGAGTACCACTTTTTATGATTATCCATGCACTTCTCAGATGCAAATAACTAGTAAGCTACTAGTTACTTGCTATTACTGATGGAAAATATTGTTGTTAAAAGGTTTTGTGGGGGGTAAAAAATGGAGTCATTAGTAATGTCCGAGCAGTAAGACACTTTGCACTGAATGAATAAAGCTAAAGACAAGAAACCAAATGTAATGCCAGTGTTTCAGAGCTGAAGTCTCTGATTTTGTTATATCCTATTTGTGATAGCTTTAATTGAAACATTGAATTGTAAAGGGTAGCTGCCCAGAAGAGTTCCAGTCAGGTCTGACGAGATGAAAATGAATGTACATTTTCATCTCCATATCCCTTATAAAACCCACACTCTATCCTTTTAATATGGCTTGGATGAAAGACTACAGAGGTTGCTGGAGATTCCTGAATTAACCAGGAAATGCCTTCTTAAAGCACCTTGTTGATCTCATCCCTTGATCTGACATTCAGCTCACAGCATCTGTCTCTGGCCTCCACTCTTGTGCTTAGTTAACTTTATTTGGCATTTTGACTGCCCCCAGCTTTTGTGATATCTAGTTCAAAGAGTTTGAAACATTATTACAGCATTTATTGCTAGCCTGGCATTAACCTTTTGCACAAGTGACAAGCTGATATGGACCCTATCAAAGACAATGTCAGGAAGTGCATTTATTCAGTGTGCCACAGAGAAGCCCCAGGTCCCTTTTTTCTCCTTTAATTTTATGATACTCCACTCTGAGGATGTTCAGGTTATTCTTTGCTCCCAGAGAGACATTTTGAACTTATTCCTGTTGAGTTGTGTCATTTTCTGGTTTTTCTAAGCAATGCTGACCCGATACTTCCTTTTCGTTGAACTTTGCCAACATTGATCTTCATAATCTGGGAAGATATTTCTGTTTTTCCAGGGCAAATGAAATTCCATAGACTATTTCTTCTTTCTTAAAGTGAAGGCCAGGAGAGTTAATGTCGCTTCTCAGCACCAGAGAAAGTGCTGACCCAGCAAGGGGCATTGCGATTCAAATCTGGGTCCTCAAGTGCAGACGGTTTAACTGGCTAGCCCATTAATCAACTCTGCTTCCTCAAGCAGTATATTGGGTTTTTTTTATTTTTTTTTGGCAATCAGGTGTTGGGTAAGAGAAATATAAATTTTTCCTTTCCAAGACATGGCATCCAACGTGCAGATGCCATATATATATTTCTGTTATTTACGCTTACGGAGCTAAAATGCCACAGATGTTTATAAATGATTACAACGAAATTCTTCAGTAAATATGCTGAATGAATCCCATACATCTTCAAATGCTTTGAATGCTACTCAATGTGAAAAGCGAATTTGTTTCAGGTGGGCAGAATAATCCAGTCCTGGGATTTGCTAGTAGTTACCAGAGGTAAAAAAGAGTTAGCTAACAAAATCTTTAGCACAGTCAGACAGGTAGAGGAGTCCCAGAGCCTCTTAATACACATAACCTAAAATGAATTTCTTTCATTTCTCGTTAAGCCCCTGAATACTTGTATAAATGCTTGAAAAGGAATGAAAAGATATTGAAGGAACAGAACATTTCTGTTTCTCCCTGTGAAGGATCTTTAACTGAATGGGAATGTGTTGTTGCCGGGCCGCCTGTAGAAGTAAGCTTGTGCGTGATAATTCCTTTGCATTCACAGCCAATAGCTCCTGGACCCAAGGGATGAACTGTATTTTGATCTGGCTTTGTTCTCTCTAACCCCTCTGCGTGCTAACAGTGCTTTTGAGCGTCTAGAAGCATGCTATTCCAGGACAAAGTAGGGTAGTGCTGTGGAAACTAGTGTGGGAGTCCCATGTGAAACAGTATTAAACAGTACTTTTATTATACTGCATTTTTTTCATAAGGGTTTGGAGTCTGTGAAAGGCCGTGAATCAGTGTTCTTGGAGGTGGTGACCGCACCGGTTTCTCAGCTTGTGCTGTCTCTCTAGTCCACCCCAATCCTTGCAGCAGAGATACCTATCAAGGAAGAGAAAAAGTCTCTGTACGTGATCCCCGCGTAGGAAGTGAAGGCTTTCCTGTTAGTGCTATGTAGTATTATCTTTACCTGCTCAGAAGGAGCTATTTAAGATTACCCAGCAGGAATTAGTTAGCAGAATTTTTGAGTCACTGATACTGTAGGCTGAACTGAACTGGCTGACCTAACAACCCTGTGCCACATTTATAATTTTCTGAATCCACCCCTACTGAAGCATCTTCTTACTCAAAGTAACGTGCATTATAGGGACATGCATAGTACTGTTCATGTACTCCATCAAGATGCAAGTCCCTGTGTGTTAGATGATACAAATAAACATTGTTGGCATCTTTCTGTGTTCCAAAGAGCTGCAAGGTGGGCAAAGGAAAGAGCTGGGCCGCAGAGGGGTTATTAGACAGTACCCCTCTTGAGCATAAATCACATCCAAAGGCCTTGTTAGAGATGGGTATTATGCCCATTCTTTTATAACCAAACTTAGATTGAAGTGACTCATATGAATGAATGAATATGAATGAATAGCTGGAGTTCATGTTTCAGAGTTAGCTGTGCTAGTGGATGTAAATTCTGTCCAATATTTTCAGTCTATTAGACTAAAAATGCCCAAGGCTTTATATGTTGCTTGGCCTATTCATGACTGCCTGGGTCACCTGGATATTCCAAGTGCATGAGAAATAACTCTGCGGCTACACACAGTTGCCTCTCTGCTGCAAGGCAGAGCTAAGGTACTCTAGGCTTCAGGCAATAAGTTGTTATCTCAGACCCTGTCATTAGGCAGATTTGCCTTGAAAAGCACAAGCAGTGAAATCCCATCTGACTTCAACAAAGATGTAGCCCCTGTATCAGATGTCAGTTTGACCCAGAATGTGTTTGGGGTTTTGATCTCTCCTGTTTAGTTTTGTCTCCATTTCTTCTAGTCTCTCTCTGTGATTTTGCAGAGCAGAGACAAACTGTAAAAAGCCACTAAGCTGAAGGCCTTCCAGGCACTCAGCAAAAATGAGATTAAACAGATGGGGGTTTTGAGAGGGTAGTGTTGTTACTGTGGGGGAGAAGCTGTAGAAAGTCTCTGTCAGGGAACTGAACGCCTCTTGATGTACTCAAGAAGTATATCGTAATTGTGACCCTACCAAAGAGGTGCTCTGTGCAATGCAGTAGATTTACATGGGCCCCCACCTTTTAGATCCTTCTAAGAGATGTCCTTTGTTGCCATGAAAATGAGTCCAAGCCTACATAAAATAATCATCTCAACTAATCAGCCAAACACCAGGCATTGCTGGCATGTGCAAGTTCTTCCTTGGAGACTCCTTAGTAAGGGATCTCATGTGAAAGTCAAGAAAGTACTCCAGTTGACAGCAGCTGAACCTGTATGTCAGAACAAACATTCTGAGACTTTTCACGTATGGCCTCTTGTTTTTAAACAATGCTATCTTGTAGTATTGAAGTCAAAGAAGAGGTATCCATTGACTCATACGGCAGTCGAATCTTGCCCTAAATGTCTAGGCGGCTTGAAGCTTTTGCCAAGAATATCCTGAAACAGCATTTCTACTTCATAATGGAGGGGGCTTTTTAGCACTCTGATGCCATGGTGGAGACTATTTCCTCTCACAGTCCCCTGAAAGCCAAGACTGTGAAGAAACTAGGCAGAAATCTCAATTTGGGTCAAATGACCTGTGTAATTTTAATATTTACAATAGATTGTAGAAAACCATATACTAATGACTTTATATTTCCTTAACTCAGAGACAGCCAAAGAGTATTTATATTTGAAATATGGCATGAAATATTCCCAATCGCTGTCCTAAATAAACACAAGAGTGTTTGCATTACCTTTTAACCTGTAGCAGATTAAAGTGCTCCTTAGCCATTGGCCTTGAGTGAAACCAAGATCAATCTCTGTAATTCTACAAGCTATCATTTAAATATGTTCTGACTGTGTTTTTATACATTAATCACAGAAGATTATGAGGCACATGCCGTATTGCGCATATTTCTTGCAAGCAAAATAGAACTGTCTGCAGTTCTCATTGCGAAATTATGGAATGGACTGAATCATAAAAAAAACACAGGAAAATCTGCTATTTCAGGACAGCTGTTCAGTATTTTTGGACAGCTGACTTTTATTTTTATTTTTTTTTTACAAAAATAAAGCATGGATATTTTTTTTTGACTAGAAATAGTGAGCCAAATTCATTAAGGGGATAATTTCAATTCACAAAATAGATCATTTCCTTTCTTCCCAAATCTTGCTGAGCAAACAACATTCCTTATTGCTATTCCCCAGACTTCTCTTTTGAGTTTCCACATCCAGGCCCAGCAATAATATCCCATTTTCAGGCATAAATGGCAAGAAAGAAGAAATCAGCTTGCTGCAGTTGTAACACCCTGTGCTGTGACTCTCCGTGTTCTCTCAATCTGTCACTTCAGACACTTTCACTGTGGGTGGGAGATGACCAGTGTACTGAAGGCAACCTTGCTGGTAATACAAGCATGTTGTACATTGTCATACAATGTGTGGAGAGCATTGATAGTAGATATCCTGAAGAATACAAATGGTTCAGGTGAGAGTCTAATGTCTAACAATTGAAAAATTTTTAACAAATAAGTTAATCTGTAAAAATGCATGCCCATTAGCACAGTTTATTGCAGAAGTTAATTTCATTCCTAGTCAGGTGTGACCTTGAGGAACTTAGGTGCTCTCATCTACTTTGACAGTTCCTTTCTCTTCTTTAATGAAGAGATTGGGCATGCAGATTTATCTCACCTGTTTTTCTCCCATACGCTGCCATGTTTAGAATTTTATCGCTTCGGGCAGGACATGGACTCCCTCTTACTCTGTGCAGAATGGAGGGTGGGAAGGTCATATTCCTAAAGATAGGTACACTTAGAAAGAGATTCAAAAGGTACTTGCAGAGATGCAGTGTCTCCTTAGAGCTGTAAGAAAGTCACTGCTAGCTTTCCATCATCCAATAGTATCTAATGCCATGGGGGAATAAACTCAGCTGAGATGCTATGCCTTGTGAGGATGCAAGTCATTTTGTGGGAGGGAAGGCAAGGAAAGAGAAGGATAACACCTAAACTGTAGGAGTGAAAGCCCTGAAAACAAAATCTCTACCAGGAGAACAATGGGGAACAGCAATTTTACTCCACTGGCCAGTAGTTTCTCTCTCTCTCACTCACACTCACACCCCACCTGATCATCCCTTAACCATCAGACAGTTATGCTACGTAACTGGGGTATTAAGATTACCACAGTGCTTGCATGAGCTAAATCTTGGAAAGTGCAGTACATCTCCATTGCTGGAATGTGCCTCACACAGCTTCTAACAAAATGCTTTCAGAATCAGATAATTAAGCAGTGTAAAAATGCATATTTAAAGAGCTAGCCATATGCAAGGTTGTTGAATTATAGCGTGGTCTATCCAGTGACCAGTTCTGCAAGATACTAAATGCATCCAAGTACCTCCTGCTCCTTTTGGGATCATGGGAAGTCGAGGGTATTCAGCACCTTCCAGTATCTGGCTTTAGCAGTCGCAATAGCACATTGCATGATTTCTTCTCACTATGGTTCATGATAACATTGCTGTGGGACTTGAATGGGAATATTTTTGTGCAAAAAGTGGTTCATCACAGCTTTTTTTGTTCTTGGAAGAGGACACTGAAGGTTCACATGGTTCAGGTCCTGGCTCACAGGCTACCTGGAAGGCAAAAGAGCTTCTCAAAATGGTTGAATGGTAGCTCTTACAAAATACCTCAGATTATTGGTTTTTTGCATTACATTTTTTCAAGACACCCCCTCAGAAGACTGTATCCTCTTTTGGTCAGTGCTCCATTCCATCCCATCAAAGACATCCCTGGCCATTGAAGGTTTCAGATACAAGCAGGAACATAGATAAAAGGCTGCAGGAGAGATCTTATTATTAAATTACTACTGAGAACTAGCGCCAAGAAGGTTTTGAGTAATAATGCCGTAGCAGATTAGAAAGTCTACAACAAAGCCATTGTCTTGAGTTGTACTTTCACGAGTTCCAGGCAAATAATACTCCCTTTACCCCATTAAATTTTCCCTCTTGATTAATTAAGGGGTGGCAAATGTTTTGGACCACTTGAAGGTAGGCAGTGGAGATAAAAACAGACTGGAAAGAAATTAGGCATAGTAGAATAAAGCTCTCTGGGGAGTGTGTTAAGGTTTGAGGAAATAAAAATCTGGGTGACTTTGTCTCTTTAGATCCTACTCTGAACAGAGGAGCAAAGAGGAGAATGATAGAGGAACTAGAATAACCTATAGAGGCAATGCACTATTTAGGGTCTGGAAAAGAAAGAAAGAAAGAAAGAAAGAAAAAAATCTTTGCTGCAAAACAGTCTCTCTGAGTAGATATGGTGGGTCTTGAAGCCTTTCTTTACCCACTTGTTCTGCCATTCATTGCTGTCTTCAGACCAGAGCCACAACATGCTAAAGTTGAACATGGCTTTGCAGAAGTTGTAGGAAGACTTTCCTCACTCCTGAGATGGTATCAAGCCCAGACACACATTAGAGCTACAGGAACAAGCAACTACAAGAACTAAAGACTGGTGAGGTTCATAGGCTTGCCTCGGTGGGTTTTTGTGGCATTAGCATCAGTCCTGGCAGTAACACTGGATGATCCTACAGTTTCCTTGCCTTTATACTAAAGTCCTATTTATTTATGTGTGGCTCAAAAGAGGTCATAGGCATGTTGTAAATATGATGGAAAGGTACTCTAAAGGTGTTCAAGCATATCTGCAGAAGGTGTTGAAGATAAGCCACAGTGACAGGCAATACATCGACAATCTGTTACAATGAATTCACCATCTAACACAATACCTATGAATCACAGTCCTAAATCCTTATAAGCTATTTAAATATGAATTCCTAATATAACCACGGCCAAAAAATAGCCTCTGAGATTTATTTTTGAAAAAAAAAATTTTTTTTAAATAATGTTAGCTTTTGAGCAAGCTCTAGTCTCCATCCACAGACTGTCTTTTGGTTTTTCTAAGGTACTTTACTGGAGCATACCAAGATGCTTTGCCTTCATTTTATTAGGGGATAATGTCTTTCTTGCCTGGGCATCAATTTAATGTCTGCTATATTCCCCTCAGAAGGGTAGAAGGAGCTGAAGGAGTCTATTAAGCCATCTAAACTAATAATGCCTTTTTGGCCTTACAATCTATGAATGATCTAATGCAATGCTTTGTCCTTGTGATCTGACTTCAGCAGAGACATTTTTCTCTTGTAAAACCATTTTACTCACCTGGATGTCCTTGGGAAAGACTTTAAAGCCTGGGGCAGCCACATCAGATGAGAGCTGCTTATTGCATCATTGCCCTGTCCTGGATGCTTCCCATGTCCCGCTCTGACTCGTCCTGAGCAAGACATCCATCATGCTGCAGAGGATTCTTGGCTTCAGCATGTCAGACAGTGCTGGTTATTATTAACACCAAAGGGGTTAAAAGGAGATGCTGTAAACTTGGACAACCTTGCTACTGTTTCTGAGGGCTAGATTTATTCTCCGGACTACTTCAGTCTTCCTCCAGAGAGTTCATTGTGTAAGTCAGTATGACAGATTTATCCACGCTCACAGAGACGGTGGCTGTTTTCTCACTAGGCAGGTGGAAGGAGAAAGCAGCATAAAGACAGCTGCCAGCTGAGAGGTCACAGTTGAACTCGTGCCATGGAGAGATCATAAATTATAAATCTTCCAAAGAGTTACAGCTTCTGCTCTTATTTCTGTCTTGTCCTAAATTTCTCAGCTGCACTTCTATTTATTTTAGGCGTGTCATTATCGTCTGCAAAGGTCGCTGAGTGATTGCTGGGCAGAGTTTCACCCAAAGAGTACAGAGCGCAGCCCCTGGCCACTGATCACAAAGAATCCGTGCCATGTATCTGAATTCACCTTCTTTTCCTCCCCACACCTGCACTGTGTATATATGATACATCCAGTTGTGCTTGGCATCAAGCCATTTTACTTTCATGGCCTTAGTTTATGCACTGATCTGGAGAGTTAACAAAGCTATATCCCCAGCGGAGTAAAGCCAGTTACTCAGTGGTAGTTGGAGGAGCTGGCATAGAAGATAGGACTGGATATGCTTGTTGAAAGTCCCTTCCAAACCCTTGGAGTTATTCAGAGGTCTGCCCTTAATGTCTGTGGGATTAGGCCCTGTAAATGTAATCCTGCGTGGTGAAGACCATGCTCCCAAGCAATGCAGAGCTCTGAAATCTCATTACTGGGAGTGGAAGGAAGCGTGTTTTGAAAGCCTGTAAGGGCCAGCTTTCAAGTGGTGTAGGTCAGTGTAGCTTCTTTGAGGAACTGGCACTCAGCACCTTGACTGATCACGCTCTTAAATCAGCCGTTTTTTTCCTGGTAGCATCTGTGCATATCCTTCAGTATTTACCACCTTTGAATACTTGTGCACTAAGTTTAGAGTAACCATTCTAAACTTCTGCCAATAGCAGCTGCCCCATTACTGCTCCAAGTACTATCTATTCTTAGCGTAATGAAATTCCCCACAAATTCTTGTGAGGCCTGACTCTGCCTTTGCTTAAGTGCATGTCATTGACACCATCTCCCTCAAACATTAGTCCTTCTACTGCTGTTTGCTGTTTCCATCTACATGATATACATGCTGTAGGCCCAGTTTAGTTACTACTTCTTCACTGGATCAGTAGCATGCATACACAAATGTATGTATGTGAGTAATTCCATAGATGTTAAAGGAGTATTTATGTGCTTAAAGCCAAGCTTGCTCATGCAGGGCCAAGTCCTTTAGGGTCCATAGCTTTTAAGGACTAACTGAAGTCACCGATTTTGCAGGTTAATGTGCATATCCTATATCTTTGGTACAGCCTCTGTTTTCTAGAACTGTTAAAAAGACCACAGTTTCAAGGCAGAAATACACATAGGGATTGGTACAAAGTACCACAGCTGCGACAGGGCATTTGAGATGAACTGTGGGGAAGCAGTGGCCAAAGAGCTCCTTAAGAATATTCTCTCACCGGCACCCTTTCTGTCACAGGCTAACTTTGCAAAAAGCAGGTGGTGGAAAGGAAACTGGGCGAACAAGAAGGAAGCAAAGATGACTGGCCTTTTTATTGCTAGCAAAGTTTCCTTTACTGCCAAAAGGTCTTTGAAGCAAAAACACCAGCTTGCTGGGTGGCATCCACAATCTGAATTTAGCTTTAACCATATGGTAGCATGGTGTCAGATTTCTGCCGGCACATAAGGCCTCCCGCCAAGTGCTTTCCAGGTTCTAAGTGTCTCTGCAGTATTTCTTCCCCTCTCCTTTAGATTTTGGGATACATCACACTTGTTCCTGCAGCTTTTTCAGTCCTCTGACATTCCCCTTTCTTACTCACCAGCACTGCTATGATCTTGATTTCCTTAAGCATTTTTCTTTCTCCTCTGGGAAATTTATGTCTCTTTCTGGCATCTGTCCCCTTTTCTCTCTGCACGCTCAGGCGAAGAATTCATTTCATTTTTTTCCTTAAACAATGCCCTTACTACTTGTGTCAATAAATTACCTTTGCCGTTTTTAAGAGGTCCTTCTGTCTCCTTCAGTGCCCTCTCCTTTCCATAGGTACTTTAAAAATGTCTTATTTATCTTAACCCCTGCTGTGATCTTGCTCTATTCAATTCTCCATCTTTGCCTTCTTTACCATATTTTATACCAACTTTGCCCCCTGATCTTTACATTCCACCTTAGGACCCCATATATTATACAGTATTTTGCCTATTTCTTAATTACAATTAATCCCATCCAATCATGTGATTTACTGTAAGCACCTTTCTGGTACCGCTGTATTTATTTGACATTAACAGTATACGCTTGTCTTTGCCTACCATTCTTTCTACTTCTGTTTTATTCTGTCAAGCAAGTTAAGATCATCAGTCATCAGAGATAGATCCTATTTTCTTAGAAGTTTGCAAGCAATAGGTTTTTTTTTTGCTTAGTCATTTACTGTAAATCTGATTACATGATAGATACTATTGTTTTGCAGTCTTTCCAGTTTCTTGGCCTGGATATGCAAGTCATTTGAACAGTGCTTTTATGTGCAGTGAAGGGTGTGTGACAATAGAATATCTTCATCTGGGCCTCAGATACTGAGAAAACCTTTCCAAGACTAAAAAATATCCCTTTTCCTGCGCAAGTAGACAGTACCTAGCACAGTAGGACTCTGATCCCTCATAGAAGACTGGAGATACAACTAGAGAACAAAAAGTTATCAAGGATATCGTATTATGTTGACTATCCGATGTGGGAGATAAGACTGGCTTTATAATTCAGTGCATATGACAATTTGCCCTTATGAACTTATATTTAAAAAGGATAGGTTATCCAAAGAAGCAGAGAGAGCCCAAGAATCTGCCCAAGGTTGCTCAAATCTGGCACTAAACTATAAGTCTCCGGAGTGTTGGTTCAGTGTCCCGGCCGCGCGAGCAGGGCTGTAATGGAGCAGCTTTTGCTGTCAACTTTCCGATTCGCTCCTCGATTAAGCTTGCCATTTCCCCCCATATGCTAACCCAACATCGCTGTCTAACTTTTTGTCAGTGCACCTGTACAGTCCTGGCCTGGACAATTTGTGTTTGCACGTCACATGTGATATTCCACAAAGCTGATGGCACCTTTCTGCTGTGCCTTTACAGGAAGAGTGTTGGGTTATCCCACATGAGAGCCCGGTGACGTAGCTTTGCAGATGCTTTAATTTTTGAGCTTTGCCTCAGAAGTTTGAACCTGCACACATGACAGCTTTTTGGACTTCACATGGATCTCTTTCATAGAGCTGGAAGGCTGCTCTAATAGATAAAGTACCAGCATCTCTAAAGACCTAAATTCAATATGCAGTTTATCTTTTGCTTTTCTTCACAGGCTTGCTATATCTTCTACGATAGTATTTGTATTCACTTACAAAACTGGGGTAATATTTTCCTTCCTTAGATGAGGATGCACACTGTTAATGATTATGAGCGGCTCAAATCCTGAAATTATGATGCAAAAATGGATTAAAATACTGTTCCCAAGTTTCCTACTTCTTTACAAATCTATGTGAAATAATACTGTGGTGCACAACAGACTCAACCCGTGGCCCTGATGTCAGGGGAATCCATGTATGTTTTATCAGATTTTAAACTGCTGCAGTTCTCTGGCAGAGACATTTATATTTATTAAGTGTCTGGATTGTTATTCACAGTCAGAAAAGAAAAGACATCCAGAATGAACACACATGTTTTACCCTTTATGTTTGAAGAAAACATGACACTAGATTCTCTAGTTTAATTTTAACTAGACACTTGGTTTCAACATGGGTCTTCCCTGATGCCTTCCAGCCGTGAGGCCTTCCATAATGTAGTATCTTTTACGCTGCAGCCATGGCGTCTGGATCTGAGTCTAGATGTAGATCAATAGCTGTGCCGGGCAACTGGCAGTTGGCGTAGCTGTCAAATGCTATACCAGGCAATTGCCAGCAATGTGGAACAGAAGAGAAAAAGAACAGTTTTTCCCTGTAAATTTTTCTTCAAGCGCATCAAACTCTACCTCGTATCTAGGTGAGACTTTTCATGGGTATCTGACCAGGTGTAAATGATTGCAAAGTATGATTGGGTTATTGTTGCTTTTCTACTGAAGATTAGTCACACACACCGTTATCTGACAGGTGTTCTGCCATCTCGTATATAAAAAGCTTTTTCCTTTTTTTTCTCCTGACAGTAATAGTGAGGGAAACTTCCCACCCTTGTCCTATGCATCCTGTCTCAGAATTTTTTTAACATCCTTTCTATTTCCATATGGTTGGAGAGAGGCCAAAACTGAATTCAGTCTCTCACAAATCTTTTTTTATCCTCTTTTTTTCATCTGCTTTGTGTTTCTCCCTACCCCCTTCCCTACTCCTCCACATTAAGTAATTATAGAACAGACTCCATAGTGAGTATCCAAAGGACTATTTTAGATTAAATAAATCTTTTTTTTTTTCCACATGAGAGTTTTAGCAATGTCAAAGAGATAAAAATCTACAAAGGTTTTACTCTCATTCCCCAAAACATAATTATTTACCTATTCAATTCACAATCAACGGACTGAAGTGGTTTTCCAGCTAAGCTGGAAGTAGCTGTAGTTGCTACTTTGTTGGAATAATATCAGATTACCTTCTATGCTTTGCATAGCTGTCACCCAGTGATATGATAGGTCCATGATTTATTGACCCACTAAAAGCACTTTCACTGACTTGTCATAATAAACTTTACCTAAAACATTAAAACATAAAACATCAACCAGCAGCTCAAACAGAGATGCCATACAAATACTTTCTAATTTAGTTAAGCTCTGGTGCAGATCCTGAAAACGAAGACCCCAGCATAACAGTTTTTTAGGATTTGTCATGCTAGGATCTGTTGTGTTAAATAACAGGAATTATAAATACAAATGCCTTGAAGTATGAAGCGCTGACAAGGAGCTTGGCTCAATCTCAACCCCTCATCATTTTTGAAGGTCTTGTGGAGACCATGAAGCAGAACCCAGCTGTAACAATCATCATAGATGTGAATTGCCCAAAATTACTGGGACTTTTACTTACACAAATTGGTCTAGGAAGACTGGGCTGCAAGGTGTGTCACTATGACTGCTTTGGTTTATGGTCTGATTTTTTAAGGTCATGCTGGTTCAGAGGCAGGCTATGGCTTTGATGTAGACCATGGCCCAAGTCTTACATCAATGGGAGTGTTACCTGCTTGGAGATGAGTATCTTCAGCTTCTTCTGATGCAGTTGATGGTACTTGGATTCATTTATGAGTCTAGTCACCTAGGTTCTCTAGTAATTAGTAGACAGTTAATTTAATCTTAAGTAAACATCTATGGTAGCTGAGAGGAATTTTCCTTTGGCAACACCTCTCTCCATTGTGGTCACTGCAGAGAACCTGGGTGACTTTGAGGCACTTGAATGTGATAAACTGCACATATTGGTACTTTCAAAAGCAAGGCTTTTGACACTGTCCCCCATCACATCCTTGTAGGTAAACTCAGGAAGTGTGGGCTAGATGAGTGGACAGTGAGGTGGATCGAGAACTGGCTGGATGGCCGAGCTCAGAGGGTTGTGGTGAGTGGCGCAGAGTCTAGTTGGAGGCCTGTAGCTCGCGGTGTCCCCCAGGGGTCAGTCCTGGCTCCAGTCTTGTTCAATATATTCATCAGTGACCCGGAGGAAGGGATAGAGTGCACCCTCAGCAAGTTTGCTGATGATACTAAACTGGGGGGAGTGGCTGAAACACCAGAAGACTGTGCTGCCCTTCCGAGGGACCTGGAGAGGCTGGAGAGGTGGGCGGAGAGGAACCTCATGAAGTTCAACAAAGGCAAGTGCAAGGTTCTGCACCTAGGCAGGAATAACCCCATGCAGCAGTACAGGCTGGGGGTTGACCTGTTGGAAAGCAGCTCTGCCGAGAAGGACCTGGGAGTGCTGGTGGACAACAAGTTAAGCATGAGGCAGCAGTGTGCCCTTGTGGCCAAGAAGGCCAATGATATCTTGGGGTGCCTGAGGAAGAGTGTTGCCAGCAGGTCAAGGGAGGTGATCCTGCCCTTCTACTCAGCCCTGGGGAGGCCTCACCTGGAGTACTGTGTCCAGTTCTGGGCTCCCCAGTACAAGAGAGACATGGAGCTCCTGGAGAGAGTCCAGCGGAGGGCTACAAAGATGAGGAGGGGACTGGAGCATCTCTCCTATGAAGAAAGACTGCAAGAGCTGGGCCTCTTCAGCCTGGAGAAGAGAAGACTGAGAGGTGATCTGATCAATGTGTATAAGTGTCTGAAGGAGGAGTGTCAAGAGGATGAGGCCAGTCTCTTCTCCGTAGTGCCCAGCAACAGGACAAGAGGCAAGGGGCCTAAACTGAACCACAGGAAGTTCCGTCTGAAGCTGAGGAAAAACTTCTTGACTGTGAGGGTGACAGAGCCCTGGCACAGGTTGCCCAGAGAGGCTGTGGAGCCTCCTTCCCTGGAGATATTCAGAACCTGCCTGGACGTGATCCTGGGAAACATGCTCTAGAGGACCCTGCTTGAGCAGGGAGGTTGGACTAGATGATCTCCAGAGGTCCCTTCCAACCTAAACCATTCTGTGATTCTTCAGGACCCACTGAGGTCAGATGGGAAGATGCATATTGATTTCAGTTCTTTTCAGGATCAGACTCCCACACAGCTCAGTAGTAGGGATGATGCATTGCATCACCCTGTAGTAGTGGGGATGGTGTGCTGGAGCTATTCAGTAGCAGTAGCCTGTTCTCCATCTTGTAACATGGACTACACGGATCATGCTTTGTTGCTCAGCTTCCTCATCAACTCCCCAGGAAGTCCACCCAAGCATCACTTTGGAAGTTGAAGAAATTAGCCATTCTTGTCTAATAATACTTTTTTGCTCCTAGTTGGTGAGCACTCTTACTTGTTTTGAAAGTTATTCATGTGTGCCAGCTTTGATGAAGATAGCCCCTCTCTAAGAACTACTTTCTTTAATTTCAGTATAATTGTTGAAAATATTAAAGAATGGGAGAACAAGGTATACTCCATCTTTGTTTCCTTCTCCCTAACCTTTATAATTGCTTTCTTTCATTTCTCAATAAATTGAATTAGATCATGCTATAACTGTCCCCAAGGAGTATGCAGCTTTATGGATGATGCAGAAGATGCCTAGGGATTACTATTTTATATGTAGTAGTCTACAATTCAGCATATGTCAGGTTTACAGACCCTTTCATGTTATCTGATACATGGAATCCCAAGCAGATTTCCTGAGCACGTTTGAAAACTGGTGAGAAAAGGCTACAAGAAAAGTATGCAGGTAACAAATCAAGGATCCACAGATACTTTTGTCATCATGTGACAACCTGAGGCTGGTCACATACATGTGAAAATCTGGTGATGCAAAAGCTACAGATGTACCCATCTGTACATAGCTGGAAATAATCATTGTAGCTTTCCCTTCCGAGAGAAAGGGATGTTAAAACTGGATGTTTTCCCTAAAAAGAAAAATGCAGCAAAACTGTCTTGTCTCTCCCACAGACAAGTGCATAATATAACAGCAATAATGGTGCATATTTGCAATTCTTTTGCACTTGATGAGTGAAAAATAGATGATTTACTTGAAGTACATTTGCGGTATTGTCGCTGATGATAATACAGAGCAATATAGTCATTTTTGACCTAGTTTTATAAGACCATTGTTCTCTTTCATAGTTTACAAGCAAGGATGAAAAAACATCTCTTGTGTAAGGATGCTATGGCTAAAACCAGTTTGCAGCCTTACATGAAGGTAATGACGTCTCCATTTTGGACAGATTTCCAAACAGAGGCTGGGGAGGAGAAGCTGCTAGGCGTAAGTGTGTGCGGAGCCTGATGGCAGGGCATGCTAACCAGAACCCGCTAAAGTGGTTTATCCCACAGTCAGTGACCTGCACAGGTTCAAACATTAATCACAAGATCATCAAATACTCTGCAGCCTATAGGTAGCTCCGTAATTAAGGAGGGCTGTTAGAAAGACTCCTTTGCCTGCTCTCAGCTCTGTCTCCCTTCTGTCTTTTTCACAGGGCTGAAGTCATCACTAGTGTTTTGGTAAGAAAGGCATCACTTTAGCCAGGGCAGTGCGCGTAATTAGTATAACATCTAAAATTCCTACCTGGAAATGGATGACACTGAGAGCCTCTTCCTGTAACCACTTCATGGGCAGGATGTGTGCTTGGCTTCTGTAGGAGTTTCTCACATGGAAGAGGACAGGATGGGAGACTGAATGTGTTAAAGAGCCTTAATACCAAACAACTAGAGGTACTGGATTTACTCAAGCTGCTTAAATTAGCTTTTGGTCAACTGAAAAGAATATTCCAATGGACAAATTACACAGGCAAGTTTTCCATCTGCGCTTTTTGTGCCCTAAACTAACGAGGAAAGTTAAGAGATACCTCACAACTTACCTGGTCAGTCATAATTGTACAGTTTGATTTAAGCTGTGAATGTCATGCCTCACGTTTGTAATTCTGTCCCAGGGGAAAAAAACCAAAGTCAAGCAGCTTAGTTTTTGAAAAATAATTTTAGTGGGAGGATTACATTTTGAGATCAGTGAGTGAAAATGAATTTACATGCAGAGGGCCAGAAGAACAGCTAAGCAAAATCTTGCCCTTTGGATTGGAGATTTTACATGGTGCTGGCTTTTTCATCAAAGTTTCAGAATGTTACATGTGCTCTGCTCCTACTTTAGCTGTGTTTGGTGAAACTGGAATTGTCACATGCTGATAGAGGGGGATGTTGGTTCATTTCCTTCCTTGCCTGGTTTTCGTAGTAGGAGGATGCATTGATTTTTATAAAATGTAATTGCATTGACTGCTCTTGTTATCAGGATTGATTGCATTGACTCGAGTTGCATGTTGTTATGTTTTCACACTCTTGCTTTGAAATACAGTTTTGTTTTTTATTCTTTTCCCTTCCGTTTTGAGATTATTTATAATACATTCTGAGTTAAGATTCTTCTGCATTTGATTTATCAACTGCTATTGCTCTGAAATGCCATCAAAAGTATTCATAGTATCTACGTGACAGTAACCACTAAAACCAATTGCTGTTGACCCCAGTCATGTCAACCATCATAACCTTCCCTCAGGTTAGGAGGCTGAAGCCAGGAAATACATTTCAGCTTCTTATTCCTGTGTGTCACGTCCTTATTGCAATCCATTTCAATTGTTCATTAGGGAATTGGGATAGTTGAGAATACCAGTGTGAATAAATAATAGCAACTAGATGTCTGTAGAGAATGATGCTAGGAATGTAATGCAGAGTCTGTGCCATGAGCCCCTGAGGTGAAAGAAATTTAAAAGATTTCATTTTTAGAGGTGGTAATGATGCATAAGTTATTTGTGGAAGTGTATGTTTACTCGGATAAGGATGAGAAATGTTTGTGTGGGGTAAAGGCTGACGATTTTCAAATTTGGGCACTTTGAATTAGGTACTTAACCTTATATATAGGTACTTCAGAGCAAGTGGTCTGGTTCGAAGAGCTAAGAATCTTGAAATTATTGAAGTCTGGGAGTACTCAGTATCTCTGAAAACAAGGCCACTTTTATTTAGCTGCCCAAATGCTGTTTTAGGGTATGATTTTCAAAGGCATTTTAGAGTGTGACAAAATGCCATAGCCTCTTTTGAAAACCTCTACTAGAAGTGTCTGATCTTAGATACTTAGATTGAATTTCAGAAACAATCTACACTGTTCTAACTTTACTCATATTCAGATCAATGGGAAAATTACCACTCATTTCTGTGGGAGCTGGATTAAGCTGATAAGTGCATAAAAAAAAGACTCCTGTATTTGGCTTAAATCTTAAAAGCCATATCCTCTCTTGCTTTGTGTACCCAACTGACAGTGATTTAAGGAACGTTTACCCAGGTTCTCTGCAGTGGGAATATATATAAGACACTCAAATATAATACATCAGTATAATTCGGCAGCAAATATTGCTCTGGCAACAATAATTAAGCGAAAACCTTGCTTTTGTATGGTTTCTGTTTTTTCTTTCTTTACATAATTTTTCAGCCTTCCTCCCACTTTGTGTTCTGTAACATTTTGAATTCCTTCTTTAAGTTGACATATTTGCAAAGAGTTTGAGAAGAGATCTGAAATGCCTTGGAAGGAGCTGCTAATAGCCTCAAAGACCAGATTAGAGGACATATACATACCGTCTGTGTCATATTAGGTCTCAAGTAAAGTCTTGTTTAAAGTAAAATACCAACTGTCTTTTGAAATGCCATCATTCCCCGAAGTCCTGTTACAAAGCCCTAAATCCCGATACAGTATCTCTCCATCTACAGGCAAAGGACAAAGGGTCAAAGACATAGTTTCTCCTTATTTAAGATTCCTCTTTCATTTTATTACAGGACCCTGGGGTAGACTCTCTCCAAGTCCAGTCTTCACCAATCACATGCTAATAACTTCAGCTGAAAGAGGGCTCTACCCTAATGTCATTATACTCCCAAGCAATGATTGATTGTGTTATAGTATGTTTTTGAAACCTAATTACTGTCTCAGTTTGTATTTGAACTCATTAATCTTCTAGCCTGTAAATAAGTAAAATTGACTAAATAACTGAATTTCTTTAATGATGGGTTCAAGTTATCTGTATACCTACTGTTTTCTGTTAACCTTTTTGTTGCCAGAAAATCATTTTTTGTCAGTGTTTTCTTCAGTTCTCCTAAGCCTGCATGGCTCACAGTGCACCTTTTTTAAACAGTTTCCTTATCGAATGCATCTGTGGTAGTGAACAGACAGACCCAGCTTGGCTTGCGGCCTCCCAGGCCTCCTCAAGCCAGAAGGCCAGGTTGCTGTGTCCCATGAGAAACGGTCCTCTCTGCAACCATATTTTTGCAAAATTAACTGAGAAAGCTGGTAAGAAAAGGTACAGACTGTTTAGGACAAAGACACAGCTCTCCATTTTGTTTGAGAATCAGATAGAAGAGCACCACTTCCACACCCCATGTTCCTTCTACACTCCTGGCTCAAGCCTGAAGCCGGGTGAGGCTAAGGAGATATCGACAGGAGGAAAGAAATCCTTGAGGAAACATGTTTATTCCATTTCCTCTGTCTATATTGAAAGCCCTGGCCTTTGGACTGATCAGCAAAGTCCAGCTCTTTTGGGCACCCTAGCAATGCTGGATGCCCTTCCCTGTAACTAGTAAAGAGATTATGATCTGTCCTAGGAGACAGCAGAAAGACCACAGCAGTGCTCTGATTGAGCAGCAGTGACTAGTGCCTACATCACCCTAGCCATGCATTCTCTGAAAAAGCATCAGCAAGCCATCTGGACAGGCTCCTCGGGGAGCAGAGTTCAGCTGAACACCTCCGCTGTGGTGTTCAAGCCTTCAGCAGTATTGACCATAGCTACTTGCAAGGTCAATGCTCTCTGCAGTCATTTTTCCTTACAAGAGCCTCATTCTGCTGGAGCCTTGCCACTGCTGACAAATAAGTGAAGGCTCTGGCAGGAGCCAGACTAAAGTTATGGAACAAATCTCCAGGAAAAATAAGCATGACCACTAGCTTCAGCACACGCAGAGCCATATGGCAAGTTCATCTCCTTGGTTTGGCTTCCTCAGTACATTGATTTCACCTACAGACATATGCACCTTTTTCAAAACCTTTTTCTACATGCCATTCAGTAAGTGAGGAAACTGGGATTGGTTATTTTCATTTATTGAGAAATGCTCAGACACTCTGACGATGGGGACTTCACAAGAGCCTAGGTGGACAGGACATCTCAGATGCTGTCATACTTGCCAGATGCGTTAGTTGTGACTTCAAGCCCTGATGAGAGACTTCAATTTGATCTGTGTCTTGCTGGAGCACTTAAGCATATGCTTATCTCTAGATACATGAATAGTCCCCTGAGAATGCCCATGTGCTTAAAGTTCGGCGTGCATTTAAGTGCTTTGCTGGAGCAAGATCCTAAGTCTTTCTGGGGATAATTATGTCATGCCGAAAGCTATTTTACTGCCACATTTTGTTTCTGGTTCACAGGATGAGAAAATCCATTCTCATCAAAATACCGAGTGGATCATTTTTAACCTGATTATTTGTTAAAGGATTCAGGTCATTAAAGTAAACTTCTGTTTGCTCCTTCCTTCCATCCCATTCCGTTGAGAGGGTGCTTGTATTTTTGATACATCCTCTTCTGTTGTTCAGCAATGTGGTATGCTGTAATTGAGCCAAATTCTGCTTATATACCTAGGCAGTGCTAATGAAAGGTGATGACCTTTGGCCACTCCTCCAGGAATGAGCTGCCCTACAGTAGGACCAGATGGTGCTTTCACTTCCAAGGGTGCAACATTACCGAGGTTATGCAGGTGCAAGTGTATTTCTGGAAGGGTTTGCTGCTTGGGGGAGTGACGCAGTGGGATTGGTAGCCAGAGGCAGAAAATAGACTTTGGGGGACAAATATAAAAGAAACATATGCAGAAAATTAAAAATAGTATTTATACAACTGGCATTATGGAGCGAGCCCAGTCTGGATGGTTACTGATACAATACTTTCCTTCCCTATATATTGTAGATAGGAACTTGTATACCTTTATAGTCCACTGGCAAATGGATTTCTTCATTCACTGCTTTGAAAGGTTTTATTAAAGAAACCTCACCATGCCATTGTGGGCCCTCACATACCACTCATGTAATGCTTCAGGATTTCCTGTGCAACCCCAGTTAAAGGAAGGAATAGGGACAACTCTGGATTAGAATTTGAAAAGAAACGTTGGTCCAGTCTTGGACTTACTAATAGACTTTCCACAGACATAGCCAAAGGCATTTGAGTCAATACAGAAAGAATGAAATGGGGTGAAGGGAGGAGGGCAGCTGCATGTCACCGTGTTTAGGGTGTTTCAGACTTCAGCCTAGTGATAAAAACAAGTATGTTCCACTTCATTTCCTGTTTCGGAAAATGGGGGTAGAATGCTAAAAGGCTAATTGCACATTGTTTTTAAAAATTAGTTTGATAATTCATCATACAGTAATTAAACTAATTAGAACTCTATTCATTTCCAACCACCTTAATTAGGCCTCAACTTGGCAGGGAGCCCGTGAGACCAAAATGTTGCAATTTGTTAAACAATTGAAAGACTTTGATAACAAATGACTGTATTCAGCTACATTTTAGTTAATAAGATTTATATATTAATCTAGTTATACTTTGTTCCCTCCGAATTTGGCAGAGCTTACAGTTCTTCTGATCCCCCTACAAAAGTCTGAGTTAAAATAGCTGGAAAATTTTCTGAATCTAATTGAGACTCCTAATTTTTGCGCTGTAGCAGGCATTCATAAGGCTGTAATGCTCCCCCCACCCCTTTTCTTAATTGAGTCAACAGCTTTTAAGCTAAAATAGCTACTTTGTGTAGCAAACACAAGCTGGAGTTGTAGGCGGTGGTGCTGGGAGGGTGTCCGGGCATATGGCTGGCTCTGGGTTTGCTTTTGGGGGCGCTGTTGGATCAGGCTGTGCTTGTTCGCTTGAGCTGTATAGGAGACTTTACTCGTACTGTTTTTGGACCCGCGGCCCTTGTCACATCACTGTGACAAATGCTTGGCGGGGGCATGTGCTGGCACCCCAGAGCTCACACGAGAGGTGGAGGACTTGTGTGGTGTTCGGTTCATCAGTGGTGAATTTCCCGCATGCTCCCTTTGACAGCATAATGAAGTGATAATTACCTAAATGAATAAATGTTGATGGCTGAAATAAATATCCACATTCCCTTAATCTATTTTCCTCTGAAATTGCTAAAGGAAATTTGGCCTTAATGGGGGGTATATGTCAATTTTTTACAAATGATTGTAAATCTGTTTAGAGAGAACTTAGATGAGTCAGTCTGTATTTCAGCAGTAAAAGTTACTGATGTATGAAGGCAAAAGATGGACCAAAAAATTGAACAAGATATTGTAATAATTATGTTTCTTAGTGTCACTACCTTTTGCAACATCTGGTTTGTTTCTATTCTTTCCACATCCTGCAGATGTTGCTGAACACATGAAAAACACTGACAGGAGAATATTTTAGTCAAGAAGCAATTCCAGTGAATAATATAAAAGGGTATCCTCTTAACTCTCCTGAAATCAAGTAAGCAAAGACTTCTAGTTTCATTGCTAGTAAAGATCAGACCAATAAGCAAATGGGCCAGGGGCCCTCTAAAAGTGTCAGGAATAATCTGTTGTGGATGAAATAGAAAAGGATCTGGAAACAGTATGAAATAATAAATTCAGATTGAGTCTTATTCTGATACCTTTCCTGGGCCTTACTCCTTAAATACTCCCATCAATAACAGAGGTTCAGATTCAAGCTGCACATCTGGGATTTCCTTCCTTGTCCATCTCTGATTCATATGGCAGAGGAAAATGATTAGTGAAATGCAAGAAGCCCATATACATACCATTTTTATATGATGTTTCAAAGTTATGTAGCATGCTGATAAATTACATTTTGAATTCTGTCCATCCCTCTATGTCGCTAAAGCATATGCCAATCTGGCTGACAGTGGTTTGTCCTGGGAGCACCGTGCAGCACAGTGTGGGTGCCAGCCGTGTGATGCACTGACTTCTGATGCAGTTGGAGGAGGAAGGGGAGCTGGATAGCAGCTGGCAAGTACTTGCCTTCACCGCAGCAAAGCCATTTGCTGAAACTGTCCTTAGCTCTGGCTGAAGACCTGTGCAGCGTATCCTGCCCATTGTGCTCCAGGATTGGGGAGGGCTGCCTGTGCAAGAAAGCACAGAGGAAAGTGCTCCCTAGACCAGCCGCCCCAGGACCGTCACCAGCCTGGTAGTGCCTGCAGGGCGTTGTTGGGAGCCCGCTCCTGGGTTTGCAGCCATGCGGCATTGCCGTGCTCCTGAGTGTTTGAGTCCAGAGGCTTCCTGTTGTGGAGCTAGGACTCCTGTGGCAACTCTTTGCTCAACCCGCAGAAGCTACAGAAATAGACCCCATGCAGGAAGAAACTAGAGGGAGAAAAGGAGTCACGTAGAGTTACCAGGGAGAGAGTATACAAAACACTGTCTACTTCTGCCTCTTTGCTGCCTGCTTTTGTGCTAGCATTTCTGTTTTCCTGATTCCAGTGTAGCTTTCCACTTCACAGCTTTACAGGACCAATTGTATATACAAGTGTCACTTTGACATTTCCAGGGCAGCATATGATAAACTCTGAAATGTACCAGAATTGTATGGAAACGACTATAAAAAGCAAGAGGGTGTGGATGTAGCTTTAATACAAATTTTCATTGGATCTGGATTTTTTTCTCTCTTTATTTGGTAAAGTACAATTACAAATTAAAAAAAAAATAATGCCAGATAACTTTCATGTTCTGTCCTACAGAAAACCCAGTCATCACTTTGGTGATTGAGTTGGCTTTGAGCTACCACAGGCATGCTGCTCTCCGCCCCAGAAATGGATGGCCTTATCACTGAGTACTTGGCACACCTTGTTCGGCCGACACAGGCAGCCTCTTTAGAAATCACCACTACTTAGCTAGCGGTCACCACACTTTGCAGTCCGAGGCTCTAGTTCTGCATGCTCAGAAAGGAAACATTGACATTATTTCAAACACTCTTGTGTGATACCATGGGGGAAACAGTGGCTTTCACTGAACTTTTCACAAAAGGCTTATTACTGAGAGACAGAGGAAGGGTGATGCAGTGCAGAAAGGGACTGGAAGGCTTACTGAGACTGGTGTGGGATGTGAGTGTGTGGATGGCCAGTCCATCTCCCTCACTTTGGATGCTTTTTGTTATCGTGGTGCCCTACTTCACCAAAACGTGAGGAAATGGAGTTTAGTTTTGGAACTTGAATATCGCGAGCTCAGGAGAATCAGATTTTTTTTTACATGGGCTTATACAGAACACGAAAGGTCACGGGAGGGTGGATTTACATCAGCTGGCTTCTAGTTTGCCACCTTCTCAGTTATATCCCTCAGAAACAATGGCATCTGAAGGGATCCCCCTGCTTTGTGCTATGCACTTTTCCAAATGGGAGAGTTTGATCTGTGTGTTGGGTCTGTTTGTGCCCTTGCAATGCAGACTTGTGCAGGGTCCAGCAGAAAAGCAGTAAACTGCAGTCACTGAAACCGTGACCTTGTGTGCTGTCTGAAATAAGAGCTAAAAAGCTCTTATTGGACATCAGCGGCCTAGAGAGATACAGCTGATGGAAAGGCATCTAAAAAGGCAGAGTGCACTGTCATTACAGAGTCCTGATGTATGGTAGACAAGAGGCCTGTACAATAAAATGGAGAAATAGAACAACAGAGCAGCGTCCACAAAGGCAGGTATTCCCGTGGCTTTATGTGGCCTCGTCATGACAGCGACTGGCCTGGCGCAGGCCAAACTTACTAACGAATTGCAAAACACCGGTCTGAAAAAGACTGAGGAATAAAAGGAATACTATATGTAATATCTCGTTGGAGAAAACAGGGTATTGTGAATGAGATACCAAAAAAGTTGTGCTGAGACTTAGCAATTGACAGGACAAGACAGAACGGCCTGCAGAAAGGACATCCAGCGTGCCCCTCCTGTTGGCCAGTTGGTTGCAGAATAACTCAGAGGGGAATTCTGAAAAGCATACCTGGGAGATGGCTGGGGCCTGCTGTGGGTACTCAGCCTGCCCTTGCTACCATGGCAAAATCTTCTTCAGAGTCTTCTCCTTTCATGCAGATGAGCATAAATCAATGGTTGTTTTTCAACGAAGAAACAGTGGTAGATGGGAAGGTGCACAAACAGGTGCATCGTTTCACCCCTCCCTGCTTGAACACCTCATTTTAATACATGCCGGTTATTGCTGTGCATAATAATGCACATCTGTCAAATGCTTTCCAGCGTGCGCCAAAATATACCTACAGAGCTACAAACCAGATGAGTCAGTAGCTGTACTGCACACCATATCTCCAGTGAAACTTCTCCAAGTTGAAATCTCTCATTTCACTCTACTTCAGACCCAAGTTTCCTAGCGAAATATGTTATTCATCTGCACTAAATGTACGGAGACTCTGGTGGCCAAAATTGTCCCTGATGTAATTCCACAGAAATCCCTGACTCCCCACAAGTCTGAGGCCCTGAACTCCCTGGAGAGCCCAAGTTCCTGAGGTAGGCGGATTTCTGCCAGGAAAGAATGAGATGCACTGGGTCAAATTCTGTTTCCAGATAGAGCCATTGCAACTCTAATAAAGGAAATGAGGTTGCCAGGGTGTGGCTGGAGACAGAGTCTGGCCATATTTGAAGTGTATGGAGTGACTCCAGGATGAGATCAAGAGTTGGCCTCTTCCCCCTCCCCCCAAACCTTTAATATTACTCCTTTATAAAGTGACATACATTGCTTCACACTTGCATTCCTGCAGCAGAGGCTGGATCCAAAGCCCACTGAAGAAGTTAAGAGTTTTTCTTGTGGAAGGTAGATCAGGTTACTAAAGAAGACACATTATCCAACTGCAATAAACTAGTTCCTTAGATGTACTTTTGTTCAGACAGATCTTAGTCATAACACTCACAGCGGAATTTGAAAACTCCTTTTTGCTTTTACTTTGCTCCATTGAGAAGTAAAAAGGAGATGCAAAAAATATTCCCCAAAGAAAGAGCAACCCTCAGCTCTAACAGCCTGTATTTGGTGGATGATGCTTTGCAGAGGTCACAGGGATTAATGAAAAACACAATTAGAACAACATCAAGCTGGGGGCCCCAGTTTGGCAGGGAAGGATCCATTTGGGTATATCATATTGCATTATGTGATGTAAGAATGTGGGTTAGTGTAATCAAAATGTAACTGCAATCCTTACCAAAAACACCTGTTTAACCTCAGCTAACCCGGGGAAGAAAACTTCATACTTTTTTACTTCTGAATCTGAGACATACAGGGAAGTGCTGCAATAATGGAGCTTCTGTTTCTAAGTCCTGGGAGTGGAAACATTCAGAGCTTACCTTCAGTCTCATCCCAAAATCTATTTTATGTTCTTTAGTTGTGTACTTACTAAACTTAGCTGTGTGCTATGAAAACTGTCAAAGTAAGGGAAATGGAGACTGAAGATCAAACTATTTAGTCCACGGTTTGATAAATTGTGCCTGGTGGTGATGCAAGTGGTCTGTGGCCCAAGCACAGAGGACTTGCGAGGTACCAAATGCCCTGACTTGTGCAGTCAGTGACACTTTTTGGCATTTTTTGAGGCAAAGCTGGTCTGAAAATGGAAAGCAAGAGACTAGTAATGACCAGAGCTAGAACCCAGATGTGAGTTCAGATTGCCAGTTTTATCCCTGCATACTCAGCCTGTGGAAATGGTCCCTTGGTGATAAATGCTGAATGGATGAAAGGCAGGGTGGCTCAGCAACAAGGAAGAAATGTCTTGATGGTTCAGGTATCAGTGTGAAAACAGGAAAAAGATTTTTTATTTCCATTCTGCTGCATGCTTTTTATTTTTTGGTGAGATTAGGCAAATTGTTTAGGGTGCGATTAATTTCACCTAATTTTAGCTATCTAGAATTTAGTTTAGTATCTGGTTTAAGTCAGTCATTGAAACTCCCTCTTTAGTCAGGGATTCCTCCCACTTATTCAGCTATTTGAGGATGTGATCATTTACCTTCGGAAGGCACCTCTCTGCAACAGTTATAAAAGAGTACATATAATTTACGTGAGATTGGATGCCGAGCTTCGAGTTAGCTAGGATGAGCTGAGATGAATCGCATCTTTACCTCTTGCAACCCTGTTGCTTTTGCTTCTGTAGAGCAGGGATACTAATTCTTCCCTGTTCCATCAATGTAAGTATTTGTAAGAATAAATATGCTAAATTTTAAAAGGTGCTTTTAAAGGTGCTGACAAAGCGTGCTATTATCTTAGCCAATAACAGGCAAAGTGTCTCAGGAGTTCGTGGGAAGCATTCTCTTTTTTTTTCCTATTTCACAAAGGGCACTGAAAACACACCGCAAACTCTCCAGAGATTTTTAACCCCCATGTGGACTAACGCTTTCCTTGCAGTGAGAGCTTGGTGTTGAATTGCTTGTACCTTGTTGTACCTTGAGCATCCTTACCCCCTTTTGTCATATTGTGGTGATAAATTTAGGGTACTCACTGCCTTATGTAAGATCAGGAGTCTCAAAGGAGATTTCAGGTGTCAGACTGTTGACCTAAATGCCCCACTGCAGGATTCGGCTGACTCAGTGAAGACGTGTAACCTACAGCTAAGACTACATCCTTAGCTGGTGATTAATCAGCAAGCTTTACTGATTCCAGCAGAGCTATGGCCCTTATTCCAGCCTCAAACATCTAGTCCTATATGCTAGTTTGAACCTTCCAAACAGAATCCTGAAAGAATTGTCAAAGTTTTTGCAGGGTAAAAGTGTAGTTTTGGAAAAGTGGTCAGTGATGGCAGATCAAAAAAGGGATTTCTGGACAGTGTCACACAAGTGGTAGACTTGGGTTAGGTGCTTTAAAGATTCAGGGAAGCTGTTCCACGTGTGAAAGGGTTCAGAGCTGATGAGCTGAAGCGCCACAGAAATTTCCAGTGCAGGGCAGTGAGCTCCATTGTGCCCGAATCTGATGCGTGACCTACAGAGGCATTTGCTGCTTAAATACATGCATGACATCATGAGTCCTTGTACAGAGTAGGACAGAAATGAAAAGGAGCGTTAGGATAAAATGAACAAACAAAACACTTAATGATACCTCCTCCACTCCATCGCCGGACCATACTGTAGGGTACTTCCTAAATGTGTGTTCTGGCTTTAGTATAGTGGCAGAGTTACAGGGCCTGTAATTATTGTATGAAACAAATCTATCCAGTGCCTATCAGTGCTGTGACTGATTTAACCAGCACTGTATAAATCACTCATTCACATAAGGCATTAAATTGCTAATATTTTTTAAACAGCTTACCCATTTTTTTTCTTTTTTTTTTCTTATTTGTCAAAGCAAGGTTAAATAACTTCCCATACTCTGCTGATGTCTTGTTTCAAAGACTGGTTTATCTGAGAGAGTCAAGAGCGTATCATGTTCTCCATGGGCTTGTCAAGACAAATACTTATCAATGCTCTGAATGCTTTTGTGAATATTGGGGAATAATCTTGCGACAGGGATAAGAGCACAAGCTGCAGCTGACCCCTTCGGCCCCTTCCCCAGCCCACAAAACCTGGAGGGATTAGTTGCATTTTGAAACAGATGCCCTTATAATTACATAGGAAGAAACATGACTGGCTATTTTGAAAAGACACCTTTGGGTAACATCATTGGACCCACAGATACATTATAAAAGTAGAATCTGACAAAACAGCTTAAGGTCTCAACTCACTGCTCCTCTTTCATGACAGCAATTCATATAAATGAAGATACCTTATAGTCCTTCAGCCTAGGAAGGTTCAGACATGGGAGGGCCCGTGAAAAAATTTACAGCAGCCAAAAAGCCCAATACTGAAATGTCTTTAATCTGATCAGACTTGTTCTTAACCCTGAGACATAAATATCCAGCACATTACACCTTTGATTTACTATTATGCATGTATCAGAGCAACAGTGGTCCTTTTGAATTATGCATTCTCTTAACAGAACATTAAACCTTATAGGGAGATGGAATGGTCCAACACATAACTATTATCCTGACAGAAGGGAGAAGTGAGATCAAGAGCAATGCTCCCAAGCTGTAGAAACTTTGAGTTTTTGTTGGATTGCTTGAATGAGCATTACAAATAACACTTTGTTCCTTCTCATTAATAAATAGTGTTTAGATTACTCATGAGAAACCTGATAGATTGTTCATCAGAGAAAGAGAAGGAATTATTACTTGGCACAAAAGAATAACAACATCCCTAAGTCCTGAAACGTGCCCTGAAACTGTTATACCATGTAGAAGATTTCTTCCTGGGCATCTGAGGAGAAAACATACTTTTAAAATAACTTGATAATCCATTTGTTATTGGATCTTTGTATCAAGTTATGACCAAAAGTTACTACAGTACTACAGGAAATCAGGTTTGATTTTGTAATATAGTCAAACGAGTACTTTGGAGTGCCATGTCTAAGATCAATAAGGAAGCAGTAACTACATTTGCTGTCATATGATGATATTGATGTAAAAACATAATGGTCAAAATTATAAAATCAATTTCATAATTTAATCAGAATGTTTATTGATACTATTAAAGTTGAATTCAATAGCTCCTGGTATGCAGTTAATTCCTTACCTGTCAGAAAAACATATTGAAATGCTCTTTCTGTTAAATTCTTGGAGTTAATTCAGTGCAAAAAACGTTAGAGACCTGTGGCTTTAATGGATACCTGGTATGCAGTTAATTCCTTACCTGTCAGAAAAACATATTGAAATGCTCTTTCTGTTAAATTCTTGGAGTTAATTCAGTGCAAAAAACGTTAGAGACCTGTGGCTTTAATGGATACAGGACAGTTTCTCTACTGGGAGATGAGTAGAGCTTTTTTAGCATTTTATGGCAAAATGTTTTATGCTTTGCACAGAGCTCCTGTTTTATCTGTGTATGCACACACATATGATATAATTTGGGCAATAACAAAGTGGTAGTATCTGCAGTATCATGGTATGAAGTCATGACCCCAGTGAAGGCAATGAAAGCTTTGCCCTTGAGTTCAGCAGAGCCAGGAGTGGCCTTTGGATAAAGGCTCAAAGATTTCCCTCCTATTCCATGACTGTGCTTATGCAAGAACACAGAAATGAAGTGGTGGGTCTGGGCTGCATTAGCCTCATGTACTACGAATCTCCTGTATTATGTAGCTACTCCTCTGTAGTAGGAACTGAGGAGTGAAGCAAGATGCAATTTTTTTTTTTAAAAGGAACAGTTGCTTTCCATGGCCTTTGCTCATCAGACCCAGTACAGCCTACGTTCAGCCTAATTTCTGATGGAGACCTGAGCTGTGTTCCTGAGCATCTCTACAAAGTTGTGTGTACTGCAAAGGCTGCGGAGCAGGTAGAGGTAGCTATGGAGTGGGTAGGCAGTGTGTGGGGGCGAGAGGGGCCCAAACGGGTAGAAGAAGGGAGAAGGCAGAAAGGAGGTTACTTTGTGGATGTCATATCCTCTACGTGGATATGAAGTGTTCTTTCATTCTGGGCCTTTTTCTCCCTGACGCTCCTGGGAAGGAATCTCTGAGCACGTAGGGTGAAAATGGAGCAGGGGTTAGGAAAGTCATGGCTGCACAGTAGAGTACAGGGTCACCATGGAGGTAGTTCTCTGAGAATAAGAAGAGACAAAGACCGTCTTCCAAAAATTAAAAAAAAAAAAAAAATTGAAGGTGCTGTGTGATAACAGTTGACTGACCTAAAGAAGATTTCATGGACCACAAGTGCCTAAGAGTTGGAAAAAGGATAGTTAAGACTGCCTATTTCTTCATACGCTGTATGCCTAATAAAATAAATTCATTAGTCTCAGGGAATGATGCTAAATACATATTTCATTACTGAATAAAGACTGAGCTGACCCATGGATGGCTTCTTTTTATGTATTTTTCCATATGTTACTTTCAGTATTCAAATACTTCATTTTAAAGGAGGCTTTCTGGTGCAAAACATTGTCCGTTATCAGACATTTTTGTCATTGTAAAGCAATAACTGTTTCTTAAAACACAGAATTTGTTTACAGGAAGGTCTTGTATGTTTCATTGTTGAAATTGATCATTATAAGTTGTTGATACAGTAAGTTACAATTTTCTGTGGAGCTGGTGAAAGGTTAGTACTTCTTTTTGGGCAGTGCAAAGATTTTTGTTTTAAGATTTTCTTATTGTGGTAAAAGATGTATTTCTCTTTCTTGAAGTGAACATGAATAATGTGTGTATTTGTCACGTTTGTATCAGATCTAGATATGTAGAGATTCATCTGTTCTGAGATTTGTATTCCTCGTGACTTTAAATAACAGTATCAGATTTAAATCCTTTGGGAAACTACTTTTAATAGGCCAGTAGCCAACTCACTGCATGTCTCTGGGTTGTAGTTATCCTGACTGGAAAAGAAATGTGACTGCTAATAATGCCTTACTGTTCCCTTCTCTTGATTTCAAGGCACTCTGCAAAGATGGAGACCTAATCTTACAGCTGACACAACCAAGTATTGAGAACCAAAACTATTTGTAGGAGGTGTTTTGGTGGGTAAAATATAGATCTAGCTAATCTTAAGTCCAGGGTGAACACTTAGCTCTGCTATGAACTTTCTGCAATATGTAACCTCCAGAAGGTCACTTAAACTCCTGTTCATCAGGTATGAATCCTACCACAGATTCTCTGCATAGCATTTGTGGAATGAAGAAGAGTTTGCCAGTTGTACAAGCATTTTTTTCCCTTTTCAAAAATAGCTGAGACCATTTTGAAAGTCAACAGTGAAGCTGTTAATCTGCTGTCATGTTTTTTCCCCTTTTACTTATCAGAGCAGCATTGAATCTTCTTTTCTCCTTCCTAACCTGGACAATTATAGGAGCAGGCATAAGAAATCTACACATTTCAAGGTGTGTGGAGTAAGGTGCTTTTAATACAACAGGCAAGAAGATAGATGAGACACTTTTCTAAGTGGAACTAAATTACATATACAGAGGAAGAGCCACCTTTCTGAAACATCTCCAGAAATTCCTCAATGTCCTTGAAATCCTTGAAATGCAACCCCAAAATCTGAGATCATCCAGAAAAGAAAAGAATGTGCTAGAAATCATGTTTCCTAAACCAGAATTACTTGTCCTCAGCTAATGTTTTCCATTCCTATTCAATGTGGCAAGGGAGAACATTTCTTGAGAATGTAGGCTCATTCACCCTGGATATAGTAGGCTCATTTTACCTAACTTAAGCCTTTTTACACTGTATGTCTAAGGCTACTCTGCTGAAGTAACTGTTCTCTCCTACAGCTAATAAGGAAGAAATGCCAGAAGGTGCATTTTATCTCTGGCGTCTAGCATAGGATGGGCTGGGCCATCCTCTGAAAACACTTTTTCTTTCCATTATGGAGGGAGTGTCAAGGACTAGATTAGACCTCGTTCTGACTTTCAAATGGTTATAGGAATCCCATACGACTGTAGGTTCTGAAATATTGAAATATGTCTGAAGCTGGCAATAGCTGAACGATGAAGTTCAGAAGATTTTGATACCAAAATGGGACTGTCTCAGTGTTTAAGGCTTTTATATGAGATTTAACTGAGGAAGTACAACCAGCTAGTTAAAGATTAGACTATGGACTAAACAGGGCTAAGGTCTTTTCCCTGCTCAGACATTGTTTTTCAGAGTGCTGATTGCTTGTCCATATTTTAATTTCCCTTCAGCATAAATAATAATAATATGTACCTCATACTGCTATTCTGTAAGTGAATTCAGGTATGATTATTAACTGCTTTACTGTCTTGGGTTGGACTGTAGCTGAGAAATAGGAATGACAGGTTTTCTTTTCATAAAACACATAGCTAAGAGAAAGCGCACAACATCTGATTTGGAATGTTTATCTATATATATTTTATATATATAAATACATACATATATATATATATATATAAGTAAAGCAATTTGTACCCAGTTCATGTCTGAGAAACTGGCATATTTTATGACCAATATAATTGATTAAGAAACTGGCTTAGCAGGTTGTCCTGTATACAGTACTACAGAATGGAACTGCTATACTTTCCTGGGCTTGGGAACAATGGAGACTTTCTTTTGGCAATGTTCAGACATCTTGGAGAAGAATTTGGAGAAGCCACAGGAATGCCAGGATTAAGAGTCTGAATACATAATGTAAGCTTAAGGAGATGGTGATGAATTGTTCATTTCTTTTATTAAGACCCCATTCAAAATACTGTGCTGTATTTGGGATGGGTTGCCATGGTTTCAAAAAGATGCAGTCATAACTGAGGAGGGACAGAAAAGGCAGTGAGATGAAATTAGGACTAAAATAATAAACTGCGAAGATTTACTAAAAATCTTAACCTTTTAAAGGTATTTCCTATGTGGCTCAACTAAGCTATATACAGTTTTAAACCATATAGTTAAATCTACACATATATCATGGAATCATAAAGCCTATAATAACAATTTGGTTCTTTGTCTACCATGAAAACACAGTGCTGATGCATTTTGCCGTGGGATGTGGTAGACTGAAGTCACAGAGGTATCAGATCTTTCATCGCCATGTGCCCAGGGAAATAAAATGTGAAAATCAGTTTTTAAAACCCAAATCTCTGAAATGTCACAATGGTTTTAGAGTTTTAAAGCTTGACCTTGCAGCCCTTTCTCACTGAAATGCCTTGTGCTGCACTGTTAGCATTTCTTAGAAGACAGCAAAAGGCCTGTTCAGAACAATCAGGATGAATTCATTTGTGTTTGTTTTTATTTTAATTACTCTACGGCAAACTGTGAAATTTACCCTTTTTACCGTAACTGCTCCATTAGATGTCATATCTTCCTGCAGTTTATGTGGAGTTCGGAATTCAGAGCAGTGCCCATCTGGAGGATGACTCTTAGCCTAAGCCAAATGATAGACACACACGGAAGGAAAGTGCATACGTGACCGGAATGCACAACCACATTCAGACTAGGCAAGGAGAAATTTGATTATGTCAGAACATCATACCTAAGCATGCTGTATCACCAGACAAGACAGACTGATACATGCAAAACTGTTCTTACTGAGAACTATTCTTACTGTGTTAAAAAGAAGCAAACAAACAAACAAGACTCAGCTCTGCAGAGAAGGACCTGGGAGTCCTGGTGGACAATGAGTTAACCACGAGGCAGCAATGTGGCCTTGTGGCCAAGAAGGCCAATGGGATCCTAGGGTGCATTAGGAAGAGCGTTGCCAGCAGGTGGAGGGAAGTGATCTTCCCCCTCTACTCAGCCCTGGTGAGACCACATCTGGACTACTGGGTCCAGTTCTGGGCTCCCCAGTACAAGAGAGACATGGAGCTCCTGGAGTGAGTCCAGCAAAGGGCCACCAACGGGATCAAGGGACTGGAGCATCTTTCCTATGAGGAAAGGCTGAGAGAGTTGGGCCTGTCCAGCCCGGAGAAGGGAAGACTGACAGGAGAAGGCGTGGAAGTAGCTGAAGGGAGGGATGATCAAGAGGATGGGGCCAGAGTCCTGTCAGTGCTGCCCAGCGATAGGATGAGAGGCAACAGGCACAGACAGAAACGCAGGAAGCTCCGGCTGAACATGAGGAAAAACTTCTCTAGTGTGAGGGTGACAGCACTGGCACAGGTTGCCCAGAGAGGCTGTGGAATCTCCTTCCTTGGACATATTCAAAAGCTGTCTGCACAGGGTCCTGGACAGCGTGCTCTAGATGACCCTGCTTCAGCAGGGAGGTTGGACTAGATGATCTCCAGAGGTCCCTTCCAACCTCGGCCACTCTGTGATTCTGTGAAGACGCTAAGGAATTAAATAGCAGATTGATTAAAAAAAGAAGAAGAAGAAGAAAGATATCACTTCAGCAGAAGAGAAAGCCAGGATAGGTAAATAGACAAAAGAATGTTTAGTGTCACAGTATCACTTGGGAGTAGAGTACTAAAGCTTAATTAGCCATGTAGTCTGCAGACTGTCCCACAGTTAAACTGATGGCTAAGCCTGAAATAATTCAGGAGTTGAGCTGAGATACATTTGTGGATGCTTACATAGATAATCTCTCTCCTCCTAGAGACAGGAAACCATCAAGATGAAAATTTCTCAGAAAAGTCCTGCAACTTTTTTGGAAGAGTTGAAAAACATTGCAAGAATGTTTTGGTAGGTTGTTCAGTTTCTGGACCTGTAACATGAGAAGATCTAGCACAAGAAATGTTGATGCAAGATTAGGCTAGCCACTTTGGTTCCAGAAGGGAAAAAAAAAAAATTGGCTCAAAAGATTGGTTCCAATTTGGTGTTGACTTTGGAGTTTCTGGGGAGATTTGTCTCACCTAGCATATTAAGAACCTAAAAATTAATTTTCTTTACCTGAATTGTGCAGGCTCTGCCCATAGTGAGTGGGAGAGAAATAATCACATTCATAGGGCAAATCGTCTGTATTACCTTTGATGGTTACTTCAGGATGAGCTGAAACATGCATGCAGAATACCTGTGCCTCTGTTGCTATTGATGGAGCCTTGATGACTAGACGAGGCTTAGATAGCTCAGTTTTTGATGGCTAAGGTGGCAGAGGTATCTCCTCCCTCAGTGACTTTTGTAAGGCTCTCTCTGATCCAACACGTCTGCTTTTAATAATCTAAAGTAAAATCTCCCCTTTTTAAATGTTCGTATTAATTAGGTGTGAAAAATGACTCCTTAGATCAGTTCACTAGCACTTCAGAATTGTTTAACCACCGCTAAATGACCTAAGGCACACTAACTGAGAAATAGCAAGTAGGAAGAGGGAAACAGAAGTGCCACTTTTTGAAGAAAGTAAGAGCACAATGAAGTAGTTCCTTTTCTTTTGGTTTTAATATTTACTTTTGCTCATCTCCTGAGCTTCAAAATCTCGTCAAACAATCTGTCAGCACCTATACAACGAACAGAGAGCCCTTTAGCAGAAACAATAGAAGGAAGCTATCAGTATTTGGTCCCGCTTGGAATTTTAAGCATATCGTTCAGTCCTGCTACGCCAGTAGGACCTCTGCTGATGATAGTTCTTGAATGTATGTGTGCAGAGCGCTCTTTCCTCCTTAATTATATGAATCTGAGTAACCTAGTAGAAAGCAGCCATATCCAGCTGACCTGAATTCCAGCTGTATCCTCTTTACTGAGTCCTTGAAAAGAGCTAGCTAGCTTTGAAGAACAACTCAGAAGGTCCAAGTAAGGTTTGAGCAGGGAGCTGCCTAGAGCTGGTCAATAGGAAACGCTACGTAAAGTACTCAGTTAACTGGAAGAGCTTTCAAGCGATAAGGAGCAGTTCTGATGATGAACAGTTTGAGCATAGTGTTTCTAAATAAACTGGGGAAAATAAATTGGTACTGAGTTTGCTAAGATGAGCTCTGAAGTTCTAGCCTGCTCTCAGTATGAATCCTGCTGAAGTTAGTCCTGACGCTTGAGTCAAAGGAATAAAACTAAGGTCACTGTGTGGACAGCCAGACTAATACCACACATGTCCTTCAGTACTTTAAATACTGAAAATCTGTTTTACAGTTTGTATACCTGTGATGGTGGAGGTGTTTGGTGAAGTGCTTCCAGGAGATCATTGCAGTAAATCGCTACAGTTTACAAACCAATTCATTGACTGGCAGGAAAAAAAAAAAAAGGTTATGTATACTGCTTCTTTTCGTGGTGTTTCCTCTGCCTGAATACCACAAATCATAACACATTTTAGCAAGATAGCCAAATTTTTTCGTTTAACTCAAAGTCTGCCGTGCCTTTCTAATTTATGGGGGAGTTCCTTATGACGACATTGTTTCTCTTGCTTGGTAATTTTTATAGTATTCTGTTGCTTAACGTTTAGTGCAATCTTCTGGTAGTGCTGAACTCCTCTTGCTGTCAATCTTAAAGATACTGATTATGCAGGAAAGTAATTTAATGCTAATTTTTCTGTAAAAATTAGCACAGAACAGATTCCCAGGAGGTGCAGGCAGAGTAAGCGCTTTGATTTGAGATGATTTAGGATCTTGTGGGGGAAAATGACCCAAATGACTAGGTCATCCAATTCATTCTTCTGCCACAGAGAAGAACTGACTATGTCATTCTGCACAAGTGCTTGCTTAACTTATTTTTACATATCCTTGGTGCTAAAGACTCCGTAATGTGCCGTTCCTCCTAGGTGATCTAATTAAAATCTCCACTCCTACCATTAGAAAGTTGTTCCTAGTGTCCTACCTGAATATCTCTTACTGTGGTTTACACCCACTACCTAGACAACAAATTATTCTTTTATTTTCCTATAAATTCTTTGACTCACAAAGTCATCATCTTACCTCCTTTTTTGCTTGTGACTACTTGACTCCTCTTTATCCGAAGTCAGAATTGTCCAAAGTTAGATATTCAGTTTCATGCGTATCAAACTTTGTTCATCCTTGGCTCTGACAGAATAGATGACTGCCCTGTCTTCTTACTTGTTTGTGCAAATTTGATGTTCTCCCAGCACAAAGCAATATCAAGAGCTGACTCTGCTCTTTGCTGATTAAAAAAAAAAAAAAAAAAGTAGAACATTTATAGAGGTCCAAGGAGAGATCTGGCAAGATTTTTTTTTTCTGCTAAAAGACTGCCTGTGCTAGTGTCTGACTATGGGTGAATCTTTGCCTAGCTGGTTGAAATGTGAGGCTTCTACTCATGCAAATGTGTTCCTTTATGAAAAAGAGAAAAATGTGATCTCGTGTTCTGATTTTGTGCTTTTTTCAGTTCCTTTTGATTGGCAAGAAACGATTACACACTTTAATTTCATCTGGCCTTTTTACAACATGACTAAGCTGTCCAGCAGATGTCTGCTTCAGATCCAAACAGCATGAACACATGATGGGGAGGCAAACAATAATCTTAGAGAGTTTCATCCCTCTTGTTTTTTCACACAAATTTGGTCACACTGTATCAAATGCCTTTGAAAGTTCTTTATTCTTTTGGAAAGTAACATTGCCAACAAGGAGCTTCTGAATCTGGCCTCTCCTTACAACTTCCAAACAATAAAGCCCTCTCTGTGAAGATATCCTTAGATCGCATCGAATAGCCGCTTATAACCTGACGATGTGCATAGGGATCGAAGTTTTATAGGCCACACTCCAGCAGAAATCCTTAAGGAGGACTAGGAAATGGATACCATCAGGCCAGATTTGGAGGACTGGAAATAATTTACCCGTAACTCTTGATTTAATCTATCTGTCCGTTCAAATTCATCTCTCATCTAATCAATCTGAACAAGAGGAGTGAAATTCTGGAAACAGTGTGTTTATTAGTTTAAAAAAACAAATAATAAAAACTGTTCTGGAAATATGTGTTTTAACAAGTTGTTGAGTTAGCAATTCTTTCGAACTCTGTGGCCCTTCTCTGCCACACATACTGTAACTTTCATCTCCAGCCAGAAAACTTCAAAGTACTTCTGAGGTCAAGGGCAGTGTGGCAACATGTATTAAATCAAGAGTTCCCAGATCAGTGTACATTCTTGGATGTGGACATGGACTGCAATGTATGATGACATTGTAGAAACTAGACTAAGCTAGCCACTTTGAGAGATTAATGATTCAGTGCTGTACCAGCCTGGAGAGTTGAAAGATTTTTATTTTTTTTTTTTGGTTTTAACTACTGTGATTTAAAGGGCAGAAGGCATGTACGTGACTTCAGTATATTGTACTGAGGCTTCCTTATTTGAGCTACTGATTGGTGGAATTCACATAGTCCTGCTGCACAATCCAGTTGGTAAGCAAAATCTTCTCAAAGCAGGGAAAGAAAACAGCCCTTTCCCCAAATGTAGTCCTATCAGAAGCACACTGAAAACCTTGTTTATGGTGTAAAATAGTCACCCATAATAATACTAAGCTTGCAGTGATGTTCTGAACTGGTTGGTTTTGCTCCCACTTGCAGTTTTTGTTCCTTTCGGTGTAATCTCATTTTCTGTTCATAGCCATCATGTGCTGTCTGTCCTGGGAATGGAAGGGAAGCTAGCCCTTGCCTGATGCATTTCTGCTCAGACTAGTGTAACGCATGGGGTGAACCTGTGGTAGACAGTAATAAGGGCTGTCACTTCTTCAATTCTCCTCTTAACAGGTCAGAAAGGAACATAATAAAAAGATTACTTCTCTTGTAACAGCAAACAAAACTAAAGCCTTCTAGTACCTATTAAGAGTTTACATACTGATGATCAACAAATATTCTGAAACTAATCCCTTTCTTGAAATTCTCAAAAGTCATGGCAATAAAAAAGAATTTTTAGAAAAACAGCGCTGCCTTTGCATCCACATAGAGCCCACATCTTTCCCTCCAAAATACATGCACTTAAAAAAGATTTTAGTTTCGATCACTGTAGATAAATAGTCAGAGAGCAGCTCAGCTTTTAGGTGCGTTCACTCATTCTTTGGAATTGCCCATCTAAATTAAGCACTTCACTGAAGTGCATACAATTCAGAGGCGTGTGTTTCAGCTAAAAAACATCACACCACCCCTTATGTGCAGAGTATGTGAAAACACCTGATTATCTGCTTTGTGTGCGCAGCTACAAATTTTTAGTGCTTTCACATAAAACGGAGAAAGGGTAAGGAAAAAATCTTCACAGTTGTTTATGTGAATTTGCATGCATTATGCTCCCAGTCTTTCTACAAATATTATAAGGTGATATATCCATATAATATGCATGTTTTCACTTTGGAAAGCTCTCTTTAAATTCCACTTCCAAATTCACTTCGAAAACTTGATTATCAGGGCATGTTTAGTTAACTAAAAGAGAGAATAATAAAATTAAGTCAAGTGACAGATAACTCAGCTTCAATTTCAAATACGCAATGTAATTGCACCCAGCTAACAAGTAACTAAATTGAAATGTTGATTTCTTAGAAAATATTCTTCCAAATGAATCACCATCTTTGCTTCAGGCAGAACTTTGCTGTTCTTCAGGTTTCCGTCCAACTCTTGGCTAGTCCCTATTTGGTATGGGTACCAATTCGTCCTAATTATAGTGGGAATATGAAAACACAATAATAATGAATTTAACTAATATTTGGGAACTTCAGTAAAATCATCGTTTAGATTTTCAGCCAAGATTCAGGTAGTTTCTATTTTTGCCAAACAAATTACCTCATTGCTGAATAAAATGGCTATCTTGCTTCATCAGCATTACTCTGTGAAAAAAAGAAATTAATCAGATTTCCTGCCATTCCATTAGCTTTTTTTTTTGTTTAATTTAATATTTCAGCTGCCTCCAGAATGATTTTTCTAATACCAAGAGGGCTTAGTCAATTTTCAGGACTAACTACTTGCAAAATGTCAGTTTAATAAAGCAGGTTTATTGCTGGAACTTAGCACAAAAAGAAAAGCTGAAGCAATGTAAAAATGTATTTTGATGAACTTAGCCAAAAAAAAAAAAAACCTAAGAAACCCTTGGGCATCAGTCCTGGTTGTTTCTGAATGTCCTTGATTTCTGTAAAATAAAAAGAGTGAATCGAGGCTACTCAGCATTTCTGGTATATGCACTCTTCATGTACAGAAATCAGAAGGAAATGAGAAACTGTATAGCATGTCCTCATCCAGCACATCAAAATATGCAGGTGTCCAAAGTAGATTTTAATCACAGAACGCTAAAAAGCCCATAACACCACTGTCAGCAGAAACATTTTTGGATGACATCTTTACAGTATCCTACAGCTCAACTTTAAACTTACAAAGTTCAGATTCTGTTTGTTGATCAAAGGTTTGGATATAAGGTTTGACATGGAGTTTTCCCACATGTTTCATGTTGATAGATAGAGGGCAACGTATGTTGTTCAATCGGTTTATTCGTAAGGATGAAAAAATGCAGTTTCAAAACAGCTAACGTTATTTATACAGAAAATTATTGAAAAAGTCAAAATGCTTTAAAATTCTCATTCTGAAATAATTTCTCAAGTCCCAGTTCATCTAAATTGAGTATTGCAAATATTAAAAAAGCAAAACTGAAATAGAATCAAAACAAGAAAGTACCGCTGATGATGAGACATGGAAAGAAATGTTAATGTTTTAATTATCCCTTTCACTGATTTATTTTATTTTATTTTATTTTATTTTATTTTATTTTACGGAAAAAGCTGATTTCACTTTGGGTCAGCTCCAAATGATTTTTCTTCGGTTTGTGGACTATGACCCTGATATACCTATTTGGCTGATGCTGGCCGCTGGTGCCCTGCTTGAGCCCCTATTATGGCAAGAGCATGGAGATGCCAAACCAAAAGACAGGCCGTTGCCCTTCAGAGCTTTCTCCCTCTTCAGGTTTGCACCTCTGCAGCCAATCCACGTGTGTAAGAGTGAAAGTTTTAACTTTCCAAAACAGCCTAAGGAGTTATGAGCCCAAACCCCTTTGTCATGGGCTTCTCTACAAGCTCTCAACAAAGGAAATGGGGATGGAGAATTCAGTTTTGCGTGCATGTTGCTTTGGCGTGAAAGACTCTCTCACCTGCCATTCATCAGAAATAGTCACCAGCTGCTCCCAGGCTAATGTTACAGTGTCAATGGGAGGTCTTTAGCATGAGAAGGAGAAAAAAGTCTTTGCCAAGATGTTAAAAAATGGAGTACAGTGAAACTGGAAACTTCCCTTGATAGTGAGCACATTATCTAAGCATCTTATTACAAATTACTGAGAGCACTTTTAGCATTTTTTTGTTATATCTTAGGGGGATTTAACTAATTAGGCACAAAGTCTTATGCTCAGGATTTATTCAGTCGTATTTTTCCACTTAAGGTATAGCAAGTCATCTGTTTTTTTCATGTTCTGGTGGTCATTTGTGGACGAGGAAGATTTAGCTGGGAAAAACCTAGCTACAGCTTATTAATAATGTTCCGTGGTGCTGACTGTCCACACTCGCTGTGCACAAATGCCTGTTGGAGTCAGCTGAAGACCTGTGGTATTGCTAATGCGCGGTTTTGGCCTTGCTGCTCAGATTGATGCTGTCACGTGGCATCAGTAGGGCTAGAGGATAAATTTAAGCCCATAGTGCTTATGAAAATGCTGTGCTTTGAGTGTACAGGGGTAGCAAGGATGGGCTGTAAATGCTGATTTTGTTCATTTGGTCCATTTGGAGAAGAGGACCTCCCCACCTGCCCAGTAGTGAAGACTGATAGCCCTAAAAAGCTCTAACGTGGAGTCAAGTAGAGAAAAAGCAGTAACTCACAGGCTGTGATACTTTAATCTGACTGGTCCTGCTGTTTTTACTGAAACCTCTGTGATCTCATGAGCATTTCTGCAGCAACCCGTAGTAAAGTCACTGAGATCTATCTGTGTGTTCAGAACAGGGTCATACAGGATAGGGTAAAGGAGATAGTACAAAACGCTGTGTGCTTGCAGCCTGTTAGACTTGGGCAGGGTGCAGGAAGCACCTTTGCAGAATCATGTCCAAAGTCACAAAGGCTAAGTCTTCCTTGCTCGTGTATCTGTAAAAACCAGCACCGTGTTCTGGGTTGCAGAAATGCAGAAATGTATTTGATATATGGAATTGTTTCCCATTAGAATTCTTTGCCATCAAATGTTATTCAGTTTGTAAAGACTTCCTAAGTAGCATTTGTTCTTAAAAAGTCAAACACATGTTGCTGAACTTCTATTTCAGGGACAGTTAATTCAGTAGTTTTAAATCATTCCAAGAACTGTTATTAGTCAAATCCTTGAGTTATTCTAAATTCACCTGCGGTGAAATCAGCAATTGGTTTCCAATTAAACATGGTACATATGGCCTTTTGAAAGCCTTCCCTTGGTTTCCCGCTTAGTGGTTAACTGAGAACGCCACCGTGTTCATCCAAACGTCATCTCATGCTTATGCAGCAGAACTTTATCCTGTTGCCTGTTGAACGTGCAGCCTTGGGGGGGCTGCATGTAGGTTTCTGCAGAGCTTCCCATGGTGTGAGGTACAAGGAGACATTGCTGGTGCATTCACTTAACCTAGAGTTGTGGTTAATTTAATTCAGAAAAGCAGGCTGCAAAAGTACTAAAATCTCACTGCTCTGGACTTTTACTGAACATGTTACATGATATCTCAAACAACCAGAATCATCTGGCACCAACTGTGTTTGACTTACTGTTGTACTAAAAGGTGTATAGCAAAAATCAATATCTGTTTTGTTTCACGGTAGAAGATCTCAGCATTTTGCAGCCTAACATATATTTTAGTGGTTTCATTGCACCACTAAAGGTCAAGTACCATATCTGTGCCTGTGATTTCCTGTACTGCTTTAAAGCACATCCAGGGCCTGTAACTCTTTAAGCTGGTTAAGGGCACAGTCCTGTTACAGTGAAAACAATTTGGGGCATTTCTTGATGGCCAAAACAAAATGTAAAAGGTTAGTATGTGCTCGGTGTGTTTGTAGCTTTTCTTCAACTTTTTTCCCATTTTCACACTTAATATGTAGCTTTGATTATACAAAGTATCTGCTTAATTTTAAACTCACAGGTAATCCCATAGTATAGTTCACTGGGCCAGAGACTCAGCTACCAGTGATGAGATCTGAAAGTTTCTTCATTATAAATGTTAGTGTCCTTTATGGAATTCCAGATTTTGAGAATTTTTTTTTTTTACTGTTGTTCCCTGACTCGACTTATATTCCATTGTGCAAGTTGCGTTATCTCTCTAGTTTGTATTATTTACGTTCTCCGCCACTTTTATTTGTCCTTTTCTTTTTATGTTGTATTTTCTTATAAGGAACTTACCTGCTGAAATATTTGACACGACAATATCCCTACAGCTAATTCCATTCCTTTAAAAATCAGGTGGAAACCACACTTATTTTCAAACCACTTTTGCATTTTATTGACATTTCTGGTTCTACCTGCTTCCGTTCTTTATTTGCTCTGACTTAGGTTTTATGCTCCCTGATTTATTTGGTGTAGAGTACCATTATACATACGAAAGGTACAATATAAATCAATAAATAATAATAATAAATAAAGTGAAGTTTACATTTCACTTTATGATTTCCTAAGCATCAAAACATGAAGTCTCTGTTGACTGTCAGATATTAAATAAAGCGCTATGCAAGCATACCATCACACACCTTGTGTTACTTACTTGGTGCAATTAAACTCCAGGCTTAAGGGTGGCCCCACAGAATTTTATGATATGTCTTTTGTTGGCCCATCTTTTACTTTTAAACTCTATCTCGTAAATCAATTTCTATTATAATTCACATAAAACAGTGTTTCGTTCAATAATGTTTATGCTATGGAGACATCAGATAACAATACCTGGCCCCCCCCTTAGCTTGTTTGTCTGAGCTGTGTAGGATGTGTGTAACTCATAAATTGCTCTCCCTGTTTGATGATGCATCTATTGTTTGTAGGAAAGTTTATATTTTTGTTAAGTCGAGAAGGCTGTAATTCTTAGAGTGATCCCTGAACCTTATTTAATGCTGCAAAACACGACAGGAAAGGGGGTTGAACTTTAATGGTTGCAAGGGGGAAAGTAATAACTTTCCCCATCTCTTCTGTAAGTGACTTGGGCTATATGATGAATGCAGAACCTTCACTCACAAAGTTTTCCTGATATTATACACTTGTAGCAAATAAGGTTAGAACCTTTAAAGTATAGCATTTAGTAATGTGCTGGAAATAGCTTCCTCTCGACTCCTTTAAAGGTCACTGCATTTGCTTTTCAGTCGTAATTTTAGTTCGGGCCTCTACAGAGTAGAACTGAGAACCGCTTGCCAGTGTTCTCTCAATTTCCCCAAGAATGAAAATGAAATGGCATGGGACATTCATATACAGTGAACAAGTATGTATTTTGTGTGTGTTAGTGCTCATATGTAGGCATACAGAAAAATCTTTGTCAAGTTTGGGAATAGATTACTAGACCAAATAATCAAGCGCAGACACAAAGAGTAAGGAAATAATCACTTTAATACCCACCAAGTGTTTCACTCGTATGCTTCTTAGCGTGACGTCACTCTCTTCCATCATCTAGAGCTCACATACCTCCGCCCCCCACAAGCAAAATCAGGCTTATTACTGACCTCATAATCATGTCTTGCTTAGTAATATTGCCTTGATATGAAAAAAAGGCACATCCGTTTCTTTAGTTATTTGGTTAATGCATCTAAAATGAGGAATGACACTGAACTGTAATGAGTAGCACTATATATTTTCTGCCCACACCTCAGAAATATATGGATTATATGTGGATTATGTAGTTAGCCAAAATTTGCCAGTAATGTTTGTGTTCATTAAGAATTGAAGCTTACTCATTAAGGATAACAGTGTGGAATATTCTGTTAATGATGTGTTACATGTTAGAGGAGTAGGATTAGAAGTTGCATGTTAGTTCTCCTGTAGGAGCATCTACTAAGTATGGGATGGGGGAGGTAGCATTTCATTTGGAGAGACATAGAAGAGAAGCAGCAAGGTAAAGGTCAGGCTGAAGGCTTTGGATTCTTTTCTCTGGCTATGAAGAAGTCATCTAGGCTCAGATCCAAGGGAATATTTAGGCTCCAGACTCTTAATTTTTGAGTCCAAAGTTAGGGTTCTAAGTACAGGAGCCATAGTGGCTGGCTGGAAATGGGCCCTGGTACTAGGTCAGAGATCTGTGTTGCAATACCCAAATTTAACAGATTCCTCCTAGCAGATGCCATGACCCTGAGTTCACGTGCTTTCCTTCCCTGTGTGGGGAATGATTGGCAGCTGAGGAGAGGATGTGTGTCCTTTGCTGAAATAGGTCCTGAGCCATAATATTTTTCACACGTGGACTTACATTTTAAGGCTCACCCTAGGCTTATAAAACACATACTTTTTTTTTAAAGCACATAAATCAAAGTGGATGTGAGCTGGATTTTCCCAGGAGAATATTCATATTCACTGACGGAAAAGATTTATTTTCTGTTTACATTTATGAGATTTGGCAACAGTTAGTGGGAAGTAGAAAAGTCAGCTATCTTCATTTATAGCAAGGTAAGTATATCTCTTTGGCTGATCAAGATTTACAAACATCTTCCCAGTTGATTTATTCATGTTAACATTACTACTGTTATATTTTAAAACTCAGAAAAATTATGCCAATTTTCATTTTTGTAAATGAAGGGGAAGAACTGTTTTTGTCAGCTACCAGCTCATAACTTTCCAAATAGTATGTTTGGAGGGTTTCATTGGACCATTTGGAATATGTTTGGCCTGCTTCATATTAACCAAAGGACTCGGAGCTGTATTTTCTAAAGTGACTACTGAGAGTGCCTGATAGTTTAGGTGTCCAGCTGAGACAGCTGGTTTTCAGCACACAGGTGCTCAGTATGTGGAAATGTACCCTCTTTCAAGTGTCTCTGCTTGAGCTCCCATATGAAATATTTTGATCAGTCATTATTCTTCCTACCAAATCCACTCTCCCTTCAGATATTCACCCCGGTCTGAGAGAACATCTGCACTTGTAAGCTGTGCTGGACCACCCGAAACAAGATGCTTACTGTAGGTGAGATTTCTAATGCAGCTGTTTTGCTCATGTGGCTGGTACTAACCTGGGTCAGGCGGCATGTTTCAAAACTGCTTGATCTCAGCAGCACGACAAATTACTGTCTGCATGAACTGACAGACAAACCATATCAGAGTGTAGTTTAGAAGAAGCTCTATTCTGAAAGTTGTGGCACCTCATAAAAGGCTTTTATTTTTCTTATGCTTGTGACAATCCAGGAAGACTGCAGTTCCCAGCCATTTTGGATCAACGTCAGCTCTTGCTGCTTCTCGTGGAATGACATGCACTCTTATCTGTGTGAAAACACTGTACATTTCACTGTCTAATGTGTTTCTGTGGACCAGCTGCAGGGTATTTTAGGAGGCCTTGTAGACCACAAGTGGTCCAAGACCACACTGTAAGAGACCACTGATTGAGCAGCATTAGGCTTTCCTGACTGATTTACTCTTTTAAGCTCTGCCTTGGCTTATGTGCTCTGCATTCAAACCTAAGAATATACCTGATTAATTACCACAGTGTATGTGCTGGGTGAGGCGCTTCACAAATATGCTGAAGCTACTACAGTTGCTGCTTTAGGAAAGCCCTAAACAGTTGATCCTGTCCTTCTTAAAAACACTCTGTGCCACAACTGGAGCATAAGCCACTTTGGAGATTGAAATGCTGTCATATATTCTCCTTTGCATCTATAAAGGACTTGCAAGCGCAAGACAAATTTCTTAGCCAGCTTCTAGACTTGCTGAGCTAACCTTGCTTACCATCCCTCCCAGTGCAGAGCGCTGTCTGCCTCCTAGCTCAGAGGGGCCATAGAATATATTATTCCATTAACACTTGTCTATGTTCTGTACTCTGCATATTAAAGCAACTGAGGAGATCAATTATCTTCAGCTGGGGATACTAAGCCTTATTATGTCTTTTTTTAATGTTTATCCAGAGCACTATGAACTTTCATTCTCCAAAGGCAGCAATCAACAAAGATAAATTGAGTGGCAGAAAGCAGCTACTTAAATAACCACTTTCTCTGCTCAGTGTGGGGGTCTGAATTCAACCTAAAATGAAAGCTAAAGAAGGGGCTGGGAAGCAAAAAGCAGCCAATTGAGATCACAGAGAAAGAGATGTTAATGACAAAGATCACACACAACAAAATCAAACAAAATGAAGCAGCTAAAGACAGTGATTATATAGATCTGAACAGAGTGTTGACTATGTGGAATTGCAATTATCTCTCAGGCTCTTGGGACTTTGCTCAGGGAATCATTACTACAAAACTAAGAAGATTGTTCTCAGGTGCAGAACATATTGATTTTGCCGTTCTCCAACATCCTGCAAAGCAACTGACCATGTCATTTAAGTGTTCGTTAACCAAACACATCAATAAACATAAAACTTTCAAAAAACTAAAAATCACCTCATAAATAATTATAAAGGAGTGAATTATTACCTAGGAGCAAGTGTAATTGATGTCATTATAAATAAACCACAAAATATATCCTGTCCCAAGCTTAAAAATATATGAAGGCATCCATCTACCTTGTTAAAAAATGATAGTTTATCTTGCCAAGAGGATGGCTTTCATAGCTGCCTGATTGGAAGAGGTGTGTGCAGGGAAGAGATTACATTGTAAATATTTTTTATTTGCTTTATTTCCCCCCCCCCCCTTTTTTTTGATGTGAATTCAGGGCTTATGAAAGAGAGAGGGACAGATAACATTTGTTATAGCCAAGCAGTAGGGAGGGCAAGAAGAGTTTCCCTGTGCAGTTCACATCGGCCCTGACCTGCAGTGCTCCGACTATTGTAGTCCTTGACCTTTGAAGGGCAGCTGTCAGTAACAACAGGGTTTTTTTTCAGCTTTATTTTTATCTGACCCAAGGACTGCGGGGACAAGCAAATTTGTTCTCCACATGTGAGGTAATCAGTAACGGCAAAGCACTCACGTCCACTGTTCCCCGGTATTGCCTGTTCAGCCATAACTGCAATTACTGCTAGTGAGAGATTAATGCAGGAGGAAATGAGACCCTTTGCTCTCTGCTGACCGATGTCCCAACCTGTCTCCTCATCAGGGGCCGCTTCTTCTCCAGATAGTGAGATAGAGACAAACCTGCAAGGCAGGTCGAAGGAGTAAAGATGAAGGCTTTAGACTGGCACTGATATGTGAAAGGGACAGATGAACCCGTTTAGTAACGGTGGTCTTTTACCTCCTGTTATTTCATACATGAAAGAAAACGGTTGAATACTTTCTTTGTGTGCACGCTCATTTAAATAAGAGCAAATCTGGGGCCGACCAACCGAGACTCCTAGAGAAGTGTGATCGCTCCTGTGATTCTGTGAAGGCAGTCGGACAGTGGTCGCACGCCTGTGAGATAGGGCCCATGTAGGAGAGCTTTTACCAAACTCAGAAACTTCCCCAGCTTGTAACGTGAAGTGGCTAGGAGAACACACGGCCGGTGTGGTTCCTGGGCCTGTTTGCGCAGCAGCACAGCCAGCTGGCAGCGTGCCTGCCTGTGCCCAGGCCCCGGGGTGCCGCGTGGCAGCCTGGGCCCGAGTGAGGGGTAAGACAGAGGTGTGACTTCCTGTCGTACGGTAGAGGAGAGAAAAGTTGAGGCACTGTGGGATTTTGTGAAAAGTGCATGCGGCTGATTTTTATTTATTATTCATCAGCGCGGGCTGATGTTTTGGAAAACAAAATACTCTCTATTTTGAAAGTCTCAGGGAAGAGTCTGAAGGGAAACTTTTTTTGTTTTAATTTGTGGATAAGTCCGGTGACATCTTTCTTTTCAGGTCAGATTTATGTTAGCTTGTGGCTCTACTTGAACCATTGCACAACCTTACAGACTTGAGAGTCAAAAGGGACTGTTGCTTGCTTTGCCTTCCTGTCAGTTGTGGCTTTGGGTTACGCGCATTTCTCCTCTCTCCTGCGTTGCTTCCCCCCAGCCTTCGGTGGAGGGCTCTCTTTGCAGCCGTATTTTCACAGAGAGTCTTGAGCCTCCTGTTACTAACAGAATCGGAATTTTCTCTTGAGTAGCTAGGCTGATTTTTTTCACCCTGATGCAGGAATAAAGCCAGTATCAAAATACCAGATGTACTCCCAGGGATTTAGGCAGCCTTTGCCTTCCTCAAATCTGGAATCCAATTTTGTCAATGCTGGACAAGCTCAGGAGCACGCAGGTGCTGCCAGGAAAGGCTCACCTGGTAACTCCATGGGACTTCTCGTAGATCAGTCTGGGCACAGTGATTTACTCAGGAGGGTCAGAGCAATGACTGTCCTACAGCTTATTAATTTTATTTCCTTTTCTTACTCATACTCTTTGTTTATTCATTTACTTCATTCATATAAGACCATCTTTAAATATTTTTCAGAGCGTCCGGGTTTGAAGAAAGGTTTTGGTTTTGGCAAATAAGTTCTGGGATGCTATTTGTGCAGGAGAATTATTGGTGATGGAAGAGAGGATACTATGAGCACAGGAAGAAAAAGATGGAGGGAGGTAGAAAGGGAATGGGGAATAAATACAGAATGGAGAGCAAAGCTGGGGAAAGCTAATAAATCATTCTTTAGAATGAGACTCACTTCTCTCTTATGAAAAGAGAAAAATTACAGGTCGATACCACCAGGTTGATCCTCCCAATGTGCTAGAGCCTTGGTTGCTTCTGTGTCAAACACTGCCTTCCCAGCTAAGGCTGACCAGTCAGTCTAGAGGACACTTCCAGAGGAGCTCCTAAGCTCAAAAAAAGGAGCGGGGGAAGTGTCCTTGGAGAAGCACCTTGAACTGGTGCTTCACCCACTTACCTTAAATATACATTTAAGTTTGCCTCTGGAAGTGTCTTTCCATTTTCATAGACTGTTTTGGGAGTCTAGATTACCAGCGAAGTTTGCTTTATTTTTAGTCAGCTAATTTTTAAGTGGCTAAAGTCAAACCTACTCTAAAAGCCGTATTCTTTTCATAGAGGTCACAACCATGACAAGCTTTAAGTTTTCACTTCGTGGCACCGTATGGCTTAATTAATAGAGCTGGCTGATGCGAGGTCTCAGGGGTCTCACTCCTACTGGATTTGCATTATTGTAACTGATAATTTAAGTGCATTTGAAATCTACAAAAGAGGAGGAGGGTATGGAGAACAGCCGTCAAAAAGTTTATTCAGTTCATTTAAAAAACTGTGATCTGATCAGCCAGTTGATGTATCCGTTGACTTGAAATGAAAGACAGGGTATGATTGCAGCTAACTTTGAGCAGGAAGAGGGTGAGTTCTGAAATAACCATTGCTGTAGTCAAGTGATGGATCTTTATACTTTCATATTGCACATCTACAGTTAAATATCGGATTATGCCATTGAAAAAATAGGGAGTTGACTTGGATCTGTAAAGCTTCAGTTTTGAATTTGGAGCTTTTTCCTCTGCTTTCCTAGACTGTCCAACACTCCCTCCAGCTCCCACAACATTTCCTGGCACTGTCTCCATAACCCTGGTTGGAGCAGCTTATCTAAAGCTCTCCACTGGGGACTGGAAATAGAACATATAGTGCAAGTTCCTTGGCTCATTGTTGACTCTGACAACAACCACAGCAACAACAAGAAGCTGGACTTATTTTTACAACTTGGCAGTGGAACAGCTTTGGGAAGAAAAGATTTCTGAAATTACATTTTCATTAAAATTTGAAAAAACATTCAAGGGGGAACACAAAGAGGTATATTTTATGGTAAATTAAGAGACCTATTTTCAATTAAGCAGAGGCATGCTTGGGAATAAAATGTGCCCTTGGACAAATCCACAATGCAACAAACTCAAATTGAACCTGCAATTGAACTCCATATCCGAAACAGCTATTAGCAAATCATGCCAACAAAGAGGGGAGAGCAGCCTTTGAAAACTGAACCAGAATAAATCTTCATTTTTGTTATAACATCTTAGTAAATAAGTCATCGTCTTTTACCTCCTGGTTGTGCAGAAATCTTTTATATCTTTTTGTGTCTTTTATATGGTAATGGGAAGTTCTGTATTAAGGAGTGATACCGTTCTGACTCACAAATTAGATATTTTTCACTGACTAATTTTTCTAGATAATAACAATAGTGCCTACGCTTGGAATAAGAAGAAGAAAAAGGAGCAAATTAACATTTATTAAGTGCATTTCAAAAATAATTGTCATTCAGCACTTTTTGTGGTTAGCACTGTATTAATTAACTCTGCCTAGCTCATTTGCTCAGTCACACCTGATGAAGAGAACTGCTTCTTGAAACAAAAACTATGTCTGTTGGGAAGATTAAAAGTATGGGAGGAAGTCTAAAATTCTTTCATTTAGTTCTGCTGCCTGAACTTGTTCTAAAAAGAGTTTGTTAGGCTATAGGATGGAATTCTTTTTTATTCCAGATGTACAGTGCTTTTGAATGAGAGGAGATTCTGATACATAAGTTTTTGGGATTTCTATTATGTGATGGAACATTTTGGTTCTGCACAAAACAACAGTTGGCTGGTTCCCACATTCCTAATGGTGACGTATACGAAGGAGTTTAGCACGTTGGCTGTTGATTTGTCAATAGCTTAATTCTCCATGACAACCTCCCCAGAGGAGTGAGAAAAGTCAATAGCACGAAGTTCACATCACCTTGGATAGCTGATGGGAGGCAAAACACAATAAAGAAAATAGAAGCCATAAACTGTGATAGGCAATGATTAACCCATCAAGCAGGAGAAATATAAAGAATCATTAAAATGACAAAATACGATGAGTCATTCAGTGCTGATCTAATTAAATAATATTCCAGTGTAAATCAGTGAGTTATAATCTGAGAGCCAGGGGAAAAAAGCACTTGGCCTAACTGATGATTTCTGAAAAATCCCCCTATTACGTTCCTGTGCTTGGCACCGTTGTCATCTACCCGTAGCTCATTTCTGTGAATTCACTTTTGGTCAGGAAGAGCTTGATCCAAAGCCAGTCAAAGGCAATGGGAGGTCTCGAACTGATTTCAGTACACTTTTTGGTGCCATGTGATCCGGACATGATCAATTTTGGCAGAATGGATGTCTTTTTCCAGTTGGGGAGGAGGATTATTTTTTACGCTGAGTGTGTGGTCTCATTATCGTTTTAGAATGGGCATGTTCTTTATTTTAACAGCCGTGATGGAGACCATTGTAAAAACATGAATCTTTAGATTTTGAGAGAAAGTGAGTTCAGGCAAGTGATAGGGTTCTCAGAGCTATTTTACCCAAGCCCTGGGACTCTGGATTTCCTTTCTTTAGCAGGAAAAGCAGGGAAGTTTTGTTTTTGCCATTGTACCACATTTCGATTTTGCAACAGGAAAACTGACTGGAATGGATCAGGTTTAGGTTCCATTTTATCAGCATGTTCCAAGTCTGAGGGTGAAACTTTTTGGGCCTTTTAAAATTCTTTTGTTGATTTTAATAAAAACTAAAGTTCGTGAGCTTATTTCTTTGGATGAAGCTGAAAATACACTGATGATGTAGATATTTTATTTCCAGCTGCTTCCTTGAATGTTGTTGCTCTTGCAGTTCTATATCTACCATCACTATTACTCCCTTACCTAGCTCGTAGCAAATCTGAGACACGAGGCTGCCGTATTAGCTCCTTGTGAGTTTATCATTTGACTAACTACAGTATGAAAATCGATTCTCCTAGTTTGATTTCATGCAGAGAGCTAACACTTCTAATTTTACTGATTTCGTTGTTTGCATCCAGGCTGGATACTGTTAGGTAGCCATGAAACAGGATCAAGAAGACTGATGACCAACTCTTAAGGTTGTTTTTTTTAAAATGTCCTATTTTAATGCAGTTGGCCATATTGTTCACAGCCTGTGGTATAGTTTCACATGAGTTCATGCCACTGTGTTTTTCTCACCAATTTATTATTCATCTGCCATGGCTAAAATATTTATAGCCTGTAAGGTCTGTTTCTTCCCAAGCACCTGTAGTGCTTGTGCACAACAGTAACTTGGGCATCTGTCACAGCAGGCATATTTGGTGGTTTTGGCTGCTGTTCCACCATCAGTGACCCAAATGGCTCCCTCAATGACCTAATTATGAAATGATGCTGACCGGTGGCACATTTACATCACTCTGTTCCTGGCATTATTTTTAGCGCAGCTCTTTCACTTACAGTCCTTCTGATCAATTAACCAAGCCAGTGTCTGCTGTAATAAATGTCAGGTCCCCATCAAATAAACCTCTCTTATCCATTAGTAATTATTGGCCATGGCCTTCATCAAAAAGAGTGAGCTGAAAGTAAATGTTCAGATGGTATTATTTGACTAATGTACCACTTGAATCTGACCTCTTCTTCATTGTGCCGTGTAGGCTGATAAGGAGTCTTTGAGAGACTGTGCTCCTTTCTACTGAAACATAATCTCTTTCATTAAAGTCTGAGTTATTTAATCGCATCCTTTTCAATTAGAGCAGCTTTTGCAGAAGTCCAGGAAAAGAAGGAATTGTCAGATGCTGGTTCAATCCCTCTGAACCCCCTTTTTCTTTCTTCTTGGTTTGGTTGCCATACAAACTCCCTGGAGTTTTATTTTTGCTATTTTCAGGCAAGTTTGTAGTTCAGTGAAGCTTTTCCATTATTTCACCTTCCTTACATCTTTCAGCTATTGTCCCTCTTCAGTAAGGCAGAAGCCTTACTGATGGTGCTGAATTTCAGTGCTGATAAGAGAGGAGATGTTTTGCAGGCAGTTGTGGGAAATCACAAAAGTTATATTGCTCCAAAGATGAATATGGCTTAAGGTCTTCTATCTTCACAGACAGAAAAATCTCTCCACACTTCTCTCTTCATGTAATAGTTTTTACTTTAGAGATAGAATCATAAGTATTTGCTATGAGAATATTTGTTTGCTTTTACGTTGCATGTAATGGAACAAGTTTTCAGTTACAGAATGAAGTTCAGATAGCTGCAAGTGGCCTTAAACTGTGCTTACTATTACATATATTTTTAATTTCTAAACTGCTTGCTTTTTCTTCCAAGTGGTTCGTTTTCTCTGAAAACATCCCACTTTCAGCTGCCAATTTTTTGAATTGTTTCCCCACATTTTTCAGAGATTTTCCCCACATTTTTCAGAGATTTTCCTCTATGTATGGCTTTTTTTTTACTTTTCAGTGATACTGGAAAACACATCCTGAATTTTTTCAATATTGTGACCATTTTACCATACCTTCTTGTCTTTCTATCCCTGGCGCTGTTTCCTGGTAGATAACTTTTCTGAATATCCACTTGTGTGTTAGAAATCAAAGTCTGTCTGATCTGACACAAGGAAGTTAATGATGTTATGATTTAGAAGTCTTATTTTAAAATTCATTTTCTGAGTCAGACTAGGTGTTTGCAACAAACCTAAGACTGACTTGGCCAGTTCCCATTCAGAACAGACATGATCTTTATCTGTTCAAGGGTAGTGTGTAGTAATCAGGTAATTTAGAGGTTATACTTAACTGTCTTCTAAAACATGCTTCCCAGAGCAGACAAACTTGATTGGCTGGAAATTAGCTGAACTTGCGGCAAGTGAGTTATCTGCTTGGTCTTGGGAGGTAGGACTTAACTGTTCATGAGTTTATCTCCACAGGCCATTATTCCTACTGAGACTTTGGCCCCTCTTTTGAACCCTCTGATCCCTGTCACTGCTTTTTACCCTGTAGAATATGTGCATAGAAAAGAGTTCAACCTCTTTGTTGAGTCTCCCTTCCTTGGTAACACTACCGATAGTTGCTTATTTGGAGATATGTCCAGCTTAGTCTCCAACATACTGGGAAAGGAGAAACTGGAATGCAGTTATGAGCTCAAGCTTGCACAGCATTTAGGCCTTGATTCAGCAAAACTCTTAAGGACTGGCTGAACTGAAGATGACTACCAGTAGGACAGTTTCATGTGCATCACATTAGACATATGTGTTAAGGCTTTGCTGAATGACTGTCTAAAAACTTACCTCTTTGCTTACTTAGAGGCAAATGATTTGCTGAGTAGTGTACCTCTTTCTCTGGTGCCAATCAAGTCATCCTGGAAAGCAGCTCGACAAAAGACGGCCTTATTGTGAGCCCAAAATTGATTCCTAACGTGAAAATTACTGCGACTAGCATCGAAACTCTCAATTTTTCTCCTTTTTCACGACTGACCGGTCAGTGATAAGACCAAAGACTTGTTAGAGACCTAAAACCTGTAAATATTTGTAGCAGTTGTTTTGTGCAGCAGGGCTGCCTGTACTGTTGTGGTATCTAATTCCAACCCAGATGATTTTTTCCTCGGTAATGGAGAGGAGTTGAGAATCAGAGAGTGATTTAGGTCTGGTGGGAGGTACAGATGCAGGAGAGTAGCAGTTCTGGCTCTAACACTGCAGAGCCTATTGCGTAAGATTAATGACTGTGGACTACTCTCTGTTTTTCTCTCTCTACAACTGTGAGCAATCACCTCCAAAATCAGCCTACTGCTGGCTAGCCAGCAAACAGATAATAAGATCCCTGTGTGTTAATTATGCACAGCTGCATGTCTGACATTGCTGATCCATCTGCATGCCGAGATACCACGTGCCAGCTGCCTAGCTTGGGGTGAACAAGGAAGGGATCCATTAAAGAAAGAAAGTCTGCAATGTAACTACGGTGCTCTCCCCCTTTCTGTCACAGTACTCAGCCACTCTGAATTCCTGGAGTTTCCCTCCCCTCTCCGGGTCTCTCTTGGCTAAGGAGGTTTGAAAGCACCAGACACTTCTACTTCACCATTTTAAAAGTGAGTTGGGTTGCCAGGTGGGTTTTCTCTGAGCTCCTGGAGTGCTAATTTTCACCTCCCCAAGGTGATGATTCAGGAGGAGCTTGGGAGGAGCTTTCCTGCATCCCTGTTTTACTGCCTGACACTTTCCCTCGGTAACAAACTGAACAGCCTTTTCCGTGGCTTCTTCCTGTCTGTTTCTTCCCCCTCTCCATCCTCTACCACTTTAAGCAGTTTCTGGCACTCTCTTCTGTGGCTGGGAGAGTGGAAAACCAGTGTATTCCTGACCCTCTGTTTGCTGATGCCTGCACCAGCCATAAGGGCTGAATAGCAGCTGGATGAAGGAACGGGCATCATCTTTAGCCGGGAGTTTCAAAACCAGGAGCCTTCAGCATTGCTCTTGGGTCCGTGTTCAGGGACTGGAGTCAGTGTGGGCTGTTCTTGCTTTATGCTTTTTTGAAAATCAAGCCACCTCGACTTCAGTGCTGGTGCCTCTCTCTTCAGTGGCGATAGTTGCCCCTTCCCTCAGCAGCTTCACCTTCCTCTTGCTCCCCAGGGATGCAAATCTCAGCCACTGAAGGAGGGAAGAGGAACACTGAAATCTGAGTGGAAGCCACTGGCTTCACTAAGGAGTATCTAGAGGTGCTTATGGGCCTGGCACCGTGCTAAACACCACTCCGTGGTTTCTGCTGCTGTGTGAACTAGCTCACATCTGGCCATGTTGGATGGGAGCACGTAAGTTATGTCTACATCCAGAAGGCCGTGTCATCTTACCCTAAAACATCTCACCAACAAAGCACCCTTCTGGAACCTTGCTAGAAGAGGGAACAGGGAGTAAAACGTGTAGTTATTTACAGAGACTCTTTATTTGGCCTTATCTTTAATCTTTTGCTTCCAGCTGAAGCTGTGTGCCATGCTTACAAATGAGGACTGTCATCACTGTTCTACTGACAGATGTATAAATCCTTTAAACCATGATTTTATTATGTAAACTTTCTTGCCACTGGCATCCTGTCAGGACTTTAATGGGAGGGCTTTCCTCCCCAGGTGTAACTGTGCAAACATTATGGTTATGGCACAAAGTCCAACTTGGTTAGATTCTGTCACATAAATATACATTGAGTTAAATCAAACACAGCTTGCGTTTTGTTGGAAAAACCCATTTGTAAGCAGTTGTTTGAGATCCGTAAGATAACCCACTGTGTAAAGATAGCTAGTTCCTCTAAAGTGTTGTTCTTGGGAAAATGTACAAGTGAAGTGCAGGAATTAAGCTAAAGCTAATAGGTGAACAATGTCCTTGGATTTTATATGCCTGGATTTGCATCATCCGCCTTCCCCCTTTTTTTTTTCTCTTTGTTTTTGTGGTGAGAACCAGTTCTGTAATTGAAGGAATACCCAGAATCTGGGAGGGAGCCTTTCCAAAATAGCATGTTACAGACATGTCTGTAACTGTCTGGGAAAAAAGGAAATTATAAGACTTTGGAACATAATCAGATCTTGTATATAAAATAATGGAATTGGCAAAAGTATCATAGAAGTGCACATACTTCAATTTATTGCTAAGTGAATGTGGGAATGAATCCTCTCCCCCTAGTTACGCCTGTATTTTAAAGTGCAATAGCATTAGCAATGTCTAAGCCCCGACTGTACCAAAAAGTTTAGCTGAATAAGCTAAAATGGATATAAACAATTGCTGGGCAAATTGAGTTTCTCACAATTTTTTCGGAGAATTGGGTTTGCTATGACTACAATATATAAATAAAATAAACAAAAACAAAATAAACAAAAACCAAAATACCCAATTTGTGCTTGAAATATTTTGGAATCTGTGGTGATTAAGACTTTTGTGTTCCCCTGATAATAAAGAAGGCCAAATAAAGTATCAAATATACTTGCAGGGATGTATTAAATGTATTAAATGCATACTTAAATGTTTTCTTCACGCTTTTCAGTTGACTCTGTTAGTTACATGTCCTGGGCCTGTGCCTGATCTGAAACAGTTTTTAAATGAGCGTGAATACACTGGCTCCTGAGTATGAACATTGTAAATGAGAATGGAGTCAAGCCAGTACCTAGAAGTGACTTTGAACGAAACTTTGGAATCGACATGATTTTTAGGACCCGTTGGAAAAGCAGCACCCTCTTTAATGAGCAGAACAAGGGCCTGGGTGGAACAGATTTGAAAACATTTAGGACTTCATTTTCAGCAGAGACCTAACGAAGTGATAGGTGCCTTGATCCAAATCCTTAGATATATTTAGGCATCAGTAGCCCACTGCATTAGATTTAAGATTATCTTAGGCATAGATTCATCCTGAGTGACGCAGCACTTTCAAGATGTGCCTAAATCCCCACTGGTGTTGCCCCAGGCACAGGAGAGAGCATCTCAAGGAGACTAAATCACCCTCTGATCAGCCTGTGACTCTCCATTTTGATTGCAGAGGCAGTTTAAGGTAATTCAGGCTTCTGAAGTAGGTGCTGCAATTCGGTGCCTGAAGTTAGGTAGATCTATGGCCTTTTCTGAGTCATTTTGAACCCCTGGTCTCTATGGTTCCTAGCATATCTACGTGGTGCCTAGCAACTTAAACAAATTAAAAAGCCTGTCTTAGATAGGAATGTTTGGCCCGTTTGCACGCAACAGTGAGAGACACTACTTAGAGTGAAAAACGTGATTACTGTAATTGTATGTACCAGTTTTTGTCACCTATACGTACACCCGATACTGAAGAGTGTGTACATAAATTAGGTTGCTGAATGCAAACGTGGCTAAGTAGATATCTAAATGCTTATCTGACAAGCATAACTCCAGACTGATTTATGCCTGCAGTCATTATAATGGAACGTAGAGTTGTTTGGAGGCCAGTAAAGTCACAGAGTTTTCCTTTTGACTTCAGTCAAATTTAGGATAAGTCCTCTGTAAGTAGTTGTGCATTCACGATAGAACAAGTCTGGCTTCCCTGTCCTTTACGAAGTTCCCATTAAGATATAGATGAAGAGGATATAAGCTGTCTCATCAGTCCGTGCTAAGGAAAACGGAAGCACTGGAAGCAGGGAAACACCTTTCAGAGTTAGGAAACCATAAAATGTTTGCAAAAAGCCAGAGAACATATGAAAGTAGTCTCGTCTGGGGGTTAACATGCATTGTTAAAAAAATTGAGACTCAGCCGATGTTCATTCAAACTTTTGCTAGGTGAACAAAGCAACTTGCAAAAGCAGAAGTCCATTAATCCTCCAGGAATTTTTGCTTGTCTGTGGGACTTGTGCTCCTAATCTTTCAGCTATGTCCTAAAACTCAGATAGTTAAGTGTGTCTGAGTCCCTCACAAACCCAGAAGCCAGATCACAATGCAGATTTCAGTGCAGCTCTAAGTATCTCTTATTTTGGCAGATCTGCTCTTATTTGCTGGGTGCCATTATTAGCTGAAATCAAGGACCAGCCTGTGTTCTTGCTTCAGTCTACGTAAATCTAAAGTAATATTTTTTGACACAGTGAAATTATACTGGGATGAATGAAATTTGATTCTGGCCTTAGAAGCAGTGCATTCTGAAAAGCCAAGAGAAAGGTTAAATCTAGATGTTGACGTGCAAGTATACCACAGGAAAATTGTTATTCTCGATATCTTTCTGTGCAGCCTGAAATTCTCATCAGAGTTCTTGTCCAGCTTTATAGGTTTATGAAGGCAGATCATAAAAGTTTCAAATTAGTGGGACACCTCAGAAGTAGTTGGCTGGATATTTGAAGCATATTTTAGGAGGTGTGTCCCCTCATTGGTAATGACAAAATCAGCTCTGTGTATCTTGGTACGTAAAGAAAAATATGTACCCCAGTGAATACTGCTTTAGGCTTTCGTTTCATTTTTCTGTTTATGCATTTATAAAAATCTTTCACACATACCAAGATGATTCTTCCTACATGATCACAGAATTTTTTTAAAAGGCAGCCATTAAAATTAGCAAGTTGATGAAATAGTGTAAATCCTGCCTTCTGCTTTTAGGAGAAACACCACTTTCAAATCGTCTCTAATGAGTGATGACATTTTGCATTCAAGGAACAATGATTTTTCCTGCTGGCCAACACTCTCTCGCTTTCTCTTTCTCTGTCTTCTCTTTGGGTACATATAAAGGACCCTTGCTAAGGAAGAAAGCAGTCTTCAATGCATTGCAAAGCCTAGATCTTTCTTTTAGAAATAATAGGACTGCATAACACTCTGGTAGTGAATTAAAAGGTGAAAAAATTGTAAGGACGTGGATGGTACAGTGAGCTCCCCCTGTACAATTTCAGAGCAACAGTTAGGATTCCCTGGAGCCACAGCTGCAGGGAGGGAAACTGCAAAAACAGGCTTTTTTAAAAATCTTTCAGATTATTCCTGGTAATCTTTCTGAAATAAAGAGCAGCAGGTGGAATGATTCGCCTGAAACAGGGAAGGCCTGGCTGAACCAGTGTGTAAGCTAGAGTTTGGGGACCCTTTCAAATTCTTGCTGCTGAACTGATCCCCAAGCGGACGATCCACTCGTGTCCCATGCAAACACCTTCGATTTCGGTCACAGAGCCAGCGAGGCAATCTTGCTTTCCCCTAGGGCTGTGTGCAGACTCGAAGCAGTGTGCTCACATACTGATGGGAAATGCTTTTGCATGTTTGTTTTTAATGGGAGACAGAGGCCCATGGATTCCACACCTTTTCTAAAATGCCAAACTTCTCACTGCTTTTAAAGTGAGAACACAGATGTGAAAAGTGCCATATTTTAATTATGAAATAGGGTAGGAATGGGAAGGAAGGAATAAAGTGCAGTCCAACAAAGCTAAGATTTAGGGTGATATCACTTTCTATATAATTGCAGTGCCAGCAGACACTCAATAAACATATCAGCATTGTTAAAATGATTTATGACACGAATAGTTGAATATAAAATATTATCAATAGATGTGTCATCATTGATCTTTCCTGGGGCTAGCAGTTGAAGGATGAACAGGGAGATGATTTTAACAAACAATCCTTGACAGGAATCCAAAGGAAACAATGTGCAGGGACAGACAGCTGACAAATTCAGTATGGGGCCATTAAAACATGTGATGAATTTGCTGGGAAAGTATGTATTGGTGGAAGAGGTGAGCTCATATCTACCATAAATTTGTCAGCCGTGACACAGTGTTCTCAGGCCTGGCATGAATAATGCCTAGCTATTTACAGGCTTTGTCTGGCAAAAGCTCTATCAGTCACTCCAGGGTTATTTACAAAGAAAAGTGTCTATCAGTTACAAGGACATGACTTTGCCTCTAAAAAAATAACAAAAGAGGAAATCAGGCAGTGGCCTCTCAGTGTGAGATGCATCTTCTCCAGAGAAGCTCTGGACTGGAGTGAATCAGATGAACTGCAGTAAGACCTCCTGGCAGAGTGCCTGGCATGGGCTGCAATCGTACATTTATACGCACTGATTAGATTAGAATTATTAATAGGGGTCTATGGAGTGGAGCAAAGGGTCATTTAGAGTTTAATTCTGTTCTCAGATAACTTCATTTCAGCTGATGGGATTGTTATTGTAGGGGTTTTATATGTTTATAGGAAACAATATACTCAATAATGAAGTCGTGCATCCTTCTGCAAGATTAGGAGAGCTATTGTGTTGCTGGAGCGAAGACTTCACAATTGTGTTAATTAAGTAATAGTGATTTGACTTTGTCTCCTCATAAAATGAATTTAAGAAGTGACTAAAAGCTACTGAGAAAGTGTTCCCTCAATATAAACATATAGTGAAACAAGCAAGAAATGAAAGCAGCTTTGGATGAAGTAAACAGAATTGCTGACACAATGTTTTTACTTAAGAAAGACAACAACTTGCCCTAGAGTTTCAGCTTCCTGCTACATTAGTATAAATGTCTTATCAGTTTAGTATTGAATGTAACAGGTTCTTTTTTCCTTGGCCTCAGTTCTGATGAAAGTGGAAGGCAAGATTATGCAATGTGGTATTTATGGCGTGTTTACATTCATCCGTCATTTGATTCAGGCTTTAGACTAGAAGTGGTGAATTGGTTTACGGTTTGAGACCTATGATCAGCTTTTTCAAAGTGGGCACCCAAAGTCAGACATTGGAATCTGCGTTTAAGATAATAGATTGAAATGGCCTGAGGGAGAATAACCCTTGTCTCCAGTCTTTTTAATATTCATATTCCTTGAAAGTGTTGGGCTTTTCATTGAAAAAACTGCTGAAATTCTGAACCATCCTTCGCTTTTACTCGTCCCCTAAGTTTTGACAGTTGACTAAAGAAAACTTGTAGTTTAAAATCAGATGTGTTTGTTTTATGCTTGGTTGCCTAAATAAGAAGTATTTTCTATTTCAATTTGTTTTGAAGATTTTGGATAAATTTGCTAACAATTTGGCAATAAATGGACTTTTAATGCCAAAATTTCAATTTGTGACAGAACAACTCCAGTTCCTGGCTTATTTGTTGCTTATTGCCAGTAAGCTTTGCAAATGTTCAGGAGTGTTGAAAATTAAGGTTCCTTCTGAAGGAAATCAAGAAGTCAATCTAGTATCAGGCGTTATAGTCTGAAGCCTAAAATGTTGACCCACATTCTTTCTTGAAATGTTGTTGTCCTAATTTCACAGCGTGTCGTGCTGATACTAATAACACAGCTTTGATTTCTCCACTAGGTACGTTGTCTTCAAGGGCTTCCGATGTGGTGATAACATTTTTCTGAGTTTAATTTTTGTCTGTTTTTCAGTGGCAGGGAGCCAGCTTCTTACATGGTGTAAATTGGACTCTTTCCATTCATTTCAGTGGAACTGTAGTAACATACACCGTTTGAAATCAAATTAAGCAGTAAGTGCGGAAAGTGAAAATGCAGCATATTAATGCTTCAGGATAGGATTTCAATTGCAAGTGAAGGAAGTCTCTTGTTCACGACCCCAAGACGTGACCACAGAATAAATAATAAATACTGACAACAGAAAACACTTATTTATCCCTTGAAAGATAGCAGTCTGTGTTAAAAATAAAGGCAGCTCCATCTTAGTTTCTCAGACAAAATGGTGCAGTTAGAAGTTCATTAGACAGATGCTTCAACACGGTAATTGTGGTGAAGAAGATGAACACAACTACAGCATTTCCAGCATGGCCACTGAGCTCGTACAGTAAAAGATTTCTAAAACATGAGTGTTTATCTTATGGGTTTTGCAAGCATGTGAGACAACCCAATTGATGTGATAAACTGTATGTGCTCCAGAGGAGCTATCATGGTCAATTGTGCCATTGATATGTTGGCTCGGTATGATTTACTGTATGTGATATATAGCATAACTCAAAGGAGTTGCTATGGCCTGTTGATCAAATCTATACTAAAAGAACACTAGAAAAGTAGCTAGATCAATTGATCTAGAGCCAATCTAGATGTGACAGTCTTTGTAGACAATTACGCACATAGTTAAAACTTTATGATGTGAAGCAATGTATTTTCATATTTTGAAGTGACCATGAAATTTATTTGGGGTCACTCTAATAGGTTAACTCATTTTTCTTCAAGTTTCTCATACCATTGAGAAAACAAAAATAAAACGTTAAGAAGGCATTTAATTAATAATATGCCAGCTGAGAAAAGGGGATCGATAACGAAGTAGATACACTACCACCCTGCTTCTTGTTCTTTTTGCTTTGTGCTTAATCCACAGAAGTGTGCTGGTTCAGAAAAGAAAGACGTGGATATTAAAGAATAATTGTATTCAAAGGGTATCTTGCTTTGCATAGGACTGGTGTTCATTTTCACTGGGAGATGAGAGTCCTGAGAGCTGGAGAACTTTTGTTGTGAGAACTTGCACCATCCACTCTTGGAGTGAAGAGATAGGAGATCAAGTTCTGGCTCTGTCATGCATCTGGTGGGAGCAGTTTGACAACTCCGGTATCCATTTGAATTTCATCCACTCTATCTGGGTGTCCAAAGACTTATACCTTTTTCCTGGCCATATGTCCCGTGACTTCAAGAATTTACCAGCCAGCGCTGAGATTGCTTTAATGAAAATCTTGTTCAAAAATCAGTTTCCGTTACAGGGGCCCAACCTCAGACCCTTTCAGTTCCCATTCACTCTAGCAGGAGTCAAAGGAAAACAGAACTTTGAAGGGACAGCTTTAACAGTCAGTTCAAAGCCTGGTAAAGACAACAATTATCTTCCTTCAGTAAACTTTACATCACATTTTCAGAAAGGTGTAATCCTGCATATTGTCTCAGTAGGAAAATCTCTGTGTGTTGGTCTGGAAACTTTGCTTACACTTTGTTTTTATTAGAGTTATATCCAGCCAGCTGTTCCACTGAGTTTCTTATTTTCTTCTAAGGACCTAGTTGGATGTGTTTCATTTGTTTTTATCTAAGCTTTACATTTATGAAGGTAATGTTAAGGCAATGGCAGACTTGCAAACCTCTAGGTGAAGTTTTAGGATGCTTCACCTCCTTTGGAAATGTCAGTGCCAGGTCATAGGTCTCAGGGTACTTGCGTGCAGCCTGGTGCCTTCATTCCTGCTTCATGGGTGGGAAACTAAACTGCATAGGGCAACATCGTTCATTTAGGAAGCAGGACAGAATCTCACCCACCCAGCTTGGTGCTCTGGTCCCAGGTCTCTGTGGGCCCAGGGAAGATACACCAGCACCTGATATGTACTTAGAGAGACGGCAGCCAGGGAGAAGTAAATTTGGGCTGGCCATCTTTGCCTCCCAGGGAGAAGTAAATTTGGGCTGGCCGTCTGTGCCTCTAACACTTGCCAGCTGCGGACTTGGAAGCTCATCGACCTGTTTATGCAGCTCAGCTGGCGGGAGAGGGAGACAGAGCACCGCACTGGGTGCTGTGGGTGAAACAGGTTTGTGGACACAACAGTCCCACCCTGTAAAAAGGTGCTTGCTCTTGCTGGTAGCTTACAGGGCTGGCTTGCATTTTGAAACCTGCTTGGAGTTGTGGTTTTCTGTTTTCTTGACTAAATATAATTTGACTATAAAAAAGCAACCCCTTAAAAGCTCCAAAGTGGCCAAAAGGATTCATTCCCTTGACAAGTAACTTTAAAAACATGTCTGCAATTGAGTCCATGTGTCTGCTTTCAGACAATTTCTACTGGAAATACATTCACAAGTAGAGACTTTACTGTAAATAATCAGATTTCAAACCCTACAACTCCTAGTCATTTTGAATATACTCCTAGAGTAGGAATAACAAACATAAAACTGGCTGCCCTAATACAGAAAAAAGAACTGTAAAGCTATCAGCAAAATCTAAACCAGGAGATGCTGCCAACTTAAGGCAAAGTAAACTGAGAGCAATAAATCAAACTGAAACACATATTTTATTCTGGACTGAACAATGCAGGGCCTGACGTTTCCACAGGCAAGGCACAAATATCCTTTTACTATCAAAAACAAAAGCTTTTAAGGCTTCAAAAGGAGCTGCAGGCAAAGGAACAAATAATAAATGACAGGCAGAGCTAGTCTGACAAGACTTTGGGTTGTGTTATGTAGGCCTTAGAAGATTCAGATGTCAGCTTACCCTCCAAGCGTCACTGCTGACCATGTCATCCCCTGCTGCCATCACTTGCAGCAATTTTGGGCAGGTGAACTGAACAGCTTAACGAGTGACATCCCTGCAGCTGAGCTGCTGTGAGTGTCTGTGAGTGCGCTTGTAGCCTGCCTCCACTGCAAGGCAAAATGCATTAGATTGTATTGCTTTTGCTGAAGATGCTGAAGATCAACCTTCAAATAAAGATTTAAGCCGACACATTTTGAAGTTGCAATGGGGACTGCTGGCAGGGACAGCTCAGCTGAGACGAGGTACCTCCTCGAGCTGTTCTGGCTTGGTTGCGTTTAGTTGTGAGCTTGTGCCCAGGCTGTAGCTATGAGCCCTAATTCTACAGCTTCTATACATATAAGGGTGCAATGGGACCCAGCCGATAATGCTAGATTTTGCTTTGCAGTTTAATTTTGCTTTGTAGTTTAGTGTGTTAGTTTGTCTGAGACATTATGCACTGAGCAAATAATCCCTCGACTGCTGCAGAGCCCAAGTTTTCCCAGTCAAAGGCAGGCAGTCAGACTTTCAGAATTTGGAAAGGAGATCCTAGTTGCCATCATTTTCTGGATGGAAAAGAAGCAGAGAGAGCAGTACAGTTCCTAGCATGTTCTGTTTGCATCCGAGCAGCCTGAGCACTTTATCGTCCTTTGGAAACTATTGTTGTAGTCACATATTACTAGTTCCCTCTGCACCTAAGTTTGTGAAGCAAATAAAAGCTAGAACAGGGAAGGCAATCCCAGCCTGCAGAGTTCTGCGCTAGCCTTTGCAGTGCCTGCTCTCCATAGGACACATATCCAAACTGCAGTGGGGGATGTTTGGCCCACACAAGAAGATTAGAATTAAGACTGAAAGGAACTTCCTAAGTCACCAAGTCCTGTCCCCTGCTGCTGAAGGCGACCACATCATATGATGTCTTTCAAATACTTATCTAGTTCCATCTTGAAACCATTTGGGTTTCTTGCCCTCACTACTCCTACTGAGAAGCTGTCTTTCTTCTGGTGGTTATAAACCTTCTTCTAATTTCCAGCCTAAATGTGTCCAGGGCAGTTTATGCTGTGTTTAATAGATATGGAGAAAATAAATGAGTCACAACCTGCTTTTATTTATATATATCGAGCTTTTGATACGTATTTATAAGCCCCCTCTGCTGCCTTATAGATGTTGTACTTGTGGGAATGAGTAAGTGAGAGGAGCAAGGGGGGCCATCCCTGTGGGGTGCTGGCTTCGTGTCCATGATTTGGGGAGGAGAGTCAGCGCCACCGAGTGAAACGGGCACTCGAGAGGAAACTGGGCAAGAGCGAGGGAGCAGAGAAGAGAGGTGAGGAATGGGAAGGGAGAAGACAGCTGAGCTGGAGCAAGGGTCAGGAACTAGGTGTTAGAGCAAGTGAGGCTGATGATGAGCACGGGACAAATTTTGAAGTCGAATGTCAGGGGAAAGTCACTTTTAAGAAAAATAGATACTGATGCAAATAAAAAATAATATTTGGTTAAGAGGCAAGCAGAAGGGGGAGGGAATCAGGTGAAAGGCAGAAGCTAGAGCAAGGAAAAAAGAAAGCAGTTCAGGGACCAATAACAAAACTGTTTAAAGTGTGGAGGTAGCCCATTTGTTGGGCAAACTCAGACTTTGCTGCGTGAGCTGGCTGGAAGCTAAGCTCTTGACCGTGCTGCAGATCCCCAGAAAGAGGAGTGCAATCAAAACAAACAAACAAACAAACCAACCTTTAGAGAGGCAAAACTGTTTTCTGAGAAAATTTTAATATTATTTCTGTAGATGATGGGACCTCTCACAAGGAGTGAAGGGTGTAACATTAGTTCATGGTTGCTGGCACTCAGGACAAAGCATCGTGCTCCACTGGTCTGCGAGAAGTTGTCATCACTGACGTGGCAAATGTGACTGTTAAAGAAGTCATCCCTCTTTTATCAAAACATGCTTCAAATAAAGACAATTTTTAACAAAGTAGATAATTTTCAAAAAAAGTTGGGACTTCCACCCTACACCTACCTCTACCTGCCCCCCACCCCGTCCAATATCCTTTGCCACCAATATATGCAAAAGATGCACGGGATTAGCAAGATGAAGAAATATGTGGGTAGCCAGGCATATACACAGATGATAACATAGACCTTTGTCCTGAGACAGCTTTAAACATTCTGCGAACAGTAGGATTTACTCACAGTTCATGCCAAGCAGTATATTACAAGTCAGTAGAAAGCTGAGTCTGGCAGGCAGGAAGTAGCTGTAAGGTATCACGGTGCTGCTTCGTAGCACTGCTTTAACAGCCATGGAAAATCTTGTCATATTACAATTCCCTTCTGCAGCGCGAGTGTGCACGTAGCGGCCGCACGCCCCTGCAGCACGTCCTAGGCAGGGACGGAGGCAGCTCGGCAGGGGCAGGCATCATCCCCATCTGAGCCTCTGAAGGCTTAAGCATGTGCTTAACTTTGCGATGTGCTGGGGACAAGAGAGGTGCTTATGTGAGGCATATGTGTGGAGGACATTGCAGAGGCAAGAGCTTTGTATGTATTCTGCATGCAGTGCCGATAGGACATTAAATAGTGGGAATATAGCCAGCGTTCAGGGTGAGAATGGCTCTGGCTTTGGACTTGCTGGTATTTATTATAAACAATAAACGCAAAAGAAATTTCAGCCTTCAGCTGGATATTGGGGTGGTGATAACCTTGGCTTTCCTGTGAGTTCTCCTTTTTTCCTTAAAAGAAAATTTGGAATCTTTGTCTTCCTTACCTTATGCTAGAACTAAGTGAGCAGAGACTTTTTCTGGTATTCCTTTATTTCAAAATCAGAGCTTGAGACGCATGCCTCCCTAGTTAAAGGGAAGCAAAGCCACAAAGCCTTTATGTCTTTTAGATGAGAATGATGTTTGTGAGTCCAATCCCGATCTGCAAATTAGCCAGAATTCATTCAGGAGCATTAATCTTGCAGTACTGTGCATTTTTTAGAGGGCTGTAGGTTGTTCTTGTTTTTTCTTTTACTTTTCCCGAATACACACATATGAAATAGATGTTTTCTGTCCTTACGGCAACAGAGCTGGCTTCCCTCAAGCCAATTAATGAACGGGAGGCAATGTTCAGTGCGTGTACCGGGGGCTGCCGTCTGATGGGTGAGCTGGAGGCATTGCCGGGATCTTAGTACAAGTCATCAGGTGGCAAATTCACCAAGGAGTCTGCCAGCTGTTTAACTTCATTACAGTTTATCATTATGTCTACCTCCTTTTTTATTTCTATGTTTAATCACCTAATATCATTTTTATCGGCTTGTCAAGGCGTGGGAGAGAGCGGTGGGGAATTCATTTCACTTCTTCATAGCATGTCTGTTTCGGTAAAATATTATGGCAAGTTTATACCTGTCCTACTTTGAAAAATAAGATACAAGTGAACTAATTAAGCCTGTAAGTGAGTACCAAAACATCTAATTAGTATTAACTCTTTCATGTCAAACCGTGATAGGAGCCTTCAGTGCCAAACACATTTTTGTGTTGTTTAAAATGCACAATGAAACAATAACTGGTAGAACAAAGCTTGCATATGGCCAAGCAGTTGCTTAAAAAAAGCTCCTTTGCAGCTCAGAGCATTCACTTTGTTTTGACTGAAGCCTGTTTTTGCCTGTATGATAGGATCTGCCACATACTATGAGGGAGCTGATCACCAGTTCCAAAAGTGTCTTCCTCCCCTGTTGGATCACACATCAAGCCAAACTGCTCTTCAGGCTTACAACCTGGCCACCAAAAAGAGAAATCTTTCCTGTGCGCCACACTTGTATTCTAGATGTGGAAATCCACTGTGATTTTGTTGGAGAGCTAACAGTTGGTTAACTCTTAGAATATTTTAAGTGAGCAATTAGTAACAAGCTTGGAAATTGACATTCTAGCTGTTTAACATTTTCCATATATTCCATGCAGTCCTAATTCAACACACCGTACTTGCAGTGGAAGTACAGTCTTGCATATACATTGCATATACATCGCTCTAGAAACAGCCATTGTTAACGAAAAAAACCCCAAAACAACCTATAGGCTTCGAAAATATTCTTGTATCAAGGTATGCTCTACAGTTCTGAATTTATGGTGATGCCATGCCTACCGTTTTGCTCATCTTTTGATTCAGTAAATGGATAATTCGGCTCATATCAGGGTGCTACTAAATAGTCGTCACAGTGCATTGTTCAAAAAATTATTTCACAACAGTGATCTAAGTTTTACTGCAGATTACCACTCATGAATAGACCACATCAACTACACTTTCCCCACCTTTTCCTCTGCTGGCTCTTCTCTTCTAGTGGCTGCATTCAGAAAATTACCTCTATCCAAGAAGGTCAGCAAGAGTACTCCCAGCAATGAGATCCCTTTCCACGGCATCTCCAGGACAGGTCCCAGAGGGACTGCAGCTCTGCAGAGTGTTCTCCAAATCACTGCATCTCTCCAACAGGCTTTAGTGTCTCAAAATTTTGCTCTGTGCCTGACCTTCTCTGATCTCTCAGCTGGTCATATTCCACTACGCCATCAAACTGGATGCTGTAACCTTTTAAAACGTTGTTAATGTAGGTTAAAACCACAAATGCATTTTAGGTTTGATTTCTCTTTCAGAAATTTCAAATTATGCCATGTATTGGAAAGGCCTGATTTGGCTCGGAGCCATTCTGATAGATGTCATATTGCTAAACAAGATGGGCTTAGAAATATGCCTAGATGTTTCCTTTTTTATTTCAAACAAATACAAGCAGTAGATTAACATTTGGCTGACCCTGGTGGCAATTGCTAAATGTAGTGTTTAGAGCAATCTAACACTCCGATACTCTGCGCTCCTGCACAATGGAACATTGTTTTCAAACAGCTTTCCAACTTGTACAAATAGTGGGCATTTCTACAACAGGAGCCTGACCTACTGACCAGTAGATTAATGGTATCCAAAACACGCAGCCAGCTGGCATTATGGGTTTTTCTTTCAACCAAGTTGTGTGGGCGTTGGCAAGGTGTTCCTGTAGCTGGCCATTTGCTTGCAAGTACTTGATTAAAAATAATAATCATTTATAAAGTTTGTGTGATACACGGCCCAGAAAAGCTTTCAATGAACAGCGAAGTCAATGCCAGAAAACATGTAAGCAAGCAATTGAGTCAAATCATGTGAGAGCAAATTAAATTTTCATGTATCGTAAATGAAATATACATTAGGGACTCTCTCCAGTGACCTCCAGATTCTGTAATTTTTGGATTGGGGCTCAAGACCTAAATCATGTAGCCACAATGGCCTGTAACACGTATATAGAGAGTATTGCCTTGCTACGGGCCTGCAACAGTAAACAAATGGAACTAGTTTTGGAGAACTGCTATTGACAGTAAAATTCTAATTTTGCTCCAGCTCCCAGAACAGATGTACCTCAGAGTCCATAGACTGCAATACTTAACTGCAGCTACTCAGCTGTGACCTTCAGCCTCAGGCTCACTGCAATAAAATTTTCATGCAACCATATGGAAGAATATTTTAATAGAGATTTACTGTCAGTAACTGTCCCAAAGGAGCAAATAAGGAAGCTGTAACATATTGCATACAGTAAATCAAGGGGACTTCAATGGAAAAACGAAACCTCCCTGAGGCAAGCATCTTTAAAATTACAGGCAACACTTTGTACAAATATGTGTACAAAGGACTAGATAGGCACTCAGTTAAGCAACTCAAAATGGTTTTGATTCGAAGATATATTTATTAGAATGTATTTATTGTCTTTTGTAACCAGTAATGGGGGAGGGGGGTCATCTTACTGGGCTCACCAGCAACTGCTATGTGAGTTTGGATTCGTTGTACATGATGCAAAATAGGCAAAAGTGGAGGCGGGGCAGGGAGAGGCAGAGAGAGACTGAGAGCACTGAATAGATCAGTTCATGTGGCAAACTGAGTCTCCCAACAAGCACAACTGCAACAGTGGTCTCTTAGCCTCTCTGACCATATTGAAAGTTTTTTGCTGAGAGCAATTACCTTTGCAATTGCTTGGCCGCTTCCTGTAGCCTAGTGGAAGTGGCAGGGAATGAAGGGGAAAATTCCTGCTGGAGTTCTCAGTAGGAAGCCAGAAACAAAAGTATAATAGCTTTGGAAGCATGTCAGAGCTGTTCGCTATTGGCAGTCCTCTGGGGTCATTCGGTGGATAGACCCGAATCTGAGAAACAGCACACAAGTGGGCAGAGTCTGTCCATTTGGCGGTGTTGAGAGACTTGAGAATGCACCCGTTCTGGCTTCATTCTCTCACCTTTCCCTTTGGTGGTGCTTTTACAGGAATTTCTGCAACTGGGTAAAGGCAAACAGGAATCTGAATTCACCCTATACTCTCACACTGCACACACACATACTCATTTCATTCCTCTAATGAAGCTAATAACATGACAGGACAATAAATCAGGAACAAATGGATGAAATACTCATAGAGGTAAGACTGAGTTATCCTTTATAGTATTCAATATTAGGTGTAATGTAAGAAACAGCCTGTCTGAAAACGTAAAGGTGTATGTTGAGCATCCTGGATCATGAAATACGTGATAGAAGAAAGGTATAGCAAAAAATGGTGCAAAGCAGCCAAATGGTGGGATACAAATCTACCTTTCTGAATCAAAGGCCGACTTTTGCATATGAGGGACACTGACAAACCACAACAGTGACACAATTGTCAAATATGATTAATACAGCATGGAGATTTCATTTGGTGGGTAAAGCAGTGGTGGTTGCCATGATAACCAGGTAGCACACATATACACAGGCAAATTCACATGAGGTTGTGTTATAAGGAATTCAAATGCATCCTTTATATGATTCCCTGGCTCAAAATCTGTGGTGAACTCCGGTGACAGGGAGGAGATCACAGCTGTCAAAGGCAAGAGTGGTGTGGGATCCCACTTGGCTTCTGACTGCCACTTCCTACAGCCCCTAGTTCACCCTCTGAGATTTCTGAATCTGGATGAATGGAGGAGACTGTAGTCAGCCTAAATTCTCATCTACTGATGGCTCCGCAACCTCATACACAAACATCTCCTCTTCATGCACCTTTATTTTGGAGAGACACGGACCCAAATGTCAGTTTGCCCTGGCCTTTCTCTAGTCTAAAATAAAATACTGAGATATATTATTTTGTGGTTAGGTGTAATTCTCTGGTCTAGGGCAGGGGGCTAAAGAATTGTCCTTTGCTCAGGATTGCTGTGGGGACATGAAGGTCCTGACATAACGATGCTCTTCAAACTCTGAGCATGTGGCGCAGAGGAATGATAATGTCTTCTGCTTCAGGAGGGTGAGCAGGAGAAATAGTGGGGGCACATCTAAATGTAAAACCAGGGAGATGATCATCTTAGACCTGTGGTAAATCTGGGCAAACGCTATGAAACAGAATGAGGAAAAGCAAAGCAAAATAAGATTTTCTCCATTTTTGCAAATAAACAAGTGGCATAGAAGAAACTTGACTCCCTCCCCATGTTCTCTTAACTCAAGTACTCTACAAGACCCTGAATTTTGACTAATTGCATGGACCTAGGTGGCTTCTGGAGTGTAAAAGCACTTTGACATATAGTAGATTCTCCTTATTGGAAGAAAATGATCATTTAAGTCCTAACTCTGAAAACGTTGCCCCTCCAGGCCTGATGCATCTTGGAGGCTGCTATGATATCAGTAACCTAATTCCAGAAGAAATTTATCATTTCCTTACAGCTATTTTGAATGAAGGACATGTCTTAGCTTTAAAACACCTCCTGTCTACTTTGGATAGTGATTAGAGATGGTAAAAAAGTCATTTTCACAAGAAACCTTTTTAAGTAGTGGTTCTTAAACCTCTCTTTCTTTCTACTTTGGAAGGCATTCATTTCCATTTTCTCGACTCAGATAGGAAGTAAGAGGAAGCAGTTTTACCACCCTTCCTTTGTTCCTTCCACATGTTGTCTCCTCGTCTGTAAGAAGGGCTTACTTCCCCCCCCCCACCCCCCCCCCCCGAGTGCATGCGCTACCGTGTCACTTAGCTCTTGCCCTGCTGGGCTCTGAAACACCCACTCCCACCACTACAGGCATGCAGGATGTGCCTGTTAACAAGGGAAAGCTCTCCCGGGATTGTTTTTGTTTTGATTCTGTTTACAGTGTGTTTTTTTGTTTTGTTTTGTGTACTGGCTCTAGGCTCAGATTTGGATTAACCTACAGAATCTCTTTAGGGTTTTTTGCCCTATGTTTCTGTGCTCATGTTTCCCTCTTGAAACAATCTGTTGAAACAGCGCCCAGATGAGGGGACTGTAAAAGTTCTGTTTTGATGATCCACTGTTGACAGAGGCTTTTGGGGAGAGACAAATCACTGACAGTCTCTGAGCTGCACAAAGATTGTCTCTTCCTAGTTCAGTACCATTTAATCACCTGCAGGCATCCCAATTACCATAAGTAGAATTACTACCCCAATTAAGCAGCAGTCCTTGCCACTTGGTGTCATTAGGCTTAATTTGGTTCCTTGGGAAGTGTCCTGATTAAGTTGATTACCTGATTAAGTGGGTGTACTCCATATGATGGGCCTGATGCATCAGTGCTTTATGCCAGTTCTGCTTGTTGATTAAAGTGCTATTATGGCAGCATAGAAATAGAGCAATGCCAAGGGAAATCTGGCCCATTGCTTTTAGCAATCATTGTCCAAGCTTGCAAAACACGTTGCACTTTTTCAGCAGGAAGTCTCTGGACAGAAATCACCCCAGGGATTATTCAACCAGTCTTAGAGGAGCTGAAATTGGGGTGAAATTGGACAGCTGTTTTTATGGTAGGAACAAAAATGTGAAATAAGCTGTTTGCAGGAGGGGTTGCAGGCACAGTGAAAGTGGACCTCAGAAATACAGGATATGAATATTCAGAGTTTAAGGGAAAAAGTATCTAGCAGTTCAGGTGGCTACTATTTTGTCCTATTTTTTCATGCCTGGAAAATATTGGTGTAGCGCATCAGCCTGTTTCAGTCATGAGCCAGAAAAGTGCCATCTGAGAATACAGACACAATTATCTTTTAAAAATCTACTGTATCATTTTATATTTCTTAGCTATCCCTGGGTCTAACATGAAACATCAAAATATTAGGGACCATATTCATTGTCTAATTGGCATCATCAAAAGCAGTGATGTCATAACATTGATTAGGCACCATGAGAAAAAACTATTTTTAATGTTAGTTCTGGCCGAGCTAGAAGTAAGAGGTGACAGAAGTGTAGCAAGTAAAGAAAAGTCTAGGGAAGATTTTCTTTTGGATTTCTATTTTATGAATAAAAATTTGGGATACTCCTTGGGTGTTCTGTCTTTTGATTCGATTATGACAAATGGCAGTATTCCAAATTTGCAAGTGAATCTTTGGAGCAGTGACTCCATACCTAACTGGTACCTGCCTACCTTTAGACACATTCACTGCAAAAGTCTACATAGGATGTAGTGTCTAGGCTTCTTTCATAGCCAAGGAAGAGAAACAGGAACTTCTAGGGTTGACCCAACCTTATATAGATGTCATGGGTTAGGGTGGGTCCTGTCATAGAGGTCATGGGTTAGGATGGGTCCTGTCATTATAAAGTGAGTCTCTCTAACTAGCTCAGAGGTTAATATCTACCTTGCAGGCTGCCAGATTTAGCAGGGTGAATCAGACCCCTACTCCTCACTGAGGTTGTGCTACTGGGCTGCAGACATGCCTGTTACTTTCAATAGAACATGTTGAGGGAAGGACCTATTCATCTGGCTTAAGATGGAGGGGTAATATCTCTGCTCGCTTTTATCTCTTGTCCCTTTCATCCAGAACATATTGCTGCAACTGAAGTTAATTCAGCTATTGGCAGTGATATGAACATATTCTATTTTCCTCCTCCCATTAGGTTTTCTTGGAGGACAGGAAGCAATTTTCCCTTCTGTCATACCATTTATCTAAGGATAAAGGAGGAGGGATGCAAACCTACATTAAACTATCTTTGCTAACAAAAATCAGTTGTCCAGCGATATCTGTTTGATCTGTCCAGCTGATGGAAGAGGTACAGAGCTAACTAACTGAGCTGATGCCACATTTTCCAGGCCGTTAGCCAGCTTTTATCCATTTTTTGGTGCAATAGGAGGTCTGTATAATCAAAGGGAAGAGAGAAGAAGGCTTGTCCAGAGTGGGAGCCTAATTTAGGTGCTTTGAAAGCCTAAACCTGATGGTTGTGGTAGTGGTGGATGCTCTCCATTGTGAATGATTCTTAAAATATCACACAGCCATTGTAATGCCTCCTGTGCCTTCTCTTCTCACCCATCCCTCTCTGAAATTGTCCGTCCTTAAATAGTCCTCCACAAGGATTCAGTAGCCCTTTTGGAGGACTACGTAGGGAACGGAGAAGTTCCTGTCTTTATTTTTCAGACGGTTTCCAAGGTGCCTCCTTGTAGCCAGCATGGTCTAGCTGAGTTCTCAAGCTGATCTGATATGCACTGGGAGGCTGGCTGGACCCCATCAAATCAAATCTTTTCCTAGATATCTTCTTTTGTGTTTACTATACTTGTTTAAAGCAGATATTCTAGCCCAGACCACCAGAAATGAAAATAATTCTTTGGACAGCAGTCCCCAAAAATGCCTTTTGATGTCTGTGAACCTGAGAGGTAGAGATAAGTATCATGAGCTGAAGAATATTTAATTTTTCTTTTCCTCTTGATAAATCAACACAGCTTACCCCCCACTAACAGGAAGGTAAATAGTCTGAGCTGAGGAATTTATTCTGAGCCTTATTTGTAAGCACTAGTGGGCTAAATCCAAAACTAAGGATCCCCATTATGGAGTTAGGCTGATATACAGCAGCTGGAGATTCTGGACCTTAATACTGAGCTCCCATAAGCATGTACGTTCAGCTGTTGTGACCTGAGTGTGTGCAGTACATTATTTCCTGTAACTTCACAATCTGGCAATAAACTAGTGCCCTGAAAGTTTACAGATGTGGCTATAAAGTTTTCATGGATACTTGCTTAGGTGCATGTGTCACAACTACATGAGTTTGGTTCCTCCTTGGAGTCACGTAAAGGAGAGGCAGGACTTTTTATCGCTGAACGCACCTTTAAATTGAAAGTATAAAGACCCATCTCCGGCTAGAAATCCCGCTAGGCTAGCTGGAATCTGGGCTGATATACCATATTCTGTAACCAAAGATACGTATAGGAGAGTTATTTGCTAGCATATCTGGTTGTCTTTGGCTGCTCGGCCCGAATGAGCAGGCACTTGGTTTACAGTGGCATCAGCATTCAGTGCAAGTCCACAGTGAGGCTCTAACTCCTGTGGCTTTGCTGCGCATGCCTCAGTTTGGCTTTACTTAAGTATTTGGCATAAGCCATCTATTCATTTTGCCTCTTTGTTTCCTGCTCCCAAAGGTATAAGCCTTTTTCTATTAAGATCAGCAGGGATATTCGTATTTCCATCAGCATGGCAGGGGCAGGCAAAAGTTGCCCACAAGGCTCTTCTGGAGTAATACTCAATCCAGTCACAGGTTGTTGCTTGTGCTTCATATTCAGGGTCTGTTGTTTTGCTTTGAATGGCCAGATGATAGGCTGCAAAGCATCACGTCTCTTCTCTGATTGGATAAACACAGCATTTAGGAGCAGGCTTCTAGTCTGAATATTCATATTAAATATTCGTATTTTAGCACTTCCTAAGACTATTCTCCAGTACTTCCTCAGGGGTCACTCATTCTGAAAACTTTTCTGCCAGCAGACTTGTTCAGTAAAACATGGACAGAAAGAAAGCACAAAAATGGTGAAAACATAATGGAATCCAATTCCTTTAAAACTGGAATGAATGAATATTGCTGTAAAGTATGTGCAGTAACCTCCCAGATGTCTCTCTTATACTTTGGATGAACTTGGCTCGAAAGTACTTTTTTTTTTTTTAAGATTTTGCTTTTTATTAAGTTTTTGAACAACATTTTACAACCAATAATAAAAATGAATATTAAATCTGATACAATCTTTCGTAGCCGATAAAGAAAAAAAGTATGCTGTATCCTGCTAATATATCATGATCTCCAGGAAAGTGTTGGTGCCTTAGAGCTGGAAATGGGCCTGACCTCCAAAATCCAGCCCTTGTCTGCATTTTATGGGGTAGGAGTTTTAGCTTTGTAGATGTGTATACATACAGCTTTCAGTGAGAGAACCAGAATCATCAGTGCTCTGTCACATGTTTATAACATGGCATGAAATGTCAGGCTGTGTCTCTGGAGATTTCCACCATTACAGACCTTGGAAACCTACATCATGAGAGGAACTCAACTCCCAGAGTTCTCATCTTGCTGAGGTTAAAATCTTGCAAGAACGGCTGTTCAAAAAAAAATCAGTGTGAACTCTGTGTTAGCGCTGATTTAATCTTGCTCATAAACCTCAGACTCTAGCCAAAACCTCTCTGCATGCGGATAGCAGGAATGACAGCTTGATGGATCTGAAACTTTAACCATTGTGTACAACTGGGATTGCTAAGCAGGACGATAGGTATGTAGAACTGCGGATGGTCCTTTAAGGATATATAAGCCTTTCATAGGCTTTGCAAGTGAAGAGCAAATATGGATTTATGTATTAGGATGAAGGAAACAGGAATATTCCTACCAAAGAAGCAAAGAAGGTTAGGAAACCTCTTACATTTTCTGCAATGAATTCCATGCCCACTTAAGTCAAAGGGATTCAAAATCAATATTCTGCTTGCCAAAAGACAGTCTTTAGAGTGTGAAAGTAGTTCTGGAAGATCCCTGAAAAAAAGAGAGACCTTCGGGTAACAAAATGTATTATTAGAGTTTTTTTCTGTTTGGCTAGGACTGGGAATTTTTACATTTAAAGGAAGTTGAACCAAAGCCCTAGCTAGATTTATCATCATGGATTAATCTGTGCTAATTATTGCTATTAATAGAACTGTGAGCATTCAAGGTCCTAAGCATGCAAAGACTTGTACAGGTATTTAAAATGCCTATTGAGTCCAAAACTGAAAAATGACTGCCTATGAAGTTAAATGTATGTGTCTTTGCAGGATTTGAGCATGAGAAGGGACTTGGAATCGTTGTTATTTTTAAGAGAACAAGGAAAACCAGGGCTGTTGAAAAAGATAAAAGTTATTCTCTTCATTCAGGCAAAATTCTTGATCAATTGCTATCATGGAGAGTCTCTGGCTAAGACTTGTAAAGGAGAAAGTATTAAGAAATCACAACTGAATGACAAAATCAATCAAAGACAGGAAAGAAAAACAACTGCCTTGCTTATGATAAATATCAGTTCTGTTTCCTCTGTACTTGCACTATCCAAAGCCCACCGTAATCAATAATATCTTTCCTCTAGACTTCAAAGCACTTCGGGGAAAGCCTGTTGCAGCACATGGCTGTTTTCGGATGTGTGTCTTTGGGCATGTCTGCGCTATGCAATTAACTGTGGCACAGCAGTCCTGGATCACGTGCTGCACACAGTGCGCTGCAGTAATCCTAGCTCAGGTTTGCAACCAGCATGGCCACATTTTCCCCCTGTGCTGCCGAAGCTGGTAAGTGCTGCTTTGCAGCCTTCGAGTTTCAGAGACAGGTTTGCTGCTTCTGCCATATACGCCATTCTGCAGAAACATCTTCTAATGCCATTCTCTTTGGTACTGCTTCTAGTTCCAAGAGAAAATGTACAGTGAAGAGTATCTCAGAAAGCATCAGTGCCTACCTCTTAATAAGCTGCAATTTAAGAGGGGGTTGCTGTAAAGAAGTGAGCTCATTTGCCTTACAGTTCGATTTCGTCTAAACAGTCCTAGCCAAGGTGGTTGGGAAATGATTTACTTTCCCCCTTTTCTTTTTTAAAAGCTTATTCCAAACCATCTCCCTCCCCCCCCCCCCCCCCCGACATGCACAAGAACACACAATTTGTCATGAAAGTCTTGTGAGCTTGGGGTGGAAAAAGCAAGAAAAAATGTGTTTGTTTTTGGTAGATACTTTCTTTTCCAGTTTGAAATGGAAACACTGCAGTTTTAAGTTACTGCTAACAAAAAGAGTCTTTTTAAAGGGGAAGGAGCAAATAAAAACAGAAACGTTTTGCAAAAGAAAATGGAAACGTTTTGGGGGAAAAAAATCCTGTTGCATTTCCTTGCAGTATTTTGCCATATCTCTAACTGCTGGAGAGGGAGACAGACCACTCTGGACAGTGGTTCATGCTGGCTACTTTACATACATACACATGGAATGAATCTCTTATATAAAAGTCACTAAACAGGCTTGAATAAGGCACAATGACTTTAAGGTAGCAGACACTGGAGGGAGAAACATTATGGTTAGACAGAGTGAGGCAGCTGCCAAGTTTTCGAAGGGTCAAAATTTTAGACTTTCTCCTAAATGTTTAGGTCAAATATAAAACTGGGACTGAGGCTCTTACTATACTACTGCTACTATACGTAGTCACCTTGGGCATTTTAAAATAGATTCTAGGCTGGCCTTTCAAATGGAGTCCATGTTTGCTAGATGCCCAACCTCACTTAAAATTCCCTTTGAAAACTAAGGGCTAGTGGATGATAGTGTGGGTCAAAGCACGACAGTATCTATCTATGGCTTTAATGACACTACCCAAAGGCAGCTGTGAAACACACAGTGTTACTCAAAAGGAAAACTTCAGCAGCTAGTAACTTTGACTGAAGGATGCAATATGAGCTCTTCTCAAAAGAGCTCATATCCTGGAAGAGCTCTTTCTCCAAAAGTGAACCCATGAAGCATGAACCAGGTGCAGCATGCTTCGTGCTTTTCTGCGGTACAATATTTTAGTGATTGTCTTTAAGTATAGGTGTGGTCTAGTTAGGTTTAAGAGGCCCTTGATCTAGTCTCGTCCTATTTGTCATCTGCTGGAACCAAATGGAAAGCAAGTAAGGGCATTTTCAAAAGAGGTAAAGGACCTAACTGAGAGTTTTTTAATTCTTTCTCTAGAATTGAAAGCAGTTCTAACAAAATGTTTAAGAATATTTCATGGTAAATTCAAATACTGTTCAGGCATGGCTAGTCCTCAAATACAGCTCCCGTGCCACATTGTTATTTATGTAAGACCAGGCTATCCCGATTAAGGGAGTTATGGTATTATTACAAAAGAAGAGCAGTGACTTGCAAAGAATATTGAGGCTGTGTCACAGAGCTGTTCTGAAACAAAAATTTTCATTAAAAAAACACAATGCTTTCTTTGCAAGGAATCTTAGAGTGCTTTAAAGGGCTAATGATGTTATTGGTAGGTGATACATTTTGCAAATGGAAGACAAGGAAGAGAAAACATAATTTCCTCTAAATTTAGCATAAATTCTATTACCTCTGTTATTGTCCCATAGGCCAATGATACAGCTTTCCTAAAGCATCTGTTTCCTAGATTATATGGTACAGTTTGTTCTTTGGAAACCCTGTACTGTTTCTATGGAGATCAGAGCAAATCCTTAGCTTGTCTTGGGTATATAGGGACTTTGATTTAAAAAAGTCGGGGGGAAGGGGGTGGAAATCGGAAGTTAAGCATCTAAATACATACAAGGCACCAATAACTTGGAATCCACTGGTGGATCAGCAACTGTGAGAATCATGCTGTGTATTTAGATTCAGGGAGATAAGTACAAGGCTCCTATGTTTTGAAAATCTTGGCCAGGTTCTGTAATTTATCTGCTGATAAGGCATCTTTGATCTCAATTCCTGTTCCGTATTCCCTTTTAGTTAACAGAATTATTGTTATTTAGACACCAGCTGAAATGAGGAGTCCATTGTGCTGGGCCCTTACTGTAAAAAAACTTTTCCTATGTTACTACACAGATACTGTAAAAAAGCATTTTAGGAGTAGGAAGTGGTCGTATTCTCAAATGGCAGAGAGGAAAGAGAGGTACAGATAGGTTAAGTGGAGTCTATCACAACTGGAAAGCTGGAAAACTGGAAAAATAGAAAGGTCTGAGTTTGACCCTACTTTATTCTGTTTGAGTATAACCCCAGAACAGCTCTTGTACCTTTGTCTTCCTCACTGATTTTGTTAGCATGGGACTGGACCTTGGGACCAGCTCACTCTTTAAAGTTATTCAGGAGCACCTTGCAGGACTTGGGTGCTACAAGTATTAAATCCATTCTGCATAATTCATTTAATTTACTCTTGAAAGTCAGTCGGGAAAAGGAACCCCTAAGTTTGGATTAGACACTAAATTCATTATTTCACATTAGAATTGCCTTCACCAGAGGACCAAGGATACTTATTTGATTCAGTAACGAGAGCTCCAAAGGGTACTAATTTAGGAAGACTATTGACTGTTCATTACTCTGATGTTGCTCAAATAGCTGAGAGCATGTGTGGTGTTTAATGTGATCTTAAACATTACTATCTACGGTAAATCAGAAACAGGGCACAAGTGCTATAGCTGCTGTTTAATGATGTATGAAAAAGCTGCCTGGTAAAGTGCACCATTAAGAAAAGCTAAAACCAGTGCTGAACAAAGACCTGATGAAATATTGATACCTTTGCAGCCAATACCACTTCTTCTTACTTGGAAAGTGACTGAAGTCTGGTTCTCTGAAAAATCGCACTTAATTTAAGCAAAGCAATGCAATCAGGTGGACGGGAGCAAGTTGTTCATTGAAAAAAAAAAAAAAACAAGGGAAAATATTACAGTCAAATTCTTTAATACATCAGTGTTTAGTATATAAACAGGACACTTCCAGTCCTGCCATTATTTCTTTTACTTTGAAATAATGACCTCCTCCATGATCCCCAACTCTATTTTCTTTCTTGGAAGAAGAATCTAATTAAAAAAGAATTCGGTAAGGCAATCCTTCTGAAAAGCTATTGGAAAGCTTTCAAAAGGTAAATGATGTGAACTTCATTCTACCTGTCAAAAATATAGAAACAGTGATGTTCAGGAAAGCCCTCCCAAGTCAGATGCCACCCTTGTCGGATCTTCTCACAGAGAGAAATGCCCTTGGGAAGAGCATTGCTTGCTCTGCAGAAGACTTGAGCGTGCTAAGTAGGGAGGATGCTCTTTTTCCCTTCGTGTGTATATGTGAGAGAATGCGTGTGGCCCTTTGAGCTGCTGTGAGGTTCTTGTCCGGGGACATGATGTCTAAGGCAGTTTTTACAAGTTGGGGTCCTGTCTTAGTTGTGGAAGATGGCAGGGAGTGCAATGTGTATAATGGCTAGGACATCTCACTCACACCGGCACCTTCCTTAGCTTTTATCGAGGAAGATCTGACTTTTTTTCTTTCTGACCACTGCGTGTGGGCTTTGCTGATCCCATAGAGCCCTGTGGCTCATTCTGCCTTGAAGTAAAAAAATACAAAACAGAGAAGGCTCCCCAAAATCATCAAAGCAGCCAATTAAAAAAAAAAAAGTACTTTTTCACATAGTGCCTAATTACATTGTGGAACTCATGGACACATATATGTTGGAAGAGGCCAGAAGAATAAATTGATTCAAAATAAATGAAAAAATGGCATTAGGCAACGTTGTTAGGAGAGGTCCATTGGTGATTATTAATGAGCTGAGTGGAACCTCCAGTTCAGGAAATCCTGAAGCCATTGATTGCGGGAAGTGAGTGTAAATCGCCTGAAACAATGCTACAGCTTTCTGCTGTCACACAGGTCTCACCAAGGCTTTGCCACAGAGTCTGGATTAAAGGTGCTGGAGAGCGGAGCTAGGCCTTGTATAGATGGGCCAGCTCCACTATACACAATAAATGTACTTACACACATGTAAATGTTTAGGCTGACACTGAGAGGTGAGGGAAAAAAAAGAAAATTAAGTGCTAGTTCTGTACTTCCAAGGCATTTCAAGTTATTTGAAGCTGCAGTGTAACTTTCATCCAAGTGGGTATTTTAAAACTAAGTAATAAAAGGGATTACTGAGATAATTGATGTAGATCTGTGGCATTGTGCAAGAAACTGCCCTGAAGAAAGACCCTGAGACAGCCAGCTCATTCAGATTGTAATTAACTCACCAAGAGCAGGTGAGGGGAGGGACAAGCCTCCAGCCTTTTCACTCTTCTCCTTAAACAAAGAAGACCTTTACAAATATGTGTGTATTAGAGCCTTTGGTCTGCAAATTTCTCTCTCACTCACACTGTCATAAAAGATTCAGAGGGCTGTATCTTTTTGATTACTAATTTATGCTGTTTACAGACTGGATAAGGGGAAAAGAAAAAAAAAAAACCTGAAAACTCTGATAGTCGTGCTTTGCTACTAGGAGAAACTGGCATTTGTCAAATGTTCCTCAGCCTGATCCGGGATTTTGTTTTGCTGGCGAGGAAGGACCCTGCAAGCACAATGTTCTCTGTCGAGGTAGGGGCCAGCTCAACAAAGTGATTTCTCGTGAAATGAGTAGGGTGGGAACAGGAACAGGAGTGGCCCTGTGTTTGGGGAACATGCACTGAAAATGTCCCTTCACAAGGAAGAGCCTGTGGCTCGGGCTTGCAGAGATGCTGATGTTGCCCCCGTGCTGTGAGTAAAGCCTGTATTCTTAGCTTCATCTGTCTTCTTCACATCCGCTGCCTTAGGCCAACCTGAGGTTGGCAAGGCACAAAACGCCCATCCTTCCCCAAATATGTGGGAGCCATGAAGTCCTGCTTGCATTTCCCATGCCAATAAGTGTTTTCTCTACTCGAGTCTTCCGATGCATTGAAGCGCAAAAGTGTTTTACTCTTGGCCTGCTGAAAGGCTATTGGTATGCACCAGCCCTTGTTGTCTGCTCTGGGCTGCTCCCCCCCCCCCCACACACCTTCCCCCTTTTAAGTCCTGATTAAAATCATCAGTGGGCAAGGACAGTAGGTCCAGTGAGGGACCTGCCCAATGCATGAGACCCCTCTAGGATCTGTGTAACTTCATTGTCATCCTTATTGCTGCTTTTTTTCCTTCCCGTTAGCCATCTGACTTCCCTCTTCCACAGCAATGAAATCAGTACATTGAAGGTCTACATGTCGTAATCCCTTCCATTCATATCTTTTTGCTGTATTTCTTAAGCTCATTTCTTCATTCTTCATTTAACAGAGCTTTCTGGCCCCTTAACTCGGCTCTTGAATGGACTCAGACACCCTTAAATTAATATAAAAAAAGGCATTGGGGTTCTGCGACTACCTGAGAAAAGCCCGAGGAATCAAATTAAGGCAGTCACCATCCCTAATTCACACATTTGTGGAAAGGAAAATTGAAAGTTCAGCACCATGACTGAAAGATGGAGTCCCAGTTTGTCATGTTCTCTTCTTAAAAAACACATCTGGGTGATTTGATAGATCACAGGGGTCTGTTCTTATGAAACAAAGGAACGGGAGATGTTCTTTTGCTGGTGATGTGAAATAGGAGCCACAGCCAGCCACTTGAGCTTGCATCTTTCTTTAAGCACCTAAATAGTTACCCTGAGATCACTTGCTTAAGGTTAAGCATGAATTTAAGAATCTGGCTAAGTTGGGGCCTACGGAAAGTATTGTGGGGAAGATGTTTCCCTGAGAACAAGAAAGGATGAATAATGTTAGGGGTCATATTTTAAAACATTGGTGCCTCGATGACGAACAGAATTTAGAGTGCAAAGCATAGATTTCTGTTGGCATGTAAATGGACACAGCTACACTTTCTTTCTGTAGTTTTATTCAGTCAGCAGAGCTTTTCTTTTAAAATGTATGCGAGGAGCTGTTCTCTTAAACCTGTAAGGACTTTTATTTGCTTTTTAGAAAGTTTAACAGAACTCAGTGGACATGCCTGAAAATTTGCAAATGTGTTTTTAAAGCATGCTATGCACAGACACACACACATGCACACAAAAATCCACCATAACACCAACACATGCTTCTCTAGTTCGGAATAACCTTCTTCTCTGAAGGGCCACGTGCATAAAGTGCCAGTACATAATGGCTCATGTAACTGAATTTTAAACTCCTGAAAATAGCAGCTTAGCTTGGAAGTGCTGACATAGGCGTAGTGACAGCAGTGCCAATTTAACAGTTGTATGCACTATGGAGTGTTCTTGCAACATTCCTCATTTGAAAGACAATCTGTGCGTGGTGTAGACTAGTATGGTTTAAAAAAGAGAAAAACCTGTGGTCTTGCCTGACAAACTCTGTCAACCAATGCAATCTGTGCTCCTGATATTTACTGCTTGAAGCTAAATAGGATATTGAGCCAAATTTCAATTCCTGCTACAAATAAAGCTCAATTTGTGTGTGCGTGTGTGTGTGTGTGTGTGTGTGTGTGTGTGTGTGTGTGTGTGTCTGAGAGAGAGAGATGATTGCTCATTTAAATGACAACTTTATATATGATAATTACAGTCATTAATGAAGACACACTTACTTTACCATAGATTATGAGGATAAAAGAAGATCGCCCAAGAGTCATGTTCTGGTATAGACTAGAGTCAATAAGAAAATTAGTCCAAATACTATGCGGAAAATTGTTCTTAAATAGTGCCCTAGAGGTTAAAGGAACAATGGGTGTAAATGCAACAGAAGAAATTTAAAAGACACACTAGAGGTCACTGTTGCTACTTGAGCAAAAGCTTTTTCTGCTTCTTTTTAGTTTAAGACACTAAAGATCAAACATTTCAGCAGAAAAAGTATTTCTATTTCTGTATATTTCAAAGCATGTACAGTTTGATATCCTGAAAAAAATGAACAATATATTGATAAGGAATGGATGGTCATGTTAACAATTGTAGAAATGGTATGTACTGTACATACGAAGAACTTGGAGTCACAGTACAATGCAATTCTCTTTTGTGCAGCATCTTTCATACAAATGGCATCCCAAAACACATTATGGCTTGTAGCATTAAATAATATAGCTTTAAATTACAGAGATAAATAATCAGTGGGAGAGGAATTAAATGTTATAAGCAAGGGACAAAAGAGATGTTAGATATCTGAAAGCTGTGCAAAAGCTTACATAAATTACAAATCAGAGCCAAAGATGAATGAGGAAGCCAAACAATTAAGTCTTGCAATGCAGGAGGAAATACCTCAGTCTTCACAAATTATTCATGAGCTGGGTATAAAAAAGGAAGCAATAGTTTTATATCATAAATACAGTCCTATGCCTAAATGTATTTGTAAATGTATACTTGTGTGTGTGATGTATGTGTCTGTGGATATATATTTATATTTGAAGAAGAAATCCCTTTGAATGCCCAAGGGCATAGGCATTCAGTGTAAATGCAGGACTAGATCACGGTACCTTGCATTTGTTACAGCCTTCAGCAATTAAAAAGGGCTGAGTATAGAGGACTGGTTTTGCTCATTGATATGGTGAGTAAAAACATACAGTTATAAAATCATAAAATGGGAATATTACCACTGACTTCCAAAGCAGAAGGTGAAACGTTCCTGCAGAATGCAGTTCATCTTCTCTGAGGTCTTCTCAGACCTTCTCTGAAATGCATTAAATTTCAGCAGGCAAGTTTCTCTAACAGCTCAAGGAATTAAGCCACCAGTGTCAATATTGATAATAAAAAGCACTATAAATGAGTGAGAAGACAGATAGACTGAATATTTTTGAAAGACATCGTTGTTTTGTGCTCTGTTTTCAAGCTCTAATTAACACCTCACCTTTCAGAGAAGTCAGTGGTGGTGGATGCAGGTTTGGGGGTGGGGGTGCCCAAAGAGAGCTGGTTTCTCTCTTCAGTCTCTTACCTGCTAAAGTCATTGAGGCCAGAATTTCCAGCTCGTATGAGAGTTTCTGAGAGACTTTTTCAACTTCCAATCAGATAGTCTTTCTGAAAGCATGTGGATTTTACTTCCATAGCTCTGTTGCCCTTCCAAGCAAGGAACTCAAGGATTATCTCATACTTGCTGGTTCTATTATTTTTAGTGATAAGGCACATCTTTTGCAGGTTATCTCCTGTCTTATTGTCTTTTGGCCATATGTCTGGGATTTTCTGGTATCTGGCAGCCCAGTCAACTACTGTACTGACTGGGTGCAGGATATCTGGACAACTGGCGGCTGTAGATACACAGACTGACTCAGTATCTCCTGTGCCTTGGTGCTCTGGAATCCTTCTGTTCTAGGATCTTCAAATGTTGGCAGCTCAGCGTTATCCCGTAAATACAAGAGTGAATTACAGGACTCAGAAACCAGCAGCAAGAATTTGTACACCTGTGTGTATGTATGTATGCATTCAATTTATAGTAGATATACTACAGGTCTGGGCCATGTTAAAGCCTCACAGGCTGTTCTCTCTTTTTTTCCCCAGGGTTGTAATGTTTTTGTTTTTGTTTTTGTTTTTGTTTTTGTTTTGCTGGGCCAACTTCTTCTTAAAGCAGTAGGCATGGCCATATCTTTTCATGTGACTCCACGCAGACCTGCACTGTGTAATATTTAAACATCTAAAACTTTCTGTAGTACAAGTCGGCTTTCTGATTATGAAGTGGAAGTTGCTTTGGGTGAGGAGACAACAGCAGCTGCTGAGGGACATTAGACCATCGTGGTCAGTTTTCCCCAATGGTGTTTGCATGTCTGTAGTTTTCCCTTTGGCCATCTTTGGACTGAGAAATACTCCTCATTCCATACAAAGCAATGCTGATGAGCATTGCTGGAGTAGAAGCTCCATGGGAAGTTGAGGAAGCCATCCAAAATGGTGTGTGTGTGCCCAGCCATTCAAAAGTAAGCTTGGATGCCCAATCTGAGGCACCTTAGAGAGATGTCACTTTTAGAGAGCTGCCTGAGCACTCTGTGGAAACCCAGCTCCGGTAGCTTTCTGAGGTTGTGAGCGTAAACTGGACGTGGCCGGAGAGCAAGGTGTGAGGGGAGGAGAGAAGAGCATGACTTACAAAGGCTGGCAGAAAAGTTCAGTTCTCTGCTCCTGATTTGCCTGATCATATTGTTTTTCACTGACCTTTTTGCATTGCTCTTTAACTAGCCTTGAATCCTTCTATTTGTTCTTTACTTAAACAAATCTCTTCTCACCAAAGTCAATGAGAAAGGAAAGAAGTCAAAGACATACATTTCTACAGAAGAAAATACATTGCAAGTGGAATCCTTCCTCATTTAGGGTAAGAATGAGGGATTCTGCGGAGTGAGAAAGGCTCAGTGAACATCCTGCCATTTCTCTCCAAGAGAAAATACAGGCCTAAGGATAAGATGCTTTGCCATTAGCTCCCACACATACTTTATCTTCTCCAAGTGCCAGCAGCAAAGCCCTGGCCCTCCTTCCTTTCAAGTCCCCTTTCAAATTCCATTCGTACCATGCAGTCTTCAGTGAATCTTACAGCTTGAGATAGAAAATCCTACATCCTCTTTCCCTTCTGTCATTTGTCTTGGTAAGGGCTGTGGAAATTTTCTGTGCAGATACTGTCTCCTCTTCTGTGTCTAAAACGAGACCAAGATATTATGGTTGCCAGTGAATTACTCTGTATGGCCTAGCAGCTTGGCTTGTGAATCAGCTCGTGAATGAGCTGGTGAATTCCCGGCTCTGCCGCCAAGCTGGGCAAGTAATTTCCTGTTTCTGTTTTCTCTCCTATCTTATTTTTCTACTATAAATTCTTTAGAACAGGTTTATCTGTTGCTCCGTGAATCTACAGCCTCTAGCATAATAGCTGCTAGACATTCCTGCAATCATATTATAAATTGGAAGATAATTTAGCATTTTTAAGGAGTACGGTATTTATTTCCTTGCCAAGCTTTTTTATGCTATTTTTTCCTTTGTCTATTCAGTGATCACTTTCACTGAATAAGAGCAGAATTTCACTTTATGAAGCGCACAATGAAAATGTGAGAACTCTAGGTGCTGCCTCAGTGTTACTGAGAAACAATAAAAACGTGTCCTAGTATCTAGCAATCCCTTCATGTGAGAGAGAGAGAGGCAGGAAATAGGAGAATCATGCTGCATGCCCTTATTGAACAAATATTAGCTCTTCAGGGTACTGTATTATCGCAAAGCACTTAGGAGATCCAAATTATTATAAGAGTCTGAACAAAATTCACTCAGTTGCTTCCCTGTCACACAGGCTCAGCTGCTAATGTTATTTTAATCAAAGATTTGATCAACAGTATTAGGAAGATAGTTAGCAGAGGAAAATTAACACATATGCTTCTCTCTAGGGAAGAGATTATTATTTTTAAATCTGCATTTAGTTTCTCTCCACCCAGAACGATTTCTTTAGAGATAAGCACATCAGCCAAAGACGATGTGCTTTTATCTCGGAGTCAGTACAAACAGTAGTCCCAGCATCAAGAAACTTGCCTCAGAATAGTGATTTGCCTAAGGTGTGAGGCATTGGCAGGCTGAGGTATTGAAAGCACACAAATCACACAGCTTTCAGTCGAAAGAGGCAAAGGAGTTTTCCATTTCATAGCTTCAAGCCTTGCATAAATGCTGCTGGACTAGGCCTGTTCCTCTTGCAGTTGGACTCCTTGTCTTTTAATTAAACCTAGGAAACGGAAAATGAAAACAGTCATTTTGAGGCAAAGGAAGCACAGGCTCCATTGGGCCTGTTTGCCTCTCATACCAGGGTAATGCAGCTGAAATACGATGTTTCTCCACAGCATAAGGGAGACTGCAAGTCTGCAGAGGCCCCCAGCCTCTGGGGAGAGGCTCGCCCAGGCGGAGGAGCAGCCGTTTTGCCTTCCTGGCCTTCGTTTCTCCTTTGGCAGCTGGCTTGGGCCCACCACATAGCTGAATGGGGAGCAGCAGCTGCCTGTTGCCACAACGCGGGGCCGCAGCATTGGCCAAGCGAGGCGCTTTCGGAGTGGGCTAGGAAGTTTCAGTCCCTCCGAATAGCTTGGGGGAGACGCCTTAAATCAAAACGGAGCATTCACATCCAAGTAGGTCGTGTGGTCCAGCATCCACATAACAGAGCTGAAACATGATGGCACGAGACGTTTAACTAATGTCAAATTTAAATCCCTATTAAAAAGGAGTGTTCTGTAGTCTGCACCAGGCCATCCATTCTGGTAATCTCCTTCCATATTTCTTTTATTGTTGAAAGAAGTAGTAGATTAATGACAGAATGAGTCCCAGTAGAAAGAACGCACTCCTTTTAAGGCGTGCTTGGAGGAGAGATGGTGAAAATCGTAACATAGGATGACTTTGTTGCCAGAGAAAGTTATGTTTGTACCATTTATATTTGAAAACCCTTAACACAGGCCAGCATAGTTCAGCCAAATTAACTCCATCTGGATAAATGAAGCTGAGGATTACCTGTCAGAAAAAGACCTAGAATGGCATATTGTAACTTAGCGCCAGGTTTTAAAAGCTTCTTAGCGATGCTGGTGGATCCCTCCAGACAAGAGGGGTGGGTGGAAGAGGTACAGCAAGGACTGTTCTAGCACCGAAGCACCCCAGCACCAGGATGGAAAAATCTGAACAATGCCTGTTTGTTTAAACCTGTTTCCCAGCTAGGCAGCCCCTGAGTTGTTGCAGCTTTCAGAGAAACATGGTCATGATTCCTTATGGTCTTGAATTAATAACCAGTCTTGCTAGGCAAGTGAATGTTCACTATTTGCACCGCTGTCAACACGTGATGTTTAGTGAGGTTCCTGTGACGATTCCTAAAGCCTCAGGCTCCGGAGTCTCTAGCTTCTTCTACCAAAAAAAAAAAAAAAAAGAGAGAGAGAGAGAGAGAAAAGAAAGAAGCTTTGATCTCCATGTATGTGGAAGAAAAGCACGGAAGTGTGGTGCCAGCTCGCCTGATAGGTTAAAACCAATAGATGGCAAATGAAAATAAGTAAAGATGTATTTTTATAGGCCTCACAATTGTAAAACTAACTCATGTCAGGTGGAGGGGGCTGACTTGGGCAATCTGACAGGCTCAAGAGCAGAGCACAGCAAAGCCACATCTTGCCATCGGGAGGCCTGCGACAGAAGTTTCTGCTGGCACAGTCGGTTACGGGTATTTGAGCTGTGGTCATGCGGTCATGCGTAGGACTGCTGAAGTCCACACAGCACAGCAGCTCTCACAAGACAGGCATTCCCCTGAAAAGCCTGGGCTCCTTCAAGGCCACCCAAAAGACAGGCAGAGAAAGGAGGTAGCTCTTCCTGTTTCCTATTAACTTGTTGATAGAGCAGTTACCTGGCCGTGGGAGAGCTCCTTCTCTCCACCTGGGGATGTCTGTGCTCACCTCTGCTGTCTGTTGTATAAATGCTCTCAACACCTAATAATTGTATGCTCTTCGGTCCCTCTTCAGCTCTTGGCAACAAACTCAAGAAGTTCATATCTGAAATAAATAATTCTTTAGCTGACAGACTCCTAATGGCCATAGGAAAACCAATGAGGAAGACTATGGCCAGGCAGTGGGCTGAGTCCTTCTGCTACCTGAAGAACCTTATAGCCTAGTATTTAAAGCATTCCCAAGTGGTTGTATGTTCAAGTTTGGTAAAGGAAGAGGGGCACAAATGCAGAGAGTGTGTATGCTGATGGGTGGTATGGGTGATGGACAGGAAGGGGAAAGACATGATCACATCCTTGTCTTGTTTTGAACAGGGTGTTTAGTCTGGCTGTATTTTTTCTTCTATCTTTTCTTTCTTTTTCGTTTTTTGTTTTTTGGTTTTTTTACCCCAGAATGGAGATGTTACTTTATGTTTTAGGTCAGATGGAGCCTTCTATTACCTTTACAGGAAAATGTTTTAGATTTTGATGGAGGAAGAGGGAGAGAGGAGGAAGAAAGAATATTTTGGATCAACCCAAACAGATTTTATTTTTCCATTTCAGCCACTGAAGTTAAAAAAAAAAAGAAAAAGGATTAGTACAGCCGTAATCTGGAGAAGTATATTTTAGGGATCACATTATGCTGAATGTGTGCATTACATAGGCAAAGTAAAAATCCATGCCATTATTGTGCCTGTTCAGTAGCCACTTTTCAAATTGAAATATCTCAGCCATTTTAAATGACGTTTTTATTTTTGCAAAGACGCTAAAAGCAATTAGAGGGCAATATTGACTATTCACTTGCCAAATTCCACCGTTCCAATGAAAGCTGCTTTTGAGTTACTGTATACAAGTGCAAAAAGCATCCCAAATCATTTTACATACATTAGAAGCAAAAACAAAAAGAAATCATCATTTAAAAAGAAAAGAAAAAGCCATTTATAAAAGCAGTGCTTACTCCCAAGTTGAAACCATGCATCAGCCTAGAGCAATCTGTTAAACTTGAATTATGAACCCCTAGAAAAAAAAAAAGTTGTTTGCCGTGCAGATGCTGAGACTCACAACTTAAGCAGAAGCACTGTGAGGCAAGGTCTCTTGTTGAGACTTTTCCGTAGGGAAAGTTCTCAAAATACCTTAGGTGGGAGAGGTGACATTTTTTGTCTTCTCTGTCAGTAATGTTTATTAGTTGCTTGTTTTAGTTGTCTCTTTGCTAAGAAAAGGTGAAAAAATGAAGCTCTTCTTTGTGTGACTGTAAACAGATGACAAGAACGGGTTGTCTGTAATTTTAAAAAATCCTGATAAACTCATCTTTCCAAAATTCAAGGCTGTCTTCAGTTCACCTGAAGGGATATTAATTTCTGCACATCATGAATTTATGCAGAAGGATCGTTCTTAAAGTTGAGCACAGGCACAGATGTGTAAGAAGACCAGTGGTGGGAAGCCAAAAAAATTGGGGTCAAATTCCCTGGGTATATAGCCATATTAACATAAGTAGAGTTAGGCTGATGGGGTAGGTCACAGGTTATGCTCCGTTATCATTAATTTATCTTTGGGCCATAAGCCAACATCTGTCCTCTCTGTCTCTGTGCTTGATTCTCATTGATACGGAGGCCTCTTTACACCTTCTTGGCAGTGAAAAATGTCCTTGCAGCAGAATTTTATTTACACCCATTTGGTGGCCCCTTCTGACACTCTCTCCCGTTTTTTCAATGCATGCTCTGAAGAACTTGCGATTGTTTTGCTTTTTTACCTGTGGTTTTTTTACTGTGTTGTCTGCCCTCATGCATGGAAAACAGAGACTGCCAGAAATAAATGAATTGTTATCATAATGATCCAAGCAAATGTCATGATTCAGAGTCTGAGAGGATCAACTGCATGGTTGAGTTGCACAATAAGTCTGTGTAAGCAGAAGGCAGGATGCGAAGAGGGAGAATGGCTTGCTTTCTTTTCAAGAAAAGTGTTATCCTGGAATCAAACCAGGGTTAAAGTTTCTCAATTAGGGCAGATTTCCCTTATGTTAAGGGGCTGAGTCATTTATCTACCAACGTCGTCTCATCTTGTCTCGTCTCCTCTTCCTTCTCCTCTCCTCTCCTCTCCTCTCCTCTCCTCTCCTCTCCTCTCCTCTCCTCTCCTCTCCTCTCCTCTCCTTTCCTCTCCTCTCCTCTCCTCTCCTCTCCTCTCCTCTCCTCTCCTCTCCTCTCCTCTCCTCTCCTGGGAGCTGGGGGTTTTCCAGGGATATCCCAAATGGAGTTGACATATCCCTGCTATTTTCCGGTATCTGAGAAAACAATTTTCTCCTTTGTTTCCAAATAACAATTGAGTGCTACACCATGTGCCTGTGAGGTATGAGACAGGGTAACCCTGTTAAGCATTCAAGCACAGCAATGCAGAAAAGGGAAGGGAGTTATTTTGCTGGAGTGACACAAGGATGATGGCTAGTAGGCTGCACTGAACCATTGTTCATGGGAACATAGTCTTTATTTATAAATTATAAGTAAAGATCTGCTAACTGCCCAACTGAGGACACTTACTCGTCTGTGCACTTCAGTCCAAGCGCAATAAATACAGATCAAATGTTCACTATCCGTATAATAACAAGGATCTGATCCAAAGCACATTTTTATTTCTGCAGGGTTACCTTGGATCACATTGTGTTTTATTATGCTCTATGTAGATGCATCATTATTTAAAGGAAAATAAGGGACAGAGCTGAAAACGATTGTAATTGCCAGTTGGAATTTTTGATTCAACTGGAGACACTGTCTGAAAAGTAGCACCTTAGCCAATGCCTATTAATACATTTCTTGCACAATTTACAGTGCCATTTATTTTGTGTGATTTTATACTGTTTTCAGTTAGTTATTGAAGTTATGGAACAATTAAAATGGAAAATTAAAAAAAAAAAAACCAAAATCTGGGACTTAAAATAATTACCCAAAGCTTCTACTGACTTCAGTGGAAATTATAGGTGTTCTTTGGCTCTAGAACACCTATATTTTGCTAGGTAATCATAAAGAAACATATTGTGTAGAACTTCATGCCAGATTCCCCATTATGCTAAAGGAACATTCTGGTTGCAAAATGAAGAGCTCAGAAATTAGAAAGCGGCGCAGTGAGTGTGGCAGTGTGGCCTGCGTAACCTTTACCCTTCTCCCCTTTCCACAGTGCACATTTTGATTTGATCTTTTATTACGTAGTCATACAGTATTTTTATACAGAATCCATGCCTAACTGAGAGCACCAGATGCATAATGTTTAGTCAAAAAGCAGTTTGTTGAACACTCCTTTTCCATGCTTGCCATTGAATACAGCTTTACTTTGCTGCATGTCATTCATATCTGTGGAAAATAAGGCTTTTTTTTTTTTTAATAAACTTCACCATGGTGCCCATTTTTGCGGGTTCTGAGTGTATCCAAAACACTGAAGATTTTATCTTTAGCGGTAGCCCTAGCGAGTGTGTTTGTCCCAAATTCACATGCATAGATTTAGGGACTTAATTTTAAGCACAAAAATTACCTCTGGCTAGAATATATTCAGTGCAGGAAAGCTGGTGCCTCTGGACGGAAATTCAAAGTAGGTAATAATTAAGGGTATAACTTGAGACCTTGATATCTGCTGGTGGATGCATCTGTGTCTCTGCCCAATATCCCAGGGACATAAAGGGATATTTGGGGACAAGAATACACCTCAGTCACAAAACCAAAATAACCGGTGCTATGGTAAGACATTCTCTCAGGAAGCTAGTTACACTTGTAGCAAATATTACTATCACAAGCTGTTCTTCATCACTCATGTCCCAGAAATTATTGTTCTCAGGAGCTTCCTAAACAGCACAGGCATGTATGCTCCCCAGTCTGCTTCGGTGCACAGCCAACACATTAGCTCTCACTGCCTTCGGGGCTGGTGCGTGTCAAAGCTGTGAAGCACGTTAAAGGCAACGTGTCTTGTTCAACGCTAGGGCGTGGGCCATACTTCTCCTACTTCACCCACAAGTTTATCTTTTTCTGGCCGGACGTACCTTTCTCAGTCATTACAAACCGCACTACAGCGTCCCCGAGCTTCATTCATCACATAACTATAAGGCAGAAGCAGAAGTCCTCCCAATATGTTTTAATGCATTTATTCTGCTGTTTCATCTCTCTCCTACCTGAAAACTGATGAAGTAGGATCATACAGGAAAAAAAAAAAATCCGTAGGCACGTAACACCTCCCTTCCTGGAGCATGAATAAGGTTCCTCTTTTACAGATTTTATGGGTTTTATTATGGATGAGATACATCTCACGTCATTTTAGCTGCCACCGAAGTAGATGTCTATGTCCAGTCATTTGAACATTATAGCTAGTCAATGGTGGAAAACGAGCACTTCCAGAACATGCCTGATTTGACCTGTTTTGGACATCTACCATAAGAGGAGAGGAATCACACCCTGGGAGTGCTTATTTCTGTCCACTTCTTATTGAGAAAGCCCAGATGACTAGCTCAGGGTTGGATGCTTGCATTTTAACATCCAAATTTGGAGTGGAATCCTATTCTTGGTGACTTTTGGGTGCAACTGTAATATTTTCGGGCCCCGGCTCAACAAAGCGCCAGGGCACACGCTTTACTTTAAGGTAACACTTCCAGGCTTTGCTGCAGAAGGTGGCATTGAACATTCACCTCAGTGCCATGCTGAAGTAGCTCCTTAGTGTGCTTTTTATGGGATATTTTACTAGACTATAGAAACTTGTTGTGATTTCAGGGCAATTTCCTACAAAACTTCTGTACTGTTATATTATCACTATCAGTGATTATACACAAGAGAAGCTACATGAAAAAGAAGGATGTATACTTTACAAAGAGCATCACAATTTTTAAAATGAGATAGAAATGGAGGCTTTTCACACTTTCAGTTTTTGAAAATGGCTTTGAGTTAAACTGGACTTTTTTTTTTTTTTTTCTGGAGTAAATCTTCCAAATTTCACATAGAAAGCAAAAAAGACTTAGCTTTAACTTCTGTTTAAGTACTTAAGAGTGTCTGTGTGATCATCTTTAATTTCTTTAAACAATCATAATAAATGAAGGAATCACTGAATTTTTACAAGAAGGACTGCATTAAATTATATATGACGTTTGAAGTAGTGGCTTAAATACATGAAGCTGGTTGAAAAATGGAAGGAGTGGATTTGGCTCAGCAAGTTTGAGATGAAACAGAGCTGGTTTTCGAAAGCCGTTGCCGTAGTAGTTTGGAAACCGGTTCTCTCTGCACCTGCTGAAGAACTGCATTGACCCTAGTTTCTGCTGCGCTATATTGTGGCTGCAAGGGTATGAACAACAGTAACAAAATTAGGTTTCAGAAGCCCCTACTGATGGCAGGGTGGGAGAGGGCAAAGCTACGCTTACTTCAGAGAAGTAAAAGGAGGTTATAGCAGCTGAGGAATGGGCCCGCCACATGTTTATGGAGTTTTGAAAGCTTGCTGCTGGTCGCAGGCCGATACAAAAATTGTGAACGTCTCTTTGAAACTCTGAAGACTTCTGAGAGGCACCCTAAGACCACTGGTCACTTACCTGCTCTCAGACTGTTCTGTAGCGCCTGTTGAGAACGGGTGCATTCACAAGGAGTGCTCTACGAGAAGGCACTGTAAACATCACAGACTGAGCAAAAGCTGGAAAGCAAAAGCTGATGTTTATTGCAAGATCTAATAATAGTGGAAAAAATAGGTGTGCACAGTGCACTTCAGCAGCTGAGCTGTACCATTCAGTTGCATCAACCCATTAAGTGACACTCTTACTCACTTGGATGATTTGTTATACCTGGTTTTTATGCTGCTTCTTTCTTTCTTTCCTCCTTTAAAGCTAGGTTATGATTGTTTGCTTACATGGAATAGGTGGTTATGACTGTTTCCTAGGCCATGACTGTTTACTCATACAGAAAAGTGTTTTACTTGAGGAGTGGCCCTTTAGGTTTCTTGGCACTCCTTAAAGAGTCAATAACTCTGTGGGGTGAATAATACCACTTTGGGCTGTTCCTGTGCTGATGTCCGCACAAATACAAAAGGAAGGGGCCCCAAGCCTTAGCCCTAGGCCTGAAGATAGACAGATCTGAATTTTAGACGTGGCTCTTCCTTTATCAGTGAACCAATTGAAAATTCTGCCTCTGAGCATCTCCAGACTTTCTGGGGTTTGAAAATTAAATTCAGATCTGATATTTGGCCCAGCTTCTTAATGAAAATGGAAAATTACGTTTTGAGCCTGAGCCTTCCCGAAGAACAGCCTGTGCCAAATCCGATGAGCTAGAGATAAAAAAAAAAAAAAAAGGATTTGCAGGACACTGTGTCCCATCCCAGGCAGAGGTCGTGGGGAGTTTTGAGGAAAGAGAGACTGGCCTCTTGACTGGAAACTTTTTTATTTGCTTGAGCTCGATAGCCACTGTGGTTTGAGACATATGCAGGTGTGTGGTGGGAGTGAGCCATTTGTTTTGCTCAGAAGAGGATATCTGTGATTAGGGAAATCATGGATTTTATGTGCTCACATTTTTTGTTTCCTTCTTAAGCAAAGAGGGAACCTTTAGAATGCCAAAATCTTGTCTTAATATTTCACGGAAGTAAGCATTTTATAAACGCCCGTTGCAAATGGTAGTATAAATTCTCCACTATGGAAAATTGCTATCTAGTTTGAAACCAGGCAGGATAAACAGAACTATAAAAGGTTACCTGGAGTAAACAGATAGGATTTCCAAAATGTACCACATGAGATAGATTGGAGCTCACAGTAATCTATTTTCCGTGTTTAGCATACACTCAGCATCAGCTGAACTCTGTAACTGAGCTGCCATCTGTATCAATCCTGTTCCTAGATGTCATGGCCCTGTTAATGAAATTTGGAAGTGAAATTGTAAATGGATGCAGTGAATGGTAGATGTCAGCCATTGCGTGATGGGCAATCATCAATCATCCACTGTCAGTTATTTCTGTCTCAGTGAGTAAGCCTTTATTTAAAGCATAAAGTAAGAATGTTGCCAGACCACAGGAACAAGCCCTGAGCTGTTTGCAGGTGCTGCTATTCGCAGCTGCCAATTAAACCCCTGACATTTCCATAATGGCCAAGAGGCAAAGCATATGCACTTGATATAAACATTTTTGTAAAAATTAATCTCAGTTTATCAATACTTCACTTTTTTTTCCAAGGCTACATACAACATCCTACTTGGCCTATTGTTTGTTTGCTGTAGAAAGAGAGCAGTATGAGTTGGAAGGAAGCCAGGGTGTTCATTTCCCCAGGATACGCAGGAGATTCCAGTGGCTCACTTCAACCCTTAACTGGGGAGGGAAAGCACAGTGGTGAGGAATCCCACCTTCGGAAAATGTTGTGTGTGCCCCTTGGCCCCCAGCCCTGCACGCGTGCTCATCACCATCACTTCAAATTGTAAGTTTGGCCCTCACCGGGGCAGCAGTGTAATGCTTGATTTGGTAAATGCTATCCCTGAGTTTACCCAGCCCGTTGTGGTTCTTTGCCGCTATGCCAAAGGCTGGAGGTGTCTGGATTCTCAAAGAGATCCCTGGGATCTGGCCCGTTACTGCTGCCTACTCCATTTTATTGCCCCTCCATCAATTAAAAAAAAAAAAGGCCTAAAAATGCGAGCACTTTTTAATATATGCAATATTTTATTTTGGGCAAGAGAAAAAATATTTGTCAACTCAAACTTATTAATGACATTAATCGGTACCTGCTGCAAATTTATATGTGTATTTCATAAAATTGCCAGTGACGAGCTAGCTTTTTTTTTCAGAGAAAATATTTTCATGGGGAAAAAAATTATATATTTCTACAGAAAAATAAACTGCCTAGTATTGCCACCTGACATTTATAGTTTGGAGGACATAAAACTTTTCTGAGGTCCCTTTATTTTTTGCTCTCAGCTGTTTATAGTTCTTCAGGGGTACGCTGATCTGTAAGTAAATACAGAAAAAGAAAGGGCTGCATTCACATTTTCAGGGTGATTTCATCACATGTTGATTGCTCTACCCGATTTTGCTGCAAAGTCCAGACAAGGCAGAACACAAAATGAGAAACCAGGTAGGACTCAGACATTTTAAAGTTGTCTTCTCCACTCTTCATGATTCTGATGAAGATCACATAAGTCAAATTGAGCGATTTGAAGTGTATTTAATATATTGCACCACTACCTGCTTGTAAAATCTGCAGTATTGGGTGAAATAAATTTCTGAAACCTATAGAATTCTGTTAATATGATATATTCAGAGCTGATATTAGAAATCTTGCTGGCATGTGTATATTAAATTGAGTGTGATTTTTTTGTCAGAGAGCTGAGCCAGTACAAGTCCTAATTGTCAGATGGCGATATCCTGGCACACCTTTTATGAGCATAGCTTATTTTATTTCACCTGACTGAAATAAACCATCCTGTCTCAAGCACTTTCCCGCTAGTGGAAGCGTGCCTATATTGAGGAGTTTTCTCTTCATCAGTGTAGTTAAAAGTTTTAAGTATAGGTAAGGCACTGATCTTAGCTCAGTTTTCCATTTCTTTTGCCTGTATAGGTGCCTAATGATGTTCTGTGTCCTTCCAGATTTCAGGGATCGCACTTGCTTCGCGTACCCAGCACCCCTTTTGAATTCAGCTGATTCAGGTAAATCTCTTAACATGTTTCTTATGCTTCTAAAATGCATATTTTTCATTCATAACCATTGAGTGTTTGAGTTTGATGAAAAATAAGTTGTCAGACATTAAAAAGAATGCTATAATCTAAGTAATGCTACTTTAGATCAGGTCTTTTAGAACATGAAGGACCAAACTAATTTGAGTTATCCAGGTCGGACTAATTAATCTCACATATCTCACTCACCTGTTTCCTTTATTTTAATCAGTAAGTATTATAAAAGGCTGGATTAAAAAAATTAAACAGCAACCCCCCCCCAAAAAAAAAAAAAAAAGGCACAGCATTGAATGCTTCTCTGTAGTATTTCTTTGTGGACAAAATGTAATTTCTTGGGTTCAGGATGCCTCAGTATTTGTTATCATTGAAGATGACAGTCTCATGTTACATACATTCATGTAAAGAGAAGTAACTGCACTGAATTCAGTGAAGTCATGCTGCGATGCTGCCACATCAGAATCAGCCTCTCTCCACTGAGCTAAAAGGCAAAGGTAAAAGGTACCTAACCCCCATTAGGCTCAGTTCTTGTGTTCTCATTCATGTTACAGCAACAACAATGATACTACAATTCTGGGTGTGTCCACACGCCGGTGCAGAAATACCCAAGCTAGCTGTAATGAAACCATTGTGCATACTGGTTGCAGTCTAGATGAGAAAGCAGAAGACACTGCGAGGGCCAATTTACCCTGCTTTTTGGCAGTGTTAGCTCCATATGGGCTAATTTGTCCTGCCAGAAAGCAGGCTCATTTATGGCTATCTCATTTATAGCTAGTGCCTCTTTGCTATACTGTTTTTGCAATATAGATGTACCTTCTAATAAGGTGACAAGTGTGCGATTGTATTAAGTAAAAATATGGTGGCTGGGATTTTGAAGGCAGCTAAGGGCTCCTTACTGTGGTGGTTTGAGAGGTTACCTCCTCCAGCGATCTGCTTCACAACTTCTGCTGAAGATTACTTTCCCCATCTCTGAATCAGCAGGTGGGAGCACATGCCCATCCTAAATCACAGAAGAGGATGTGCTTGCAGAAAGAGGCTAAATTATGAACTGAAGCAGAGCGCATTTGTCTACGGGTATTGCAGAAGCAGGGTAGACTGGGCAATAACATTCAGTACCGCTCATCTTTCACAATCCAAAGAGAATTGGGTGCCAGGTCACGTGGAAATGTCTTTCAGTTTTTAGAATGCAATAGGTGCTTTTTTCTTCAAATCCTTGGACAAGCTGTTAGTATTATCTTTCTTTTTAGGCTTGCGTGTTTCTAAGTGTTGCTATCCAGTCACTCACTTTTAAGTCTGAATAGATGCCTGGTCCAATAGAGAACATAAAGCAGGACCTAACTTTCTAGCCTGCTGGTCATCTTTCTGACATCAGTGACATTTCTCAGGTGCTTAAAGCTAAACATATTTTTAAGCGAAGTTTTGTTTGTTCAAGCTCCACCGCCATTTACTTCAGCGGTAGTTAATACGTGTTAACACTTCTGGTGCAAAGGGAGACTAGCATTGAGAAAAGAATTTGGCTTTCAAGCTAAAAAATGGATACCAGCAGCCGTTTTTGCCTCTACTGGATGCAGTCACGTATGGTGAGCTCCAGGCATGTCTTGCTTCCCTGCTTTTTGAGCTGCCCAGTTATGATCTAGTGTGCTGACCTTACAAGCCAAGTAATGACTTTCATGCTGCTGAGTCCCATCAGGAGCTTCATGTCTCTTGTGGTTGTCTTCATCCATGGCTAACTTGTATTATCATTGGCACACTTAAAATTGTGATGTTATGTTTCAAATGTTTTTAAAGCTGAAACACACAAGCTCTTTTATTTCTCCTCTGCCTAGTAGGATTATTTCAGCTCCACATATGCAAAACCTCATATTATGCAAGGAATTAATCATATCAGGGTAAAGTAGCTACTGAAAAATTGCCAAACACCATAAACATTGGTCAAAATGCAGGCCAACCGTTTGCACAGCAAGTAATTGAAGCTGGAGGTTCATTGGAGCGATACATAACTTTTCATTATGAATTAGAGAGCTTTTCAAACATAAAATGATATCTGAGAAGACTGAACTACCTAAAAGGTTTCAGTAAACACTGAAAAAAGTGTTAAAATATGCTGGAGAGCTCAATCATGCTTTATGGTTACTTGCTCCACGTAGTTTCACACACATTCTCTGATAAACACATGCTCTGCCCAGACCCATTATTTTCTTCAGCACCGAAGCATCGAGGGCCAGATCCTCATTTGGTTTAAGTCAGCAACCTCAGCTGACTTAAACCAAATGAGCAACTCAGCTCTGCTGAGGTTGACTGCTTGCCGTTGATTTATGCCAGCTAAAGATCTGGCCTGAAGAGTGACAAAAAAGTAATTTTATGTTTTATTTATGGGTGTAAAACAATAGTCCTAAAGGGAGCAGATGTTCCATGTCGAGGGAGGAGGTTTATGAAATGCAATTCCAGACACAAAAGCTAATCTCTGTGGTCAGAGAAGGCATGAGGCCTGTTTTACAGGATGAACTTTAATTGAAATCTTGCTCTTTTATATCCATTTATTTTTTCTATTTGGGAGCCGACAAGCATCACTTAAATTACTTACCAGCTGCCAGGTACCTTAAAAAAGGAATAAATCATTGTCTTGGACACCTGGAGAAGGTTGAGCAGCCTTCAATTGATCTCCCAGTACCTGCTGAAATGGTATTAATTTGGTATCACACACTTCTAATTAAGTGGTCACTTCACTAAAGAAATTTCCATCTGTTTCAGTTGGAGCTGTGGGGGAAAGTTCAGTTTTATGGAGGATTTTGCAATTGAAAAATGTGTGTTTCTTCCAATTTGGAATGAAAACCAAAGCATGTTGAAATTCTCTACAAAAGAGAAGGGAGCATCTGCCTGTAAGTCTCAGGCTGCAGACCTCTTACTGTCCCCACACGCTGAAACTATTCTCTTTGTGGACTGTCTTGCCTCTGTAGATCCTAGAGCAGGACTTCCTTGGCTACTCTAAATCAATTGCCAAAAACTGAGTGGAGGGAGCTGGAAAGAAATCAGTGGTAACACAGCTGGCTTGCAGTCTTGTCACTGCTTTTGAAGCACCTCTTCATAATGTTTTGCTTTCAGTGAGTTGGCATTTTTGACACCCTCCCACCTCACTCACCCCAAGAAAGGGAACGCATGCTGCGATGCTGACCTTGTCTATATGCGGCATGTCACACGGTGAGATCTGAGCTCTTCGGGAACACAAAGCAGTAGAAATTATCAAAGCAGTCGAAAGAGCAGTACAGACTTATATCAGATGAATTTTCGACCAAAAAGTAAACGGACCAGATTCTCTCCCTTAACTTCCATGTCGCTCCCCACACCCTTGGGGTCAAGTTCAGTACATGGAGATCTGGAGAATAAGCTGAGCTTATCAGAGGCTAGTAGTGCCATCTAAACGGCAGCTTCAGAGAAAGAGGACAACTGAAGCAAAATTGAAAGAGCGTATTACCATATTCTATTTAGAATAAAAGAGAGGAACAGGAATGCAGACTGAGGATGGCTGTGTGTGAAGAACAGAATGGAACAGCAGCTAGCTGTTTCATCTCAATTTAACTGGAAAATCCCAAATGTAAAGTATGATTTTGTTCTGAAACAGACTGAACATAATAAGTTTAAAATTCCCTATGAACCAAAATTAAAAAAAGAAACCTAAGGCTAAACTGAAAATTGGATTGCAGGAAACACTGAAACATTTCATTCATGTTTCAGCATAATTTTTTTGTTAATTCATTTTGGAAATCTGGTACATTTTAATTGTAACACCTCTCAACACACGATGGCAACAACCACAACTTTTCATTCTAAAACTCTCAAAACAGGCGCTTCTTGGGGTTATAGAAATGCTTAATTTTTGTTCACCTCCCTGAATCAGAATTTCAGAACAGCTTAATTCTATTAGACATGGCACTTCTTTCCCTGCAAAGACACTTTGACCAACGTTTCCAGTCGTATATTTCCAAGGGTGTGATACACATCATGTAACCTGAGATGTCTATGTGAGTCTTTACAGCCACGCGAGCCATTTTAGACTCCCTTTAAAGTCTCCCAGTAGAGAAACAGGCACTCCTAGGACAAAGTCTGACCTGTTTTAAACCTCTGCTTTAGGATTATATAAATTATGCTCTAGATCTGCCCTTTTTCTTCCCATCAGCTCAAGGTAGTCTAGGAGGATTAGCTCCAAGGATCAAATGAAGCCCATGCAAATGTTCTTGTCTCATAGGTGCTGTATTACATAGTGATAAAGCAGTTCACATCTCTACATACCATATGAAGGCAACTGAGAGAAATAAGGTTTATGTATTGGAGTGAATTCACAGAAGAGCAGTAAAATACTCAAAAAACTGGAAGAATTTAGTTAGAAGGAGGTAGGAAAACAGCTACATATGTACAACTGAATGAAGTGTAAAGTGTGAGAAGAATATGTTAGATCCCTAGTTATCACTTGAAACGTGAAAACACAACTGAAGGAGAAAAAAAAATTAAGGCTTTCCAAGGAAACATAGTAAAGAGGGTGGGTTATGCTAAGGCGGGGGGGGGGGAATAATTTTTTTATTAGATGATCTGTTTAGACTGGGGAATAGACTTCAAGAGAAGCAGTAGCCTCAGAGTTTGAGTCATTCCATACCAGAGCTTGGAAATGCACAATAGAGATCACTCCTGTCTAGGCAGGGAGTGAAAAAATAGGGTCTACTGATGCTGTCCAGCCCTCACTTCATTCAGCAGGAATCTTTTCCACTGACTCAAGCGGGACTTGGATCAGACCCTTTTTTACCTCCTGTGTTGATGACTGTCTGAAAAGACGTAGGAAAAGACACAAACTGGAGCCCAAGTATGACACTAAGAAAGGCTTTTTTGGGCTGCTGTAAGGAAAAATGAAAGTCTCAAAAAATTATGAAGAAAAAGGTTGGCAGATCAGAGGGACTCTTTTATAGCTGGGAGCTGAGTCAAGCTCTAAAATGTATTTACAGAATTAGATGACATTAAACTTGGGTGTTGCTAATTCCCTTAAAACCATAAGGAAAGACTTCTCAAGCAGCAGCTATAAGGCCAGCGTCACTACTTGGCAAGTCTTGCTTTTGCCACAGCAGGGGGATAGCTCTGCATATCCAGCTCATTTTATTTATGCGCCCAGCATGTAAGAGGTGTTTTGTTGTGGGTAATAAAATGTAGCTACATTTTATATCTGATTCAAAAGAAAATAGTAATAATAGAAGTGGGGTAACATTTTTGTATATGCCTTTGCCTGTTTTCAGCCTACCTAACGGCAAACCTCTCTTCATCCTACACTGGTCTAATTAATTTGACAGGACTGGAAACTTGCTCTTCCTGTTCACACTTATTATTCATCTCTTCAGAATGCCCTGTGGGGTGTATGAAGCACAATAAAGCAGTATTTACGAAATCCCTCAATGCTAAATACACCTTTTAGGCTGACTCTGCACAATGCCAGCAGTGAGAAGATCTGACTAAAGGGCAGCCAAAGAAAAACAACATTTTCCAGAGCATCGTCTCTTTAAACAGGACTAGCAAGTCTTAAGCAAGGAAACTATGTCTTTTTGCCCCCTTCAAATTCAACAGTAGGCTCTGGGGATTCCAATTTATTCCTACTGTATCTGAAAGCTCTGCTGTAGCCAAAGCAAATGACAGAGTGATCATACTCAATAAGATATGATGTTAGTTCACAAGAGACACTGGGTAATTTCATACAGGCGTATCTTTTAACCTTTCATCACCCGAATTAGAAACATCATAACACAACATAAAACACATCTGAAAAATCCATTGGAGACAGGAACTCAGAAACATGCACAGTAGAAATAAGTGTTTTGAGAATTAGAAAGTGTTTAGAGAAAACACTGAAATTGAATGTTAGGTTTCCTTTTTTAAAATTCTCATTGTAGGAGGGGACCTTTTGCAAACACATGAGGTGATTAAGGAATTTAAAAAGTCAAACACGCTTATTTGTGCACATTGGGGAAGTAACTCAGACATTTCATATTTTGAAAGTGAAGGATCTATGAAAGAGATTTTCAGCAGCCCAGTTACTGGTTGGGTCCTCCACTCTAATCCCCAGCTCCCTTTGCACCTTTATGCCTCTGTAAATCTCACCTTATGCAAAGTTAAAGATTAAATTTTCAAAGTAGCCAAGAAAATTTCTCCACAGCATAGGGCAGCGCTGTGCAAATATACCCAAATCAGTCCTAAATGAACTGACTCAAATCCTAAAAGGTACAGAGTCACATTAGCGGGGCAATTTTTCCAGCTCTTTGCGCTAACTTACAAATGTTGCTTTGCAGGGCATCCAGCCAGAGTTAGATGCCTCAGTATGCAGGTCACTTTTGAAAATGGGACTTAGAGCCAATTTTCAAAGTCATATGAAGAAAAGGATAGACATTCAGGTGGATTTTTCAAGGCACCTGCGAAAACGGAAACTTCTAACTGCGTAGGTGGGGATTAAGTACTTAAAACTTTTGAAAAATCTGAGAATTAGATTCCTAACATGCTTCTGAAAACTGTATGTTGAGTCATTTTTCCTAGATTCTCAGCCTCCTTATTCATGTCAGGTAGTGCCAAATCCTAACATGTTTTATGGACAAGCACGTACGCATACACACGCACACACACAGGCTTCCCTATTCTCCTTCTGTCTCGTAGTCTTTCTCTACTTATCTGCTTGTTGACCTATAGAAAGTCTTGATCCTGATTCCCTTCTCGGTCACAGAGGTCTCACACTGATGTAAAATTGTGTGTGTCTATAGAGGTTTTTGGGATTTACAGTAGTGCACGTTTGTGGCCTTGATGCAAAGCCTAATGAAGACAAACAGGAGACTCGCACCAGTTCAGTTTGGTTTTGGATCAGACCCAAATAAAGAGGAGAATTGGGCTTGTTTAATGTTAGAATAACAGCTCTATACCTTCAGGCGTAATTCCTTTCTGAGTTACTGTAGAGTAAAACCCACTCTCAACAGACTGAATATGGAATAGAACCTTGGATAATTGGGAGTTGAATGGGTCCATTGACTTCAAGGGGAACTACTGCCTGGATAAAAAGGTGTTCTGGCATTAGCTTTTGCTGTGTTACATAAGAAAGATGGTTCTTGAAACTAATTAATCCTTGAAACGATCAGCTGACCCATCTCATTGTTAGCAATACATTTTTAATTATTCATTTTAGTCAAGCATCATTTGAACACAAGTCAATTTGCAATTTCATTAGAGTACAGAAAAGGCCTGGGGTCTATTCCTGGTAAAAAGGAAAAAATCTCTGGCAAAATTTCATAAAGGATGTTAATCCTCTAATTAATTTTATGTATCAAGCAAGAATTAATGTGTCCTGCTATTTAAGCAGAAGTCATCTTGCCAAGAAGTGCATTTTGTCATACCTTCCCCTCCAGGAAAACCTTTTTACAAGCTTTGTGGCAAAATACCCTGGCAACTAATGACTAGCTTTGAAGCAACATTCACAGACCATTTGCTTTGATGACATTTGGAGCTTCCCTCCCTCCCCCCCAGTCCAAAGTCTATTGTAAGTGTGCTCTCACTGCACTGCCTTTGAAAACTAATCAATAAAGTAAGATTTGTCAGGTTGCATCTGAGGAGTATCACATCTTTTAACTTCTTTCTTGGTTGACTTGCTGTACACATTTTTAAGCTAAACCTTATGAACAGATTTGAGTATGTTATACGTGCCATATTCGCAGGCACACAAGTGTGACACGTTTCTCTTTCTCCCCTATATTAACTTCAAAAGCTCTAAACCTATGTCAGTTAACCTTCCATAAAACTAACATTATATGGTCATCGTAAATAATCAAATGATGGATTGCATGTGAAAAAGTCACAAATAGTGAATGTTTACCCCTGTTACAACGACGAGTATCATGGTTTTGCAAAAACGGAAAAAAGCGACTTCACCTCATCGCAAAGAACTTCAAAGAAAACACGTCCATGTTAACAAACACTGAAAAAAAATCCTCTGACTCTGTTTAGCTCACTAGCAGCAGTAAAAATCCTGGAGTGAGGCAATCTATACTTACAGCGATGGATGGAAGATCAGTATACGGGCCACAGAGTTTCATCCTTATTGTAACTTTTGACTTTCTTTAATCAATGCTAAAATCTTTAGGTCTGATTTCCCATTCAATGGCTTTGTGTAATGTGTCTCAACCATACCTCTTCTAATGTAATAAGATGCAAGCTAAGGAAGTACTTAAGTTACTTATCAAGGGTTTCGGATGACACATTATTATTGTACTCAAAAGTCAATATTTGCTAATCATGTTAGTACAGGAACTGATCCAGGACTACAATTCTTGAATTGCAGAGGCATTTAAGATTAATTAAACCTATCTCCTCCTCACTTGACACATACACACGTAGTACCCCCTCAACCCCACTTCTGGAATGGACAGATCAGTATCTCCATAAGAAAAGCCTGGCTAGTCCAGAGCTTTATGATGAAAAATTATTAAACTTCTTATCCTTCTCCCCCTGCCATTTTTCTGGTCCTTCAAAGCCTGATTTCAAGCAATGGGAGCAGCTAGTGTTCTGGATCTCAGGACTGCACCCATTGCCTTTGACACTGGTACTGTATCAAACCAGTCAGTTTTACTCTGCCTTTGATCTTTGCACAAGATTGCATAGAAACTAGGAGAGCTGCCCACTGAGCAAAAGTAGATCAGATCTGTGCACTGTATGATGCAGGATGAGCAAAGGTGATTACTCATTTCATTTCAGTTAGGACTGCTCATGTAACAGGCTCAGACTTTAAAAGGTGCTGAGGTGTTGAGCAAGCTTTGCTCCACACAGTGGCAGAAGAGCAGTGAGTTCTGATAGAGTATTATGCCTTCTAATTTTTCTTTTATTTTACATAATGGGAACAGTTAAAAATGTGAGCTGTGTCTCTCTTTCTCTGTTTTAAAGCTGTTGATGAATTTGGCACATATAATGTGAAAGATAAACTGCATTTCCTAGGGCTAAATACAATGTGAGCAGGTGATGTGCAAGCTTTCACTTACAGAATTGCCGGTGCACTTTCAGGCTGGATTTGCAGCCCTTCTGCTGCAGTAATCTTGGTCTCCTCTGAGTATTCTGTCAGCTGCTCAGAAGCGGATGTGTGCGTGTACACATGCGCGTATGAGAAGTGATGGGGTGACTTCCTGATATGATCTTATATTTATTCAGAACCTGGCTTGGAATAAGATACAGATTTGCCTTGAAGCAGGAGTCTCTTAGGGGCTGAAAATGTGGCTTACCTGCTACCCATCACATACATATATTATTGTAGTTTATATATTGTTGTGGTTTTCTTTTACTCCGTTAAGCCATTGTTACAGAGGTTTAAACAGAATGATGTGGAGGTGAAAATAGTAGAGCAGAGTGGAGAATCAGGCTCAGTAATATTTGGAGAGATTCTGATCTATATGACTGGTGAAACACAACAGTTAGTTAGGCTATCTGCAGTGAATTAGTACAGATTTGCACACGTAACTGGGATGGTAGAATTGGAAATCGTAGGTCTGAGTAAAGTTGGTTTAGTGCAGTGGCTTAGAAAATGGGAGGAGTTCACTGCTGGGGGATTGAATTGATGTTATATATTGAATAAGACAGTCATTGCAAATTAAAAAAAAAAAGTTACTATTTTGAGTATTGCGGTATGCAGTCTACTTGCATATCTTTTAGATTAACCCCAATATTCAGTAAAATACTCAGATGCGTATTTTACAAAATCAAAATGACACATTCTGCTTAATATTCCAATTACTGTTGAACTATTAATCTGAATGTGCTAATAGTGGCTGTTGCGTAACTCTAGCATCTGAAAGCCTCTAAGCAGTAATCCGCTATCCTCAGGTCATTTTTTTGTATTCATTCAATTTAAAATATGAGACAATTTGCCCTTTAAAGGTTTGTCTCTCTCTCTCTCTCTTTTTTTTTAATTAAACTTTATTTTATGCATGCCTTTTAACATACTAATTGATTCATTTAGACCTGCCACACACAGACTGAATCACTAATTCCTTTTATTTATTTATTTTTCTTTAAATCAAGAATCGTGGCATTTGTAACATACTTTGGAAGTATTAGAGAACTCAACTATTTCCATGTGCATGTATCTATTTGCTTTAGCTGATTGTTAGTACAGGGAACGTCACACTTACCTTTCCCGGCCTATGCAAACTGAATTTGATAATCTTAGTTCATCTCCCGGTGGAGTGAGTATCCATGTCACAAATGTCACCTTTGAAACTGGCACTAATTGGCATTCATGTTGGAAGTCTCAGTGGAATGGCCATAGACACAAGGTGAAATTTTGGCTCTGTTGAAGGCAACAGGAGTTTTGTCATTGACTTTAATAGGGTCAGGACTTCTTCCAGAGACTGAACTGCTTCTCATACAGATGTTCATACTGGGTTGAGAGCTTCAAACCTTCTGGAAGGTTTGCTCATGGGTTTGCTCATGACTACTAAAAATGTGTTTTGCTGCTGACCTTCATCCTCCCTCTGCCAGGAACAGAGTGAGTCAGCCCAGACAAGACTTCCGGCTTCTTCTTGTCCTACTTACACTTGCTGTTCTTCCCTAAATCCCAGCTCCCGTCCTTCACTTTCTACTTGATCATGATGTCTTTCCAAACCGAGGGTAAGTTCTTGGTCTTCTGTTATCTCTCGATTCTTCTTCCTTTCTTGTCTATCCTTGACTGCTCTGTTTTCTCGATTGCACTCTCTGCCTTCAAGTACGCTCTTGCTCTTTTGTCTTGAAAAAGCATAACCAAAATTCCTTTAATTCAATCTACCTTTTTAACAATCCACTGATTCCCCTGCCCTTTGTCTCCAGAAGCCTCTCTGAAGCTGTCGTTTGTTCCCACAGCCCTACCTACCTACTCTTTTCCTCACTGTCTCTGTTACAGAATAAACAGACTTCTCGAGCTCTTGTACTTGGCTGCATCGGAAGACAATCTTTGCCCTTATCTCTCCTGATCTCTCTCCCCCAGCACTTGGCTTCTATAATTCTGTTTTTGCTTTGGAGATGCCTCCTTGATTTTTTTTCCTCCCTTTGCTGTCTAGTCCCTCACTGCCTCTCGGAGTTATCCATGCGGGAATCCCCAATACGCTTGCCGTTCTGTCAGTTCTCTGAGACTGTCACTACTGTTCTTGTCCAGCCTTTCATAACAGTCTGCTTCTGCACATCCAGCTGCCACTTCAAAATTGACTTGAATTCCTGAGGTCAATTATTTACCTCTTCTTACTGATTTTTCAGCTCCCTATCTCCTTTAGCAATGCTGTTACACTCCCTATCTCCTAGGCTGTCTCCTAGACCATCTTTTCTCCCAGGTTTCTGCCCCCTCTCCTGCCACTGATTCTGTCTTCCCTACTGTCATGACCATCATGGTTTTTTCATTATTAACAGAGGCTAAAAATCTTATGTTCCTCTCTGTTCCTGCAAGTTCTCCCCGCTTCCTCCCTCTCACCTAAAATGCTGCTTGTCAGTAGCATCTTGTCTCCTCTGGCCAGCAGCTTCCTTGATTTTCTACTTCCTGCTATAACAAATTCAAGCCATTAAAAAACCCTGTGAAGCCTATTGCTTGAAGTTCTGTTGCCGTTGATCTTCCACTCCATTTAGCTGCTCACTTCTCCCATCCTTCTCCTTCACCAGTTTCCTCCATCTCCTCCTTCCTCCTTCTGCACTTTCTGCCATACTAGACCATAGACAAGGAAGCATTTTTTGATGTCATCCATGAGAAATTTTTTCTTTTGCTTCCTGAAATCTTTCATTAAAACTCATCTCTAACCTTTCAACTATCCCTTTCTCTCAGTCAAGCAGAGACTTTAACATACCAGGAGACAGAGTGGGATACTGGTTAGAACCCTATTAGTGCAATCTCTTCTCTCATGCGCAAGTATAGCCCTGGAGAAGTCATTCAGTGTCCACCCTGTTACATGGAGCCTGAGGCATGGCAGAGAGCACTGGTTGGGACCTCTATTTGTGGTGCATGGAGGGTGGTCAGTGTGCTACAATATATTGTTGCTAAGTATGTGGAATAATCATTGTACTGAGAAATGAAGTGATTGCATTTAGGATAAAGTTACAGTTTTGAAGAAACAAGTGAATACCTTGACGTCTGGAGCAAAGCTGAAAGCAGGAGTTGGTAGCGGTATAAAGCCTATAATCTTTCACTGAAAAACACTAGCTACTGTTTTGAAAAATTTCCATGAAAAATTAGGTAGAGAGGTGGCACACGCAATTACTTAATGTGATCTCAGAAAGCTATTGTTACACAGAACTTCATATTTTACTAGTAGTGTCTTTATGGCCATTGCTATGTAGGAATGTGAATGACATTATCTCAGTGAGTTTTACAGACTGTGGTGCATTTTCTGCATACGATTTTCTTTTTTATTCTACAAAGCTCCCCCAACCAAGTTGAAAAGAGTGATAGAAGTGTGTGACAGCTAAACTGTCTAGGACAGAAATAACAAAATACTTATGTGTGTGAACCATTAAGTGAGATCATTAGCAATAATCCTTCTGAAATAGGTGTATGATATAGGTATTTGATGCCACAGAGTGCTTTTACTAAAAAAATATTCCATATTTTCGTATCATCACTTGGAGGCTGTCTAGGCCTTGACTCAAAGAGTCTGGATGTGCTGCAGATAAGCGAGTCATCTTCCAGTTCATGCAGGGCTGCTCTTGACTTTATGGACATCAGGTCAGACCAGTATGTCCTGTGTTCTGTGAATGACACTATGTTGTATCAGGATCATGATTTCGGACAAGGTGTGGCGCTGAAGGATTCACATGGTGAGAGCTACAGAAAAATAAATGGAAGGATACAGATCCTGGTGTCCAGCCTGCTTTCATGTAGCCACGTGCCGCAACCTTGATGGTCAACAAAACTCCCCTGCTGTAGCATTCCAGATTAAATTACATGCCTGGGGTCGCTGCCTGACCTCCCCATCTCTCCTTTATTGCCAGTCCGTGTAACCCATGTGCGGTGCGGATCTGTTCTTCTCATAGCATGTGATAGGAAAGGATTTCCTTTGGAAACCCTTTGATTCTAAGCCTGCTTCAAACTCCGAGTGGGTTCAAGGCTTCTCAGCAATCTAGAAAAACTGAAGGTGCCCCCCCGGCCCCTGAAAAGGCCTGACAATCCTGCTGGCAAAGGGCAGACCAACCCCAACCCCCGCTGCAACAACCAGCCTCTGTAGCTTTCCAGAGTGTTCACACAGGCAAAGCTATGATTTCATTGCTGTTTTGCTCCATGCAGTAGGCTGCTGCCTTAGACGAATACCTGCTTTGCCTCTATCTGCAGCAGGCTCTGTCCAAAATAGCACAAAGTCTTATCATCTTCCCAAAAGCTGTCTGTGCACTGACAGCAAGCCCAGCTGACTGTCACATGGCAGCCAGGGCTTGTTCCTGCCCTCTCCATCACAAAAATGATTTGGATACGTTTATGTGATTCTCTTTAAGTGCTAGTTAATTACCTTGAATTCCTGGCCTCCAAGCCCATCAGGACTAATCAAGGCCCATGCCCCTTCCGGAGCAGCAGAGGATGGCTGTGCCATGCTGTATTTATCTAAGAACACTGCAAATCGGTGTGGCTTCCCCAGTGCAGTTCCAGCTACAAGTAAACATTTCCAGACACAATCAGAATAAGCCTTAGAAAGGGACCTGCAAAACGTCCCTCTGTTACCTACCCAGTGGACCATTGCAAATACCCCTCTTGGCCAATAAATGGTGAAGCACACCTATGGGGCAGGAATGAAAAATCACAAGTTTCCCACGGAGCTCAGAAGGGAGTGTGCATGTTCCTGCTGTGCAAGGCATTTCACAAACCTGGAGTTGTCTTTCTGTGCATGCAGAGGAACAAATCCTCAGATCATGTAAAGTGTCCCCAGCTCCACAGTGGAGTTATGACAATTTATACCAGCTGAGGACCTGCTCAGCGTTTTTCGTTATGGGCCTTATTTACTCCTGGCTAGTAAGAGTTCCTCTGGAGCTGTTACGACAGTATGTGGGGCATAAATCTTGCTTTAGATGCCTTTGGAGCAGGTAGGAGATAGCATTCTTGCCTATAAAGTGGAGACATTCTTAAGCATATGCCTGGCATAACCTTATAATGGGATGGGGTCTTAGCAATCTGCAATATAGCTGTTTTTACCAAAATGAAGATCTGGAAATAGAAATAAATAATATCCACTTAGAAGTTGTCGCACAAGGTAACTGGATAATGAAAAATCACTTTTTGCTTTTGCATAGTGCATTTCATTGATGTCTACATCTTTAAGCACTTAAGTCCCTGAAAAAGCCTGGCTCCTCATCTACCCAAGAGTGTTGTACTGACATAATTATTTTTTCTTCTAGAAATTGCCTGCTTCTAGTCAGGCAATGGTATCAGTCACACTTTTATTGAAGTAAGTTTCTTAAACAGCTAGTTGAATAAGTCTCATGTAGATAAGGCCTAAGATGCTGTCACAGAATGACAGTTCTTGCTTATTGCAGTAAAATAGGGTCAGTGTAACTAAGACTTTAGTCCTATGTTTGCACTGGTAAACACAGCTACTTTTTGTGTATTCACAGAGTTGACGGACATCTCCCTTTGCTGGGTCCCAGCTCACTGCAGAGGTTGCATGGTGTTTGCATGGCCAGGCCATACAAACATGGCAGGATCTCTCTCTCCAGAGCACCAGGAGTGGTATTGGCATAAATTGCCAAACTTTCCTGTTTTTTTTTTTTTTTAAACCTCCTTGAGATAGCATGTCCAAAGCCAGCAGTGGGTTGAAGGGAAGAAACACTGCGTCGCCTGAGGCCTAGTCTGTTGTCCGCTCCTCAGGATGGGCTAGTTCGGCTAAGTGCAGTGTGACACTTAAATGTGTTTTCTGCACTTGGTATGTGAATTGCAAGGGATACAGAACTGTACTTTAGAATTTCTAGGTAACGTCATGTGGAAAAGGTAGGTCCCAGTGAAAAAATATTTCCCTAGCAATTTTTAGCTTGAAAAACGCTAAGTTACAGTACAACTCCCCAAAACTGTTCTTGCAAGTCATTTATACTGTTACACATAAAATTACAGCAAGCCTCCAATAGTATTGTGGCTACTTTTGTAGTCAGTTTTGAAGAATGTGCTCCATCAGTCGAAATACTTTGATTTAAGTTCACTTTGAGGCACAGTCTAAAAGTTATACTTTAAATTACACTGTAAAATAAGTCCCATGGTACATCCGTACAATATATATGGCATACTGACTCTGTGTAATTAAATTCTTGTCTAAAGCTGTCATTAAGTTGCAGTAAATATTGAAGCTAGCTTCATTTTTAAATTAGATTTACTTCTTGATTTTAGCTGATAAATATTCTCCTTGTATAGAAAATTAATTAAAATATGCATGCATATATAATATATATATAACAGGGCTTAGGTAGTGATTTCAGCTGTTCAGAGCAAGCAGACTGACAGCTTTAGAGACTAGTGGGCTGTATCAACAGCGAGAGCTTGCTGGCTGATAACAATGTGGAGAACAGCACAAGGTCCGTTCCAAGGCCTGTTAAAACATCCCTGCCTCCTCTGTTGGGAGAACTCCTCTCAGGACTGAAAGTCCTCCCGCTCAGGCCGGTGTGCTGGTGCCTGTGCTTGCTTGGGCTGTCAGGCCTGCCCCGGCAACGCTTACACCGGAGACAGTGCCCTGGTTTGGCCTATGCCAACAAGCAGCCCAGGAGCTATTTTCAAGGCAGTGAAATAGGTTGGGGGTTAATGCAGTTTTCCTCCGGAAATCTCCAGTTACTTTTTATGGGAACGCTGTTTTGGGTTCATCTGCATTCCTTCTGGGTTCCCGCCGCACAAACAGAGCAGTCCCAGTGTTATTAGCACAGATGCAAACAGAAATTAAGTTTTTAACCCCAAGAGTAAATATGTGAGAAATCAGTGACTTTCCAGGTGCTATCCTTGAGTGGTGACAGTGGAAACAGGCACTGTTTGGAGGAGCAGGGAAGAGGAACTGGGGGTTTGTCCTGCCACGAGCAGCGCAGCAGGGATGGTGCAGGTTCCCCTGGCAGGTGATGAAGGGGGGGGTGCAGCCGCTCAAAGCCCCAGGCCCGCTCCCACCTCCTCTCATTCCTAGGTCAGAAATAACATCAAATAACTACTTATTACTTAGTGAACCCCAAGACTTACTATGAAACACAAACATGAGGCAGGTTGGGAGGGTGAAGGTGATCTTTTTTGCATATGCTCAGGCCATCATGGCTACAACACCACTATTAAAAGAAATGAACGGGAAAATTTCACTGAGTAGATTGGGGGAGAGAAGGGTCAACTATTTAGCAAATCTAAAAAATAATGGTGTTTTTCAGAAGTTTCCTGAGAGTGAGTGGGAAGATGGAGAAGAAAGTCTCCAGAAAATCCCCATATCTCAAGAAAGGCTGAAGTGTGCGTTCATTCTTCTGAGACACAGCGAGTCTATGCTGGAGATGCTCTATAAACGACTCAGCCAAAGAACCCGCAGTTGGAACTTTTGCATCTTTTAGAAACGAAATTAATCAGCGTGTAGGAAATTAGGGTACGTTCAGTACTCACAAAGCTACTTGTGTTTTTCTGGAAGACAGGCAAATTGCTGGGATGACAAGTACGTCGGATATGTCTTTCAAAAGTCCCTCTCATCCTTTTGTGAGTGCTTGAATCTCTCAGTTTCCCAAATGTATGTTTGTTTGACATTTGTATAACTAACAGGTGTTTTATGTAGTTTCGCTGCTGCTTCATACTTCCTCAGAAAAATGAGAAAGGGTCTTTCTTTATCTGGTCTACACTAATTGAAATTATCTTGACATATCTTCAAATTTCTTTCTGTTCACCTCCATAACTCCTCCTGCAGGCCGCTCTCCAACTTTTCTCCATATCTATATGGCTATCTATTACAAACCCGTCACTTGGGCAGAATCTTTTTAATGGGTTATATTGTCAAGATTTGACATTCTAATGCAGGGTATTCAAACTTTTTTGATCTCTAGGAATTGTTCATTGGAGATGGGGAGCCTGTCAGATATTTCACCTACACAGACTGCTGTGCATAGATGAACCCTCTGTTCTCAGTCACCTCGCACACTTCTTTAGAAGCAGTCCAAATATTCCCCACATGCATCCACAGATTACAGCTTGAACAGCTTTAACACGTTGAACTCTGGATCCATAACTGTCAGGAGCAGATGACTTATGCCTGTAGGAAAATATCCGAGTTTGACATCTCACTAAAAGTAAACTTGAAACCTAGGAGACAGCGCCAATCTTCTTCAAAGGCACAGGAGGCCGATTGTCGTATAAGCCTTAATAGGGCCTGATTCCCAGTTTGATCTGCTGTTAAGCGAGCACACTTAATGACCACATCAGACAGTGAGGGATAATCACTGAGGGATACAGAGGCAAAAAAACTGAGGAGTTTTGAAAAGCTTGTATGACATTTGGATCACAGTATCTTTTGTGATACCTCCACCTCAGCCTTTGTAATTGGAGAGAAAATGAGTCTGTAGGACTTAGGCTCCATGAACAAGCATAGTGTTCTTTTCCCTTCTTGCTACTGGTTTGAAAGTTGGCATTTAAAGGGGGGAGAAAAAAATCTGGCATCTTCTGATCGTTCACACTGGAAATAGGAGTCTTACCTGGTTTGACTGCCCCTCTGATCAGTGGTTTGCAGTGAAGTCGTGTAAGTCAGCATGTGGAGAATTGAGCAACTCATGTGGAAAAACATTTTTAGCCAGTGTATACAATTCAGTTTCACTTACACATTTTTTATATCTACTCAGGTTCAATAATAAAGTAGCTATTGGGATTAATATCATCTTTGCCTCTTCATATGCAGCATTAGAGCTTACAAAACATCTGGCCCTGTCCAGGTACGTTGTAACCTATGAGAAACAGCAGGGAAGGAAGAGAGCAATTCGAATTTATGATATTTCTAAGCACATACTTTTTTTTTTTTTTTGCTGTAGAACATGAGAGCTATGAGAGCTAATTAAAAAAAAAAGTCCTTTGACAGGCATTATTGGTAGAGGAAGTGTTAACATTTTATCCACGAAAATGTTGCCAAACTGTTACGCAAGCCTTGAAAAGCACATGTTTTTCCTGGTGTTGTGTCAATTTTTTTAATTGTTGGGGTTCAGCTTTCTGCAGGTTTGTAACACCCAAAGCTAAGTATCTAATGGCTTATTCAAAAACAACTATTCATCAATCTCTTCTTAATACCACTGCTGAAACAAAACTTTTAGGCATGAGTAACTCCCCCAGGTACCTGAATATCCTTGGCCCTAAAGCCATGATTCTGCAAAACATGCCGGCATACGCTCAGCTTTAGGCATGTAAAGGAATTCCACCCTTCTTAGACAAAAAAAAAAAAAAAAACACTGAATTGCTGTGCTGTGTTAGACTATAATATTTTATTTGGACCCATCCATCTAGTGTTCATGAATCTACCTGGAAAGTGCAGAAGGGCATGCAAAGTATCATTCCTAAGTCTAATTTTCCAGAGTTGAAACCCAAACCACCCTTAAAAAGGCAAACCTGCAAAGAGCAGGCAATGTCATTAAAAAGGAAATCGGTAAATCCTGTATTCCTCTCCTCACCTCTTCGAACTTGTTCTGGGTGAAAGCTGTTAACTGTGGCTTTTGAGCAGCTATGCATAAATGCAACCTTTTTTCCCCAAAAAAGTTTGAAAATGAGCATAAACAATAACAGTTTCTGATCAACGTGGTCCAATTTTACTAGATTTATGCGCTAAAGACAAGAACTACTAGAATAATGAAATGCATGGGCTTGATTCTCTGTTTGCTCTGTTACCTCCAATGCTTTAGGGAAATGGCAGCAAGACTAGATCAGGCCCTTGCTGGTTTGCCAGCCCACCACACTGACATTGCATACAGATAATAGTCAAAGAAATTTATATTTAGTTCCACAAGAACAGTACATTAGATATTCGTAAGTGTTTTATGAGGCAGGACGGCTCTGATGAGTCCGACAAAAACACCAGTGTGCTTAGTAACCAGAGCTTTGAACAAATATTGCAGTTATGATTTACAGCACAATTGCCAGAGTATTTCCAGTTTCGTCTTTGATGGCTACTTACTCAGGCTGTCATTTTTAGCTCCACAGCTTGTATCTGCCTTGGCCTCTTCCACAAACACTGGATTCACTGGAGTGTGTTACAGACAATACAGCTCTCAAACAATGGGGCATTTGTGTTCATTTTCTTCTATTTTATCTTTGGAATTCTATTTAGGTCACTATCTGTTGCTTCCAGCTATTCTTTCCTGACAAATTGTAGCTCTTTTTAGGCTTAAAAAGATATTATCAAGGAATTCATCTACGTTATTCCTCTGGGTATACAGGTCTAGATGGAATAAGTGCTATGCATAGTATAAGATTACATTGCCATTCCTGAACTGCAGCCCCAAGATTAATTGTGCATTATAGGCCAAAATTTGACGAGCTGCTGGGTGCTGGCCTTTTTGAAAATCTGATACAGCTAACACAATAAAAAACACTATTAGTAAATTTCTGAAATGCTTTAAACATGATCCCTCACCAGCGTGAACTGGAAGGGTGTGACTGTAGGTATGTTGTTCCACAACACACGGTTTTAGCTACAAATCGGGAGAATAATGATTAATGGATCATTTACCTGATCTTGTCTGTCTTCCTGAAAGAAAAAAAAAAAAACCAATTATTAGCTGAAAAATAAAATCATTGGATTTTGGCAAGTAACATCAGGCCTAGAGAGATATTTCAGTATCCATGGAATAAAAATAATACTGCAGGTATGGGGACATACAGGAATTTCATTTACATTTAAACTAAAGCACACTGATTGCTCTGCTCATGTAAAAAATGACTGTGCTCTGAATGAAATGAAGATGAGTGCTTAAGCAAACAGTCATAAATTAATTTATAATGAAACATGACAGTCATAATTTAATTTGAAATGTATTTAAGATTGTTGTTACTATTTGTATAGGTCTTTTTTAGCCTGGAGGAAGCTGTGTCACTTGCTGACTGCTCTTGGAGCACCTAAAAAGACTGTACGCCTAACCTATGCCCCTCAGGTTAGGAGGCACAACGCCATCTCTAGCTACCTCCTACTGCGGGGCTGTCTTAATATCCAGATGTGCCAGGACTAGGCAAAGGTTAAATCCCTCCTGAATGGTAGCTAGCTGCACACGTGCCACGTCAGGCCGCTGCCCTGTCCACGTCCAGCTTTCTGCTGACTCCAGTGGAGCCAGAGGCGGCCAAGGTCCAGGCTGGTACCCACAGTGGTACCCTTGCCTGTGCCCGAGGACAGACAGGCGCCCTCCAGCCCAGCCTCCATCAGAAGCAACTGCCACTTCCCTAACGGGAAACAAGCTCTGTGCTGTAGCCTTAATTTTCTTTTTTTTAATACAAGTGTTCGCGTGTGTGTATATAAATATATATATAAAGCTAAACAATTTATTTTTCATCAGCTTTCTTCTAAAGCTTTTAGACAGTTCTGAAAGTATCCTCTCAGTCAATATGCATATATTCCTTTTTTACAGTAGGGAGTGACCATCCAATTTTTGAAAGACAAAAATTCATAGCTTTTGGAGTTTTACTTTTGATATTGTAGAGGCAGCTCTTCTTTGTAACTATTTCTAACCCCCTAATGAATCTTACTTCTGCCTGCACTGACTCTACCAGGGAAACTGTACTGGGTTATAGTATTTCGCTAAGCTTTTCTCTTTTATCAAATTTGCCTAGTGAAGACGGTATAGAGGATTTTAATTTTGCTGCAAGAAATGATTGATCTGTTTCTAATAGTGTCAAGTCACAAAAAGCAGAAATTCAATTTGTTAATTGGAAGATGACACGATAGAGCATTTGGGCAGAGTCAGTGAGGGTGTAACGAGAAAAAAAAATCCTAATATATGTCTCGACATCAGTTAAGAAACGCTGTTCCCACATACTTGTGATTTCTATTTAGAAAGCAATGGTTAAGAAAGACCAAGTTACAGGCCTTGAAGTGTAATATCGATGCTAAAAATAGATATTTTTGAACAGTAAAACATAATCTAAAGTCCCTCTGTTAATCAACTTAATGGAGAGGCTGGTGCGTACATTATCCCTGAATTGTCAAAAATAATTTAAGTGTTTCACACTGATCAGCAAATGAATTCTTAAAATACACCTAGGCGGTACACCTAGGAAGTACTTAAGCAAATAAAAAGACGATCTGTAGACAGGGTAGAGGCAACTTCAGCTTTGTAGTTAGTGGGTGAAAATACTGTCATATCTGTATTTAATCTCCAGAAAGCTATGTAATTTGTCAAAAAGTAGGTTGTGCCTTCCTACAGTTAGAAAGTTAGCAAAGGGTCCTTTCCATACCCCTCATGACAACAGAATTCTTTGCGTTGTATATTTGGATCTATTTTACAGTGCAGAAGAGAAGACGGTTGGTTAGACTTTCCTGTAAAAGGATGAGCTAGTATATTCTTGCCCTGCTCTCGGGGGAAAGACCTGCAGCAGCATGTTAGGTGCACAGCTACAGGGCCTAATGTGTGCTCCTGGGGAAGGTCAACCTGTAATGCACTCAAGGATATGCAGTGGCAGATATTCAGGTTGTAGCATTTTTGTATGATGATCTTGGATAGCCATAATGTGCTTAGCCTATATTTCAGGTCAGGTATTACTGTTTATCTCAATTTCAGATCTGATTAGAAGTTAGTTCTTTTGCATCAGGGAATAAAATCTTCCTAAAAACTACTGTCCAGCTGATGCTCGTTCCCTTCCGATTAGCTCCCCTTCTCAAATGAGTACTATTAACCATATTATCCTTGAAACAAAAAAATGATCTTGGTTCCTTTTTATATAGATTTTTTTTTCTAGAGAAATATCCTGGGGAGGGAAGGGAAAATAAACTGAATGCTATCCTAGCAAAAGCCTTTTCTTTCCAAGTAAGATTTAACGTTCTTGTGTATCAGTCCTTTAAAAGACAGTTTTATAGCTCCTATATTTAATACTGAGAGTAGAAGCCTTTTCTCATAGCCACTTTCTTGGCCAACAGCACATCTGACAAGTTACCTGATAGTTTAGATTTTTCTAGAATACAATGAAGACAAACATACCCCTCGGATATGCAGATCAAACCACGTTCTCAGAATAAATCCAATTTTTTGCAACCACCACTTCTTTGGTTTACATTTATTTATCGTATGGACATGCAAATATTGCATCTTTAAACTGTCTGAACACTGCTAGCAGGGACCTGACAACACAACAAAGAACCTTGCTATTTCATGTTATATTAAGTGCATTATAAAGGTGAAGTTTTTTAAAAAGCTGAAAACATATTTTCTGGGTTAATTTTCAGCCAAATCAGCAAGCTGATCCAACTCGTCTGCTGCGCAAGGACAGGGAGCCACAGCCAGAGACTGTAAGTAACGCTCCTTTTGGCACCAGCATTGTCTTCAATGGACTTAGGGATTTAATTTTATAATGAACTAACTAGCAAGCAGAGTTGTGAGCAAGACAAAAGGACCTTCACTGGTTTTAAAAAAAAAGGCATCTGCAGTATTTCAGGACTGCACTGCAGATGGTTATGCTTAGAACCAGTTCCTCGAGGTTCAAGGATTTGAGTTTAAATAGATCAAAGGAAGCACTTTGCCACCGCTACAGGTAGAAATCTGAGGCATGGAATAACTGGGTGTCCTAGCAGGAGAGAAAATTCACGTAAAGCCAGTGTGGAATTCTTATTCCATCCTCTTTCACCAATTTCTGTATATTTACCAAGTACAGTATTTTCCAAACCAGACCAGAAAATGTAAAAAAAAAAAAAAAGTTTAATGATGATTTACAAATATACAGTATTTACACTTGCAAGAGTTACAAAAAAAGCACATCCCACAGAAACCAAAAGCTTCCTCTAACCTTTTGGTACATCCCAAAGTTATTTATTTACAAAGCTAAATTACAGTCACTTTTCATAATGCCACACATTTATATGAAAACATTTATCAGTTGTGAAATATCTTCCAGCTTACCCACAAGCAGTCTTTACAGTCTGAGCTCTTCTACCATCTATTACATGAAAAATTCTAGTTTATCAGCCTCAATTAAACTGACATCACATTGCATTTTTATTTTAACAGACCTTAGTTTGAAAAAATATGTATAACTCATAAGGCTAAACTGAGTCATAGGTTTCGAGAATTTCACCTACTGTATTTGCTTATATGGGTTAGTAAAATGACATAGGCAGCCTTTTTTTAGTAAGCTTGGCAATACTCATTTGGAAAAAGGTTGTCCAATTTTGTTAGCTATGGTACTTCCAACTCTTTCTGAAGGGAGTTTAAAAAGCGTCCTTTTCCAGATGCTAATTCCGCCTTCCCCATGTATAATTCTTACCTAAAATAATGAACACGGATTATGCAAGCTTTCCACATCCTGTGCATTTACACTATTTTTTCTGATGTTAGATGTTTTCTGGATTATACCCTTTTTCAAACCAAAACTTAAAACTTCCATCTACATGAGAGCAAAATTTGTATTTCTTAGTCTAACTCTTATATTAAGATATTTATGCATGCTTGAGAGTCTTTGTCTAGATTAAAGTATTCCCAATAAGAGAAATACAACCAAAATACATGTAGTCTGATTTTGAAGTCTTCCACTTTTGTGTGTGTGCAAATACTTTCATGCTCTGAGGATGTTTTACCATTATGCATTGAAGCTGTGCAGTTATGTAAACTGGATGCAATCTTAAACTTCACGGCATTGAAGATAGTTTGGGACTACACATTTACAACGGATATTTTTTAATAAAGACTAAAAATCACCAAAGTATTAGCTATGGCTCAGGATGAAGATTTTTTACTGTGAATTAGGAAAAGCTTGCAGACAGTAGCTGTGAACACAGTTTAAAGAATGTCTTCCAGCATTGCAGTGGTTCTCTCCCCTATTCCATAGGCAGAATATGCTCTAGTCAATTCAAGCATCTTTTAAGGATGCCTGCATTCTGAATTTTCTTCGTGCAAGAGCTTCCTGTTTTTTCCTTTCGATTTCTTCTTGAGAACATTTTCTGTTTTTTTGTTCTACTACAGACACTGAAAATAAAAAACATGCATTAGGAGCCTTCAAGTTTGTTCAATGTGTATTTTAACTCATCTCTTTTCAATGTCTGAAGATATATGGCAAAAGCACACTGTTTTGACACATGAGGCACCCAAGGTAAAAATGGCTCATCTATCCTGTCCTCAAGGCAGGAAGGGGGATAAGATGCATGACCTTTGTAGTGCTGCTCATTACTACCTCCCAATGAAAGTACTGAGATGCAGACACTTGCTTCAAGGAAATTTTACTTGGCTGCCCTTCAAGTGAACTTTGTGACATCAGGAGTCAACACAGGAGATGGCAATGGGTTAAGAAAATTAAGGCTATCAGAGTGAAAAGGGCTCTACAATTTAGTGAGTTAGCCAGAGAGATGGGCATCGAGATGGTAGAGACACAGGGGTCAGATATAGTACAGGTGTCACACAAATAAAACCAGAAAGGTTGAAAAGAGGTCAAAAGCAGCAATAAAAATCTGCAAAGGAGACAAGAGCATGATAGCTAAGCGTAATATTTTATATGTTGTGTTACAGAACTATAAATTCCAATACAATAAAATCCTGACCTCACTGAAACCAGGAAGGAAGACTCCTATCATTATGAAAACGTCAAGAATTTTACCATTTATACGCCAATTTCCAATAATGTATTTTTAATAAGTAGTCTTTCAAACTAGAGAAGTAAAACAAAGGGTGTGTTTCTTAAAAAAAAAAAAAAAAAAAGCTTCAGATGATCATTTATTCTCTAGAATGTTCCACAGAATATCTGGTTATCTTCCCCCCATAGTAACATCTACAATTTCCATTTATCTGCTTCTTGCCCAGGTATGAAACAGATAAAACAGTGATTCTTCAAATAATGCTGGGTGATAGTGTGGAAGAGTTAATTTGAGGGAGTTTTTTTTTTTTTTTAAATAACAGTTCTTTCAAAAAATGAGGTTGAAATGTGCCTTTAGAATGTATTTAGAATGTAGGTATCAATCAAGATTAACACAGATTAAAACTTCACAAAGCCATGAGATAAGTAACAACAAGAAGTGACTGACACCTGACTGATTCTACATTTCTCTAAGTAACATGGAATATTACGTTTCCATGGTCAAGTGATTGCCTGTAACAACTAACTGAGAGGCTAAATGAAAGGAAATAAGTTAGTTTTTAAACTGACTGCACAGAATATTCCACCGGCAATTTTGTCCACTGAGCAAAACAATATAGGCCAATGTTTCAGAAATGCCTAATGATCTGAGGCCAGTTTGCAGGTGTACAATAATAAAAAGATTGTAAATTTGGCATTCCATTTTTCCTGCTACCTTCTTTCCTTCCCCCACCATTTTTTATGGATCAGGGGTAAGGTAAATAATTTTTAACTTTTTTCAAAATGAGCTGTGAATTAAAACACAGACTTAGGCTACAGCATTTGCTAAGCACCAAGACAGCAACATATTTAGGCAAGTCAGAACATGGCATGCTGAGTGGTGCCATCACAGCATACTTGATCTTAGCAAATCTGAGCATCTATGGAGAGCGTGTAATATTCTGAGAAGCAGAGTGAAAGTCGGAAACAGAAGTCTTTTTAACTACAAGAATTTAAGAGATGTGTCAGGACAGTTTTATTCTGCAGAGAAAAAAATTCCAAGTTCTAGTTGGAAGATTTACTAATGCCTAATCTGAACTGATGAATAGTGAAGTCTATTATTAAATCTCTCCTTTGGCATTATGATTACAGCAAGAAAACAAACAAAAACAGTTTAATAATGTTAGTATAAAGATACATACCTGATGTAGGCAGTGCAAAAGATTCTGAGAGGTGTCTCTTGAAAGGTGGTTTCTTATTTTCAAGCTTGCTGTGCAAAGTCACGTTCAAGTGATTCTTGCTTTCTTCCAAATCCTGCAGAGTAATTCCAATGCCTGAATGACTCTCTGGATTTTCAGACTCTACATGAAGAGCAACCTGAGAACTGTTAGTCTTTCGGAACTTAAACTTTGAAGGCATAAGTGACAGTTTGTTACCAGAACTGTTATTTAGCGTCTTTCCCGCATTATACAAAAGATCTTGGCTGTCTAATGTTTTGCTACTAGAAGTGTTTACTGCATTAACAGGACTTACTTCAGAACCAGTCTTTCCTGCTGGCACAGAATTCGATCTGTACCATTTTCCTGAAATAGTCTTTGTAGTATCTTCAGAAGCAGCTAGATGACAGTTTTTAGACAATGTGTATTTATACTCCATAGGAGTACTCGAGATCACAGTTACTGGACTGGAGACATTTTTGCAGTTCACTGCGTGACCTGTTGTAGTCAGTCCATGTGTAACCTTTGAGGAGTTTCTACAGGAAAGGTTTACTGAAAGTGTATCCTGTTTTGCATTACTGTTTTGAGCAAAGAGGCGATCAGATAGTCCTTGTCTAGATGCCGGGCAGCTGTTATCAGCATTTGACCTGGAATTAATATTGGCTCCTTGTGTAGTTTTAGCTCTTTCATTTCCTTGTTTAACATCCTGGCTCTGAGTTTGCTTTTCTATATCGTCACATACCCGATACAACAATTCATCATCCTCACAGTTTGCATCCCAAAGACTGTCAGATTCACAAAACATATCTAAAACCTCATCAGAAAACTTTGGTTCATTCCAGTCAAACGATAGAGGGCATTTCTTTGGTATTTCAGGTTGGTTTAAGTAACCTGTATTAGCTTGGCTGACCGCTTTAGTCAGATCATTAGGTTTTGTATTGGTAGAAATATTGGATGATTGACAGGAAATACTGTGTGCATTATTCCCAAGTTTTTCAGTCTGTGGTCTATGAGAATTGGATTTTGAAGGAAAAAGAGGAACAGGGTTACTTTTAGGCTGAATAGTTTCATTTCCATTCTTCACTTGGGATTGCGTTGAAACAGGAATGTAGTGAAAATCATTGTTTTGGGCGCTCTTCCAAGTAGCATTTATTTTGTCTGGCTTAACCTCACATTTGCCATGAAAGGAAAGAGTCTGTGTCTTTGACATTTCTGTCTTGTTATATGGCTTTTGTAAATGTAGAGATTTTGCAACATTTTGTGTGTTTTTACTAGACTGTTTCAAAGGTGAATACTGCAAATTGTTAGACTTGTGTAAGCTCCCCAAACACGTTACTGAATTGCAACTACTTTTTTCCTTTGTTCTACTAGCATCACTGAAACCACGCGCGGGTGGATTTGTAGGAACTGGTGAAGCCTCTTCAGTACTTATCAATTCAGGATTTTGGGTTATTTGCATGACAAAAGAGTCATCTGCCAGAAAATCTGTATCCCAGTCATCAAAATCATCACTAACTACTTCAGTAAGCTTACTGGAGACCACCACTTTTGTCTTCAAAGAAGAATTTTGTTTTGTCAACATGAAGGTACAAGTTTTTGGAAAAGTCTGGTTCGTGCTTCCTAGTAAACACGGAGTATCTTGTTGACATGTCTCAGAAGTAACATGTTGCATGTTTTTAATTGGCTCAGGAAGGTGTTCTTCCTCCAAGGTGCTTTTGTTTTCCTGGAAACTGTTATTTAAAGAAATACCTGACAGTCCTTGGCTCAGCTGTCCACTACATTTCTGGGTAGAGCAATCAAAAAGGGCATGAAGGGCTATTTCAGCCTCCAGGTCTACAGACTTCTGACTACTAGGTTGACAGGGCTCTGCAGCAGGAACCCCAGTGCTCTCTCCCACTGGTTTCAGGGACAGAGTACTATCTGTTTCAGAAACTTCATCAAGGACCGATTTCTGGTTCTTCATCTGTACTTCATCTTTACAATTACTTAAAGTCTCTGAGGCAGTCTGGACGAAGTCCTGACAAAGCTTCTCTTGTTCCTGAACAGCATCCAACTCTACCAGATTTTTATCAAATTCCTTAGCCAATTTCATGAGTTCGTCTTCAGGATTTTTTATTTTAAGATCTCTAGATTAAAAACAAACAAACAAAAAAATATATATATATAAAAGAAAATCAGATCTATTGAGAAAAATTTGTCAAGTTCAATTACACTATCCTATCAGCTGTTTATTCTGTAATTTAGCAACTACAGAGAGTATGAATGAATCCTGTTTTCAGTGCACAATCAGCATGCATTCCTTTTGCCAATTCCCAGTGATAGCTACTCTGTTAACAAGAGAGATAACAACCCAAAAGTTAAAAGCATTCTGTATGCTAATGTACAATTACTCACTATACATAAACATAATGAAATAATACATCTGTTTTCCTGAAAGTCTAGCTGTGATAGGCAAGACAAAATTGGAACTTACCTTGTACAGCTTAACTTTGTTCTAGCTCGCAGTTTTACTACCCCAGGTGTACAGGGAATGGCATCCTCACCAATCCATGTCTCTAAAAGGGATCCTCCACTGCAGGCTGCTTTTTCATCCTAAATGATTAGATTTATAATGCTTAGCAATTTGATTGCAGATAAAGATTGAACTAGACATACACCTTGCATTCGTTTAAGTCACTAAAACAATTAAACTGGAACAAGTGTGCTCAAAGCCACAGATAGGAGCTAAACCAATACAAGCCAAGCAAGATTATTGCAACAGCGTCTACTGATAGTTTTATCAGTTTAATTATATCAATTTAAAGCAGCAACTTCAATTAAAATAATTGAATTCTATTTTGCCACTCTAATCTAATACTATATTTACTTCCCCAATCAGGTTAACACATCATTTGCAATTTTCACTTTGCAAGCTATATTTTAGTTTACTTTAGTAAGTAGCTACTTGAGATACATTGTCTTTCTCCACCTACAGCAGCATTAACAGACTAGAGAATTTCAGAAAATCATATTCTGTTTGCTTCCTGTTAAAAATTTTGATTTCTTCCATTACAACTCTTTCATACAAAGAGCCTCTAAACAAAAAAAAAAATTAAGTAAAAAACTGAATGAGGTCGTTTCAGAGCTTCAAAGTTCAGGCTTGGATCTGAATTTTCAAATCTAAGAGATACAGTACTGTAGTAGTAAAATGAGAAGTGGGCCAGAGCCACATATTGAACATTAAGAAACACTCCAAGTAGTCAGCAAAAAATAATTTGAACTTTATCAGGGTGGCTTGGGGCGAGGGGGGATGTCAAATTTTTTTTTTTTTAAGGAAGAAAAAGAAGGATGTGAGCAACAGATTGCCCCAAACGAAGTCCAATTTCTAAATAACTCACAATCATGACAGCATTGTAATCATTAAACAGAGAGGAATTGGCATCCCTTATCAATGATTTTGAAATTCTAAAGTATAATTTCTCACAAATATTCTAAATAGTGAAGACAGTTTAAATGGCCCTGTCAATCAAGCAGGCATATTTTGCATGCCAGATACTACAAAACTGTCTTTGTAGAAATGACAGTTCTCTTCTTGCACTTAATAAAAAGCAAACAATAAGCCCACTACTGTAAGGGCATCTTTCACTTTCCAGGCTGTGGACATCAGTTCCCCAGCTGGGAAGACATCAAGAGCATGTACGAGGGTAAAAAAGGCAAACTGATTGGAATTACAGCAACAGTATTACGTCTGTATCATTGTGGAGTCTTTCACCTCAGTGTTGTCCTTGCAGTTCTGCAGTGTGTATTTCAAGATCATTCAGAATGCTTAAAATAACTGTCAAGTAAATACAGTACGTGAAGAAACCATACCTTTTAACAGACCAGTGATTAAGGGTGACTATACCAGAACTGTTTTCCTAAGAACAGGGACAGTAACTTGCATTCTGAAAGTAAAACTTCCTAAAATGGAGATGCCACAAGTCTGCTTTTCTTAATGCATCCTCTTTTTTAATAGCATCTGTGACTCAAGAACAGCCAGTCAAATACTATGGCTGTGATTTTAATTCAGTTCTCTTTTATGAGCACGTTACTACTTTTCTGCACACTTGCTTCTTTCCATGCTAGACTACTGTAGCTAAAATTACATCTTCACCAACACTGAGTAGCGTAACAAAATTTTGCTCGATTATTGCCTATAGAGAGCAGTGTTTTAGAAAGTCATAGTTACCTGAGGAGCAATACGATTAACAATTTCTGAAATTTCTACTGCGCATCTACTGGCAGTCTGTTTCTTTTTTTCATTGCCTAAAAAACAAAACCTTTTTTAAAAATGGCAAAACATTACTACAAAACTCCCTGTGTCTCAAATAATTCAGTTACACCTGGTAAAATCAGAAGTTGATTGAGCGCTATATTGAAGAATTTATGGGATCACAATAAAAAAAAACCACAATCAAACAATCTGATCACCTCTGAACACCCCAACTCCACCATTGCCATGGTGATAACAGGAAGGGGGCTTTTTTTGGATAATTCAGATTTGAAAACTTTTAGTATACTGCAACATATACGTCAAATGGGCAACCTGAAGTATGAATTTTGTTGGTATTACCTAGTCTGCATGCAATTGGTGAATTAGGATCCCAAAAGATTTCTTGCTCTTTATCAGCATCATTAACAGGAGAGCTGAAAGTAGGTATCCGTGATTTCCTATTCAGTGATCTCTTTGGCGTCTTATGTGAACATGACTCTGTGCAAACAGAAAGATGATGCTTATTAAACATTAACACATAAAAGATTGAAATAACTCAGAACATACAACAGGGTAAGACACAAAAAACATGGTGTGTAAGCCTTAAGAATGAAAAGTTCACACTGAGGGTCTGAGTTCACACTCATGAGGGTTCCTTTAATTAAAACACCAGTGGTTTTCACAACTATTAACCCAGAATGCAACTCTACCTTTGCCGGCTGCGCTCCACCAGAGAGGTAGCGGAGCGCTACAGGATGCCGACAGATGCTCGCTTAGCCTCTAAAGGCCAGGACGAGAACCGTCTATCCTCTTAGGCCCAGGAATGGCGACTTCAGCTTACTTCAAGGGAAAGACCCAGCACAGCTGTGCAAGAGGACACTTTGCGCCCCACCTTGCATAGGTCTGTCACCTAGACTCAGATTTGGGTCACAACTTCCATGGCACCTCCAAACTGTCCTGGGTCGCATCCTGCCTTCGTACCAGCATGTATCTCCCCCCTCCCCCAGCCGCCGCCGCCCCAGGCCTCTTCAGGCATAAAGGTTGAAAACCGGGACAGAGGCAGTCGCAAACAGCTCCGTGCGGTCCCGGAGCGGCAGCGAGCGGCACACGTTAGGTGACGCTCAGCCCGCCACAGCCGCCGCTCAGGAAGCGGCGCTGGCGGAGGCAGCGGGGCGGCTGCGGTCTGCGCCCGCCGGCCCCTCCCGGCGCGGGGCCAGAGCGGCGCCCGCCGCCGTCACGGGCGCTGGCGCCGGCGAGGCGGGCTGGGCTGGGCTGGGCTGGGCTGCCCCCGGCCCCACAGCCGCCCCCGGCCCAGCCGCTCCCGCCGTACCTGCCGCGCCGCCGCCCGCCGCCTCCCCCGCGGGGGGGTCCTCCGGCCGCCGCCGGCTGAGCTTCTCCTCGCCGCCGCCGCGCCTCCTCAGGGCGGCGGGCACCTTGCGCCGGCTACTGGGCATGGCGCGCGCCCCGGCAGCGCCCCATACCACCCCTGCCGCAGCTTTCTCGCGGCGCCGCCATCTTGCCCGGGAGCCCGCCACGCCGCCGCCGATTGGCCGGCGCCGCGCCGCCTCGAGCGGCCATTGGCCCCCAGCGGCGGAGGCGGGCGGGCGGACGCGGTAGGGAACTGCCGGCCGCGTTTGGCGGGCCCGCCTCCTGTTCGGAGTAGTGTGGCAGCGGCCTGCGCTGCGCTGGGCTGGGCTGGGCTGGGCTGCCCGCCGCGGGGGGAGGCGTGAGCTGCCCCGCAGGCTGCTTCCTGACTGGAAAGGAAGGGGCAGGCGGAGCGTGGAGGGCAGCGCTGCAGCGGCTCCTAGGTCCCTGCTTGCCCCCCTGCCCTGGGTGGTGCCATTAGTGGTTTGGTGGGGGTCATTAGTTTGTAATACAACATTTAAAAGCTGTTGCGTTGCCCAGGTGCGGGAGTGGCTTGCACGGACCCTTTATGCCATAGGTGAATGTAGATTACATGCCCTGTGTTTACAGATAACAAGGATACTGAGAGGAATCTGTGTCTATTTACAGTAGTAGTAGATACAACTCGCAAGATAACAAAACATACTAAATTTTAACAGACTTACTAGAAAGTGTTACTAAAGTCCTTGCTGTCTCCTGCCATTTCCTAGTGGCCACTTAGCAGCTGGGTATTGTAAAGCGGTCTCCTTTCGTACTCCCGTATGTTTACAAGTATATTCCAAAATACTGTCATAAATAATTAAAATTGACACCTGTCACATTCAATGAGTGCTGTGAATTTTGCAGAGCTGTCTCTTTGATTTCTGCTTTTCTTCCAGCTCATTGTTCACTAACCTCATTCATAAAATGTGAGTATTCGCCACAGGTCTTTCACACATTAGTGAGCTCTTAACGGTAAAAGAATTTTGAAAAAGAATATTTCTAATGTGTATCTAGTTCTGCATGAGAGATCTTGTTACATCAGCTTCAGCATATACAAAGTTGTATTAACAAAACTAGGCAAAAAAAAAATATATCTGCACATACAGAAAAACCAAACAGCTCCACGATGAAAAAACTCCCATTTCCTAATGAAGAAAAGTATGTGTATCTCATTGCAGCTTAAGAACTTAGCCTTGAGCTGATGCTGTTTCTTAAGTTAAGAAAAGTAGTGGTGGAAGTCTGTGATGTTGAAGGGTTTCTCTGTGGAGCTGTAGCCTCAAGGAGGAGGAAGTTTGTGCTCCCTTGCCATGGCGCTGGCAGCTGGATCAGTGGCTAGCTGTGGTGAGGCTCCGTTCCAGGGACTTGTTGCAAACTCTTCGTGCTGTGGTTCTGAGTCCTGCTTTCAAATCAAGAGGGATGAGTAATGGAGGAGAGTGACTGAATAATAAAGTTAGTTTTAGATTTAATAGTACTATAAACTGCCTGGGAACTTTTTACTGCATTTTATGAGACAAGGACCTAAAATGAAACGAAATAAATGTGGAAGATCTGAGAAATTTCCTAACAAATATCCAATAGTGTAATGAGAACATAGAAAATATTCATGAAAAAGTGTTCCTCTCTAAAATCCTTTGAGAACAGAACTTGAAAGAGCACATTTTTATTTTGGAGGGAGTGTGTATCGTTAGTGGGGTTTTTCAAAGTATCTAACACATTACATCAATTTAATTAACAAAGAGAAGTGACTTTATGTTATAGTTCATCTTTCATACTTACTAGGGCTAGAAGGAAAGGAAAATCAATGATAGCGATTTCATTGAAAATGTGAAGATTTGTGAGGGGACAGAAACTGTTATAAATAATGAGTTTAATTTGAAAAACACTATCTTTTTCCAGAAAGTTTCTAAATGTCTGTGATATTTTCAGAGTTGACTATCTTATTATTTTTTGTTTCCAAATTACAGTTTCATTTCAAAAGTGATTTTTTGTTAAATGCTGAAAAAGAAGTAAAAAACTCACACACATCCACTCATACCTTGCCTCAAATGAAAATGTGCAGATGTATTTTGAACATCTGATACTAGGTGAAAAGAAAAATTCTCCAAGTCTAGTATTTCTTGGATAGCTTATTTCAAAAAATGGTTTGGGTACAAACTCTGCAAGTCAGTACAGTTATAGGGTTCTTTAAACATGTCACTGTTATTTCCTACGGAAGGAACTGTTAAATAAAGAGTTTATGTAGTTGAGTAGCCATGTGTACTGTGTACCTAAGGAAATTTGATAAATGGATCACCTTCTCATCATCTCCCCTTCTCTTCCTCTAAAGCTAGAGTTCTGGCAAGGCAGAAATCAAGGAAAGCCATGGGCTTTTGGGATCTGTAAAATCCTGTTTGTTTCTTTGATTGCCTACAAAGGCAAATGTCTACAAAAGCAAAATATATACATGTTTATAGCACTACTGCATTCAGTCCATATATACATGTTTATAGCACTACTGCATTCAGTCCATATATACATGTTTATAGCACTACTGCATTCAGCCTGTAGTTCTGTAGGAGCCCTCAAGAGATTTCAGTGGTCCTGAGAGCAAGAGTCTGTGGCCATGCTTCATTGCGTGGGGGAGACTGCCCTCAGTTGTTCTATTCTTCTGCAGGGTATGACTCGGAGATCCTCGCAGATGGGCACAGGAGCATTGGATGAGGTAGCTTATGCACCTGAAATCTTCTAACCAGCTTTGCTCATCAGAGCTGGCCCAGACGTTGCTGCGCAACGCTGCCTCATGCTGTGTAGATGTGTCCTGGTAGTCTGGCTCCACATCTCTCAAAAGGAGATAATAGTTCTTCTGAAGCGTAGATTATCTGGGGAATAACCACAGCGCCACCGGATGTGAGGGGAGCTGTATAAACAGAGAAGTGAATTTAGATGCTTAACATAAGACACATTTATAAATACAACCCTGTGGACCAAAACAAAAATGAACTAGGACACCTGTGTAAAACTCAATATGAGAGTAGAATACTGTAGCCACAGTTTTTAGCCTTTTGGGTTTTTTTTTTGCAGAAATCCTTCTCATCCATATATCCTCTTCAGAACCCCTGGAGTGCTTACTAAATTATGGCAGTACATGATAACAGGTAGTTTATACAAGTTAACTGCAGGAGATATATGTGTTGTATTGCCTTCACTGGGACTGCAGGAAAAACGGTGAGGGTACCTGAAATGTTGACTTAATGGACAATAATTTTTCCATCCATAGGGAAACACAGGCATCGTTCATGTATTTTTGCTTTTATTAATAGCATTTTGATAGTCTAGTTATAAAGTTTACCCTTGACTTGCCTTGAAATATCATACTGAGTTCACTTATTACAGAATGTTACTTTAATTTTCCAAGGTGAAATGTTCACAGTGCAGAAACTGATGAGGAAAATACGGCCCAAACAGTTACGTATACCTTTATTTTTTAAATGCTGTCTGGAAGGGTTTGCAACACTCTCTGCTGAGCCATAAATTGACCTAGACAGTAAATGATACATGACCTTAAAAATATCCAAAGTATCCTTGCTTGAGAATTTTTAGTACAGAGTTATTAAATGTCACGGTAATTTACAGAAGTGTAGCCTGGTTTATACTTCTGCATTCTCTCTCTCTGTCTTCTCACCACCATGCCATCCAAGAACCTTAGAAGCTTTAAAAATTTTTACATGTATCTCATTTTTTTCCTTTTTTTAAATCATAGAGTATCATTTTATTATATTTATCACACTCTGAAAATCAAGTCAAATGGAAAACTATAATTTAGCTCACAAAGGCCTGATCCAGCAGAGCACTTAAATACCTGCATAACTTCCTCATGATGACATTTTCCATTGCTCGTTAACTGGCATTTAAAGGAAATTTTCCATTGCTTGGTGTCTGGACATTTAAGGGAAATTATCAACCAAAATGGGTCAGCTGTTTAGAAGAATTAGGTCAGGCAATGAACATGCTACAAGTTGCAGAGGTCTGTAGTGAGCCCTACACCTCCACTCCCTCACAGAAAGCAGGAGATAGCTCCTGGGCCGGCCTTCTTTTAGGTATGTATTATAACGTAGGCTTAATTCCACAGCTGTCTTTGTTTTCCAGCGCTCAGGGTGAACTGCATTCAAGAGGTGAATCCCAGTTGTGTAAGACTGCAGTGTTTGTAGGATTTCTGCTTTAAATCTTAGCTGGGCTGGTTAGCGTGAGCGCACTGCTGCATGGAGGCAGCTCCCTGGCATCTTAGTCTGGAACAGGTACGATGGCCTGGGCGCTTGCGCACTGTGCTGGCTTGCACTCGGGAGACTTGCCCTAAGATCAGGAGGAGTCTTGAAGCAGCCATTCCTCATTGCATACCCCTTTGCACAGCGGCTGCATCCAGCCCTGCTGCCAAGGAGCTTTTCGCTGTTTTTTCTCTCATGTCCACGATATCGTTGCTCACTGTACCAAGGGAGACATGCATCTTGGGTGATCCTGCCAGCTCAGACGCACCCTCTGCTACCTCACTGTTTATACATGGAGAAAAGATACAAATGAGGATAGGATGAGAAACAGCTCTTAAAAATTACGGCAGCCACGTTCTCTTTTCTTTTCTTTTCTTTTTTTTTTTTTAATATGTCGATTCTGCTGTATTACAGCTCCGGGCTATCAAGGAGTGAGAAATAGGTTTTCTTTTCTGCTCTCTTAATTTCTGGAATTTTTTTTATCCCTTGTAAGAAAACAAGTTATAAGATTCTTTAAAGAACAGGAAGGAATAGGTTTCCATCTTGTTTGAAAGTCTGACAAATACTAATCATATATCCTATCATATATAATATATCCTGTAGATGATTTCTTTCATCAGTGACAAAAACTGACCTGCATTTGAAGATCGAGACTTGCTAAAACTCTCACACGCTACAGTGTAAATTAGTAAAGCATTTTGTCAGCTACCAAAAACAAAGCAGTCGATGGTCAGTGAAGACAGCTTTTTGATCAGGCATTCTGGAGAAGGCAAATAGGCACTGATTATTTATTTAAAGTAGGCTTAGCTTTTGACTGATACATATGTTCCAGGAGAATGTTTAGCCTATGGTGCTAAATAGCTTACTGAAGAATCAGTGATCAAACTAGTATGAAATTCTCCAAGTGCAGTCATTCTCTGTTTTTCTCCAACGTACTCAGCGGTTTCTGGATGGACTGTTTTTATGTCAACTGTTCATAGCTTGCAGTTGAAAAAACAGTTTCTGTACCAGAGTGATTTTTTTGGGAGGCTTTCATTTTTTAAATTCTATACATTATCCCTTGAGTCTGCATCCCATTAGCTATAAGCCACAGTTTACATGGAAATGCATAACAATGAAGTCTCTCTGTTCCATATGCGTGTGTGACTCCCATTACGCTCCCATTATACATACTGCTGCTGGTTTTAATGTGGGGGCGACTGGAGGTTGTTCTCCCCTGGCAGCAGTTTCGTCATGTATGCATAATGATTTAAGGCCCCAGTCCAGTACCTGACGCCCACATTACAGGACCACTGCCCTGTGTGAACTGACTGGTTGCTTCAGGGAAAGACCAAGCTTGGAGTGGATATGAAGGTTTGGCCCCAAATTGTGGTGCCCTAGTTTCAGGAATGAAGCAGGAGGAATGCTGTATTTCTGATGCCTCCCTTGTTCTATGGTGAGACCTTTTTTTTCTCCAGGACAGTTGGTTCTGGCAGCTTCCTCAAGCAGTACTGAATTTTGGACCCAGGGTTTGTTCCAGTTTTACGTGTCCTGGCCTGATGGTCCTAATTCACAGAGCGAGCAAACGAGTGCCTGGATAAGAATTAGACACTCTTTGGATTATTAATTTTTTCATTTATTTTCAGATGGCTTTTCCTTTTGTCGTATTGTTCTCACATAACACGTCTGACTCTTCCTATGTCACACTACATCTTTGCAGTAATTTGCTGCGCTGTTCTGTCCCTCTGGATTTTACAGCAGTGGATCAGAAAGGAGATGCAAGCTCCAGCAGAAATAATAAATCCACTGCAGCTCTTGAAGGTACTAATTTCTGCAAAACAAAATACTACCTCAGTTCTTTTATGGGCTAGAAGCAATGATCAAAGTGAAATACATTCATTGTGGAATTGGTTTGCAAAGCCCACTTCTAAACCATTACATACTCTTCCTACATATATGTATGCGTGTATATATATATATATATATATATATTTTTTTTTTCCAAACATAAATAATGTAGTCGTGTCCAGCCTGGCCTGTAGCACGTGAGTTCCATGCAGCTCTCAGGAAGTTCAAGGATAGCTCCCAATCCGGGCCAATGTCACCAGACGGGCAGGAGAGCTGTTTTGGCCTGGGGAAAATTGGGGGAGGGGGCTATTACTGAATAATGCAAATCTGGGTAATTTATAGGAGATCCGTGAGGGGCTGCAAAATGCAGTACTTCTGGACTGCTCTGGGAGTTGTCCATAGAGCTGCCACACTGTTGTGATGGGAATCATGGTCATCTCCCAGCTGCTGACTCCCTCAGAGCACTTGAAAGTCTGTGGCATATGTCCTGTGACTCCCAACTGGAAGGTCAGGGTAGTTGATCATCCCTAGAGTAATCTGACATTTGAAAAAATATTTTAGGAACTCTCCTATAATTATAGATATTTCTAATCTATGCAATCTATCTAATTAGGTCCAACCATGCCCAATTCCTTGTCTGATTGCCTGAGTCTTTCCGCTTAACCAGTCAGGTTTATTCAATAAGGTGTCCTATAATGTTATTTCCTTCCTTGAGAGTATATGTTATCATCTCTGACACAGACTTAAGAATCCCTTCACTTTTTTCTTATTTTACCATCCTCTGTCTCTACAGTAAAGCCTTGCGCTTTAGTTAGGAATCACCTACCTGAGGAGAAACCTAGACGGGAGTTTGGATCTCATTAGTTTTAATTTTAATTACCTAGAAAACTCTTAAGAAACGCAGCAAGTATAGAGCAGGCACAATATGAGTAGAATCCTCTTCAGTTTAATACAAGTTAGTTTGAATTGTGGATTCGAATAGTTAACAAGATTAGAAACAATAAGAAATGAATACTGTTGCACAGGCGGTTGACTGACTATTACTGTCATTTCCTTTTGGCTTTGGTCATGGGGATAACAAGGTAAGAAATAACTGTTTGTTTCCTTTTATTGATTCGTTTGATATTTGAAATAAAGATGATTTTTTTTGTCTGAACAAGTCTTTTGTAAGTTAATATTATGTTAATTAGAATGAATGTCTTCCTGAACCTTATTTTCTCATTCATTTGATCTAATTAGTTGATTAATTTTTAATTGCCTACTGAGAGATCTTTACCATATTGTGATTTGTGTTTTACCTTTACGTTTGGAAAACAATGGTATGCCTAAAATGACTCTAAAGTATTGTATTGAGGTATTTCTGCAAGGGATAATTGCAAATTATGATTTCTTCCTGCTTCCTAATTTTAGTGCAATCTACTTAGAGTTAGCGCTCATTAATCAAAAAGGTTTGCACAGTGTGCAGTGGTGAGAAGGTGTTTTAGTTAAGGCGAGCTTCACAGAAGATGGTGTATGACTTGGTGATCAAATGGAAATCAAATCTCTTGGCTATGTGTGAATACTACAGTGAATGCTTCCCTGCTTAACACATTTGTTCTTTTACCCCACAATAACTTTCAAAATGAATGTATTAATAACCTTAGAAATAGAAGTATAAGCTTAGAACAAGGCCAAGTGTTGATTAAAACATATTTTCCAGTGGTGGAAGATAAATCACAGTTCTTCGCAAGTTATTTCAAGTTATTCCCTGAGTGTTTAAAATTTGCACCTTATTTTTAGACTGAATTTGTCTTGCTGTAACTTCCAGCCCTTGGATCTTGTTCTGCCTTTGCCTGCTAGATTGAAGAGCCCTCCATTATCAAATTTTTGTTCCCTGTGGTAAGCACTTGTAGACTGTGATCAAATCATTCTTTAACTTTCTCTTTGATACATTAATTGATTGAGCGCCTTGAGTCTCTTGCAATAAGACATGTTTCCTAATACTGTAATTGTTCCCCTGGCTTCCACAGAGTCCACGGAATTTTTCATAATCTTTCTTAAAATGACACCGCAAACCCAGTGAAACTAGTAGTAGTTGTAGCCAAATAGGATAACATAGCCACCCTACTCCTGTTTGGTATCGTTTGTACATTTGATGAGCATAGTAGCTTTTTTGTTACTACATTACACTAGAAAAAATTCATAATGATCTGGTCATTTGTCATGGCCTTTGTTCCCAAGTCCTTGACTCCTCTTAGGATTTCTTTTTCCCAAAATAGAGTCCTCTCTCGTTAAGTCTGTCTCATTATACTTGCTTCTAGATGCATGGCCTTCCTGCTGGCTGTATTGAAGTACATAATGTCCGGTTAAACTCACCTAACCCAGCTGTCTCCGTTATTACTACTTCCTAGTCATCTGCAAATTTTGTGGGAAAAAGATTTTTCTTAACCAAAAATAGAAGCCTAGGAGCCAAAAACCAATACTTGTAGTTCCCCAGTCAGTTAATGATGGCTTAGGCATATTTGCTCTGCAGTTTTTAAGTTATTTAAGATGCTATTGTGATTCTAGGAGTGGATTTATCACAGCTAATTCTAGTCATCCAAGTATTAGCTTCTAATGTTTAGTGGTTTTCTAAGCTCTTAATAGACAAAGGAGAGAGATGCAGACCTCCACAGAAAGATGCAGCTGACTTATCTGAAAAGTCTTTCAGATAAGTCCTTTCTGACAATACCTTTATCTCTCTATTGATTATAATGGAACACAGAGATGTAGACTAGATGCCTAACTTTTAGACAGCTATGATTACTGTGGATGAATCCCATCTTTTATGCTTTTTAGTTTTTTGGTCAAAATAGGTGTGGTACCAAGTCAATTCTCTAACAGGCATCCATCAACATGGTTGCCTTTTGCAGTCCCATTTGTAATCATATCAAAAAATGATATCAAGTTAGCTTGACAAGATCTATTTTCCAGAAACTTATGTGGATCAGCTTTAATTAGATTATCCCTTTTAGTTCTTTATCAAGTTAGTTATCTCTCATATGCCTCTTTTTCTATTAGAGCTTTCCATCAAATTCCTACTTTTTCCACTTTAAAATTGACATACATCCAAATGTTGGCATCTGATGCGTAACTGAATCTCAGAATCTGAGGCACTGATGTTTCAGGGGGTTTTAGATTATTTCTGCCCCATGCATATCAGATGATAGACTTCTCTGAGGTGCTTCTGCACTCCTAGGCCTGATAGCAACAGATATAAAGATGACTTACAGCCATCTCTTATAAGAAGATACTCAGAAATTTCTGCCTTGCAAACCTGCCAAGGTGGCTTATTCCATGGCAGTCTTCATAGTGGAGGGTGGTTTTTTTGTTTTTTGGGTTTTTTTGGGGGGCCAGGACTTAAATGAAGAGTTTCATAAATACATTAGATTGGGTGTTTTTATGTTCCAAACTAGCATGTTTTAGAAGACTTGTATATTTCTGAGGAAAAGTTACCATGTTTTTGGGTTCTCCTTCTTCTTCGTTCCTTTTTCTTTGGAAAAGAGAGACCAGAGTGTCCCATTGCCCTCTGCCTCCAGCGAGGCTTGCAGGGGTGAAGGGAAAGCCATGACCATGAACTTCCATGTGGTAAGTAAGAGATGCTAACCTTTTTTTTGGATGTAATTTTTTTTGCATCGGGAGAATGCTGCATAAAGACTTCTGCCTCCAAATTGCAGAGATGATTTGCAGAATATAAGTGATAGGAGAAAGCATATACAATGTGGTCTTCCTGAAAAAGGAGAGAGCCTGAAAGATTGAAACACTGTCTAACAGATAAGAGATGCTAGTGTGAGAGAGTTCGTTTCGCTCATCATATAACTCAGAAATCCACTGCTGGCAGTTTCAGTCAGTATCGACACAACTAGGCTAATGGGTACCAAAGCAATGAACAGTAAAGGCAAATCCTGTCCACCTTGATCCTTCTGCTAGATTTTGAGCAGCACCCTGCAAGACAGAAGATTTCTCATTTTATGCCAGCCCCTTTTCTTCATCTGTTGGAGGGATGTGTTAACCATTGTAGGAGTGGATCGGTTCAGAAGATGCATAAGGATTTCTTGTACCTCTACGATGGAGGATTGCAATGCCACCAATGATAGGAACTGTTTGATTTTTGTAAAGATGGGTTAGAGCAGTAATTCAATGACATCTCCTTCTTCCTGGTAATCTAAGGGCAGATTTTCTGGGAAGAGAAGTTGTGTTACTTGAAAATGGTATTTTACACTGACTAACTCTGACTGTCTTAATAACCCAATACGAGGCAAGCAGTTAGCATCTAGTGTGACCACTCACTGTTGGAGGTTAGTTTCTCTCATTTGGAGATGTATGGAATTTTCTTTCTTCTTTTTTCTTGGTCTCACCACATCTTTCCTTTTTTGCTATTGTCTGCTATTTCGGCCTCTGCATTAGAAGTCAAGGTAATAGTTTTGCAGTTGCCAGGCCACCAGATGGGCCATCTGGAGAGTTTAAGTTCACTAAGGGACTGAGAAGGTTGGGTTTTTTAGGTTTTCACTTTGCCGGACCAGTGTCATATGAGATGTTTGGAGAGAATGCTTTCCAAAATACAGTTTTATAGTTCAGAACTAATACCTTGAAACACAGCAAATGCTTCATAAGCACATTATACAGTTACCAGTACAACAGCTCCTACATGAACTTAACAGAATATTTGCACTGAAGCCATTTCAGATCTTTGGGACAGATCACATTTAGGCTCATGGGACAGATCACATTTAGGCTCATTATAGGAGTTACCTAATCAGCGGTGAGTTGCATCTCAACGTGTAGGTATTTATGTGATTACTTCTTGGGAGGTGTTCATCCAAGTGTAAATTACTCTGGCTCTGAACAGATTTTAGCTGGTACCGACAGCTTGGATGACTGGCACATTGTCATTTTCATAACACACCTAAAAGGAAAGTGCCAAAAAATGTAAGTGGCATTGGTGCAGTGAAAAATTTCCAGTAAAAAATTATGTCAAGGTATATTGGCAGAAATAGGTTGGCTGCAGTTAATATATGAGATAAAACATGATTTAAAACTACTGTTTCTCTTTCACTCTGTTTCTAAGGGGATCTCAGGTCATGTCAAAACAGTGCAGGATGATACTGCCAAGATGACCCAAAACTATGGTTTATGCTGCTTCTGGTGCTCTTTCTTTTCAGTTGTCCCTCAACTACCCCTTCCTCAGCTGGGCTGCTGTCATGAAGAATGTCTGCTTTCTTTCCTAACCATTCTGTTGACGGTTGCATGGGGTGGGGATCCTCTGTGCTCTTCTGGCTATTTTGCCCTGGTTTCCTGAAGAAACAAGGGTTATGCAGGCAATCCGTGTGTCTGCTAGTCAGCTGTGTACCTCCCTTTCTGTTGTCCACTTATAACAAAATTTGACAAAAGGAGATCCTTCTGAAACTAAATTCCTACTAGTATTGTGAAAACTGGTAGTTAGGAAGAGCAGACAGACCCAATTTATCACCCCCATTCTGGTGTGTGACTAGAGGATCGCCGCACTGGAGTGATGCTACATATGCTCCAGAGTTCACACATTACTAAACACGTCTCACATGTACTTTATTAGGGTTTAGTCCAATCATGGGATGCAAAATCAAAGTGAACCACACTTTGCAAGTTTACAGCTCAGGAAATGGAGAGAAGCTGCTTTCCTTCTGCTCACTAGAACAGAAATCCTTTTGAAAAGAAGTCCCAACCTCTGCTTTGGTACTGTGCTGCATGTGATTTCATCCCACTAGCTGTGATGGTCACCATTCAGTCCTCCAAGTGATGATGTGATGTACTGGGGGAAAGGGTTGTTTCCACTGTTTCCGGAATAAATCTTCCTAGGAACACTTGACCAAGAGCACACATGTTTTGCAATGATGTCTGTTTAAAGAAACCAGCCAATTCCCCAGTGTACCGTAGAATCTTCTTTTCTGGCAAGAGATGTGAAGAATTTGCAATTTATATATATTATAATGGATTTTAATGCAGAAATGGTTTGTGTCCAGGTTTGTAAAACAGAAGGCATGAACCTCACGCTTTTGTTTGTTTCATTTATTTAGAATGGCATGACTAGGTCCTGGAACTGGCTTATGTGAGGTCATTACCCTATTGATTAAATAGTGTGATGAAAAGGGCATGATGATACACTGCTGAGAGATTATTGCCAGACACTTTGCAAACAAAGCTGCTGAAAGGAGCGCAGTTGTGAGACCTTCAGCGTGGCGAGTAATTAGCAAGCAAGTAGGAATTAAAATAAAGGATACATGGCATGATATAGTGATTATGTGCAGATAACTGATGTTTTGAATACTCCCTTTTGGTAACTCTAATGAGAATACATCTTAGTACAGGAAATGTCTGTTGGGACTACACTATCCAGAATCCTTAAACAAGTTGTGCAGTATGTTGTCCCTGACAGTGAAAAGAAAGCCTGGAAGCAGTGCTGCATATCTATCTCTTTCCCTTCAAATCTTTCTCTCGAGGTCTTTCTTTTCTTCTGAAAATCTCCTACTGGTATAAGAAATCTCAGAGAAAAATCATCTTTGGGATGGAGTGTCATTCTTTTTTTTTTTTTTTTAAACTTTCAGGGTCCAACAATTGGTCTGAACAAATCGCTTTTTGAGTGAGAAGCATAAGCATTCTATTGCAAGAAGCAAAGCACTAAATTTGGGAAGTCCAAGCAGTAGCAAATGTGTGACTGTTGCCCTTAGACTAGCCTCCCTCCTCACCTAGGGCACCAAGACTCACATGCTCCTGAAATAGTATATAATGGAGGGTATCCAATTTATTCTGTGGCATAAATTTCATCCCATAGCACTTTCAGGTCTCAAGTCTGCAAAACGCAAGAGATTAGAGGACTTTTCAGGCGCCAGCTCAGCTGCCTAAAGGGGAATAAAATGAAAATTTTCAGAATGTGACATGAGCCAGCTACAGGCAGATGTTCAGGTAGCTACAGAAAGACATCGTGCTGGCTGTGCGTTATTTCTTTATCCAGTTTCAAGCTCCTCCCAGTCGTTTGTTCCATGACAAGATGCTGACAGTTTCATAAATTTTATTGATTAATATAACTCTTCAGAGCCCTTACCCACAGCCTTTTAGACCATCACTTGAGATCTCCTGTCTTAGAAAAGAGTGTCCTCTTTCACAAGGCTCAGAGCTTCATATTGAATACACTGAAGGGAAGTTGAGCTGCCCCAGCAACAGTAACAGCAGGATGGAAGAGGGCATGAGGGAAAGAAATATAGGAGGGAAGGGAGAAGAGAGGAAAAGGGAAAAACTGCTGTTGTGGGGAAAAACACCTCCTCTAGGCAGAAGGGGGAGGCTGCTATAGTGAGGGGGAAGTAAATGGGGAATACTCTGTCCAGCTCCATTAACCTTAATTTTAGTTCCTCTTTTCCATTTTTCAGCTTAAGTAAGCAAGCATATAGCCATGTTTATATAATAGCTGGAGTAATGAAGATGGAATATTCCAATTTGGGGCTAATTCTTGCCCTCAGGAGAACACAGGGACTGCAGCTGTGGCCAGCCCCTACAGTAAGTGGTGAGGAGAACAGCTCCTTGTATCTGACTTCCCATTAGATCCTCACCAGGGACCACCATAGTCTAGCCTTTAAAAAAAATAGATGAGGTTAATTTTTCCAGCAGCAGAGGGTTTAGCAGCCCTCAGCACTGGTTCAGTTTTGTTCCCGCTCATGCTAATGAGGTGGTTTCCCTGAGAACAGTGGGACCCACTGCAAGCTTTCAGAAAAGCCCATTTATAGTCATTAGCAGTCATTGGGTTTTGAGTCTTGGGACCATCTTTATTCTTTTCCTATTTGATATCTTCACCTTCCAGACCGTAACAGGCAGGGTTTTATCAGCCTTTATCACAATGCTGTTAAGTACTTATGCCCATGATGTCTTTGCTAAGAGAGCATGGGAGAAGCGTGTACCATGGTGCATTTGACCACATCCTCTGAACCTAGGTTGTGGCTGAGTTAATTATTTTCATGTCTGGAGGAGAGCAGGCAATGGTGCCTAAAGAGTGGGAAGAGACGTGTATGTGTGAGTGTGTGTTTGCGTGCTTACGCTGTTTGGGAAGAAGAGGTCCAGATACACTTTCCCTTGGCCTTGTTTATGTGCAAGTCCTCAGGAAAGATGTAGCCTGAGAAGTCTTGGTTTTCTGCCTGCAGTCCTGCATTTGCCTGAGGTTTCGCATGGTCTCTCTCATTGCAGAAGCCCTGGCCTTCTTGAATTCCTGTTGTGCCATTCCTCAGCTGCAGCCCTTGGCTTCTGTGGGCAGGGGGGAAGTTGCCCTTCCTCCGCGTTGCTTGTTTTTATTATAGTAGCAGTATGAGGTACCCTTTATTTATAATCTGAACGTTAGGGATGTTGGGCCAATCTGGTGCTTCCAGCTGGCTGAACACTTCCTAGTGCTTTGGATGCCAGATATAACATAATTTATTGTGGAAAACAGTAGGGGTAATACACTTCTCGCTATCAAAGGTTAACGTAGAATATCAGCAGCTCTTCAGCAAGCGTACATGTATTGTTGGATAGTCCATACTAAAATAGAAAAACAAGCTTCTTTCCTTTTTAATGCTGCTGTTCTCCCCCTTTTTTCTTCTTTCCCCTTGGTTTTTTTAACTCCTTCATTGCATTAGGCAGTTTTCAAGCATTTACCCACAAGGGCAAAAACAATTTTACTTTGTTTCACTGGCATGAAACTGAGCAAACTAAGGGTTTTTTTTTTTTTTGCTTTGTTTTAACTAAAACATTCATTTCTGTGCCAAGACAGAGTGAAACTGCTGAGTTAGCCAAGGCTGTAAATTGAACTGGTCCTTTTACCTCTAGAAAATATTAAAGCATCCTTCTGCCACTGAGCTGGCACCCATTGCTGGATCAAGTGCTACTATTAACGGGAAATCGAAAAGTACATTATCACTCCAGTGCTGTCATTACCAGAGGGTTTCACTGAACTATAGCATTCAGGAAAGTGAGGCTGCAAAGACTGGAGAAAAATGGAACACTTAGGGTAGGAGGAAAAAAGCTGCAGACAAAGAAACTTGGCGATACATTAAGAGTTTGTGCAAGTACCCGGCATAGGAGGCGAGTGGGTGTCTTTTGAAAAAGAGATATGATAGGTAAAACCTCCTGTTATTCTTCAAGTACAGTTTTAGAAAGAAACTGGTGTAGATTTTTCTAATGTGCTTGTCTAATCAGTTCTAGAAGATCTGAAACCTGTCAAGGCGAGATTATGTCTGCCAGAAATCTAATGAGGCACATTCTGCGCTAGGGAAAACCCCAAAGAGAGGTCTTTATTGTGAACTTTTTTTCCTTTCTGGTAGAGTCAGCTACCTCTCAGTTATTCTTTTGTTAAAGAGATATTTTTTTAATCATAAGAAATACATACTACATTGCATTGATAGTTCAGTTAAAGAGCGTAATGGAAATTTATAGAATAATCCGTAAATGTTGCAGCTGTTTAAGGTGTTAGCTTAACGGGGGTGTGCATGGTCAGCAGGCGAGGAGGCTGCCTCCTTCCTGCAGAGCCATGCTGAGCTCCCCTGCTGCTCAGCATCAGGGCGCACGGGTGAACATTTTGTTATAGTTCACAGTCTGGGCTGGATCTGATTTCCATTTTAAGGGATTAAAAAAAATGACAAATAATGTGGAAATATAGTTCGTTTTGCTTCTCCTTTTCAAAGTTATTTACAGACTTGAAATAATCTTCCTGACACCCATGCAAGGTAAGCATTGCTATTGAGTTTTACAGTTTTGGAAATTGAGGTGCACAGGGGTTAAATAATGACATTGGAAATATGGGTGCCTAAAATTAGGCAGCTTAAGCCCAGAGCCCAAAGAGAAGTCCTGAACTCGTGCCTTAACCAGAAAACAGAAGCTCAGCGTGCCTCTGAGGCATGCCATTTATTGCCATGCCCAGATCTGAGGGCTGCAGAAGTCTGTCTCAAGTATGGTTCCCCAGCTCGTGGTCAGACCACATAGCGGTCCCAAATGATTTCTAGGATGTGCACGTTGTATCTAGCCCTGCGTAGGACACGGCACTCCAGAGATTTTACTGACTCTTGCTTCCTGCTTATCTGGTCTTGGTCAGGTCCCTTCAACTCTACACTTGTTTCTTCATTTGTAAAACGTCCAGCTTACAGGCGTCATCGAATTCAGAAGAAGATGTCTGTAGGAACATAAAATTGATTTTTGTTTTTGTTTCCTGGGATAGGCTGCTCCGAGAATTACTCATCAAGCCACATACTTGCTTTGCTCAGCACTATTGTATTAGAAGTATTTCTTGTTTGTTTAGTCTTACGCCCTGATCTGACATGCCCTTCTTGCATGCATTCAATCAAGAGCTTGGGGAAGCCAAGATGATGGCCCAAAAGTGCAAAAAATGAGCACTGATCTTAAGTGTGTATCATTCTGGGCTGTGGTCAGAGCATCAGTGCGTTTGATTTTTTCAGCGTTTCCTGAGCTCCTAGGGGACACGCTGAGGTCATGGAGGGCTGTGGCTCTTCTGGGTGCCTGAAAGGCAGCTGCCCTTGCGGTTCAAAATGAACATCTCAGATCTGAGGCTCCCAAGGAGCAGATGTACCTTTGACAGTGTTTATTTTGACCGAGCGCTTATTTGCTAACACAATTTCTGCCAATTCATAGTAGCAGTAAGTCAAACAATATTGAGCTACTATTTCACAATTCTTAGAAAATCATCTATTTCCCAAGTTACAACAGAAAGGAATACTCTCCCTCCCTGCCCCAAGTTATTTACAAAGAGGTTTCAAAAAACATTCAGATAATCAGACTTTAGTGCTGTGAAATTTTATCAAAGGGCACTCTTTCCCCGGACTCAGATATGAACCTATTTTGCCAATCAGATAAAACTTCCCAAGCTTTTTGCTAGCAGCATCAGTGGTTAACTTGATCTTATTGCACTGTAAAGGATTTTGTGCTACAAATCATTTTTCATAGAATCTCTTTGTTAGGTTGGGTGAACTCTGGACAGATTATTTGTAAGAACGTTTCCAGGAACATTAACAGCATAGTGTAGTCTTGAAATGAATGAAAATGACCTGAAAAAGCATTTCTTTCAGATGAATAAAAGAGAAATGTATAATGAAAAAGGCTGATAAGGGAAATATTTAAGTATATTAACAGGCAGAAGGAATGCCTATTAAGCTGCACAATATCTGTAGCGCAACCCCCTCTTCCGTTTTAAAATGCGTATATTTAGCTGTTGGGACGCCTTCCTTCCACCTTGTGAAAGCTGACAATTTTTGCTTACAGCCTGGAGCTAAATATTGCAGTGCCTTGAAATGGAAGATGAAACAGACCAACAGGTTTTCTTTGTCTTTTGAAAGAAATGGAGTGTCATTTCTTCTCCCTCCCCCTTGTGTGTTCCCCCCGCCCCAGCACTACACCCCTACTAGTATTAGCAGCTTTTCCTCCAAAAAAGCACTAGATGGTGCCCCTTTTCTTTGAGTGTGACAGAGCTGGATTTCCCAAGAGAGGTGCTACTGCCCTGCAGTGAAGATCACCAAGCACAAAAACTTGTAGGGTCTCTTTGTCCTTTAATATTATTAAGAGCACTTCTTTCAAACCCTCAGACCCAAACTAGCTCCATCTTTAGGAGACTGTCTTGTTAAGGACTGAGAAGGAATCATGGCTTCACAGATTCCTGAGTGGTAAAATTAAAAAAAAAAAAAAAGTGATTTCAAACCAAACATGAGAAAAAGCAGGCTATCTGTCTCCCTTCCTGTCTCCCTCCCTTCCCGCACCCCAGCACTCCAGTGTCAAGGCGCATTTGCAGTATTCCTTGCTGCAAAGAAAACTTTTCAAGTCAGGGATTTTTGATGAGATGCTTGCCAGGCAATCTGATTGATACAGTTAGCTCGTTAATTTTATTATTATCCCTGACCCATAACTGACCAAGCAGCATTCTGTAAACAGGAGGTGTGTTACATACATGTAACTATATGTTACATTTCAATTTTTATCTCTTAAAATAGAAAGTGCCAAGTAGGGAGCATGGCCTTGTCTTGTATTCTGCGTGTTCTGTCAACTTACATTTTAGCTTTTTCAAAAAAAAAATAAATCTTTTTACTCTTGCTTAGCAGATTGTTACTTAGCCTTTGAAACTGGAACAAATAATTAGTTAAAAGCATATTTTTAATCTGTATCTATATTTCTTTCTGCATTGGAATAACTGTTTACCTAGTAAATGTCATCACTTGTACTTAGCAGGTTAATATATTTTAGTCCCTCAACAGCAGAAACACATAATGTGACATTGAAACAAAGTAAGACTCAACAACAAATGAAATGATGTCTGCTTGCTGGGCATGAAAGCTGAGGCAGATATCAAACCTCCTCATTATGAAATCCCTAAAATTTAACTGAAAGAAACCATTTCCTTCAATCTGTTTGTTTATGCATTTGAAATGGCATAAAAATAAATATTCTTTGAAGTGACCCGAGATAGATTAGTCCAGGTTTGTCATTTCTTACTATTTTTGTAAATGGTCCTTAGAAAATTAGGTCTGCTGGCATCTGGGAACAAAAATTCAACTGGGAAAAGAAGCTTTAATATGAAACAGAAAGAATTATTCCCATGCTCTGGCTGCCCTGTCATATGTCATGACATGTGGCAGGTTGACTGCTCATTAATTCTATTTATATCAGTATGATAATACACCCCACTGAGTACACATGTGTTAAAATATTCATAAATTATGTTTAGTGCAAGTAGATATACATTACATGCCAAAAGATGACTATTATTTAAAGACAAAACTGGTAAACAGTCAAACATGGAAAAGTCTTTTAAATGTTGGTCCAGTACATTGTGCATCATCAAACTCACATTTAATTGCCTTTACTTGTAGACTCTGTCTCCAGTAATGCACTGTGCAATGCATCTTTACATTTTTCAACAGCTTGCAAAAGCAGCAGCTTTTACTGAAAGAAACTGGAATTTCAGAAATTACTGTAAATGTCATATTATCTCCAAGCAATAAGTATACCAATTTAAAATATTTAAAAAGAAGGTTTTCTGTGACCTTCAGATATTTTAAGGCACTCTTTAAGCAGCTGAAAACTGAAGTTGAAATATTAAACAAAGCCAGTGTGAACAATTTGCTGTGGGTGATGCACTCTAGCTCAAAAAATAGTTAATCATACGTTGTTCAGGCTGTTTTATGCTCTGCATATATATTTCTTAAACTTATTAAATACTTTTTAAAACCAAATAATAAATAATAATTTTTTAAAAGTAATTGAATTTGTATAGAATGTGAAAGTAATCTCAGAATATTTAAAACAGTTATCTCCTCATCTTACAATCTCTTTCTTCAAAATCAAAGTATTCCTTAAGTGCAGTGGATTTTGAATGTAACATTGTGCTAAGATTAAGGAGACTATTTAGACCTATGCTTTTTACCTAACAGGATGGCATTATGATTTGTGTTGAAGTCCTTAATTTAAAAATACTTTTAAAATGACCATTTACATTAAAAAATGCATTTCAAAACTTATCACAAATTGTCGTGGTCTAATGTTGCAGGTGTTAAAATCACTGGGAGTTTCAAAACTATTAACGGAAGGCATGATCTGGTACACATTTATCTATAGTTATGGTGATAGCAGTGATCCTCCTGAATAAGTACAAAGCAGGCTGGTTTAGATACCCTATTCGTGCTTTGTATTTGGAAAACAATTTCAAAACTTTTAAAGACATCAAAAGTCATAACGGGGACAGGGAGAAGGAAGGAAGGGTTTGCTACACGATGAATTTTAAAAAGATATATGATGAGAATCTGAGTTTATGTAGTTTATAGTTACCCTGTTTCTACTCATTTTTAAGGGATCTGAACAGGGACAGAATAAAGTGACTGACTGTAAAGCTTATTTAACCTTTCTAATCACAAAACCAAAGTTTCTAGCAGCAGTGAAGCATGTTGGCTTCTGAGAAAGGACGAAGAAGGGGCACAGCAGTGCGGTGTTACGAAGCCATCCTTAGACCCTTTTTGCAGAAACAATGGCTTGCCCTGGTGCTCCTGGGCAAAAATGTTGCCACTTTTATTTCACCTGTACTGCCAAATGTGCCGGCCGAGTTGACTGTTGGCCAGCCGTTCAAGAGGCTCGACTTTATCCTTCAGTGAAATGGTTTGAAGGGGTTGGGAATTTTCTGTTTCTTTGATTGAAAATGCTGGTTTGAAGAAGCTGAAACTTTTTTTGCAGGCAAGTATCAATTTCAAAGAAACTTTCATCAGAAAAGGTTTGTCAGCCATCGACTGGGATTTCTGGTCCCAACCAGAAGGAGATGCAAAGGCTGGAATATCAGGTAGCAGGGCAGTCGGGGCGCTCACCTGGAATGCGGAAAATTAAGGTTCAGGCCTAGGGACTTGAACGTGAGATTTATGAAGCGAGTGCCCTAAACCCAAGGCTTTGGAGCTGTTCTTGTGCTGTGACTTTAACTATTTATACAAAGTGGAGCAGCTCTAACAGGAGCTCTTGAGACATAACATAGCCTGAAGCCCAGTGACTGAGGCACATGGGTGAAATGGGAGAGAGTGGCAAAGCAGGCAGTAGGTGAGTGCTTTAACTACCCAGGTTTTAAGGGCTGGTGTCAGTCTTTCTGTCCTTTTCTCATTTTAGTGGATAAACTTCAACAAGTCTTGGTCCCAGGGAGGAACAGGAACATTTCTGAAATCTCATAAAAGCCTTGCAGAATGAGAAAACTGCTTCTTCCATCCCTCTGCTGATCCTCTTTGCCATAGAAACAAATTGCAAAAAATCCACTGAATTCCAGGGAGCAGACTGTGACTCACATAATACAATTTGTAAATAGCCAGAGAATTTACTGGATGTAAAGTTCCTTGTAAGTATAAAAAGGTGCTGTCCCTTAACAGTACAGCTTTTTACAATAAAATGCTTTCTGAATTTTAAGAAACTCTATACTAATATAAACAAGGCTTTTAATCTTAGTAATGGTAACAGCAAATTATATACACCATCTAGTTTTATCAGACGGTAACAGTTGTTTTTATCTTCAAAAACAGGTTGTGAGTGCTAGGGGGGGAATAACTCTTCATGGCAAAAGCTAAGTTAATTTTATGTTGTCTTATGGCACTAGTGAGGAACCTCCTTTTTTTTTTTTTTTGGTTCATTCCTTTTTTTTCCTGATTTTTCTGAAGAAAAAAAAATAAAAGAGTCATACCACACAACAGTTATTCAAATACAAAAAAATTCATCTTAAAAAGGTCTCTCATTATAAGCTTTCTGAAAGTTTGCTATGCACTTTCATGTAAAACTTGGCCTCAGTACAAAACTGCTGTACAATCATTTTCATCTGAGATTTGAACATATTGGAAGAACTAGAGCACTTCTTTCTTCTATCCTGTCATTTTTTTCCCTTGGAAATGATGAGCATATGGCAACCACCCTCACTGGATTCTCAAACAACAGGAGGGACCTTATTTCGATTCCTACATCCTGTCATCAGTGAATCCCATGATATTTTGTTCTTGCAAGGCTAAAGATGTGATTCGCATTTGCCATAAGGACAGAGCTTAATGTGATGCCATTTTACCACAGGAGCCCTCAATCAGTTAATTAAACATGATATAAATCACTGCATGTATTTGTAAAGTAAGATTAATATGGCAAAGTCAGAGTAATGAGGAATCCTCACCATTGTCTGAGTGCGAATCACTGATACGAAGATTACCCTTTTTGAAACTGGATATCTTTGAGTGGGTTTTGTTGGCTTAATCCCTCAGACTGCTTTGTGCAACTTGAAACCCAGAGCTGTCATCTTTAGCCAAAATTTCAGCCATAACTTCCCCAGCTTTCACCCAGTCATTTAAATCAGCATTCGTAATACTTAGAAAGATCAAGCCTTTCAGCATAGCACAAGGCTTCTTCATACCACCTGGGACACTGGCAACATGTTTAATAAATATTTCATTTCGTTTTGTTGTGAAGATTCTTCTTTTGTTTTTTATTTTTTTTTTTTTTTCTGGGGGATTTACGGGGTACCCACAGCAGCACGTTCCATCACTGCGGTCACTTAGGTTTACAGCCTTAATAATTTTTTTTTTCTCTTTCTTTCTTGAAGTGCTATGGAGCCTCGTTAAACTAGAGCAATTACAGACACACAAGATAGGTACTCTGGAAAGATCAAAGCCCCCCTAAAGACAGCTCTGTAGGATTCTGGAGCTCTCTTTGAAAAGCGCTCAGTTTACAAAGTAGAGATGAATTAAGCCACACATTAAAACCCCCATGTTCAAGTAACACTGAAGGCCTAACATTAGTTAATACGGAATCCACTTTAGCCGCACACTCTTTTCACATCAAACTTTGAGCCACTCCCGAGGAGCTCTCCTGGTACAGCCGCACACTGTGACGCTCTGTCACAGCACGGAAAACCGGCCCTTTGTTACAGGGCATAGCTGCGGTGCCTCGCTATGCCAAAACACCGGAAATATGCTGTGTGTATGGAAGGCAACCTTGGCCCTCAGTGTGTCGCTTAGGAGTGGGGCGGATAGGAAAGGAAAGGAAAAGGAAAAAATATGAGGCTATCCTTGTTCTTGAACTGAACATCATCTCTCGTGCCCATCAGGCCGGAGACGGGGATTAGGGAAGAAACAGGATGGTAACCGCTAGATCCAGTGGGAGGAAAAGGTATTGCAGCCCCTGCCTCTGCAAACAGGACCCTGCGCTGGGTGCCTGTACCGTGGCTGGAGAGTGTCTCAGAAGCATAATCCTCCTTTACACAGGAGCTAGCAAGCAGATGTGATACACTCCAAAGTCTTAGGTGCTTTCCAAGATTTGTAGCCATTACTCAGAAGGTGCTTCCGTCAGCCCCATCAGAAGGGGCAATGCTTTAAAAATGTCAGCCATTGCCCGAGCTGGGGCTGAGGTCCTTGGGGAATAATTCAGCGCCAAAGGATTGAACCTGCATCTCCCAGCTCGCAGGGCAACACCTCTACCACCATGCTGGCAGAGAAAGGAGGAAAGGAAGAAAAGACATGGGTGCTTTCTGCTTCTTCCGATGGACTTGTGCAACTGGACAGCAAAGGTTATGAGTAAAGAGCACAGTACTGAATCCAGAGCCTAAAGGGGAAAGGGATGTCCCAGAGTCCAGTCCCCATCCATATCTCTTTGCCCATGTTACCTGTGGACAGTTGTCAGAGCTGACTCAGCAGTGTGATGTGTGCTCGGAGACCATCTGTGTAATGGAGTCTATCTACCTCCAAACTCCTGTGAAGGGGCCTTTCGAGTCGCTCTTCCCCCCGGGTGCCTCTGCTGCGCCTGAGGCCGTTGGTGGACGTAGCACTTCAGGCTTTGGCTCTGCGAGCCCAAAGTCTGGAGCCTGTGATTTCAGTGTGTGCGGAGCCAAGCCCCAAGGAGTTGCGTGGCTGCCAAGGAAGACCCTCTGGCTGACCTCTTTGTCTGTGCTGATGGCCTTCAGAGAGCTCATGGTTCCTGTACAGCTGGAAGCACTGTCATTGCCGTCAGAGGTTTGAAAGGTCTGTGTCTGCGAGGGCATGAATGATGAAAGTAAAAGGGTAACAGGACTCCTGGAGAATCCCTGGTGTACTCACAACTTTTCTAAGCTGCAGGTGCATAAATGTAAACATTGGACTTGTGATGATCTTTTTCTGTGTCCTGTGGTAAGCTAAAATAGTAAAAATCGAAACTGCAGCCGAAAGCTCTGTCCCAGAGATGAGACTATGTTTCATCTGAGATGAGTTTTTTTTTTCATTCGTGTTCTTTTTTAAGTTCTTGAATTCAGAAGATTTTTTTTTGGATGCAGCAGTTAATAAACATCATTGTGATAATGGTTTGTGGATAGCTGTTTAAGTTTTAGTCTAAAACTATGCATAAATTACCTTTCAATACCTTGAAAAATAGCGTGGCTAAAGAACTTAACTTTTCTGTGATCACTCTCGGTACAATTTTCATAATAAATAGATTGTCATTGTACCAAAATTGTATAGGATTGGAAGACCATCAGATAAATGACTTGCTTTTCTTTGAAGTTTTATCAGTATTCCTAAATCTGTTATGATGTAGGATTTTTATCATAAATGTGTTGGCTAGAAAGAATGGAAACAGAGAGAAAAAAACCAAATAAATACGATGAGGAAATACTTAGTAGAAAGCAAGCTGTATACTACGCAAGAAAAATCTCTAGAACTGGGCTACACCTGTAGGTAGGCACCGAGTGAAGTCGATTGAGTGTATGCCACCATCATTTGGGAGCGTTGCCATTCCTCTCAGAGGGGGCAGGATTTTCCCCAGTTGTACGTATCAGACTGAACTCTACTCAGCAGGTGCTTAAAAGCAGTTGCCACTTCTGTCCACTCAGATACCCTATAGCAGGACTGAATGTCCCATGTTTTTTACACATAGTGTTCTGCTTAGAGTTGCTTCTTTTCCTACTCAGAGAATCCATCACTCATAAAACCCTGGTTACAGCTGCATTTACTTACTGTGTGGCTTGCTTTTACAGCTCTTCCTAACCTATATTACCTTTCACACAACCTGCAACATATGTCCCCATGTTCATGCTTGTTCTTATTTTTGCCCTATGGGTCGTATTGCTTACTTATCCAGTGCTGTCAAACACTGAATAGCTATTCTTTATTTATTCTGTTCTTACATTGTTGTGTTTTGTGTTATCTCTAACCTAGAATTTCTTGTCATTTACAATGAAAACTTGCAAAATGCAAACAGTTTACTTAGAGGATTAGGGCTGATGTGAAGGATTAATGCAGAGCTAAGGAATCTCCCTGCAAGACATTTGGATCAAATCCAGCCTGCACAAGTTACCACAAGTTGTAGTGAGCAGGGAGAATGCATGTTTTCATTGGTTTGGGGGATTTTTGTGCATAATCGCTCAACTCTTGGAATGGCTTTGCTTCAGTCAAGTTTGTAAGCTTTTAGGGCTAAAGCAATACAGGCATGTTATTTTGGCATGAGCATTTGCACCCAGTGAGTTTCAAAGCTGGTGCCTGAGCATTCATGGAAAAGGCACTTGGAGCCTGTAAGAAGTTAGAGCTGAAGCAGGAACATCTGCGTGCATGTCCCACCAAGCTATGGAAACAATGCCACGGGACTTAGGCGAACTCTTACAATTCGCACAGCTCAGCAGACAAGTAGGGAACTTGTTTCTGATTCGTTCCCAGAACTAAACTAATTCTTTCCCAACCTTCTTGATTATTACTGAAAACACAGTAGTTAAGGCCATCACGTACTGCTTACAGATTCTCCATAGAAAAAGTTTCCTGGACTGGGTATGCATTCAAGGCACATGTAAGCTTATTGTCTGTGCATTATCCTCTTTTATACAGTAGTGCTGGCTGGAGAGGTGAAAAATCCTGTACTTGGCTGAGAAAGGACTAGCTCAGAAGCACCTAGGAAACCTCTGGGGACATGGGAAGGCTGGAATGGTGTGGGAAGAGCTTCCTTAAAGCGACTTTTGCAGGTGAAAATGTCCTGGTCTCAGGTTCTTCGTGTTAAGCAGTTGCTTCCCCCAGCCACTAGTATAAAACAGTAAATTTAATACTACGTATTGAGTAGCAAATGTCAGAGTAGTTTCAGATGGGCTATTCCAAGGATCAGAGATCAAGGACTAAACGCCCTTGTTGCACCAGTTGTAGAGCAGCCTATAGTGCCAATATGCTTGTCTGTTGATCCAAATCTTTGATATAAAAGTGGAAAAAATGAAGATGAGCTTGAAAAGCAATCAGGATCTCTGTTCATGTGCTTTACATTAAATGTGTGTTCTAATTTCCTGTCAAGTTGTTTTTTGTAGCTTTGTATTCCTCCTTATTGTAAGATTAAGGTAGGCTTATGGGACTGTGTTACAGGGCCATCTACCTGAGTTTGCCTTGGAGAGAGTTGCCTTGGATGCAGTCATGACTGCTCTGTTACGCTGGCTGGAGTGTGTTGAGGATCCAGCCCAACTTTGGTATTTGGTGGTAATGCTCAAGTAGGCTTAGTGGCTTTTGCTCTGCCTTGTAATTTCTTTGCAGCATAATAAAAAGCTCTTTAGAACATTGCTACATAGATTAATATAGAAAGTGCTTGTGATACTTTTATACACAGGGAGTTTAATACTTGGATGCAAGAGCAAATTGATTGCAGGCAATTCTGTGCTTGAGTACCCAGGAGTGAAAGGAATGATTACAATAACCTCTGGGATTTCTTCTCAGAAGTGGTTCTTGAAAACACCCACACCCACAAAGTATTGGGCACAACAGAGTATTGTTCCCTTCTGATGTGGAATCACAGAAACATATTTTACTTGGGGAGCTGGGAGGGGCTGGGGGGGGAGAGAAAACTCAAGAGACATTAATGTTTAATGTTTTTAATTCTGTAAAATGAACAACAAAAAAGGAGATGGTTATGTGAGTGCCTCTGAGATTGTTTAAACCCTGGCAGCTTGCTGTCAGATGAGATGGTAAAAGCTGGGGGAAGACGAAACTGAGGGGCATACTGGGTAAACTGCTTCTACTTCACCTTTAGCACCCCAATCTGACTGAAGAGTGGAACAATGCTGAAACAAATTTGGCATGCATTGCTGCGATCTCAGTGAAATAACTTGAGCCACCTTGATTTGTACCAGATGGGGCTTTGAACTGCAGCCAGCCAGGTATATCTCTCTTCTTTGTGGAGGGTTCTAGCTGTTGGAGAGTTTGTTTCCTTGGCCAGCTCCTGGAATAAGGAATGTATGGCTTGTGCCTTTGCTTCACTTACTCTTTCCAAATTGCCCTCTTCTGCCTTGATGGAGAACATGTCCATGGCTGAAGACGCTCAGGCAGACAATTAAGCGTCTCTCAGGGATGGGGAGTATTTCCCGGAGGACTTTAACACCTGTTCGGCATAGCAGGGGTGAATTAACCCCAGGTAAATGCTGGAGATTATAATACTTGTTGCACAGGTAAGAGCAGTGACTGCATGCACACTTCACAAAGGTGCTCAGGAAACAACACTGCTTTTCTGAGTCTAAAAGTTTGGGGTGAGGGAGAGTGACAGATAATTTCAAGAGGAGAAGAAGATTAGAAAAAAATCAATTTGGAATCTTATGATTAGTTTGTTTCTATAAAATATTTAAATATAGGGCTCTGGTATTTTAAAATAGTAAATAGATAATATTGATAGCTTTACATAGCATAGAATAAAAGCAAAGCAAGACAACCGAAATGAAAATTCCCGATTCTAACAAAATTAAACAATTTCACCTTTTCAGAGCATGGCCTTGAAGCTTCCGTTGAAGTTGGTATGCTTTGTTTATGTGAAGCTGCATTTCTGGCAGAAAAAAATTCTGCCGATACTTTTTGCCCCTCTTGGAGGCTGACTGATTGCTTTAATTTGTAGGGAGTTTGCGCTTAAAGTGCTCAGGTGGGTAGCATCCATCTGGTGCATACAACTGTCAGTGGTCACGGCATTATAGTGCTGAGCCTCGGTGGAGATTTTCCAGGAAGGGGACGTAGGAGTTGCTCCAGCAGAGCTCTGACACTGGCGAGGCTGCGGCAAAGGAGCAGATGTTACTGTAGGTGAATGATAATCTGCTGTTATGAGGGGGCATGGTGAGCACGCTGCAAATAAGCAGCCTTGAGCTCATTTAGGTGTGTGCCGGTTTATATTATTTCTTCGTTTGTGCCATCTCTTCTAGGAGCCTTCTTTGTTGCTTCTGTTGTGGTGGAGCCCAGAACCAAGACCAGAGCTTCTGGCAAGTCTATAAAACCTGCAGGAGGTTTGGGAGGGAAGGAGCATGTCGATTTATGGATAGCTGCTATGTGGAGAGGACCAGGTTTGCTAATAAAGAGCCTTCTGCAGGGTTGGACTCCGCAGCTTGGCAAGCTCCTGGCCCGCTTACTCCCCCGAAGCTTTGTGAGAACGTTACAGAGTTTAAAGTGGCCTCAGGCCATACTCACTTTTCTGTGTCCCTCCCCTTCAGCTCTGGACCTCACGTATTGGTCTAGGAGTTGCTGTGACAGCAGTTTCTGGGGGTCAGTGGGGAGCAGCAAATGTTTCACAGCCAGGACTGATTCATGCAGAACTTCATGCCATTCACCTGGCAAATCCCTTGGGCCTACAGAGGATAAAGCAATGCTGGTACTTGTTGTACAGTGGGCTAAGGATGGAGAGACTCCAGCCTGTTGCCTAGAATGACATAGGGAGCGTTCAGTGCAAAGAGCTCCTCGTATTTCTCCTCTCAAGGTTACTCCCTCTGTTTTTTTCTCCATGAGTAAATAGGGAAACACTAGGCTCAGTACTTACATCAGTCCAGTGCCCAACCCAGGAAAAGCACTCTCCATAGCTGACCCAGAAGCACCTTGCAGGAATAAAGGCAATTCTTTGGTCTCCTCATGCAAATTCTGCTATACCAATACCTCAATCTGTTTGTACTTGATGACTGTTGCAGATGCTTTCATTTTATTTTTGCAGTGTTACTGAAGAGCTACTGGACACTAGGACGGGCCTTAATGGGTAGGGGTGTGTGTACCAGGCAACGGGAGAACAGCTTTAGATCCATAGAAGTAGAGTTTTAAAAAATGCACCATGCTGCTATGAATCAGCTTGGTTCCAACTAGTTTAATTGGGAAAAAAGCCTCTTCAGCAAATGTAATTTTATGGCACCCCTCCCAATTGGTCTCACTTGCCATACAGATTTTGAAAAGCAGTGCAGGTCAGAAGAGGACCTGAACTTCTCAATATGAGGGTGGCTGGTATTCAGCTACTGCAGTGATAGGCATCTTAGGAGGAAATGATAGATTAAAAATCCAGAGCTGGGTTTTGGTTCCAGACTGTATGTCAAGTACCTTTCAAACTGTATTTTAAAGTGAAGCAAAAGATGGGATCAAAAGGAACTCACTGTCAGCAATCATTAGGCCTAAAGTAAAACCTGGTGGTCTGCTTAATTTACAGTCAGGCACAAGCATGGTAGACTGCTGCTCTGCACTGTACCTCTGCTCTCCCAAGCAGGCGGAGTACTAAAATACAGTAATCCTGTATCGACTTCTGTGGCCACTTTGCTGCTCAAGTTTTTAAGTCTTTTACAGGCAGAGACACCATTCCTGCAGCATAAACTCCAGAGATTGAGCACTGCAAAACCCACCACACAGGTACAGCTGCCCTTCCTCAGTAAGCAGCAGCTGTTTAATGATTGTTCAGAGCACGACCAAAAATAGGTAGAGGGTAAACTTTGGCAAGTCCAGCTCATTGCCCAGCTCTTCCCTGTTGAGCGAACAGCTGTGAAGGGAGATGTGGACAGTGAAAGCCTATCACACTGGCTCGGTTAGAGGAAGGTGGCAGGTCAAAGAATGTCAGAGCTGAGTGACCGCAGAGCTCTCCAGGAGGAAGGAGATCTTTCTGAGGCAGAGGCTGGTTCTGTCACTCCCGTATTTTCCAGATGACATTATGAGGCTTGTCAACCTGAATAGTTCCCATTTAGGAACATGGGCTTGTATCCTTGCTTTGGAAGGGGCATTGCCTTCCCTGAGTCAAAATCCACCACTGAAATGCTTTTGGACCTACAGGTCTTCCCCAAAGGACCCTCCAGGCATTCCTGATCTGTCTGCCCCTAGTTTCCCTTGCTGCAATAAGCCATTGAGATCTTCAGCGCGAATCTCATAATACAAAGCTGGGTTAAGGCACAGATATTTTCTGTTGAATTAAACAGCCTCTTGGTGTTTAACCAAGGTGTAACCTCAGCCTAATCGTGCTGGTTTGATGGGTTTACCTTGCAAGGGGACGTATGTCATGTTTCCATTGTGGCCAGCTAAGCATGCTTTGCTTTCCACTGATATTGTCCTATATTTAGTGTTTTGACTTTACGTGACCCTGACATTGTGTAGGGGGAGGAGGAGGAAAAAATGTATTGCTGAAGGCTAATCCTATGCATAGCACAGAGACTGTGTCCACTCCAGCCATCTTTTTTCATGGTAATATATTTTGTTAGCAATAAAAGGATTAATTCTAGAAATCAAGCTCTTTGATTTTGATAAGCATAATAAATATCTTAGACAAATTGCTATCCTTTTAAGAATATTAGTAAACAAAGACCTTTGCTCTCCTTTGCTAGGCTTGAGTCCGCTGGTACATGCATTCATACCATCTGCACTGTGCGCTAATACAGCTCCTTGTTGTCTGGTCTTCCTGGGAATGCATTATATAGATTGCAGCTGGTTCAGAATGCAGCTGCCAGGGTCACGACTCACACTAAGATTAATCATTACGCCTGGGTTAGCTTCATTACTTTGACTACCCATTACATTTAGTGGAGATTATGAGATGTTGCTTTTAACTTACAAGGCTTGGGCTAACACCTACTAACCTCAGCAACATGCTTTTATGGTATGTTTCTCTTGGTAAGTCTCGTAGAGCAGTGGAGAGTCTCTCTAGATGTTGTACTTTCAGCTTTAGGAGAAAACCTTACTGTGTTACGTGTATAAAGTGGCGTGGTGTGGGACGCTTTCAAGTCTCTGGGGTTACTCCTCTGATGTGGAATGATTTCTTCCCAGTACATACTGTCAATGCAAAACTTGTTGCCAGAGAAAACAGCATGATGAAGAGGAGGATGAAAACATCATCACCACCCCATACATAATTAACCTTGTAATCTATACCTAGTTTTCTGGATTTATGGCCGTATAATTTGGGTGATAGCCATCCAAAGACATGTGGTTTCCTAGGAAGGAAAGAGAGTTAGTGTGAGTACTTCCACTGCACATGAAACTGAGATCATGAAACAATATGACATTTCCCAACAGAAGCCTACAACATAAATTTAGCTCGCAGAAATGAACAAAAAATGTCCAACTATACTACGTTCCCTGAAGCGAAGCCTCTGAGGTCTTTTCAAGCATAAAGAGGAAAAAGCCAAATGTACAAAAGACGTTTGAAGGACAATTGACTAAATGTGCCTGTGGTATTCCACATCAGAGCTACGAAAAGGAAAGCTGAGGTTACCTTTTTATGTATCATACATACATTAAAAAAAGGTTTTGGTTCCTGCCCATAGGGTCATAGCAAAGGCTATCATTGATAAAGAAAAACGACTGCTCATGTATAGGCTAGAAAGTATGAAAGAAATTATTTACATTATTTGGGGTGCTGTAATTACATTATAATGTTATACAGGCACCTGCCTCACCAACTGCAGAGTCCTAACTACAATGAGAAAAAAACGTAACAGTAGCAGAGAGCCAGTGAGTCTGACAGCTACTGATTTTTAAAAAACAGCCTTTATAAGGGGGGAAATAAATTTTCAGAAGTTTGATTTTGCACAGTACGGAGGGTAGGGCTTCTTTCTCTGGTGAATAAATTCTGCATTCTGGTGAGCATCGCGGCCGAAGGTTAGTTGCGTGCCAGTCTTTGGGAGAAGGTCAAACGTCTTAAGTTTCTGGTAGCAATGGCCTGGATTTATCTCACATTGAAATTAAGCACTTAGCTGAGGTGCTTGCACTAGGAGTCTGCTCACTCTTGGCAGCTCCTTTTGTCAGTGATAGGAAGGACCCTTCCTTGTGCCGGCAGCTGTGCCAGTAGAGGGGTTCGGCCATCCCCTGCAGCGTCTGTTCATTATCAGCGACTTTAAGGTTTAGAAATGAAGCACTTCAGGCTGGTGGCTAAGGCTGAGCCAGAGGAATGAATCCAGGTTGTAGTATAAACGTAGTTCAGACCTACAAAAATCATGCACAGCAAAATCAGTCTTGAATTCGGTTCTCCTTATTAAGTGTTTGAAAACTGCCATGTCTAATCTGCTGGTGTAACAGTGCAGAGAGCATGGAATGGGTAGAAAAGCAGTGCTTTGGACCCTGGAAGCAAACATGTCGTGTGCTCAGTGCAAGAAGAGCAAATCTACGTGAAGCCCTGTTTGCAAGGAGCTATTAGTTAAGCTCCCCTAACCTCCTAAGGACAGTGGGAGTCCTTTAAGGAGGCCAAGAGGGCTCTTGGGGCTCACCTGTGGGGCTGCAGAGCTGCTCAGGAGTCAGAGCCCAGCTGCAAAGCTGGGGGGTGGGGGGGAGAGCAGCACCAGGTGTCTGAGATCTTGCCTAGTTGGGGTACTGATCTTCCTGCTGTGCCTCAGGGTTAACCCAAATGCGGAGGCCTGGGTGAAGGAGAGGAAGGTGCACCTTTGGGAGGTGAGTGTGTAGTAGAGCTATGCTGTCTTGTGTCTTCTCAAATGACTTCTGCCAGTTGAGGGATAGTTCTTGAGGGAAAAAAGGGTCAAAAATAGTACTACCAACCTGCTTGTTGAAGACTGCTAAATTCAGGAAGGGTAAAACCCATGTGGTGCTTTAGTTGCAAGGTAAACCCAATGGTGTGGGGTCATTTCCATCCTGCATCCTATTATCTTATATTTGATTTCTGTTTTTTTTTTTTTTTAATGGTATCAAAATGACTTTGTGCATGACTAACAGTCAGTCACGTTTCTGAATTAGCATTATGTGGTAACATGGCTCCAATAAAACTTGGAGGGCTCTTTGATAAAATAACAACTCTGAAAATGGCAAAGGCAACTGCTTTTTCATGCAGTATGTCTGTTTTGTTTGTTTGTTTTACAAATTCAATATTTGCTTTGATTTCAGTCCTTCAATGCTGCCTGTATTTCTGGGTGCCCAGCACTTCCAGTTTTACTGTACTGACTATTATGTTTTATGTAGTAATATAAAAGGACCTTCTAATTTCAAAGGAAAACTGTCCTCATTTAGGAGCTACACCCTTATTTCCTGCTGTCTTACTCCAGCTGTAACCTCCAGAAACCTGCTCTCTCTATGTTTGGTAGAAGATGCTTCAGTTGAACCCCTCCTTCCTGAAGAAATGGTAGAGGGGAGGGTTCATACCAGTCATTTTTCAAGCCAGCCTATATATACAGGAGGCTTACAGGTGGGAATGTGTGCAGTTGTTAATCTCCACAGAAATATATATTTAGTGTCAAGCCTAAACACAAAGGTAAGGAACAATCTAGACTGTCACCTAAGGGATGTGTGGCAGAAGGCCATGCTGCAGCTCCACCGTCTGTCAGCAGATTTCTATGGAATGAATCTTATTCTGCTGCAGGTTTCTCTGAGGTTTTGCCTGTAAACCTGAGATTTATGGAGTTCTGTGTTTCTGGGGTGAATTACAAGCCTCTGAACCTGAGAAATACATTGGTGTTAACTCGGGCTCCTTACATAAATTTGAACCTCCTTGTTGCTCTTTTGTAGGAGAGGAAGTTGTTTTTTCTCTTTTGGCTGCATGTTAGTTTTGTGTTTAGCTCAGGTTATTTACCCTCCTTCTGTTGTGCCATCATAAATTAATAAAGCAATGGCTTTGCACAGCCAAGAAGCGGTGCACTTTGGCATGATTTAATATGTTCGTTTTGCAGTAGGAAGAAAGGATGCTGTTTATTAGATGATGTTTCTTTAAATCTCTGAAGATTCAGATTTTCTGCTCAGTCCTCACTGGACTTCTTTGTAGGTCACTTATGTGTGATACCCTGATTGCACCCATGATCTGGAGATGTCTGTGTTCAAGTGACCTAAATTGTATTAGGGGAGGGAGGGAAAGGAGGAGGCAGGGAGGGACTAGGGATGGCGGGAACCAGGCTGTGTGAAAACAACGAAATGCAGTGCGGCTTTCTGGATAACGCAGTTCAGCCATTGGACCTGTTTAATAAATAGTCAAAATGTGAAGGAACAGATCAATTCAGGCAGGAAATACAGTTCATGTTTCAGCTAAGACTGTGGGCAGAGGTAAAAACTCGATTAGAGGTACAGCTGTGGAGGTAAAAGAGGCTCTACAATGTGGCGTCTTGCATGGCGTGATTCAGTAAACGAACTTGAATTGGCTGCGTTTATACAAAGTTTATTTGAGAACGAAGGAACGTTCTGGAAGTGATGGTCCCATGAGTGAAGTGATATACCTTTACTAACAGTATGCAGCTGCAATATTCTTAATGGAGCAATTGAGCGTCCTTCCCAGAGAAAGACCTTATCTCATTTATTAATTGTCTTTTGAGTAGTTACAAGTTGATCTGATCTTGGATACGTCTGCAGAGTGGAAATTTTGATGTCACAGGTAGGGAGCGGTTTTAACGTACCACACAGGTAGTTGTGTCCTCAGCAAGGCTCTGTGCTTATTGACTCGCATCTTGCTACGTGTTTCCTATAGCTTTGCTATTGACTGTGTGACTATCCAGACTGAGCTGGAGCCTGAATTAATCACCTGTTACAGCGCACAAAGCAAGCAGTGCCTTCTTTCAAATGCTGGCGAGTGGCATTTAAGCATACCAGCATCAGGATACGTGAGACATTAGCCTGTTGTGCCCATCTGTGGTGTTTCCTCTGCTTGGAAAGTGAGGTAATGATTAAGGGAGCTAGACAGCAAAGCAGGCATGGTTGTAGCAACCTCCCTTCCTGAACCTCGAGAAGGGGCTACTACTGGCTGCAGGATCGAACACCATGCTCTCTGCTCTTCTCCGACCTGTGCTGCCTTGCTACGCTCTGAGCGGAAAAGAGCACAACTTCCCCCTGACACTTGGTTAGAAAACAAGATTAAACAAAACGCCCTGAAGATGAAATATGAAACACAGACTGTTTTGAGCTTCACAGCATAATTTTACGTGACATTTGTTGGGAAAAGTCTATGTTATTGGTTGGTGCAAAGTAGTACTTAATAAAACTACAGTAGCTTCTTGTGCTGCATAGAGATGTCATGGTGGGAACGCAGTTGCGTTGCCTAGGGGCTGGTTCCAGGAGGAGTCCTCGTGTGCCTGTGCCAGTCGGTGGAGGACCAAGATGCACAAGAGGTGTGAAGGGAGGGTGTTCATGTCTTCTGCATAGACAGACGTGCCATCTCTCCTTCATGGTATGATGTCTCCCCTTATCACAGTAAAGCAAGGTACCTTAGGGGTGAAGGGACTTGAGAGATGTAGGCTTGCATGCTCTGAATTGCTCTCCAGAGTCCTCTCTGTCAGTCACGGAGGTATTTTTGGCTTCTAATATTGATCTCTTCTCTCTTTTCCCCCTGCCCTCTTCTACACCAACAGAGGATTTGGCTACCTGTAGCAGAGGACAGAATACCACCCAGCTAACTCTCTGGAGTGTAGCTATTGCACAGCTTCCTGCTGGGAAGCTGAATGGATGGCTTATGCCCTGAAGCAAACTGTATAATGCTCAGAGAACAGAGAATGCTTTTCTTTTGTGTGTGTGTGTGTGTATGTGTCTCTCTCTTTGCTGCTGGAATAAATTACCATGTCCGTGTGCCATGGTTTGGTCTTATCCCTAGATAGGCATCACCAGTAACATGCATTGAGCAAATAATATTGACTTGAAAAGATGCCTCTTGCAGATTCTATGGCTTTGCTACAGATGGAAAAATAACAGCATTTGGGGACTTAATTTTTTTTTTTTTCCAAGATTAACCCCACTGATGCTTGCCTCTCAGCATCCTTCAGCATGATTTTTGTAGGTCATGTGATGCTGCCCTTTAGCCATATGGGCCTGTTAAATGGTCTACCAAGCCCAATATGTAGCATACATGGGGTGAATAAGCCAAGAGAAAAATGAAATGACTTCATCTCTAATATTTCTTTATGTTTTTGCCAGTAAAGGATGCTATTCTTTGTGTTATTTATGTAGTTGACACAATACCTCTAAATCCATGTACAATATTCAGTATAAACACATGATGTTTTTGAGTTGTGTGTATGACCTCCTGTGTCCAGCTGTTTAACTTCTTCAGGAAACTTCTCGCAGGCCAAGATGTGATGTATATGATGTGAAATCCAAGAAGGGTAGACACAGACCTGGAAGAACTGATGAACATGGGTAAAGTCGTCTTATTTTCTCCTTAAGCTGAGATGGCAGTATTTGTGCCGCATAGCTATAGAATGCATAAAGTTAGGAAGTTAAATTTGAGGGGCTGTTACGGAGTGAAAGCTTCCTACCGTTTCCAGCTCTCTAATGCTGCTTGCTGATATTGTAGGAATTGTCAGTTGCTGAGGGAAGTGTTTGTGGGTTCAGTACTTAGATTTGTTTTTTTCTTCAGTTGGAAAAAAAAAAGTCATCTGCAAAAAAGTTTATTTTTCTTCTTTACACACACATGCAGAGGATGATAAGATCTTTCTCCCACCCCCTTTCAAAGTATACTTATGAGGCTTTTCAGTGCTGGGAGGGGGCAGAATACATAATCATCAGCATATAAAGGGGAAAAAATGCCCTCTGAAACATCTGTAATTGCTAGGAGAAATAAAGGAAAGCCTCTGTACTGCTGATGATCCACATAGGTTTAGCAGTCCTGAGTAGTTTTAAGTCAAAAGTTGGCCTAGGTTCAAGTTGCAGCAGCATTAAGCACCTATGCCTCTGTTAATGCTTATTAAGTGTTGCTGGCATGAATAGGTGACCAATAGTTCTATTTTCTTTGTTAGAATTTCATAAAATATATTTTTTTCAGAACTGGGTACGGAATTCCCGCTACAGAAGAGGTGGTGTGGCATGCTTTGCTTAACAGCAGAATAGCTTTAGTTTCTTGAGTTTCCTAATTTTTGTTTTATTTTTCTCATGGAAATGCATATAGATTATTTTCTCTTTGTCTGTTTTCTTTAATTAATGAGCTTGCTTTTGTCTAGATTTTGAAGAATTTACAATGATGTGAAATATCATGTGAAAGGGTTAAAGGAAAAAAGCATAATAGAAAATTTTAAGCTATCATATTTCTGCAAAATAATTTTTTTTTTTTGAGAATGGTAGTATACGTTTCACAAAAAAAAAACAAGTTGCTTAAGAGGTTTCAGATCAGCTGGTTGATCAATATCAAGTATTAGTAACACTATATTAGAAAAGACTTACGCTAGGCATTTAGGCCTCATGATGATGATCATCACTTATTGTATATGATCAAGTGTTAGTATCAACGAATTATTTGGAAGCTATTCTTGATGAATGTTGTTCATATGTATTATATGGCTTGATCTTGCAAACCTTGACTCTTGAGGGTAGTCAGTTGTCTTCAAAGATTTGCAAGAATGGCCCATATGCAATACAACCTCGATTATCCAAATGTCAGGGGAGACGTTGAATAAGTTCCTATAATCGACGTTTTGAATAATGAGGAAATTTTCAGTGCAATTAATAGATGTCAGGGGACACGACCATCTTTCAGATGACGGGGAGTTTTCAGAAAATTTAGATTTTGATGGCAGAGTTTCTAATGTATGTGCTACTGACAGCCTGAAATTGCAGAACATTTGAAATGTACTTATATATCCTTTCATAGTCCTTCCTACGAAATGCTAGATTGGCCTGAGTCCTATTTACTGTGGTGTTGGCATTGCAGGTCAAATTGTCACAAGCGCTTAGCCTAACATTGTGATAATTCTGCTATTAAGAACTAGATTCAAGGGATGCAGCATTAGCTCAATATTGTAATCTTCTGAAATAAAATATTATTTAGAAATACATCGATGTCAAATTTGGAATCTAGTTCTAACAAAAATTGCATAAAAAGCAAAGAGTAAATAAAGCTTAAGGGAGAGCACGAGGAGATAATGAAAAAGAAGAGAGAAATCCAGACTGTTTAGTATGAACTTGAAAGTACCCTAGGGAGCATCAGTTTGTGTCAGAATGACTTCTTGACTTTTTTAAGCTTGGAGTTGGCCAGTCAAAGATGTTTTGAGGCCAAAATTCCGGTTTTGGACTCCTGCATGTCTCTACGCAGCCAACAGAAGGTGCTACGGTGGGAGGCACTCATTTCCGTCTTCCCCAGATGGCTGCACATGAGCACCCAGAGATGCATATGGCTCTGCCGGCTCCCTGGGCAGAGGGCACTGATGGGGTCTCTGACTGCCTGTCCGCAGGTCTGCATCACACTGTGTAGTCGGAGTTTATCTTTAGCAACTCAAACGAGCAATACAGTCTTACCGACTTCTTCAATGTTAATAAGTAGCAGAAACAGAATTGTCAGTCGTAACTGATAGTGCGCTTAGGGTGTTTGGACTTTGGTCCTGAATCAAAATACTAATGTTTGCAGGAAGCTGAACCTGATTCATCAATTTATTTCTGCCTCAAGATGAGCAATCTCTGGTTCCCTAGGAAACCTGGGTCTGTGCACATGCAGCTCAGAATGTGCGCCCTAATGTTTTCCTTCATGTTGAGAGAGTAGAAAGTTTGTCCGAAGAGATCCGATGTGCTTAAAACAGAAGGGAAAATAAATTTGGAAAGTTGCACTATTTAAAAAAAGGAGATAGTGATGATGCTGCCAAAAACCATAAGGATAAGGCAGAAGTAATTCATGAAAATAGAGAAAATGTCCTTGCTGTCTATCTCATCTGTGAATCTGGAGATTTTTATAGTTGCAGAGCCATCTGCTAAATTTCATTTATTGTGCAACTTTGCTACCTCGCCATCATCTGCTTGTTAATCTGCCTTTTTTTTAGGTCTGCTTCTGAAATTCTCAACCTCTGAGCATCTGTCAAATACCTGCCATTGTTTTTGAAACAATAGTATGATATATAAAGACTGCGCAATAAGTCATTTTGCACGATGACCACGTTCATGAGTGGCTAAGCTTTTGCTGAGTAATAAGATGCTCACCTCATGCTTGCCAGTAAACCGTTCCAGCCCACCCTAGCTCTCTGTATTTCTCCCCAACAGAGTAAATAAAACATGATTGGTGCTGCGTACTGTGTCTCAGAAGGTGGCTTGGATGGCAGGGCAGCCTTTGGGGCTGTTCTGACTTGAACAGCAAGTTTGGGCTGTGATTGCCAGAAAAGGACTGATGATTATTAGCACAGACCACTGACCTCAGCAGGAGTCTTACCGTTGACTCAAATGGCTGAGACTTGGACCAGGGTCAGGGACTTCTGGACGCCTGGCCTTAATATGTCACCTTCAGACCTAGCCCATTCTGTTGTAGCCTGCCAGCAACACAGGCCTTGCTGAGAGGACAAGAGAAGGGAAAAAGGAGGGGGAGGGATAAGAACAACGCAAACCCCTCATAAACTAATAACCACCTTCTCGACCGCTGTGTGGAATTCCCCAGATCCAGTGTTCAAATGGGTCATTCTTGATTAGTTGTTCTTAACAACAACAGCAAACCAAATCTAGCTGAAATGCAGAGGCCTGGCAGCCGGCTCTGGGGCTGTGCCTAGGTCATACCTTATACCTTTCCTTTTCCTGCCTTCTCCTAAAGGCAGGCCACCTTATATGACTGAAACCTGAGGGTGGGTTCTGCTTGCTAGATTCATGCAGTCCCGAAGGCATTCTGCCCTGTGGTTCAGCCTCAGGGTTTTGCTTAAACCCCAGGAGGAGAGCCTGGGGTTCTTGACTCCTGGCCTGGCTGAAGCGGGGAGAAAGTCAGTGAAGCCCCAGGAGCTGGGGGAGCGGTGGGTGAAGGTGTGAGGGACTAGGTCTTCTCCTGCCAGATGGCCGCAGTCAGGACCTCGTTACCCTCGTGAGGCTAACCAACACCTTCGTTGCTTCTGCCCTGAGGCTCTCTGTGGTTTGTGGGGGTTTGTTTTTTGTTGTTGTTTTTTGGCATTGGTTTCATTTTGTCTGCTTTAGGTAAATCTCAGTAGCAGCTCAAAGTTGTTTTCTTTGGGGACTTACCATTCTATCTTGATCTATGCTCCTAAATTTAGAGGTTAATCTCTGCAGACTTCCTGTGGGGGAGGCTGGAGCTTCCACTCTGAAACCTGCTCTGACAGGACTAACCCTCGGCATTCTGAATCGCACTCTGTCTGAGCCTTTTTCTCTCTTGATTATGTATGGGACTAAGGAGACTGTATTTCTAATTTAGGCGGTTACAGATGAGGTACCACAAGATGGATGAGCTGATCTAATAGCCTGCTGATACTTCCTGGCCATGTGTTCCTGCTGTTTCTCTTGCTTCAGCTTGGGTGCTTGTGCTAAAAAGGCAGGAAACGGAGCAGCAAAGACGCCCTGAGCACTCCGACTGGGATGAGGAGAGCAGACCCTATGGCAGAAGGAGGGTCCCCCTGTATCCTATAGGGTAGGAACACTAGTCAGCAACTGTCATCCTTGGTATCCTCCTGGGGTAGGACTTCTCCTTTACCTGAGTCTAAGAACTGTGAAGTGATGTTTTTGCCGTTTTAACAGCAACGGCACCAAGATTTGGCACTGCATCCCTAATGCTCCCAGGGCCTGTATGTGCAGCCTGGGAGCCAAAAGACATGCAATAGGGTTGGCAGTGCTCCTGAGATAGGAATGAGGATGTCTCTCTCTTGCAGGAATGCATCTAAGTTACTGAGGAACGGTCAAAAATGCATCATTGCTCTTTTCTAGGACAGGTCCCCTGGTGCCTGAGGTGTGTCTATCAGCATGGGAAGTGCAATTAGATGTGCTGCTGGTCTGAGAGGAGGAGAAAAAGCATTGCTGCCCATAGATAGCCTCTTAAAATCATCCTGGCCGTAGTTACGGTCAGTTAAATCCAATAATAATTCTATAAAGTTAATAAAATGGAAACCCCTCAGTAAAGTCAATACTAAGATGTGCCTCTTTCCTGACATGTAGAAACCAAATCCCTACAGCAGAAAGACTAGAGCTGCCCCTCTTATCTAGCACCTTCCCCAATTAATAATAATTAATAATGGAGCAGGTAGCAAAGTAAGAATTTTTATGGAGAAAGTATATTGGATAGAAACTATTTCCCCCACCCCTCACAGCAGCAGTCTGACTCAGCAGTTTCCTGCTCTTGAGCCTAAAGTGGCTGGTGCGATGAGGGAGTTGGGACCTGAGCTATTGTAAAAAACATCGAGAGGGGAGAGTCCAAGTAGCAGTAAAGTTTTCTTCATCTGAAGAAGTGATATAATCTTTTCCACGTCTGTCTTTGGAGGCACAAACTGCGTAGGTGATTGGGCCAGAAAGGGAGAATTTGAATTCTGCAATTAATATGAAATGAAATAAAATGAAATCAATGATTTTGAAGGTTATCCTCTTGTTTGACCAAACTAGCGCGTGTGCATATGGCTCAGCAGGGAACGAATCATGCTATGGATTAATTTTGGGCTATGCAGTTAGGGTCTGACAAATCCATCCAGCCCCATGCTGTGGAACGTGTGGACAAGGTTCAAGTTTGTACTGATGAAAATGGAAACCTGTTGCTGTACTGACTTCACAGTTTGTTTTCACATGTGGCGTGTTGTCGATCTGGTATGTCTATTTTATTTATAGCTATATAAATATATTAAAGAAAAAAAAAGCTGGTTGGTGATTTTAACATCAATATTGTGTTTTCAACAGAAAATGGCTCTTTAGTCAACAAAGGCTGTTGGCAGGATTTTTTCGTTTTCATCCAAAATGTTTGGTTTTAATGAAATACTGGAAGGTGAAGATCCAGAGCCCTCCTCTCTCTCCTCCTCCTTCCTCCCCCCTGTAAAATCATGAAGAACTTGATACGCTTGTTAACAAACTGGATTTTGTTTTAAAAACCACTTTGAGTGAAAGTATATCACAGCTGACTGAAACTTACTTGCATTGTATATGTGTTGTTATGCATTTTGTCTGCTAAGACCCTCAAAAAGAAGTCCTTTGGCATTAGGAGGGAAGACTAGATTTGCAAGGAGGATGGTGGGTGTTTTTGGATTTTTTGTTTTCAAGATTTGGGATTAAAAAAACCTCCACCCTAGCAAATTCGTCAATATTCTGATTAGAGCAGGCAGCCTGTCTTTGAAATTCTGAATTGCAAATGGTGTTCCCTGTCTGCTTAGGGAAAGCGAGGGGCCCACCTCAGCGTTTGCTCTGAGGTTGATGCACCAACAGGCAGGCCTTTGTCTGTGGGTTTTTTTTTTTTATTAGTTAGAATAAGCAGTTAAATAACCAAGATTAAACAATCGGATCATGATGGAGTAACACTAGCTGGGGGGACCGAGGTGGAGAGGATTCCAGATGTGATTAGCCTGCCCTGCAGGGGAAGCAGTGAGGTGGGCCTCCATTTTCCTCGGTAAAGGGAATGTTTCTTGGGCCATTCTAGGCAGGGATCCTGAGCCTGCGTCTTCACAAAGATGTTGCAAATCCCTGATGACGAAGAATAGATTGTATTCCAGACTTGAGCCAAAATTGTCTCCCTGATGAAATTGGTGATTTTGCCAGAACACACAACATTCTGCTATGGCTTTGAATAGTTTTCGGGGTTTTTTTTGTAAATGCCGAGGAGTAGTTAGAGCATCCTGGTAGGAGGATATCGCCTTTGGAGAGGGAAGGCAGGGAGAGCTCTGCTGAAGCCCAGTTCAGGGGACAGTTCCTGCTCCTGCTGAAACAAATGGCAAAACTTCCCCTTGTCTCAGTGGGAGCTAAAAATCGCCACGAAATTACACGTTTCCTCATTCAGTGCAAGTAAAGAGTTGTTTAAGTATGTTTTACATGATTGACTTTGTCGAATGTTCACATACAAGCATGTATTCATGGATATGGGAGACTATGTTAAAAACTGGAAGTAGAAAGAAGACTTTTTGGATTAAAATTATCTATTTTCTCTCAGTTTATTTAGAAATCCAAATAATAACCTTGTTTGAGTACAAGTTCATAAGGAGCTGGCAAATTCTCTTTCACTGTTTCAAGACCAATGCTGAGAATGGTGTATTTTTGTTTTATGTTGTTGTTTTTCATTATCAAGCAGTTCAAGCTGTCTTTACAGAAGTGTCTAGGTGCCAAAATAACCGTGTAAAATCTGGCCCTGAAACACTACAATAAACTTTCCCCAAATGCTGCATTCAAATAGTTTTCCGGTCTGTGTGATGGAAGAACCATTACACAGACATCACAAATTAGCTGTAAGCAGTGCTAGTGTCTGCCTAGTTACTGCATAAGAAAAATGAAATGGACATAGGGCACCAAGTTACTATTGGTGAAGAAATAAAATGTCAAGTTAGGGTAGATGATAATCTTAAAACCTTTCCTCACTGATCAGTCTTGAGCACTCAGGCTAATAGTGCAAATAGGCTTAAGCATCTTCTAAGGTGGCATCACAAGCATACGGCTTTGAGGGAGTGAACGTAAAGGTGACTTTTGTGTCCAGATGAGTTTAAATACATCTTCTAGAAATGATCGAAACTGACAACTTTTACACCTTTTCATTTAATTTTTTATTTACTCAACTCTGCTTAATTTGAAGATTACATTGGTGTAACTTGCAGTCCAGCAGGCCTGGAGAAACGTGTAGAGGAAAGCAGAAGCTGATACAAGTTAGAACAACCTCAGTCTATTCCTGTCTCAGTGACTGTCCTTCTTTTTCTCCCCAACGTTTGTGTAAAAGACACTGAACCTTAGTGTAAATTTGTTTCCCTTTTCCTGGAGTGTAGAGGAGTCTTTTCAGTTAATTGCTGAACCACTCAGAGGTGCCAAGGTATGGTACTATACCCAAATGTTCTTCCCTTTCTTAAAAAAAAAAAAAAAAAAAAAAAAAGCCCAAAACAAAAAAACCCTGCATAGTCTTGGAAGAGTCGATGGAAGAAACCTTGTGTTTAGCAAATTCTTTTTAAGGGATCTGATCTCTGCTGAAGTCTTTCATTTGCATTTGCTGCTCTGTGTGCATTTATCTGTGGCTTGATCCAAAGCTTGCTGTGAATCTTTATGGGCTTTTTGTTAGTGCTTTTAGAAAACTTATTTTGACTTCCACTATTAAGACGCTTTCCTAGGCTGATCTGGGATTAAACCAAGTCAGGGAAAGCACTTTACTTCTGTCACCTGCAAGGGAAAAAACGTAGTCATTCTCTTCAACTTCTCAACCCTCACTTCCAAAATCCTTCCCTGCTACACCGAGTGTCTGACAGTTTTCCTTAACAGAGAGGTGACGCTCCTCTAGTGAACAGCACCAGATCATAGCTCAGATGATGGGGCAGCTTTGTCCATCGGGGATTACACAGAGGAGCGCAGTGGTCCTGGGAAGGAGGACTGCAGAGTGAAAATGGGAGCGGGTCCCAAAGAGAGGGCTATCTTGGCAGACCTGTTCAGTAAAGCACAAAAAATGAGGCTTAGCGATACTCACCTCAACTGACTTTCAAAACATCTGTGGCCCTTTTGGCAGTGGGGCTTTCCCAGATAAATCCCCGATGTGCTTTTTGAAAAACATACCCCTTGTTGCTACAAGTCCTCTGAAAGCATTTTGGCAGCATACAGGGTATTTCAGGGCTGGGCCAGATGTGAGGAAAAATGAAAAGGCTGCTACAGGTGGCAAGAGGGTATTTTTACAGAGGAAGAGGTCAACAACTTAAAGCAGAAAAAACTTGTGCAGAGCAAAACAAAATATCTCCCAGGCGAGCCAGACCTCTTTTATGTGGACCTTGAGCAGCGGTTTCTCTTGCAAATGAGAAGGGCAGTATCTCTGAGGCTGTTGCCCTGCATTTGAAGGCCCAAATAAGAACTTAATTTTGGAAGTGTACAAGCTACAGATGACTCATTTGCAGTTTACTTTTTTACCTGCTTATTTTCACCAAAGTATTTCAGAGACTAGAATGCCCCCAAGCCTTGCAGAAGACTAAGCAGCTCTGATAACACACGAGATCGTGACAGTAACGAGGTAATTTTTCTTTTCCTGACTTACTCTCTATTTCTAGAGCTTCCAAAACAAATATCTAGGTTAAGAAAGCAAACAAAAACCCCAATCCCAGGCCCCACAGGTAAAATCTCTTTCATATTTTTATTACTACTTTAATAACAATGTCCCCCACATCTGTGGCTTTAATGAGGCTTGGAAAAAAAAGTAGGAAAATATCAATATGCTTTGCAATCTGAATATTAAAGCATTTTGTTTGTTTGTTTTAAGTTGGTCTGGAACCTGTTGAAGTTCATGAGTCCTTCCAGTGAGTTTTGGGGAGAGGGGAAGAGGGAGCAGAAATGTGGGAGGGGTGAGAGGGGCTTTTGCAAGGCAAGCTGCATTAGAGCCTACCTGAGGAGGACAGGCTTGCGCTGCCTGCTTTCCCGTAAGTTTGCCTCCTTAGGCAGAGCAGAAGGGCCCCCCGAAATGCGAAAAAGTCAGCTTTGTAATCAACGGCAGTCTCACCTGTTCTTTTCTCTGACCCTTCCTTGTTTGGATGCTTGGAAAAAAAAAAAAAAGACAGTTTTTTCCTTATTGTTATCTATGTCTTGAGTTACAGCCAGCAACTGCTTGCATAATTTAACTGATGGAAATAATCACCCAAACTGTGATGACTTTGAAACAAAAACAAAAAGGCGTTACTTATTTTAATGGCTTTGTCCTTAAAGCCTTAGGTATGATTTTCCCGCCCTGTCCCTTTTGCTAACCGAAATAAATATGGATGCTTCTGTCTCAAAACAGAGACCCAAGTACCAAATTGTTGAACAGATTTCTCCCTTGAAAATGCCACTGTCACTTGAAAATGCTGTGTGTGCAATACAGCTGTCTGACTTCTCAGGATTACAAAGAGACAAGACCACGTGAAGCCTATAAACAAGCTTGTAACTTGATGTTTAAGATTTCAATGTTTATTTCAAATGTTTTGAGACTTTCCTTTGCTGTAATCTGTGTTTGCCTGCAAAAACTCCCACCCTTCAAGTGATCATATTGAATTTTGTAGCTTTTGTCATCACTTCTGTTCACACGCTCTTCCATGAGTCTGAATAATGCAGTATGTTTTTAGTGTCAAACTTGTTCCTGCTTTTTAGTCTTTTATTTACTTTTTTTCCTACCACACACTTTTATTTTTCCCCCTTCTTTTTAGTCCTTCATAGTGATAGTCCTTTGTAGTGAGTCTTTTTGTTTTTTACCATCTCTTCCTCAGATGTGGGCTTCTGAGATTCCTGTTCTGAACTGTTGCTGAGACATGTGCTTTTAACGCATTCTTGTTATCATTAAAACAATCCTTTGTGGCTAATTCAGTAAAGAGGAGGAAGTGACCGGCTGCTCTTGGTGTTGATGAATATGATGACTTTATCAGTTTGTCATCTGGCATTACCATTGTTGTTGTCTTCAGCTGGTGTTCATTTGAGTTTATGATCTTACAGAGGTATCAATATGTGATGGTTTTACTCAAGTTTGGCTAGAAGAGATCTTTCAGTAGAATAATAAACTGTCTTTGTTTCAGCTCTGTGTATATTGCAACACCGGCTTGTGATGTTGTGATGAAAATTCGTAGTCCAAACAATTTGGTTCAGATCAGTGGTTGCAGAGCAAACCTCCAAGGAATATTTATGAACAGATGACACCCTTACCCAAACCAGATCAGCACATGAGGAGGCCTTTTGCTCCTGGAGGTGCAATTTTTATAGAGTGAGATGAAGATGCATTTAATACTCATGTCCTCTAGTCAGTAGGAGTCAGAATTTCAGGGGATTTGAGCCTTGGCCACTGTATTTCCCTAAGAATATGGCACAGTACTTAGGTCCTGTCTTAAACTGGAGTTGACCTTCCAGCCTCAGTCAGAGTGGTGTTGAGAGGCATTAGACAGCTGCTATGTTCCACACAACAGAGCTGGCCACTCTTCTCAGTAATGTCAGCAATTTAGCTCAACGCTTTCAGAGAGAAAGTGCAAAAAAAAAAAAAAAAATCATCAGTGCAGTGTAAGACATAATCAGCATGCATCTTTTTAATATAAATAAGTAGAACTTTCTTTTTCTTTCTTCTCTTATAGGTCTTATATGTCCCTGCTGAAAAAGGGAAGCCTGAAAGTTACTGTCTTCCTCAAATTTTCCAACTACTGCTGCTGGCAAGGCAAGACAGAGTAGGCCCCTGCTCTGAGATGATGAGTACTAACTCTGAAATGGTACATTTGCGGGTTTTGATATGTTCAGCATCATCTTAGCATGGATATGGCCCTGTGGATCCGCTGAAGAAGCGAAGAGTAATTACTGCTGTGCAAGATGATGCAACGCTGCAGGGGGTCTCCACGGGCCTTGCTTTAGGCATTTGAACAGATGGAAGTGGGCTGCCAGGCTCTGTGTGGCTGAAGGAGCTTGAGAGAAGCTTTTCTGTATGGCAGTGCAGAGTGTGATACGGTTAGCTGCCCAGTTTGGTACCTGTTGGTGTATAAAGCCAGGACCTCTGCATTAATCCCTTAAGTCTCAAACTGTGCCAGGATGCAAGACCTCAGGAATGTGAAATGTATAATTTCCTAGTGCGGCTGAGCTAAACACACTTACCATTGCAGATTATCCCCCAGAAAATGATGCAGTCATCAGCATAGGTGAGTGTTGTACTTTTCTGTGCTTTTGGGCACTACCTGTAGGTGAGAAGGGCCTTAGGGTGACCACAGCTGTTCACCCAGCTTGGTGGTGCTGGTGAGAACCACCTGCAGTGTGCAGCATCCTTCCCGTGTATTGCCTCTTTCTCCCCACCACTGCTCCTGTCTCCTTTCCTCCCATGAGATGAAAACTGGTCTCTGCTTTGAATATCGGAATTCCAGGGAGGGGACAAAGTAAACCATATTGAACTTGTATGTGTATTTCAGTAAAGTCTGGAGATGAACTATATGCTAGTGCAGCAAACACAAATTGCCAATACAAGTGTGGCCGTGCACGGTGGATGATGGAATCTTGACTTCGTTAATGCTGGCTTCTCTGCTTTCAAATGGAGAGCAGAAAAGGGCCTGGAGGAGGGCAGGGAGGTGGTAGCCCTGAGAGATGTGTCACATGCAAGCGTGGTACATCCAGGTAACTGACTGTTCCTTCTTGTGGTCAGGATAATTCTCATCTTGCCACATGCACCCATCTAAATGCAACAGAGCTCCTTTCTGGGCCATGCTTTTCTGGGGTGGAAGAGGAGAAAAGTTGGCAGTCTGAGCATGGCCAGTCTAGTGATAAGTACAGCCCCAAGAGAAGAGGGTGAGGAGGCGGAGCCTGCGAGAGGCGCTTTTCAACGACCAACATAGAGTCCCTGCTTGTGTCAGGGCTTGCCCAGTCTTGTGAAGAATGATCTTTCAGTCACTTCTTCATGAAACTGAAGAAAAGCAGCTTGCACAGCCCAGTCTTCTATCTCAAATGAGAGAGTAAAATCACCCCCCAGAGGAAGGAAAATAAAGGGCATATAACCAAAACATTGCAGAACCTGTACTTGATTCCTACTTGCATTGCACTGATGGTGGTAGGCCAGTACCTACAATAAGAACGTCCCCATTATCTTCTTCCAAGGCAACTAAAGTGTGGAAAGGTGATATAAGGTTGAGAGTTGGAGTGTGGTCAAAAGTTAATCACAGGCTGTGTTAGAATGTTACTTTCTATAGCTAGTTATCGTTATCTTTGCTGCCAAATATCTGTTGCCTTGTAAATGTGAGGTAACTTGTCGCAACCACATTACCATGAGGTAAGAGCATATATATAGAGAGGTTTGCAGCTTAGCTCATCTGGTGGTAACTCGTACACCTCCTTACATACTGATATATGAAATGGATTCATTCCAGCTAAAAGGTGCAAATTGAAATGAAAAACTTCTAATTCATTGACTTTCAGCAAATTGGAGTAATTATAGCGTAAACAGGCAAAATATCAAGAGTGACTTCATTTTTGTTTATAATTCTGAAGAGTTTACACGTTTTCAAGAAAGACTTACGTGAAAACTACAGATAAGTAAATAAACGGAGTGAGTATATGATTGATGTTTTTAAAACAGTAAATGCTTCCCATTTGTAACATTCCTGAAACAGGTTGGCCAGGCAAGCCATGTTTTTCTTCCTGCTTTACAAGGCTGTCTGTGTTTTGTTTATTTACTATACAATTTTTTTAATGTTAAATGCCTCCTTTTCTGTTTAATCCACAGGAGAATTTTGGTCACTGGCAAGATCATTACATTGTATTAATAGATTCTTAATTAAAAGTTTATAACAAAATATCTATGATAAATTATTGTATGTGTAATTAAAAGGAATGAACAGGTTGAATAATGACGAAGTATAAAATGAAATTACCTGTATGAGTGAGTCCAAATGTAATAATGTTAAAAAAGGACCTGCGTAGGCAGCTTTTTACTTTTTCAAGATACTGCAGGTTACAACTAACAATGCAACGGGTTTATCCTGTGATCAGAGTAACTTAATATTGTCTGCTTACTGTTGTTCTCATCTGTTGCTGCTCACCTCGTACTATGTCCTGAACAGTGAAAACCTGCTGTTTCTATCTGGCGTTTCTGCAGGTTATAATCCTAGCGGAGATGCAGTGGCCCTAAGGAGTTGGCACCAAGACACAGTCTTTACTCCTGATACCCCAGCAGTAGGGACTGAGGGTGGTTGCTCTTTGAGAAATGAGGAGCCTAGAGAAGAGGAGCAGTTGCTCTCAGTCCAGTTGCTAGTGGCCACACCGTAAAAAAAAAAAATCTTCACGCTTTGCATAAAGCGATGATTTTGGTGGTAACTAAGTGCTGGTTTTGCAGGACAAAAGCCCACCTGTGAATTAAGTGCTTCCATGCTGTCCGGAGGGTGGGCCCACACAGACAGGACTGCAGGATAGGCCTTCCAGTTTGAAGGAGCAACAGAGAAGTTCATCTGGTGGTTGTTTCCAGTAAGGCAGTGAAAATTGATCAACCCTGTGCTGACTAGACTGGAAGTAGTTAAATGCAGGTAAACGGAGAGCGTGTCAAACATCTAAATATACAATAAGTAACTAGCTAACTAAAAAGTTTGAGGGAGAAGATATCTTCTAACAAAGTTTAGTAACTAATAAGTCACCACTTCAAGTTAGACTAATCATGTTTAGTATGGCTCCATCTGGATAAAATTTTTAACGTGACACTTTTCTGGGGTCAGGAATATGGTAACAGATTTGGTAACAAATCTATTCACCGATCTATTGATGTCCCCAATGTTCTCACTAGAAAAAGAAAAAATACTTGAGTACTGGTTTGCTATCCTTCTTGAAGTGCTTCTAGCTGTTTGAAATTACCTTTCATTTCAAAACGTTCAGCTGAAAAAAAAATTGAGTAGCTCAGAAGCAGTTCAGTTTTGTGGGAATCATACGTCTTAATCCAAAACAATGGGAGTGATCCTGATTTATTTGGGCAACTCAGGATCTTGGCTTTCTTCAGATAGAAACTAAGTGAATGTTTGAAACAAGTGAATATTTACTTTTATTTATCTCTAAGTAGCAGCATCCTGTGCTATGTGTTCCTGTCAATCAATGCAGGCTTTCAGTCACTTAGTTCCACTGTGCGGTTCTTGTTGTTTAATTAAAAAAAAAAAAACAAAGAATAAAAAAAGACTATTATTAATAGACTATTGTTCTGTGTAAGTTAGCTCAGGTATCTTTTCAGCTTTTAATTAAAAATTGACATCTGTCTGTCTTTTTGCGTATTATTACGAATAATGATTGACGACTTCTTGCATTTGCCTCTCTTCAGCTGGACGTCAGGCTGAAGGGCTCACTGTGGCTCCCGCTGGCACTGCAGTGAGACCTCTGCTGTGTTCCTGCCTTTGCCAGGAGGGAAGTTCATGTCGGGGAAATTTGTGTTGTTACTATGTGCCTCAGTTTTCTACATTTGTGCAGGAAACGATGATATCAACCTGGCTATGGAAGTGTTTTGATAGCAAGGGGGAAGACAGCTTAGCGTACAAGCTGGATGTTATAATTATGCAATAATCTGCTTTCATAGTAGTTCATGCACTGCATGTTAATGACTGTAATATTACAGAGACTGTTATATTAGAGATTGCTATTTATATGGTGAAACTAGGTGGCTTTGATTCTGTGATTTAGTTACGATAAGGTTTTTGGAAGGGAAGTATTTGAATCAGGCCTATTGCTATCTTTTTAGATGCGAATGTGTCTCATTCAGTTAATCCAGTATAAAAACAGAATTCTGCTCCAATCTAACTGACCACTCTCACCCCAAATCCTTCTGCATTCAGATGCAAAACTTTGGAACTAGACCTTCCCAGATCTAGGTGGTGTTATTATGCTCTAATGCAGACTTTTTCCCAAAGTTCAGGGTGCTCAGATTCAGTCTTGGATTCATCTTGCTACAGAGAGGTGCAAGCCATAAAGCCCAGATTAAGGGGCTTGAAATGTCTTTTAGAGCTGTGCTGTATTTGGCAATTTGTAGTCCTTTGGGGTTGACAGAATTTTTTTGGCAGTTAAGTTTTCACTCCTTGAGTTTTGCTCTGAGATTCAGATTCAAGTAAATCTGAAACTCTGAGCAGGATTCAGTCCAAGTGAGAGAGTTTCCCATGGTTTCTGTCTGAAACAATAAATCCTTCCTCTGAGAGAGAGAGAAGGGCAAACCTCCACCTTGGTTCATCCAGAAGATTTGCAGATGCTTCTATGAACCTGGGTTTAATTTGGGGCTTGTAAGAAAGCCCTGTTCTATTTCTTCAACTCCTGTTTCAACTCCAGGGTATAACCCTGACTGCTAGATTTAATGGGGGTTTTTCCACTCCCATTTGCAGTAAAGGTAGGATTTCCCACCCTGAAGTTTTGTCTCTTTGTGTGTTACCCATATAGGCCAAATACTGAGACAACAGGTATTTTTAGTTGAGCGCCTATTGATTTCAAAGCCAGATTTCAAAAACTCAGGATTTCATGCTGTTACAACGGGAAGCATATTAGCTATCAAATGCACTAATGACCCTGCAGATGACGAAATTCAGTTGAGGAAGTGTAGCCCACTGAGCGTGTGCTTTGCTGGCTCTTTTTGCTGTGTTTTAACAAAGACTTTTTGGCTGCCTTGGAAAATTCACGTGCCCGCTACCCCGGCACTCCTTGTACCATCTGTACACCCAGCACATAGTGTACCCCTTGATTTTTTTTTAAATATATATACATACATACATATATATATAGTTTTGCTTTCTAGCTGCAGCCTGCTGTACCATGTAAACTGGAACAGAAACAGTCTGTCTAATCAATCCTTATTTAATAAACAGTGTTATCAATGCATTTAATACAGCTGTACAGTGTAAGACATAGGGATATCAGGACATTCACTGGCTTGTGTTAATTGGTGTATTTGCTCATCCCCCACAAGTATGGCAACACTCTGCTTTTCTGGCCTGGCACACTGGATTGAAAATTGAATTTACAAAATCAAACTGTAGTTATCTACATTCCTTGATGTCCTCCCAGGTGAGCTACTGGGCTTCATGCTAATAACTTCTAAAGCAAGCAAACTTTAGCTAATTATGTGCTAGTTTATTCTCCCTTGCTAAATTTTGGCAGGTTGCTTCTGTAAATTATGAAAAATAAATGTGAAATATGCAGATGTCTTTTGTTTGAAGCAGATGTTTGGTCCGCCTTGCCAGAATCTAATCAGCTGTTTCCCCTGAGTTTCTTTCTCCCCCCACCCCCAATATTGTCCAAGAGCTATTTGAAAACATGAAGGGTTTGGGGGGGGGGGAACTACGGAACAATAGGACTTTTTTTTTTTTTTCTTCTTCCTTTCCTTTCCTCCCCGCAACTACCAGACTTCAAGGTAACTTCAAGGTAGATTTTTAGGCTGTTGTCTTCTCTGGCTGAAGCCATGGCAGATGCTGGCAGAGGGCCCATACAGCATGATGTTGCCTGAGGATGGGTAGGATGCAAACCTGGCCTCAGCCTCTCGTGGGGAGGTGCCAGTGGCTTGGGAGGCCGCCAGTGGCAGCAGCCTTTGAAATCCTAGGGGTACCGTGTGGCCAAGGTGTGACCCCTTCTGTGCCCTCCCAAGCAGCATTTCTGTCTCCACAGCAGTGGTATTGCGGTTAGAAATGACCATAATGTGCAGAAAAGAGTCCAGATGAAGATCAGTAGAACCTGAAGGATCCTCTGCCTTGTCATTACAGTTCCAGCAGGCTCCTCAGAAGTTCAGTAATAAGAACAGTAATTGTTTTTTTACTACAGTGCTCAGCACCTTCATTACACTTTCCATTTAAGGCTTTTGCAGCACTTGATGATTGTACATGAATAAGCACTCCTACAGGGTAAGTGTCCTTATCCCTGCTTTGCTGACGAGGAGACGGACACAGGAACAGGCTGTGGTTTTCCTTTTCTTTTCTTTTCTCTTCTTTTTTTTTTTTTTTTGCAAAAGCAAGAAAGATGAATTTTGTGTTTAAAAGACTTCACTGAGCATTGTGACATCCATGTTTTGTTACAGATCATGTCAGAGCCTCCTACTGGAAGCATCTTTCCAGCTACCATAAGGGCTTATCTTGCGGGTCAGGAGAGAGGGAAGTACTCCTGCCATGTACAGCCAATGTTTAGCTCTGCCTACCCAGCGCAGTTCATCTTCTTTTTTTCTTTCTTTCTACTGTTTTGTTTTCTCTTCCTGATGGTGGCATGCAGAACCTGTGCTCCTAAGTCAGATGCTTGGAGTTGGGTGGTGAATGGCTGCCTGGAGTAATAACGACTGGGCATCTTGATCTAGGAGCTGTGAGGTGTAGGATGGTGGGGTCCACGGGCAACTCCTGAATGATGCATCCTTCCGTACCATGGTGCTACTTATTTTTACTGTGTTTGAAGCACAAATCGAGGCCGTTGTGCTTTGGAATTAATTAAAATGAAGAGCCCTTGCCTCAGGGCTTCAGATCTTGGGATTGTGGCAAGACGCTGTTTATAGGTTAACAGATAAATTTCCAGAGGGAACGATGAGCCAAGAGCCTACAAAGACTGCTGGGGAATTCTTTTACAGTGGAATTGAACGAGGAACAGAAATGATTGCCAAATTCTGTGAGGTTATTTCCATTTAGGGTTAAAAGAATCCTTTTTCAGTCTTTACCAAAGCATTTGTTTAATCTAACTGCATCATCAAGGGGTATTACTTTATTTAAAAATGAAGCCTCATATGGCAGTATGAATATATAGGCCTTTGATTATTCAAAAAAAATTGTACAAATCAAAATAAATTTGCCTGAGCAATTTAAAATAATTAACCTTTGACAAACCTCCCTCTCTGGTAATGGAATAGTAACTATATGAATAAAAGATAAGTCGTGACATTCAATGAATTACAATATTCATCCCATAAATTACAGGATAAGATAGTAATATAATCAACATTTTTATAACTGGAATATGTCCTAATAGTAGCCCCCTGTACTCTTCAGGTTCATTTTCAGCTTAAAAGCTGAACTTAGGACATTGTCCTGTTTATTTGAGGTCTTCAGTCTCTTTTTGTAAAGAGAGCTTTCCAAGCGATGTTAAGTTTCTGTGGTGTCCACAAAGGCTGTGACCCAGGCTTGCCTTCCCTCTCTGAGAGGGATGCTTTGCCACCAGGGGAAACGCGTGCTACAAAGGGATTCTCCGCAACTCTTAAGTGCAAATTACGATCCTGGGAGTCTCCCGCTATATAACCAAGTACAATGCCAATAAACTGGGGGTGTAAACCACATGAGCATATGGACAAAATATGGTCTGAATGGCATGATTATGTTTCTCAGGCCATAATGAATTCATCCCAAGGTGCAACTGTACATCTGTTGTTATAGTGTTCGTGATAGCAAACACTACAGTTAAGGTTGCAGTTTAACTCAAATTAGAGCCACCTGTTTCCGTTCACTAACAACTTTCTTAAAAATGATTCCTTCTGGACTGATTCACATCGGTCCTGAAATGGCCATTCATTTATATATTTATTTGGGAGAAAATCTGCTTGATTTATAGAGTAGGCAAGCTGAAAGATTTCACCTCCATGCTCACTCTGAGAAACGGTTCTCACTAATTTATTTCCTTAGAAATAAATAAAAGCCACAGGGGTTGAAGGGACTGAACCAACTCACATTGTCTCTCCCTCTCTTTCTCTCTCTCTCTTTTTTTTTTTTTTGTTTGGTGAATATTGGTTTGGACTTTTTGTGATGGACTTTGTGGTCGTCAGGACAGTGTAAGGCTGTGAAGCAATGGATCAGAGTACTGCCCTTGTGAGACTTGAGCTGCTTAGAAGTTAGGAGTCTTGTTAAAGCTAGCTCTCCGATGTCTCCTCTCTTGTGTGCAGTCAATAAGAGTGTTGCTTTCACGAGGCAATTCATCCCACCTATCTTTAGATAGGATAAATCCAAACCACTGTCCTTACAGGCTTGGAGAGGAAAGCAAGGGCGGTTGAATCCCTAGAGCTGATATCAAGGAAGATAAATTCCTTTCCTGAGAGTTTGCCCATCTCCTGGGAAGAATGGGGTATGAAGCAGACCATCACCTGTTATCCAAATGTTAAAAATGGCAAGCAAGGAAAAGGCCTATAAATGCCATGTTCTCTTTTAGTGAGTGTTATAAACTACTTTAATGCAAAAATTGACTTTGCGACTGTGAATTGCAAGTCAAGGTATACAAATATTAAAGGAGAGTCTCCTATGGATACTAGTTTCTCTGTACTGCGTACATCTTGAAATATCTTCAATTACTTTTACCTTGATACGAAAGATTTGCTTTAGGAGCCTGGTAATATTAGTGATAGCTGGGACTGTAGACTTTCGTGATTAGGTTTGCAACGTTAACTTTATTCTGATACGGGTTAGGGCAAGTGCCATATTACAATGCCATTTCTCGAAGTAAACGGGAACTTCATAGACCGCAGTGCATGTCAGTGAAGTATAAAACATTTTGAAGTGTAAATGAGCCTGGCTGTGATAGTTTCAGCGAGCTTCCATAGGGTAGCTGTTACTGTGTGTCCTCTGAAGTGCTTTCACCTGAGGGCGGTAAACACGTGGCTGTGACTTCAGGCTTGGTTTTGGTATGGCAGGATAGGGAGGGCCAGGCTGGTGAGCGTGCCGCTGTGCTGGGTTGCATTGCAGCCCCCCTGCTAGCAGCTGTCCGAGCGTCGAAGGAGGATTACACGCTGCTTCTTCAAAGCTGACTCCCCGTGTCGTGATCAGCTCCTTCTCGCAGGGGCAAACGCTGATCCCAGCATACAGCCCCAACAGCCAAGTGAGACTCCAAGTCAATCCACGAAGGTCGGTAAGGAAAAACCCCTTCCCCTGAGACTTCAGAGCGGGAGCGCTCTGTTTCTCTGGCCGCAGGGTTGCATCTGTTCATGGCGTCACAGCGCGCATCACCCATTGGGGGGCAGCGGCAAAGCTGCAGCAGGGAGGTGCTCTTTCACTTCTTCTGCTTGAGCAGTCCCCCTCGCTGAGTATGGGGGACATCTCCAGAGCGTGCAGAGTGTATCTTCCGTCGCATAATAGCATTGTTTAGCTCTTATACATGTAGAATCCAAAATACAGTTTGCAATGGATCATCATCTGTAACAGGGGGGAGCTCAGGAGAAAAGACTTGTCTGCAGTCTTGCAGCAAGGTGGTAGCAGACTTGGAGTTGAAACCTAAATCCCAACTCCGTGCTATCAGCTGGGCTCCACTGCCTCTGTGTGCTGGCTCCTTTGCCTTCAAGCCTCTCTGTGCTTGTGAAAGTGGAACCGTTAATGGGCTGTAGTGTAACAGCTTTACAAAACCTCTGCGAAATGCATTAAAACTGTCCAGTTTAGCAAAATGACCCCCCTGTCACTTGTTCATAGTTACAAGCAGGGACAGTACTTGTGGTAGAAATTGTTGGGAACCACAGGAAAGACTGTCTTACAAAGAAAAAAAAAAAAAACTGTATGTTGCTACTTGAAATTAGGACTTGCACAGCCCTTTTGTTCACTTGCTATCCTGTCAGCATATTTTCTACCAAGCTTTCATCCTCTTGGGTGGGACAGAGGAAGATGCTGGCATCATGTGGGCAGATGGATGGCAAGCTGCCACTCAGCCTGGAGCTTGCAGTCCATGTCTATCTAGACCCACAGGGCTAAGCATGGCACAATTTGGAGCCTGAAGAAGGGAGTCAGCTTTCAGTGATGTATTTTTAGTAACTCTTTTCCTTACCTTTGTTAAAAGGAACCTTAATGAAAGCTTGTATTACCACAGTTATAAAGAGGCATTGATATAATTATATAATGATTACAGTAAATTAGCAAGATGGAATCATAAAGCAGCTTTTCATATTATTGCTACTAAAGTTAGTGTTCTTTTTTCTTGTTTTTGTTTTTCTTGAGGACTTCTGTTGCAGCTTCAGTATCACTGAAAATAAAAGGAAGATTGTACCCTTCTGATGCAGGTTACCGACACTGTCGAGAATAGTGTGAGTGAAATGGAAGCAAAGCAGAGAAAAGCGTGTTCTTCCCTGAACTCTGGGTAGCACTATAGCCTGCTTCGTCGGGCTGTCAGTCATGAAATGGCCTTCTTGAACTTGCAGGCAGATGTACTTCACAAAATACAGATTTTTTTATGCTTAATACTTAGCCATTTGCAAGGAAAATGTTATCTACCTTGATGAATTCATGGGGGGCCATGAAATCAGCTACTCTCTTTTTTCTTTCCTCATGGCAATCTTGTGTGGATATTTGTTTCTTGTTAATGATATAGGAGGAAAAAGAGGGGAACGTTGCATCAGCTTGTTCCCCTTCATTTGCCTTTTTTTTTTTTTTTTTTTTTTTAAAAAAAAAACAGGCATAGAAGCCAGAGAGGGGCTGCCAGTGGCAATGATATGTGTTGTTTTCCAGGATTTGGTATCTATTGAAATCTTAACAGTAATGCAACTTTTGTGTTACTTTATTCTTGTTTATTGTTGTGTGTATTCGTAATTTATGTTTTCAAGGCAAAACTTGGCGACTCACTCAGGGGATAGGTAATTGGATATAGAGCCTTTCACCTCTAGGTCAGTGGTTCAGATTTGTTACAGGTCAGTACTGCCTGGGAGTTGTTACCATGTGGCAGCTGCTCAGTGGCCTTTATGAAATGACTTGGTGGTCCCAGCTCATTTCCTTGAGAGCAGGTGTCTTCATCACGGATCAAACTTGAGGGCGGCAGCGCAAAACCTATTGTTGGGGGGAAAGAGGAATTACGCACAGATACAATGCTCAGAGCCACAGTTCTTACTTTGTATGAACTGGTGGGGGGGGAGGGCAAGAGAGCAAATATACGTGTCTAGATCCTCAGCTGGTGTAGATTTGGCACAGATCCATTAAGTGTAGCTGCAGCGATTATCACCAGCTGAGGATCCCCAGACAAATGTGAATCTCCAAACAAAAAATCCTACTAATGTTAAGGTGGAGTTCAGTGTGAAAATACTGTATTACTAATCTAGAGCTTGGTGATGTTACAGTAATATTATAATTGATTAAAGACCAAAATTATAAACTCAAGTATCTCGGAACTAAAATCACATTTAAAACAAATGCAGGCATGCTGAAATTTGGAATAACATTAACTCTTCCATCTAGTGATGCCCTAAGATACCCATACAATTATGGTTAATGCATTTTACTGCTGTTGTCTCAAAGGAGATGAAATTGGATTTCAAAGATACATTAGTCTCCAACTTTTAATGACTCTGTGCTTTTAACAGCTTTGCCTGTGCTTCTGCCTAAACTTCCAGGGCAGCAAACCAAGCAAGCAATTCTGAACTTTTGAGGTGTAGAGATGGTAGAAGGCAAGTCTTCCACCGAAGGAACCCCTAACGCTGGGGGAGAGTATATGTCTTGTAATAGTTACTTAGGAAAAACTTTTTACGGTGGAGTACTTCAGTTATTTCTGATATCATGAAAGTGCTGTTTAAGAGGCATCTATCTGGTCTGATGGTGACCAACAACAAGAAAAGAGAACCATTTGCTTGCTTTAGAAACAAACAGAATTTGTCATGCTGAGATTTCACTGCAGTGTTTCAAAGGTCTGAGTTATTCTAGTATTAATATCAATTGGGGCAATGAGAAGGCACAGAGTACCTAATTTTGTCATAAAATTTCTCTCAAAGTAACACATGAATTCTCAGAAGAGTCATTCAGTGCTTTGAAAAGCAAGTGCTGCGTTTGGAAAGGATGCATCAGGGAAAGTTGAACTTCCTTGAAATGCAGACTTCAGCCTTAATTATAGAGCGGTGACTAGCACTTCCATTGCTTTAGGCTTAAAAATGATTGGGGACAGAAGAGTAGCCTCTTCTCAGTAATTACTTCATAATGTATATCTTATACTTTCTTTCTTTAAACCCAGTATTCCCATGTCTCACATAACTTAAGAAGCTGACTAGCTGGCTGGATGTTGCTATTCCTTACCTCAAAGCTGCCTGATGAAGAAGAGGCAAACAAGGAAAAGTAGATGGGGGGAAATTAGAGAATGGGTGGTGAAATGATATTTTATGCAATCCCATTCAGGGTGCTGGAGGAGTTTGGAGATCTTGCAAAAAAAAATGTTAAGGTGTACATGTTTCCAATAGGTGTTGGTAAGGCATTGTGTTACCAGTCTTCTCCCAGTCCTTGAAAGGTTTGGCCCAGGAGAAGGCACCCTTTGGTGCAATTAGTGGGGGGAAAAATAGAAATAGCAAGGACAAAGAAAGGAGAACAGAAAATACAAACACAATTTCTGATTGCTTTTGGTTGCATGTAAACCTGTTATTGACAAGCAAAATAGTTATGTAGTAAAAATCCTAAGTCCTTTTTCTTGTGATCCCTTAGTTTATTTACTAGGACTAGAAGACTTGCCAGCTATTTATAAAAAGTAGTCTTGAATTCTGGAAGTGTTTAAATTTTAGCATGGGTGTCTGAGTCATTCAAAAACCTTGTTATATCATTCACTATTCAATAATTTTGTATGTTGTTTGCTTCTTTAAAAGTCTCACAAACAACTATTGTCCAGAAATAATGCAGTGGGATTATCGGTGATGTCATGATGCAAATAAAACATTCAAAAACATTTGCCTCAAAAGGCTCAATTTACATATTTACAAACATCAAAGATCTGCAGATGATTCAAATCACTTAAGCAATGTTTGTGTGTCTTTTTTGGTGCAACATCTAGATTTATCTACATCTATCTAAATCTACATCTAGATTTAATAAATCAAGGCTTTGGAGAAGAAAGATAGATATGACTTCTAGTTGCCTCCTTTGTCTCTAGCTGAAATTTGGAGGTACAAGGGCATGGTAAAGTGTACCTTATTCACTCACCCAGAATAAGGCACCGTTTGAATGCTCTCACAATGATAATAGCAACATAACACAACAGAATGGCTACTGCCAAATCACTTCAGCCTTTTCACGTGATCATCAGGACTGGCAGTCTGTTAATCGGCCCATTCTGTAGCTTTTTTCAGAAGTATATTTTAATTTGAGATTACTGTTGCACCTAAGGAGAGAGGAACAGTTCTTGAAAGGTGGTTTAAAGAAAAAAATCAACAAAAGAAACCCCACAATCCAGAAGAGCCAAATATTGGAAGGTGAAGGGAAGATTAAGAAGAAATTGCCTGTTACAGAACTTCATTAAAGTCATTTATTAGCTTTGTAATGCCTAAGAGTCTGCTGGCTCCAGGATTTTTTCATATCGGGGGGGGGTGAGTGGGTGGGTAGATAAGGGAGCGTTTCACTTTCATTTGCATTCTTGATCCCTGCTGCTCTGTTTATAGCGTTGATGCTATTCATACAGTCTTTGCAATATTAATTTTTAATTTATGATGCTCATTAGGAGACACTTAAAACAGAACAATTATCATTTATCTTGATATATTATTTACTAAGACTTGCTGTCATGGTTAGGGACTTATGATTAGTGGGAGGGGAATAGAAAACAGCTCCAAAAAGTGCTTGGCTGAAGGGACCGGGGCTTAGAAAGCGGTTGCTGCAACCAAAGGCCTGAAGTTTGGTCGTCTAAGGGCTTGCAGCACCGAATCAAAACTTGGGAGGAACCTTCGAAGATGAGCCTGGAATGATATTTAATGAACCTGCAGGATCATATTAATGAAACTCACTTGTAAACCACCAGCTCATCAATTATTCATCCTGCTATAGTCCTGCTCCTTTGCTGTCTTTCCTTTTTTTGTCTCAACGTGATTACCTTTTTTTATTCCCTCTACCCTCATTTTCCTTGTGTAGATTTGCTGACGTGTACCCTGGGTAGCACTTCCTCCCTAGGAAATGGTATTTCTCAAGGCAACTGATGCAGTATTCACAGGAACAAGAAGGGTAGATTGTGCTCTTTGAGGCACTTGGATAAATGTGCCTGGCTTATTAACACTTAATAAACCAAATCACTGATATGACAGCCCTGGATAATCTGATTTGTTAAAGGCTACCTTACTGGAAGCTCAGAATCATCCATATTTTTCTTGATTAATTTGTAACATTCAGTAAGTTATTGTGACGCACTGATGTCTATATAGAAGTCCATATGGCAAAACAATGCAAATACTAGTGACCTACTAGGAATATATAGGAGTGTTCTTGCCAAAAAAAACATGCACTTGTCCTTCAAAGTCCTGACAAGACTTTTGAGATGCCAGTACTGGTCTGGAGTTACTGGAGCTGGTTACAAAGTGTGCTGTTATGTAGGAGAGAAAAGGCAAATTGGATGTTTTGGAGCTCGATAATTGTGGCTCTGCATCTGAAACCAATTGTTCTATTTTTAGTTCTGTTTATTTAGTTATTTTTAGACTTCCTGCAAGGGGGGGATATTTTTGTTTGTCTGTTTGACATCAAAACAGGAACAGCAAATTATTAATTGCGTAACCCATTCCCTGCAGACCTGGCTTGTAATTTTTGATGAGCCGTTGTACAGCAGTAGTGGGATTGTATGCACTAGATCTAAAGGACTTATGCCATTGAACACCTTTGAGTCACACGCACCACTCTGCCTCTGCTCTGTTGGAAACCTTGATGCTAGGACCAAAGGAAACCACTGTATGGCTAAACTGTAGTTTCTAGGGGGAAGGTGTTGCAGATTTCCTGGTTCTGTAATCCTTGCACTTTTTTCCTTCCTTCTTCAAGATTTTGCAGACTGGTTGTTAGAATGTATTTATTCATTCTAGGGGGAAAGGGGAAGACAAAAAAAATCTCCTGCCTGGTGTTATGGCAGAGCTGATGCAATAGTCTATGATGACTTTTTCAAAGTAGTGTAATGAAGACCATGAAAAATGCTATAGCTAGTATTTAAGGTATGCAGCGCTTTTCATCTCCAAGCCAGTTTAAAAACCTCCACAGACTGATCTTTCTAGCACCCCTGCGAGTGAGGTATGTAGGCATTGTTAGCCTCTTTGTAGCATTGTATCAGAACTTCATTAGATGCTGGGATGCAAACGCAAAAGGCATGGGAGGAAGTATTCAGTGCACAAATCAGTTGCTTACGTTATTTTGTGCTCTGTTGTAGATTTAGATCCTCTTGTAGAGAAAACACGGCATAATTCCCTCCCCCTCCCAGCAGGACAGGCTCTGACTGCTGCTATAAATAATAGCTGGTGCTTAGGCTTGGTCCTATGCTAAACTGAAGCAAAATTATCTGATAATACTTTTCCTTATTAACTGCCAAAATATTTCCAAGCAGTACTCTTAATTTTCAGATTATTTAGGTAGCATTTTGAAAACCATTAGCATGATTTGGAGGTGTAATAATGTGACATGAGCACTCAGGACCATAGATCCACAGATCTTTTTGGTTTGGTTTTGTTTTTTTTTCAGTAAGACTTAAGGCAGGTATTTGCAACATCTTGTGCTGGAGACTCCTGACCTATGTCTGAGCGAGCTGGTGCGTCTACATGTCAAAGTGTAATCTTGGCCTGAGGAACGAGCTTGCCCCTGGAAGCCCCATAACTGCGCTAGCATGGTGTGCTCCTGGGCTTGCTGGGACGGAGCAGGAGGGATGAGCGGGCATGCAGCATTATCTTGATACGGTGGTAAACTGAAGCTTCTTCTCCGCCCTGTGCTGCTCTATACAAGCAGGCACCAGAAAGCCCTTTCAAATGTAAGCCTTGGATTCAACCCCCCAAGACACTCTGGACATTTTTACCTGTTCTAGGTACTTATCCAGGATTTCATTTGTCACTCTAGAGAACACTTTTGAATGAGTTTTATATTTTTCTAACCAAAGCCTATCTTTGCTCCTCTGGTAATTTAATGTTGGGAGTTGCAATTTAACATAAAGCTTCTTAGCAGGTAGGTAATCAACTTAACGGAGTTTATTGCACAAGCAGCTGTTCAGCAATCTAATATTAATTATTTTTTTTTTTTTACCTGTTATCTGCAGCTGCAGAACAGGATAGATCCACAACAGTTCCAGGCTCTGCCTGACAAACAGTCTCATCCCTGCTATGTGGTAATTTCACATAACTTCCAAGACCTGGGTTCTGCAAAGTGTGAAGCAGGTAAATTGAGCAAGATGACTTTGAAACTTGCTTCCTTTAGCTTCTCTGTGGTCTTTTACGTGCCAAAGTCTTGGCGTTTGTGAGGTGTGTTAGTGATCTGGTTTGTTTGGCTTTTCTGAAAGGGTTCACCTCGTCATGTTCGCGGTTGACAGAATTGCTGATGTTTCTAACCTGGTTGGAAAAATTCCCCCAGGTGTTCATCATACTTCCAACGAGGCATAGCAACAAGCGGGGCTCCATAGGCCTGTTCCTTGGAGAGGTGGGCTGCATGCGTACACTAGGATCAGGGCTCTTAAACACAATCCTAGTTCCCGGAAGCTTTCTTCGCAATAACATTTGGCTTTCACTGAAGGCCGCATGAGGGAAATGCGGTACCGTGCGTGTTGGGGAGCAGCGTGGCATAGCTCTTTTAATGCTGGACTTGCTAATCTTTGTAAGGTCATGTAACGTTTCTGATTTTTGCCTGGGGATAACTTTTCTTTTATTTTAACATATTTCCTTTTGTCTGGCCAGCCAGTAATTGACTTTGTCCTTTTTTCATTTATTTCCCTGCCTCCTGGTTGTAGCATCTTCTCCCTGGAGTCTCAGGTTAGAAGTTTTCCCTTTTGTGAAAGCATGACAGGTGCCTAATTGAATGATGAATGTCCCTTTATTACTCTGTAATTGAACTGCCAGCTTTTTGATTGGTTTGTAGAGATGCTCCTCTCCTCATCAAGCACTGCGGGGGGCTCAGAGGCTGGCAGCCCGGGCCTACCCTCCATCTGTCTAATCGCATCGCGCCCCTACTCGGGGCCTTGGCGAGGAGGGGGCACTGGGGGGGGGGAGGGAAGTCATCGTAAATTATGCTAATTCCGCGCTGTTCTGACAATGTGGATCTCGCGCGGTTACGCACCACGCGCTGGCAAACGCCTCGAGACGTTTTGTCGTGGTGGCTGCCCGGCCTGACAGGCCCCCGATGAAGATTAATGGCCCTCACCTGAGTGACAGAGCGGGGGATTGTGGGGCAGGGAGGGTCATTCATCATGCTCTGACAGGTGTCATTCACGCCGACGGCCGCGCCACGAGCGCCTGGCTGGCGGTTCCATTTTTCTGCCAGTTAAGCAAGGAGTTTAATAACATCCCCAGAATTAAAACTCATTCTTTGTAGCAGGTCTGACAGCTGAAAATAAGAAAATCAATTCTTCACATGTTATAGCCCAGTTAACTGACTGGGGCTTTGACTTTAATTTAGTCTTTGGGCTGAATTTCAAGTAGGACGCTTTTGTAAGACATCATCTATTAAAATTTACCAATAGCACTAACTTCAGTGTTGTTATTGCAGCTGGATTAAAATGCAGCCCTTAATACTGGATGTCATCTTCATTTGGTGGGAGCTCAAGTGCATGCTGTGGTAGTGTGGGATATTCCACTTCATCCTCATTAGTGATGTTTATAGCTTCTCTCTTCATTAATATTGATCCCTTAAACTACAGAGAAAAACAAGACAGACACTAATTTGAACCATTTTGTATCATTAAACTGTTTGGATTTCTTGGTTTCAGTCATTTGGGCTGGATGAAATATTTCAGAAATGAAATAAAAAGGAAAAGGCAGCCCAAACTTCTAGCAGCCTCCTGCTGCTCTGGAAGGAAGAGCTGCGCGAGCCTGCCGGCCCTGGGCTGCTGAGGGTTAGGGGCCTCTGAAAGGGGCTGGCTAACCTGGGAAAGGGCTTGGAAATAGCTCCCGAGCAAATAGCTCAAAAATAACGACCTTAATACGTGTTTAATATCTCAGCTCGTGAAGCCAGGACACAAACGTTTGTTGCCTGTTCCGTTTGACTCATTAACACCGCTGTAGCCTAGGGGCAGGCGTGAGTGGCTGGAAGCTCCTCCACGGAAACTCAAAGGAAGAAGAAAGACTGATGCCTGTTTGTCCAGCTTAAGAGGACTGTGAATCGTCAGTGCGACACTGCTGTGGAAAACGCAACTAGGATCCAAAGATCTAAGAAGTGTTGAGACCAGGTGTTTCAGTGGACCTGGAAGCACTAGTGCTATTGTATTGGGCCACACTGAGGCCGTGTCTGCAGTAATGTGTGCCTTTCAGGTCAACCTATTCAAGAAAGATTAATTCAATCTGGAGTGAGTGCCAAGAAGGGCTACTAGGGTGATCAAGAAAACGCAGAGCTGACGTACAAGGGAGAACGAAGGACCCAGCTTGTCCGGACTAGCAAAATGAAGGCTGTGGAGGGCTGTGATTGCTCTCTGCACATGCTTCAGGGGAGGTAAATATATGGAACTGAGGAGAACAGAGTTTTGGTGTGATATCCCAGGGCAATGCTTGCAGTCCTGTGTTCTTGTAAAGCAACCAAAATTTGTCTCCACGTAGATAATAAATCAAGAACGGTGAGAGAAATTGGGAAATAAAGAGCAGGTTCTCCCACGTTTTACCTGAAGAGTAATCTCACTGAAGCCATTCACTTTAAGGGGAGGGAGAGGTTTTGTTGGGGGTGGTAGGGGAAGGACAGGAATTATCACACCTCAGGAAATTTATTTATATCTCTCTGTTGAGAGTAGAGTGAGCACAGGGCAACCAGGCTTCTACACAGACACCTCCCTTAAGTGCCTGAAATTATGAGTGAGAAGTTTGTGCACCTCGCTAAAACGTGAACAAGGAGCTCAGCCCTGACTTTGTTTTATAGGGGCCACTGTGTTGTAATAAATTTTAAGGTTTTCTAAATTTTTCCCTTTGCTCAAAACGAAAGGCTCAATTTTGTCCATTGGAAGGAAAAATTTGCCCTTCTGTATTTGTTGTCAGTGGTGGATGTTGTGTCGCCATTATGAGTGGATCCCATTTGAACAAACGATGTAGAGGCAAACCGCTAACGTGCATGTGGAAAAGCAACCTGACTACACAAGATAATAGAGAATAACATTTTGCAAGTCTCTCTTTGGCCTTGGATAGTTCTATATGTATTTAGTGTTTCTTTCCAGTGCCAAGGAAAGGCAAGAAGTGAGCATCGCTCTGTTTTCTGGGTTTTGGCGGAGGGGTTTTTGCTGTCCTGTCAGAACACCAGTGTTGTACCACCAATGTAGCTGCACAAGACATACAAGTGCTTGTTGCATACCAAAAAGCTAGTGTTTGCTTACAGGAGAGAAGTACCCTCAAAGCTTTGCCCTCTAAAGTAAACTTAAAAATTGGAAGATGAAGTTAGTTAATTTTTTTTGAAATCATCAACAGATGAAGTCCTCTCCTGCTCCCACGGGTTGTTGCAGCAGTTTGCGCTTGAAGAATCAAATGACAGAATTCCAGTGTGCAGTCCCTGTCTTTCGCAGCAAACTCTCGCATGGGTGATGCTGCATGTGCATGCTGGGGGTGCAGAAAGGTTACTGACCAAGAATCGGATGCTGTGGCGTGTTAAGAGAGCTGTATGATTCATGAAAATGAAATAGCCCCTTGGGCTCAGTTTGGTTTCAGTTTCAAATGGGATTGGAAGAGCAGGATTGGCACTGTGGTTGTACTGACGTGATAAGCGGGTCATAAGTTTGTTGTGTTTTTTTGGTTAACTTAATTATTCTGTTTTTTTTTTTTTAATGTGTGCCTGTGTACTTATTCTGCAGGAGTAAAGAGAAAATAGGGAAAAGGAAGGGAAGAGGTGTTTTCTGAAAGATTTTGTGATTGTTTGTTGTCGGTATTGTTCATAGAAATGAGAGCTGTTTTAAAAGCATGCGAGCTGCTCTTTAGAGAGCTAATCTTTTCCTTAAAGCCAAGGTTTTCATAAAGCAATTCTAAACAAAGTAATACTTACTATGAACCCAAAGAAAAATACCTCATAATAATTTTCATCTCATTTAATACGAGAAATCTGATTAGAACATTCACAATACCTCCCTAGTGCAAACGTCTCTATGTTAAATTATTTTGATTATTTTCCTTATCCATTTGGCTGGGTGGTCTGCACTCAGATAGTAGTTTGAATGAGAATTACAAAATGCAAAAAAATAAGAACTTGGCAGTCTGAAATATCTGCTTGCAGAAATAAATTAACACAATTTTTCCTATGCTACAATGATAAATCTAAGTTTATCGCATATCTTTTCTCATCTTTATTTCCTGTTGTGCATATTCTAATCTGATGACAAACAGTTGCTCTAGAATTTCAATATATTATTATGTTACTGCAATTTAAGTTCTCCGAGGAAGCGGCTGACTTGTCAGGATGACGCTGCAGAATCTTTAAGGAGTCTAATTTAGAATTGAAAGTGACCATTTTGGGTTTTGTGCTTTTTGAGGTACTTTTCTGTAGAAGAAACTCTTATCTTAAAATGCAGTTTGTGCTTGCTAGGCTTAGTCAATCACAAGTAAGGCATTTTTCTATTATCATCTATATGTAATTAAGCCTATATGCTAATCTGTTACTCCAAGAATGGTGACAATAAAAGGGTACAAAAAGCTTTGGATGCTCTATACAGACAGCAGCTGAGGACAAGATTTGATGTTACGATGAGAGAGAGAAAGAGAGGTAAGAAAAGCAATGCTGGAGGCCACTGAGTGCATGGGTGACTAATATTAGTCCAACACTTCTCATCAAAATCTGACTTTTTTGCTTAATTTAGTAGCAAAAAGGAACAAGATGCAGGATTTGCTAGGCGACGTGACCAAATTGGACAGTATGCCTACTTTCGGTTTCATTACGTGCTAATACTGGTGAATTGCCGCATGACTTTCCTTCGCAAGCAAGCTGGAGGAGAAGGCATCATGGTAGGGCTTCCTCAGCATTTCTAACTGCAGGGAGGGATTGAGAGGGCTTTGGAGGAAAAGTAAGACTGAATCGTAAACGTTAAGTTGGTCGTTCTGCAGAGGAAATACAGGAACAGAAGCAACGCAGGCCTGGAAGAACAACATACTTTGAATGGGTGAGTGTTGTGCGTGGCTGCAACCACTGAATTAACAAAATCTGTTTGGCGCACGCAGTTCTTTCATGGGAGCTGAAATCAGGAGAAATCTTAGAAATAACTTATCCCACAAATAAGCTTTAACAGGCTAAGTGATTAACCACTGGAACAGATTAACCAAAAGATAGAAGAAATTTCCAAGTACTGGAGATTTTTTTTTTAAATAAAATTGGTCAACAACAAAATACCAAGTTAGATGCAAGAATGTTTTGATTGAATTCTCACCCTGTGTTGTGCATTCTCTCAGATAAGCTGGCCTACTTATCTTAAGATTTAAGAATGTATTAGCCAGTAAAACTGATGAAGTTAAAAAATGGCAGAAGGAATGTTACGGTGGTTTCTGCTTAGCTGACCGTATTTGCCATTTTCACTAATTCACTTCTTAAAGCACCACCTATAGGTACCCTCATTTTTTATGAATCCTGGCAACTGTACATCATCACTTTGTTCTGTGTAACAACATCAGCATGGAGATCTTGGACAAATTTTTGATTCTTGAGTGGATCCATATTACCTGACTTAAACCAACGAAACTTGGGTGCCTAGAGCATGCCTAGGTGACTGGCTAAGGATGGAGGTTGCATTGACTTTATATAGAGCTTTGATGACCAGTTTATACAACATGCAACTTCTTAGGCATTTAAAATGAATTTTTCCTCTCTACCCTTGTCACTGACCTGTCCAGGAGAAGACTCTTATTACCTACCAAGAAGTAACACTGGAAAATCTTGTCTGTCTTTTAGAGAGGAATTTTAAGAGTGCTTATACTACATCCACTTGGTAGTATTCCATGAAAGAAGAATCATCTGATCCTTCTAATGTCAGCAGTCACCTAACTTAGCTGAATGGACTGATTTTTAATTTTACCATTTGACCATCATGCCAATTATTTTGTAATTATAGAAAGGCATTCAGTTTTTAAATAGGTCATATGGGTTTTTTTCCCAGGATGACTTCAGATGCATAGCCACCAAGGAACTGTGTACAGGAAGGTATTACAAGTTAAGACGTAAGTGTAGATATTACAGCAATGAGAGCATGACTTAAAGAGGGGGCTACATAGGCCATGTGATTGTAGCAGGCTCAATTACAGTAGGAGATAATTTGATAGGGATCATAGACCTACACTGTAGTCAATTAGTAGAATGAAACGAGAGTACACACAACAAAAGGGCTTGATAATAAGCAAAGTGCTTAGGAGAAGAAGCCAAATGAAAATGAAATAAAAGGCTATGATCCAAAAGTCTATGGACTTGAGAACATGGGACAGTCTCCAAATGGATGATTATGGCATTTATCACAAGGTACATTGGGTCAAAATCCCCATTAAGGTAGCTAGAGAAATTTCATAAACAGGAAACTGCATAAAGGGAAAGGTGATTGGGAAAAGAGAAAAGTGCTAATCTAATTTATTATCGGTTCGCTTGTATCTGCAAGGGTAACATACAGGCTTAGAGTTATTCTGCCTAACTTTCAGACCATAAGAGCTTATCTGAGTTAGGATCCTGGTTGCCGTAGATCTGTTGTTGTTGTCTGCAGAAAGAGGTATTTCTACATATTGGCCCAACCTGGAGTGGTGGGGGAGTAAATATTCTGTGGAGGTGACAATTTATCTTGACAGACAGGAAGCTCACAGTGGCTTTCAGCTGAGGTGCATCAGTTTAATTCCTAAAGATAGGAATCTAGGCAATACAGCAGAACATGGCAGGGATCTGTTCTGGGTATTATAGAACAAATGGAGAGATTGTGGCTTGACACCAAAGACAGGTGCTGCTTATCCATGCAGACCTGCAGATATATGGACCTTTGAGGTGTAATGGCACAAAAAAAAGGTGTATTCATTAAGGTTGGCTGCTATAAAATGACCTCAGCTAGCTGTGGAAAGTGTTATAATAATCTAAGAGAGCTATGATAATAAGATTTATAATAAATAAACTAAACCGGGTCACTAATATGGGTAGTTGGTTGATCATTGCAGAAACTGTGCTAAATGGCACAAAAGGACGTTTAGATGATGTACCAATGAAGCCTGTAGGACTGCCAATCTTCTGATAAAGAGCGAGGCTCCAAAAATCTTGATGTAGAAGGAACGAAATGACATTAGAAGAGGAGGCAGAGAGAGAGAAACCCCACTGTGCTGGGATTAATGATTCATGGAGTGTCCAAGGCACTCCAAGTGTCCAAGGTTCAGAGAAAGTGAGGTCTCTGAGGTCACACTGAGGAACCACATGTGCTACATGCTGGAACTGTGTGAAGAGATACATTTTAAGGCCTAAAAGGACACTTATCACTAACTCTTTTACAATATAAGCCATAAAGCCTTATATTTTAATTATGTATTGAGCTGCTAATGCCTATTTTAAGCATACTAGATGCTTACATTAGGAAGACTTCTTTCTAAAAGTTTTCAGATTATGGGGAATCCATCATTTTCCTTGCTAGAGTATTCCCTTTGTTACTTACTAATTTTATCTCGTTGTGGCTGCCAGCTATTTCATCATGTTGCACATATTTGCTGTTGGTTTAGAGGTTATTGGTCTGACAACTCTCTCTCCTTCAGAAGTGGATAACTTTCTCAAATGGTATAATATTCAGGCTTTTAACTTTCTTTTGGGTAACTCAGAAACCTTGCAGAAGTGTGTCAGGTCAACATAATTACCCTTAACCAAACTTGTAATGTTATTAGTAATAGGTTGGTCGATAAAAACCATTTTTCCCTTCATAAACCCACAATAATTAGTGTTAATTGCGTTTTTCTTTATTTCTATGCTTACCCAATATCAACCTTTTCATGACTTTTCATAGGGCTGATTTCAGGCTGATCTGAAACATCCTTTTTAAAATACGTTTAAGACATCAACTTTCTTCCGGACAATTGGTGAAACAATTCAGACATGGACAGAAAGTTTGTAGGAAGCATGCCCTGATTATAAAAACTGTTAATGAATGTGGCTAAGAGCCTCCTGCGCCATGGCTAGGAGCAGTGCTAATGGTTAATCTGGATGTCTCTGCTGTTATGCAGGTGAATAGTGATCACCTCCCCATCACCACCGAGCAGGAGTGGGGAACCTGAATCTGCAAATAGAAGCTGTGAAACTACACAGTGTGATGTATATTAAGGTTGTGGAATTGTAGCCCTTGTGATTTCTCTTTAGATTTGATGGTGGCTCAGGCTTCAGAAGGTCTTTAGAACGGAAGATGCCTAGTCTAGAGAGAAATTATTCCTAGTTTAAATCCTCTTAATCTGGATGTTTCTTAAACTCCTCTTATTTGGATGATTTTGTTATTAAACAAGCACAAATTGCTCAGAAAGTTTTCCAAGGTTTACAGTTCAAAGCCTCACAGAGACTGAAAGTGAGTTCATGCCTGTTGTAAGGATCTGCCAGTAAGGTTGCGTCTTGACAGGACCACTGCAAACAGAAGTCTTTTAGCATATACTCCTTTTTCTCCTTAAGGTAAACAAAATCTGTATCTGCCAGGTGAGGGGTTAATTTAGACTGCTTTATGGGTGTATATGTGAAGTGCTTGATACCAGGTAAATTTTTCTGAACTGATTTGTATTCTCAAGGTAAAAACCCTCATAACCATGGGTAATTTGCTGTGTACAGTGTTCAGTTTACAACCTCTTGTTTATTTCCTAGAAAGAAGGTAGATGTTGCAGTTCAATTATCTTTATTTCAGGGAGGAGGGGAAATGATTTACCAATCTTCTTAGACTTAGACTAGTTTGAGAATCTACTTAAATGGAAATGGTAGTGATGGTTGATTTTTGCTCAATTCTTATTACTGTGGGTAATAGTAAATGCCAAGTTATTTTGTTACTCTTTCCTGAACTATCAACCGCACGTTCGTTCATTTAAGTATTTGACACCAGTGAAATAATTTGAATGCCATGAATTAAAAAAAAAAAACTTTCAAAGAATCAGATATACAGTATTTGTCTACCAGGTTGTCATTTTCCACAAGCACGCAAAAAAATAAAATATATGTTTGCTGTTTAAAACATTCATCTAAGTTTATTTATATCAGATAACAATCTAGAAACATACTGAGTTTGTGATAGTACAGGAACCACTTCAGATATCACTGCGACTTTAATTCTTAAAGCATTAATGTTGATGATGAACATTAAAAAAAAAAAAAAAACTTTTCAATTTGTCATAAGTGTGCTCTAGCGATGGAAATACAGAAAATGCTAGTAAATTTTCCATATAGACTGTCCTTGGCAAGCTACTGAGTTCCAAGTCTGTCCCACCTGCTTTAAATGCTCAGCTGAATTATCTGATAGTTACCCTTCTCTCCCTATTGACTAGTTTTGGGGTGTAGATGAGCTGTGTTGTCATTCTGTCTTGGTGGCCTGGAGATGAAGTGCAGAACAACCAGGTTCTTAATTTAGCCGTCTCCATAGAGCCCCTGAAGTTAGGTGAGAGGAATCTCTGGACTTAAAACTTTCTGAGTCAGCATCCTGGTCAGCAAAACGAAGGTGATCAAGAAGAATGTCCCGATTCGAAAATGCTCAAATGAAATTTTCATCAGGTTAAGCATATTGCAGAATAATTTAGGTTGGAAAAGATTTCTGGAGGTCATCTGGCCAGCATCCTCTGCTTAAAGCATGGCCAGCTTAGATAGGGTTGCTCAGGGCCCTGTTCCTAAGTTTTGTGCATCTCCAGGACTGGTGACTACTGTTAACTACTGGTGACCACTGACTCCACTCTTCTACCTTCTAGCATCAATGTAAGTGTTGGCCTGTGGCTGTACATGTGCCTCAGCCATAGCTTGTTATATTGCTTCATCCTGAACCTGAGAAAAAACTTCTTCACTGTGAGGGTGACAGAGCATTGGAACAGGTTGCCCAGAGAGGTAGTGGAGTCTCCTTCGCTGGACATATTCAAAACCCGTCTGGATGTGATCCTGGGCAATATGCTCTAGGTGACCCTGCTTGAACAGGGAGGTTGGACTAGATGATCTCCAGAGGTCCCATCCAACCTAAACGATTCTGTGATTCTGTGATCCTCAGCAGCTATGTGAAAGTCAGTGAAAGCAACAGTGGTACTGAGAGAGAATCAGACATAGCATTTGAAAAATGGGAGCAAAGAGCTGCCTGTAAGTTCCAAATATTATTTAGTGAGAAGAAATCCATGATGCAATTTTAAAATACATCCTTAGAGGCAACAACTGGTGCTGGTTCCTAGTGCACAGTTTGGCTTTTAGTTACTAAAAGTTAGGTCCTTGTATAAGTCAAAAAAAAAAAAAAAAAGAAAAGAAAAAGCCAAAATCCCATTAAATTGGTTGTGACTGTAAGGGGTTATCCATGGAACTTGCTAAATAACATCATGGTATGATTAGGAAAATAAAACAAGTATTCTTGCTTAAAGGTCTTCTGTATTCAGATAGTTTATGTAAGTAAAACAGCTGAGTTTATGTAATAGGTTGACTTCTGAAGGTGAGCAGTGTGAGGTATAGTTAAAACTAATTAAGTGGATCAAAACTGGCACAGAGACAGAGTGTAAAAATAAATGTAATCAGGAGGGAAAGGTAATTTAATTAAATTGTCAAAAAATGTCAAGTAAAAAACTTTGTATTTAAAAACATAAGAAAAAACTTTATGTACATGGCCTTGGGGAGGGTCATTAAAAAGCAACTAAATAGGCTGAGGACAGAATTTGAGAAGCAGCAAAGATGGGTGTCTGCAGTCCCACTTGCAGTGGAATCTGGCTAGACTGAAGTCTTTGGGATCATAACATCATTCAAATGAGTGAAAATTTGTGCTACCACAATGCAGTGATTCCTTGCACACACACATGCATTCCTCAGATGAACTATCATTTGTTGTCACCGAATGTGAATATTTTGGTAGAGGACAAAACTAAACAAGCAGTGACTTCAGAGCAGGGCTTTAAAGCATTAGTGCTAGACCCAAGCAGTCCCCAGTGGCCCCAGCAGATTGCTAACAAAGTTGTCCAGCTACACGTTGATAATAATTAGCTGGGCAGAACAGTACAATGCAAGTAGTTCACCTATAATAACCGGTGCTGCTTCCAAACTAAGGTACGTCATCTATGCAATCTTAACCCAGCAGGAGCAACAAACACAAGGCCAGTGAGAGACTGAATGAGTCGAGGGAGTTTATATACAAGACTTAACAAACGTATCCACTGATGACACCATTACTCTGTTGTCTCATGACGTTCTCTTCTGTATTTCAGTCTTTTACATTTATGATGCAATACATCCTATGCCTTATACTAGCTGTACCTGGTGATGCTTCACTTCCATTATCTGCCATGTCTGTGCCTTTTTTTGTAATCCTTTTTTAAGTACTTGCTGTTTAGGTTCTTTTTTGTAATATAACATGGGAGCAAACTTCTTGGTTGCCTTTGTGGACTGATTTCAAGGTATTTTAGGTTCAAGGTGATGTGCTTTAAATGTTCTGTGTAGCCTTAGTGTTAGAAAGATGGCCTAAACCCTAGAAATCTCAGTTACCTATTTAAGGATTTAGATCACTAGAGCAGCTTGGAGAAACTTTTAAAACGTGACCTTCCAGTTTTTAGAACCGGGTGGCCCTGGAGTTGTGAAGCATTGTTGCTAGAGAATGGCCACAGTCGGGAGGGTGCAAGTGGTTTGTACAGCTCCAAGGATATGGTAGCCCTTCTTGCAAGGGTTAGGCACTTGTGCCGTCCCAACAGCAAATTATAAAAATGGGGGGAAAAGTGCAACAAGCTGGGACTCTGCAGAACCCTGTTCTGTAACACTCCATTGGTACTGTTCTGAAATGATATTTGAGTTAGCTGAAAGTGCCTTACGGTTTGCAGAGTGCCTCTTGAAAATGAGGCCAAGAGACCCCAATTTCCGCAGCAGTTGGCATCGCATCTGTTTTTAGAGCTCTTCCTTGTTCCAGCTTTCTACTTGCCTTTACCTTGCTGCCAAAAGTCTCCTCTGCCTAATTTTATTTCTTTATATATTGCCATACTTGTGTTCACTACAGATGCGGGAAGCTGTGGTTGAGCCCTCCTGCCCCCTCCCTCTTTTTTTAGTCAATCTTCAGCAAATACTGACACCATTATCTTTTGACAGCAGGATTGGATAGCATTAGAGCTCTCCGTTCACTCAGTGTATCAGTTAAACCAGTCAAAGAATATATTAGATAGGATCACAACTTTATCTGTCCAATACATGTTATACCAATGTAGCACAAGAAGGGCTACTCAAATTGATTGAATTGGGTTTTCCTACAGTGCTGTTTTGTGTACAGTGGGAAATATGCTGTATCAAACCATCTACAGCAACAGCAGCCGTGGTGTGACTAATCAGCAATACTAATACTGAATAATCTCAGGAAACCTGAACAGGAGGATCAATTCCACTCGCTTCATTATAAATGGCCTGTGCTATAAAAACCAGCAGATAAAGGACAGATACTGCTACGTTTAGAGCCTAACTTAAATGATACAAGTTGGATATTTCAGACATGAACCTTCATCTTACATATGCTTGTAAGCGTCCTTACATCTTGGTGACCAAGGCCATTTATACAGATGTCAGCCACTTTTTGTTTTTTTTAAGACTTTAAGTGCCTCTTAAACAATGATCTCCACAGTTAGATTTTTGCCTTCTGAGCTTCTTCCATTCAACCCCTTAAAACGAGAAGTTAGTCATGTGGGTCAATCATACAGGACAAAATGTTTGAAGACTCCTTGGTGATGGCAGAGTGTTAATTTTAGCCTTTAGGGGAAAAACTATAGGAACAATGCCCAAGGGAGCATGAAACAGGAGCATCTGTTAGGAAAAGCTTTCAGGAGAAGAGAGCTCCTTTGTGCCTCCTCTCATGGTGTCGAATAAAAGGTTCACACCGTTTCCTTTTCCAGTTCCTGCAAGGCCGGAGCTGGTGGCTTTGCCGTACCTTAGCTCAGGCTAGAGGGAAGAGGAGCTGCAGGTATTCCCTTCCCTGCAGGAGATGGTGTTCACCCTGCCAAGAGAAGAGGGCGATGGGTAGTGACCTAAAGAATGTTTTGTAGCTCCCAATCAGCACTGCATTTCTGGTAGGATGTTCTCACTTGCACTTTCCGCTCTAGTTCTTTGCCATTTTCTATATGGAGACATCAGCTGTTCATAAGGTTGGTACTTTTTTTTTTTTGGTCTCCCCCTTTAAGCTCCAAGTACTGCTAACTCCTTCCCCCTCCGTGGTAATACTTGAGGCTGCACGTGTCTGTGTTCCCCTAGTGAGTTCTGCTGTCCACATCAGAGCCTGCAACTGGGGCAGCCAGTCTTTTATTCTGCTTTCCCCCCTTTCTGCTAGGGTAAAGATCACACTCCAATAACTTTTTGATTCAGATCCTCGCCTTATTGTCTCAACGAAAGAGAGGATTATTTATCATCAGAGGGAACTGGGTTGTCATCGCTATAGATTGATGCGTGTTTCAGAGCATTCACCTTTCAGGTATCCAGAATACAATCTGCTCGATCCTCTGTGGATTGTAAATTTCTGGAGTTGGGCGTCTTGGTCTTTCTTGTCTGCTGAGGAGAGCTTTATAGTCCCTATTACATTGTCTTGTCTGCAGTACTGGGGAACTGCAACCCTTCTTCCTATTGGGAAGCCTTTTCTTTACTTTAGTACTGATAAAGTGATTCTTAGACCAGGGTTCATCCCTAATAAGTGACTTGAGAATTGCACCTGAACTGAGAAATATTTTTCCCGTCTGTGTGCCCGAAGCTTTGGAATATCCAGGAGCCTACATGCTTTGAATCTAAGACAGCGCTTACAGTCTAACAGCTTTTTTATCACCTTCCATCAAGCCAAAAAGCCTCCAGGTGGATTAAACTGTGTATGTAAGAAGCTTACAAGGTAGTAGATGTCAAGTCCCAGTAAAGGTCATTCTATTAGGGCTATTCTCTTCTCAGAGACAACTTTCCTTGTGGACGTCTGTAAAACTGTCACAGACTGTAGGTAGCGCTGCTATACGGAGCAGAGATGTTCTGCAAAATGTAGAAGTGCGCACAGCGTATTTACCCAGGGATTTTAGACTTTTAGAGTGTGGCTCAGAGAAAATACCGTGAGGTGGCTGGAGAATGGTAGCAGGTTAGGGAAAATGCCTTCCCCCGTTGCCTGTACAGCCATCCTAGAAGATCCAGATCAGATGGACAGGGTGTTGACAGCATACCACAAAAGAAGAAATAAGGTGTTATAACGAAATAGAAATCAAAATCCTTATTGCATATAATTGAGAAGCTAGAATGTACCTGAAGCACACTTGGTGCATCCAGTGTCTATTGTTACTAGATCAAAGGAGAATGACTTGCTGTAAAAATAAATAAATCATGTGACAACTTATTCTGCCAGAGATTTGAAGACTTGAGCAGAGAGCGTTCACTTGGATCATATTTCTGATCGTATTGTCACAACAAAAAAGATCAGAAACAGAATTTCCTCTTCTTTTTTTATTTTATTTTATTTTTTATTTTGTTAATGGGAGTGATATAATACTAGGAGCCTTGGCTGTACACGGTTGCTTTTCTTGACCAACTGCACTGTCTAACTTTGCCCCTAGCTGTAGGCTTGTGTGGGATGAGTAGGAGGCCAAAGGTGGAGGAGGCCAGAAAGGCATGGTGATACTTTCAACATCTGATAAAACTGCTTTCACTGACATCTCAGGGAGGAAGAGCTTGGAAAGCTCAGTCTAACTTTGCCTGCTTCAGATTCTGCCATAGTAAATCCTGCATGCCTACTTAAAAAGTAATGACAAAGAGTTGGCTTGAACCAACCAGCCATCCTTCAGAAAATGGAACTACAATCCTGCTATAACCTTATAGAAACTGGAGTATATCATGGAAACGTGGAGAAATCTGACCAGATGAGTGTGAGCAACAAAGGATTCAAAGATTCAAAGTATCCGTGAAGTAGGAAGCCTACCAGACATTTATGAAGGTTAAGGACATTGCAGAGAAGTCAAATGACTTTGCAGTGTCTGTCTTCACTTCAAAGATCTTGAGCAAATACCTGCTTTTCAGGCAGTAAAGGTGAGCCTTTCATTGACTGACATGTCAACAGAAGAAATGTTACAGCCAGCTGATAAATCAAAGGGCAGTAAATCATGAGAGAATATATACCCAAGAGTTGTGAAGGATCTTAAAAATGAAGCAGCTGAACCACTGGGCAAAAAGTGCAGTCTTTAACGTTAAAGTAATCTATTATATCAGGAAATGAAGAGCAGCACAGGTTTGTCTGTAATTTAAGTAGGCTGCAGCAGGGATTCAGGGATGTTAGTAAGCCTGTTTTGGTACCTGAGAAAACAGTTGAACTAACATTAAAGACTGAATTTTAAAAAATGCAGATGATCGTGAGATGCTAGCTCTAAGTAAGCAGCATAGTTTTTGCTGATCTAATATGGTTAGAAAAGAATCACTTGACAAGTTTTTTGGACTTTCAGAAAATCTTTGACCAGACAAGAAGCTTTACTGCCAATTTTGTAATGGACTTCTCTGAAAACAAGCACTTCAGTGGTGTGAGTGATAACAAGTTATTGAACATACAGCTGATCAACAGCAGCTGCCTATGTGCGTGCCCTTAGCCTGCAGCAGCAGTGAGGAAGGGTGAATTAGCTATGTCCTCTGTCATAGAAGTTGTCTTACTGTGCTTACTTTTGTAGGGCAGTATAGAAAAGATGAGTTAGGCATTCCTGTTCATCTCTCCTCAAATATAGGGACCAAGAATTATTTCAGAAAGGAAAAGGAGAGCAAATTGAAATGCATCAAAGGAGATGCTTTATAGACAATGCATAAATAACCTGGTGCAAGCCAGTGGTATGAATCCTCACAGGCTTTATTTCTGTATCAGTGCAAACTGAAGGCTTGCACTTTCACATTAGATGGAGATGAAAACAACACTGAAGGCAAATAGTTGTTCAAGCTTTGGAATGGAAGCAGTGGTCTGAATAGCAGGATATGGAAGAAACTTCCCAAATAAGCAAGTTAGACCCTAAGTGTTTGCCAGAGAGTTTCCTTTACTTACCTCTGAGGCTTTTTTTATTGGCTACTCTAAGAGGATTCCTGGTAGATGAACCACTAGCCCATTCCAATATGGCAATGCCCATGTTTTTTCCTTGTGTGACACAGTGACTATCAGTTGAATCATACATCAGGTCATGGCACCTTGGAGGACTTGTGCTTGCTGTTACTGCACTTGACATTTCAGTAGCTCCACTGGCTCCTATTCTTGCTAAATTCTGAACTCCCTGTTGATTTGGTAGTGCAATTTGTCATGGTTCTTATAATCACACTCTCCATGTTGATCCTACTTGGCAAATGATAGTGAGCTTGTGAGCTTTGAAGGCTGGCTTGAAAACTGTGAAGATATTTTGCCTTTTTCTCGCTTTAAATATTTTATCTCCTAGCCTGGAATTATTCATTGGATTAATGTGTGAGCTGCTCCCTTTGGAAAGAGCCTGGCTGTGAGGACTTCCCCTGTATTTCTTCCTGAAAGGAGACCGTTGAGCCACTGTTCTTGCAGCATGGCTGGTTTTGAGAGAGCGTTTTCTCCTGAGAGAGAGGCTTTGCTTGGGAGCAGCTGCTGCTGGCAAGCCCAGCTAGAAGAGATCTTGTCCTGAGCGGTTTGGGCTGAGTGGGGACCCTGTCGCTGGGAAATGCTGCCGCTGGAGCAGAGCCAGAGCAGAGGGCGGGAGCAAGCAAGGGAGCCTCTCTGAGCAGGAACGGCTTCCTTCTGCTCCCACACGGGCTGAAGCAGAGCCTGTCCCCGGCGTCCTTGATCACATAGAGCTCCGCACCCAAGCCATGGGCTCACGGAGAGGGTGTGGCCGGTGGCATCTCTCTGGAGACGCATTTAATTGCGAGATTTGCAAGAAAGGTTTTGTGTGGCTTTGAGTGTTTGTTTATGTCGGCTAACGGTGATTTGTATCACGCTCAGGGTATGTTTGATTTAGTTTAGCCTCTGTTATTGTGTTTGATATTTTAGTGTGTGGTTAATAAACGCAATGAAACCTGCACAACTGGCTACCTCCATTAAACAGCCCCTGTCTTAGGGAACCTCTTTTGGGTTTCTCCTGTAGGTTTGTTTGACCTTTAGGTAAAGCCATCCACAGCCAGGCTACTGATATCCATGGCTCCTTGGGTGCACTGCCTAAGACAGCTTTCAGTGCGTTTCACTAATAATCTCTTGCCAATGGTTTGCTTTGCCTCTGCGTGCATGCATGCTGGTGTGCATAGTCTTGCTGTTGTTTTCTTTCTTCACGTGCATTCTGGTGTTGATTATTAGCCAAGTGGTCTCAGTCCTTGTGCTTTGGGCCGCTATCAGTAACAACATATTTCAAGGTATTTCCTTTCACTGATTCCTCTTAAGAGAGAGGTTGTATCTTATAATACATAAGTCTGCTTGAATAGTGCAGCGTTAACTAATACACATTTTCTTTAGCGTTCTTGACGCCATTGCTGATTACTTCACCTCCCTCCTCCATTCATTTCCTGCGGTTTTGGCTTCCATTGGATGTTTGGTGTTATTGCGCATGGTGCGTATCTGAGCGTTCCCTCTGGGACTTACAAATGACTTGACTACTAGCACAATTAACTTCCTTTTTTTTTTTTTTTTTTTTTTTTTTTTTTAAGTACAACAGCAGTGTCTAGGAGGGTGTTAGATGTTATTGTGCTAGGTACTGTATGTATGAATAGTAAAAGAAAACGCTTTCCTAGTGCCTCTTACAAGTTAGCTACGCAGAAAGAGTTCATCCTATTCCCAATTATTTAGGTAAGGAAACTGAGGCACAGGCTGTGCATGGCTAATTTGAGGCTTTTCTTCAGCTGTGCAGACATAAATAAAGGGCCTGATGTACCTGTGTAGGGCCCTAGAGATTGGGTGTCAACTTAAATAAGATGCTTTAAAAAGAGCTGCATGATGGAAAACTCCAGGCAGAGACTGAAGCAGGATCAGGACTCCAAGTCACCTGCTTAGAATGCTGCAGTGATTCAGGGATTTGACTGACTTATTTGAGAGTACTACATTAAAGACCTGGCACTCAACCATAAGATTGTGCTTACTTTTCTTTTTCTTCCTGTAGGGATGACCTGGGTCCTCATTACAGTTAGTTTTTATTTTATTCCTTGTATCAGTTCTAGCTGCTTCAGGCATTCTTGGTTATATGGCATCAGTCTTGTTCCATCAACTAAAATCAAGTCGAACTCTTATTTTGGATTTTTTTCCCCGCATAAAATGGATATATTTGGACACATCAGAGAAGGTGCAGTAGAAAACAAATTGCCGACTATTTCACAATCTCTTTTTCAGCTGAGTTTAGTTAAGGAGATTATTCATTGGATTCTAGAGGCAGAAAAAAAAAGTCATGTGATGTTTTTAAATTTAAATAATCTACATTGGGTATGGATTTCTATTTCAGCCTCTTCTATAGCAACATGTTGGGGTGTGCAGTTTTGGAGGGGATCATCACCCGTGCTCTGGTCAAAGTAGCCGGAAATTGTGGATTTGGGTTACTCTGGAAAGACATGCATTGATGTACTTGGGCATCTAATATTAGCCATGCACTTTTTAAAATTATTTTTAAAAAAAGACTGTAACTGCCATGAGTTACATTATGGCTATGAATGTGTTCTGTGCCAGTGAAGAAGGAAGCCAATACAGTTTTTGAATGGTGAAAAGAGCCTCACTGGTTCGGTGCTGTCTGCAGAGTCTCTACATAACCTCTTACTTCTCTGGTCCTCCTGATGGCAGGAAAAAATGGGGCACAGGAAGGGGGAATTAGCTGTGACATGCATATATACATATGAACATGGAGATATTTCCACATGGATGAAGCCATGGTGCTTACTAGAGCTGTCCCAGGCCCGGTTAGAAATGAGTTTGCATATATTTTCTGTCAGGATGAGTTCATTTGGAAAAGCAGGGCTTGAGCACTGGAACAGTACATAAAATAAATCCATTCCCTTGGCTGCACTCCCTCCCTTGCTTCCTCCTACTGAAGCCCAGTGAATCTCACCTGTAAATTTATATTAAAGAGTAGATCTTGTTAGCTCACTGGAGCTAGAGATAGAACCATTGTATCATTACTATTTGACTTTGATATGTCATCTTGGGGCGTGCAGCTAAAAGGGTGAGTTGGAAGTGCATCTTTGAAGATCTTGCTATTCACTACATAAAGAAAGAATTTAGATAAAGAATTTTCACCTGTTTTTAAAAAAAGCAAACAATACTTGTTTAGCAAGTAACCATTGGTCAGGCTGGAGAATAAGGCTGAACTTGAGCACATTCAAGGTTCAGGTTAGACCTTGTTCACCTCTATTAGTCCCTGTGCACAGCACAATGCATAAATTATTCCTGTTTAGCAGAATAGAAATGTGGCAGGAGGCTGTGTCTCAGGTAGGAGCTTGGCACATCGTTTTGCATCCTTTGCTGCTTCCTCAGTGCCAGCAAGGGTGTTTATTATTTGTATATCATTTGAATCCAGATCTTACCTGCACCCACCCCCCAACCCCCACCCCACTTAGCTCAGGCTTTTTAAAAGCCAGTGAGGAGTTTGCAGCCTAACTAAAGCATCTTTCAGAAGACGGATTTTTTTAGGATATGCCAAACATCCCATCCGCATCATTTTAGATGACTCAAGTTCATCTGCTTGATGCTGTCACTTTCATTTGATAGTAGGGCTTTGAGTCCCACAGAAACGGGGGCTTCTTCCTAGAAATGAGGACCCAACCGTAAGTGTTTTATTATGGTTGGTGACACTGATAAGAAAAAAACTCATAAAGTATAAGACGCTATCAAAAATTACCTCCTCTTTTTCCCTCCTGTAACACATGTTAAATTAGCCAATAAGCCTTGAAGCTGCGCATACCTGATGATTAATTTATGTTATTTTGTGTTTAAAAAAAAAAGGTTCTATCATGATAGATTTACAGCGTTGCAGAGTTTCACAATGTTGCAATGCTGTCTTCAGTTCAGCTGCTTCATATTGAAATTTCACACACAATAATTGGCTGACCTTCACAGCTATGGCAGAAACTAATTAAAGCTGTAAGGCTTTGCTAGCTATGCTTTTGTGTGAAATGTGAAGTTTGGTGATAATGAAATATGGGGTGCAGATGTTATTGTCTCAGATAGTCTGTGCCCTTGGTTCACACTAATGAAGAACAGCAATTATTAAACAAAAAGTATTTTCAGCCATTAATTATTTGTGTTTTGATAGAGTAAATATCCCAGCAGCAGCTCCTTCTTCTTTGCTTCTTCAAAAAGTCATTTAATGTCGTTTCTCAAGCTAATGGGAGAGTCCACAGGATGCTGCATGAAACTTTTGCGGCATTTGTAGGACTGGTTTTAGACTCATTCTGTGGTGTGTCGCACAAGGCATCGCACCACAAATAAGGGAATGTTTTGGATGGGAGGAAATAAAAGTTTGGGGATTTCACTTCTCTGGACAGAATCTGTTGCTAGCACAATCCCTATCCTTTCTGCTACATTCCTATAGCTGGCAGAGGTGGGTACCGGCATTGAGCTTCATGGGCAGACAGGAGAGGGATATTTCTGGAGGCCCGTGTTTCTTACCCTCTTAGCTGAGTTCTCCGCAATCTGACTGACTTCAGCAGCGGTATAAGAGTCAATTTTTCATTATGGCCAATTGGCCAAGCTATTCAGTTGTCCTCTCATTCCCTAGCAGAATGTTGGGCAAAAAATAGTTTTTCTTTTTTCCCTACTGAGATGAAACGTGGACTCTGCCTAAGTACCCATATATTTCTCTGTTAGGCAGGTTCACTTGTTTAGCCCTGTGGTTCCAAATTCAGTGGTATGCAGTGGAATAGTATTGTTGAGAAGCCCCGCAATTTGTGTCCTTTGGTCCTCTCCACTGCTTTCCCTCCATTCTGTTTTCTTTCCCTTTACCTCTTGTCAGTCGTTCCCCGTGTTAACTCCCCAGTCCCATGCGAATTGCATTAATAACCATTCCTCTTTGCCTGCTGAAATGATCTGTTTGTTGTCAACATGTTGTGCTGCTGTTCCTAGTTAGGCTTACTGTCTTTGCACGAGTTGGAGGAAGGACTTCGTGCTTTTCAGAGCCACCCAGCTAGGCCAGTAGCAGATTGGGGAAAATAATGCTCCTTCAGTTCACACTTGACTCACATTTTCAAGGTTGAAGGTGTGTTTTTATATAGCTCCCATGACCGTTATAAGCAGCAGTGGTAAGTGTAGCAAGCTGAGGAGGAATGCCTGCAGTCTGGGACCACGGGATGCCATGAATGCAGTTGTGAACACCGTGGATTTGCGCACACACGTTGTATTCATGGGATGCTGAAGAGACAGGCACAACGGCTATCTGGGAACTGCCGTTACAAAGTGTGGCTGTTCCTTTTACTGAAGGGACTGTTAGGGATTTTCAAAAACAATTAAAAGCACTTCAGTGACGATTCCTGTGGGATTTCTTAGAAACTGGATGACTCCTGTGGAAATCCCAGCCTGGGCAATGAGCAGCAGAGGTCTTCCAGTAGAGTGATGTTTTGCGAGGGACAGACGCGTCAAAGATTTGCTGTTTTACCTTGATACTTTCTCTGTTAAGGTGTTCTTGGCATCCAAAGATCAACTCTTCAGTGATGAAATATATGCAATGGTATTAAAAGATGAAATTGCTGTTAGGGAGTTAGCATTCTGTTTTTGTCGAGGCTTGGAAATACTTGAGTATTTTTCTGCCTGACAACCACAATCGTACAGAAAGATAGTTCTTTACAGAAACAATTATTTCAGAGGACTCTTTTGGATTAATATGCCACTGGGTTTCTTATATGTGATGTTACGAGCAGATATGTTATTTACATACTACTTTTGCATGCATCTCGAATTGGTTCTGTAACCTCAAAAAGAGAAAAGGAAAACAGTATCTGAGACTTCTTAGTGCTCTTCACTTGCCTGATTTCCAAGAGATGCCCATTTTAATGTTTTCAGAGTAAGGCTCTCTGTAAGTCGTAGCATATTGTAAATAGCTAAATACCTTTAGATCTCTACCACACATTTTCATCTGGGAATTTTGTATTCCCCAAACTAGCCAAACATCAACTTGTTCAGGATTGCCAGCAGTGGCATTGCCCAGGCTTCCCTGCCCCTGCTCTCCAGAGCTCACACTAGAAGCTCAGAGACACCCTGAGTTCAGTTCAGATCCCAGCAGATGCCTCCAACGTGGCTTCAGTAGACAAAGCCCAGCCTTGGGCATGAATGCAGGGTCACCTAGGGTGCGTATGAGCGTGCAGGCTGGGTTGGTGCGATGGCCACATGCCTGCAGGGCGGCCGCAGGTGAGGAGTGTGTGCGTCCCACAGACCCAGCCCTGGCAGCGTGCTCCGTGGGTCGGTCTCTGCTGACAGCAGAGGACTTCGGATCTGTGTCCTGTGTATATGCACGTAGCGTACTGTATACACGTGTAGTATGTTACGCAGACCTTGAAATATATGAGTGAAAAACAGAGGGAATATCATGAGCTCGTGACCGTAATTAAGAGTGCAGGGTGGAGGAACAATATATATATAAAGCCATATTAATACGTAACTGATGTTCTGTAGGCTTTTTCACGCATGCCTCTTCTAAATTTACCGTTGTCTTGGGTGGCACCTTGGCTATGGTAGCTCCCTCTCTGAATGTGTGGCACATGCATGGGCGAGCACAAAGCTGAGGATGCTATGAGTACGTGGGCATGCTGCTGAGCAAATTACCCTGAAAGACAGGTTCATGTTAGCTTCACTTTACAGCTTCTGATGTTTGCTGTGACAAATTTCAGTAAGAGGGGATTTTGTATGCTGATTTATTTGTGAGGCCATCTGGGTGTCATTAATATATTGCATATTTTTTGGATGACCTGCTTTTTGTGACTTTTTTGGGGAGTTGCTGACCTAGAATAGTGAAAATGAAATGAGAAGAGAGAGTCATCTCCTGCTCTTAAAGTATACTTGAAATTAGCAAAAGCTTTAGTTTTATCCAAACAGTGTTAAACCTATAGCAGGAAGGTGAAATTTGGTTCTTTTGATACAATCTGACAACCACATGGAACACAATTGCCTGTAGTAGCAGTGTTTACAAGGTGCAAAGATGGCAGTGTGCAGGGTAGAGAGGCAAGGGCTTAGAGATGAGTGAAAAGCATATTCCCTGTGATGTAAATATGTTGGCAAGCAGGACTTTAATAAAGTAAGAAACTAATGAAAGACCAACAAAACACTAGTCTTCTAATCCTCATAAATAAATAATCCTCATAAATAAATAAGCCTTTCCAAGAAAGAAAGAAAAAAAAGAAAGCCCCAAAGAAGTATTTCTATAAAGAAGTTATTTCCAATTGTTTGGCAAGCCCTTTACTTTACTGTGTTACTGTTATCTTTCTGTCAGTGTGTATAAATTTATGCGTGCAAACATACCACATACAGGCTTAGTCTTTCTCAGGCAGAAGCAGAAATGAGAAGCAACGTACAAGTAGGTGCTTCTGACAGTGCAAATTTCTCGATTTGATGACGTGTTAGCCCAAGCCACGTCTGCAGACGAGGCCAGACATGGGGCTGAAATCTGCTGATTACCTCTATTAGTTCAACTGTTTCAAGGGCTTGATCTCTAAAATTCACAGCTTCTCTTTCTTGGAGTGTTTTGACAGTTCGAGAGTTAAGTAAGAGTATCTTCAAAAAGCTCTATTGTGGAGCTGAATTTTAGTAATTGACACCAATAACATAACAACATTAAATCATCCCCATTTTTTATAGTGGATAAGCCAGTCTGCTTGTAAATATGTTAAAGGATCGCATGTAGGTGGCAGAAGAATTATGCTACAATTTTAACAGCTAATAAATCTTTATTTAAGCAAGGGACTGCTAAAATTTAATTAGGCATATAAAAGCAGAGATCATTCTAAGGGTAAAAATATGCCAATTCTCACAAGAAAAGACATCTGCTTCATGGAAAATTGGTAAGTTAAAATGCACTCTTCTGTTACTATGTCAATAGAAAAGCTTAAAGGGTTGCAAGTAGCTAACTTGAGAAAGGAGAAAAAGAAAAGTCTAAAAAGGGAGGGAAATCCCAGAACATGGTTGCTTAAGCGTCGTAGCCAGGTCTCCATACTTTGCAGAGCCTGAGCCTATGTTAGTATTAGGCGCGTGCCTTGGAGAGCGGGTGCTGTTCATTTAAACCCCTGTGACCATCATGTAATAAAGTGCACGTGGCATTAAAAGTCAGACTAGGTCTTTTTGGAAGATGCAAATGACACTGGTAAAGCAGGGTAAAAAAGGGGATTGCTGCTTTTTCATGTGGGACAAGTTGCTTCTCTGGTGAACGCGCTGTCACCACTGCTGGGAAAAATCAGAGAGCTCCTTGGCTTGGGCAGCCAACTGCAGAGGCAGGTTATTAGCGTGCAGGTTGCTCCTAGGCTTCCCTGGGAGGGCTGAAGGCCCTAGATAGGCTGCTTTTGTATCAACGTGGATAAACGTCTCCTTCCTTGGGTGTGCTGATTGCCTCGCCGGCTCTGACCTGCGATGCTGGTGCTGGGCAGAGCTGCGTGCAGGGGAGTCTAACCCCAGGCTGACGCTTGCTTTCATAGCATAATCATTAAATAAGCATTCTTTCATTTTGTCCAGCTAGGACGCAGTCTGTATTTGACCTTTCCTGCTCTTCCTGTTATACTAGCTCCTAAGCCGGTTTAAACCTTTTCATAGCCAACAGGAGCCGCTTCACAGCATTCAGACGCAACTCTGTATTGTAACAAACTGTCTGGGTAAATGGCTGAACCTATACTGGAGACTTCTAAGAGCAATTTAAACAAATATCTGTCAGAAATAACATGGTACAGCTCATCCGGCTTGAAGGGCAGGAGATATAATGTAAATGACCTTTTAATTAAGGTCAGCCTGTTTTCTACATTTATTTGATTTATGCTAAAACCATCTGAGGACAAACTGTTGTCTTAACAAAATATATTTTAAGCCTGTGTTTTTCCAAGTGAGAGGTACCAGAACGACGCAGTGCATGTTATCTAAAAGGCCTTCTTCTCGGCAAAGGGTATGTTTGTCTTGCTGCCCATCCATCTTTTTGTTTTCTCTGGGAACGCGACGCAGGCCAGTAGAACTCGCTCTGCAGGGCAGACACTTCCACATGCCTTGTACTGCACCTCCTGCACACGAGTGGTTGTCACTTGGCTAAGGGGGGGCGGGGGGGTCTCTCCGATCTCTCTGCCTTCAACTTTTATTCACTCTGGCAAGGATGCTGTATACACCCCAAGGTATTCACATTCATGTAAGAAGCTGAACTTGTGTTCGGGTCTAAGCACTTTTGATCCGACTTGAACGTATATATTCTGGAATTTTCCTCCTCCATGGTGAGGAGAAACAGAATAATTTCATAGATCTGATGCTTCCAATTTTCTGAGAAATGAAGGAATGTTATTAGTAACACTTGTGCAGGTAGCATGCAGACTTACATGTAAAAGAGCAATTCTTTTATTCAATTGTCTTTATTTTCTTTTTTTTGCAAAGTAGATAGAGCTTCAAGGACTAAGTTATTTTGCTTACTATTTTGACTATTAAGGTTTGGGTATAAATCAGTTGGCAGTAGAGAAACTTTGTTCCGTAGATTCTGTAATTGACTTGTAAGGGAACGTGAGTAGACTCTGTTACCTGTGATACAGGACCAAAGCAGGCATCTTGAAACAAACGCTGTGGCCAGAATGGGCCAACTTCTGTCTTCTGTTTCATCCACATGATGCTGCAGTGGCCTGCTGGACAGATGGTTTGGCTGGGACATGGTGAATTGCAAAGATTTTTGTTCCTCTAAAGTAATTGTTTGTACAAATCACAGGATTTGAATGCGTAAAATTCTAGCCAGATGTTAGAACCAGAAATGAATCATGACACCACGAGTCATTGATTTTACTGGGAACTATGGCAATACCTATCCTGATTTGCACTGGGACACATTAGTGGGAGTACAGGACTAGTGGTGGCTTGCCAGGGAACATATTCTTTCTGTTTAGAGATCTGCTTTTGCTATTGTTGCTAATTTAGTGATACTCCAGGCTGGGTCATTTACAGTATTTGAACTGAAGACTTCTGGATCTAAAATATATGAGACTACTGCCTTATCCAAAGTAGCCAGTTTTTGTTTTAGCTCCTCTCTCTTTCTCTTTCCTCACCTCCAGTGTACTCTGCACCTCTTCCATATTCTTCCTCTATTCATATCCATAGCTGAAAATTACTCCTTTGTGCCTGTAACCCCCAATACATGGAATTCTGTTCTTCCTAGGTTGACTAGTCACTCCATTCCTCACCTATCATCTCTTTTTTCCTTACCTCATAACTGACTACACTGTAAGCAAGGAAGGCAGCAAGAAATCTTATCTTGCAGTTTTTAACACAAATGTACCTTATAAAGCAGCAATGAAATTTAACTGGAGAGTCTGGGTAGCTATGTGTGTAGTATACATGTAGGAACAGTATGCAGTGTCTGAAAGACTGGAGAAGATTTTAGAGTCTTCCAGCAAAAGATGTCTGCAAGTAAGCTAGGACAGAAGCCGAGGAGAAACTCTACAAAGACTATAAGATTAAAGATGATGTTAGTTAGAGTTTATGTAGCTCTGTGAAAGATCTGTGCAATTTGAGCCCATAAGAAAATGATGGAGAGTTATCAGAGGGGGAAATCTTGGAAATCCAGGTCTGGGCCATTAAGAGTCACTGCAGAGAGCCAGGAAGAGCCACCAGGGAAGAAAAGTAGGGGAGAAGGTGGTGAAGAGCTGAAGAAGATTGGAGTAGGAAAGGGAACTCAGAGGAGTGGTGAAAAGGGAACATGGAGGTGAAGATGGTCTGTTGTGGAGATCAGGAATACAGTCAAACACAAGGCTGGATGCGGCCCTAAGGCTATACGTAAACCATGAGACCTGTTAAGTGTTGTCTGTCTTTGAGGTCTGGGTGTACATCCCAGTCTGCTCTAGGCTTTCTGCTGGGATGAGATCCAAGAACTCACCTGCTGAGGATGAAGTCTGGGAACTCACCCCCTGGTAAACACACCCTTCCCCTCCTGTGTCTCGATTTCCATCGGAGGAAAGCCTGGTGTTTAAGCACAGCAGCGTCCCTGGCACGCAGGACATTTCCTCTGGATCTGCACTCGTGGGAGTCAGGGCTGCAGGATGCGCTGGAGGAGCTGCCCCAGCGTAGGCTGGTCATCCCATCCTTCCCTGTTCCCTGGCCGGTCTCTGAGGACAAAAGACAAGGAGCTACCCACTTTCTCCCCATCTCGTTTCACAACGAGCATGTCTGGCCCATGTGCCTGCGAAGCACCATGGCTTCCCTCTGGCTCACCAAAGCAGATGGGAAAAGCAAGGTGTCTTTCGGCAGTTAGCGAGTGAGCACATCATAAAACCGGGGCAGTGGTGGTAATATAGACATATTCTTCATCCACCCACTTTCACCCTGGGCACCAGTGCTATTTAGTTGCTGAACCATTCCCAGACCCTGTTCACTCTCAAACAGTGCGTGGTCAGTGGGGAAAAGCCGAGATGAAGCCAGGGTGGAGCTGTTTGGAAACATTATCGGTGTAGCAGTATGTTCTGGCTCTGTTGGTAAATAAGTGCCTTCTGCTTTCAAATAAATTGGGAGTGAGTGGATAGCAAAGATGAAGACTGTTGTGAGCAAAGCCAAGGCCTTTTGTCAACAGTGGCGGTGGAAGGATCCGATGCCTTTATTCCTCGTTGGCCTGTAGCTGTGGAATGCCATTTTTTGCACTCCAGTCCTTTCAGGAGTGAAACTTTGGAAAGGTTACGTATGCTGAGAGCAAACCAGAACCTAAATATAGGCGAAAAAATAATTAGTTGCCTAGATTTGGAGAACGGTGGATTATAATCCATCCCCTTTTGTTGACAGCCCCTGCTGGCTAAGGGACGCGTGAGGTCTGCTGCCGTCCCCCTGCCTGCCCCAAAGTCGGCTGCTGCCGCCTTGCCTCTTGCAGAGGACAGCCAGCATCAAGGACAAAAGTTGAGAGGAGAGATGTGACTCTAGTCCAGTAATATGATCCCTTTACAACTGTATTTAATGAAAACTTTTTTCCTTTTCCAGCTCCCGCACAAGGGAAATGGTGGTTTGCTGCACACGCTGTATGTAGCTAAAGGAACAAGGGGTAGGAGTATCTTCTGGGCGCTTAAAAATCAAAGAGGTTAGAGGCTAACTCAGCCGTTGATTAATCTGTTGGTAAATACAATTTTACTATTCGTGTGATGCTAATAAATGTTTGAAGGGATGAAGTTTTGACACTATATATATATATATATATATATATATACTTTTTTTTTTTTTTTTACCCTTGTGCTACATAGGAGCAGTAATTGGCTAAGCGACAGCCCTCGGACGGCGTCCGCAGCCCCTGTTTATGCAGTTCAAATGTCAATTTCTTTTCTGCTTTGTCTGCAAAAATAAACAGAATGAGAAAAATGTGTTAGGAGCAACATTGTGCAACTTGGAAAAAGGCTTTGAAGTACTAGTAAACCTAACCCCACCATACGCTCGCCCCAAAAATCCAATTTAATTTTACATGTTTCTGGCTTTTGTTGTGTACAGCTGTGTTATAGCTCAAAACAACTAATCTTTTTCTTTTCACTTTTGTTTTTATATATAGATATATATATATTTATTTATTTATTTTTTGGTTTACAGGAACTATTACTTGCTTAAGCACATCTTGCAGCACATTTTCCTGTTTTAATTTATCCGCAGAGTACATAAATAAGGCTTCCATGCCAGGAATTTCTATTCTGAATTACATTTGAGGATTGCTTTTTAAGGCAAACTGTGTGCAAAGTATTTAAGATGAGTTTTCCCGATTTGTATAGAATTAGGAACTAGATTTGCTGCCTCAGTATTTTCTACTTACTCGGAAAGCACTTGGTTTTCTGGTTGTTCATGTTACATGTGTTTGGGGGCTGGTTTGCTCCTGGAACGCGGCTACTGGCCCCCAAATGCGTCACTGTGTCTTAAGAGTTGTGCGCACGGACTGATGAGTTTGGGGCGATTCTGCAAGAAATTCACACGTAATATAAAAAAAAAAAAAAAGAGAGAGAGAGACTTGTACTGTGATAACCAGCAATCCTTTTTAATCTCAGCAGACCAGGCTGTGTCATTTTTCAATGCTGAGCAGGAGTAAAGACTCAGAGGCTAGTTTAATTGAGGCAGCGGCTCGCCGTGATGAATTTGCTGGGTTTGGGACACGATTGCTGTTTGTGCCTGATGGTAGAGGAAGGTCTGAGACCTCGCAGCCCAGCAGGGGGTAGCCAAGCACTGGTAACTAGGAAGGCGTCCAACTTTGAAGTATCCTTCGTTATAAATAGCACAGCTATAGAGAGTACACACCCTTTAAACAGTTTTTCCTTGCTGAAGGCTTGGGTTATTTACCCTATTGTAGAGAGATGGTGCTCTGTTTGCTCGGAGAAGCCATGACATGTGAATTCACAATACAGAATAATGCCCGTTTGTTTTTTTCTTTTTTTTAGTTGCTTGTTTGTTTTACTGTCGGTTGAGATTTGAGATGGGCTCAGGTGACCGTTCCACAGCTAAGTCCTTGTAAGGCGAAGGGGAAGGAAAATGGTCATCTTCTGATCAACTACTGCATTTTTTGGAAATAACAGTTCTTGGCATGAAATATATCTTTTTTTTTTTTTTCCAAAGCTGCTTGCCAAACGTGTACATAATTTGCTATGCCTATGGAGTTGCATTGCTAAGTGAGGAAGCTATGCTTTCCTAACAGAGCCTGGCAGCTGGCAAACATAAAATATCTCGCTGGTGGCAAAGTCCCACAAAAATTAGACACCTGGTTTTGAAAAAAACAGGACCTGGCCTTCATTTAATATAAGGCAACTGATCTTGAATCTATGCTTACTCGTCCCTGTTGAGAACCTGGTCACGCTGTCCTGTTACGTTTTGCAGCTGAGTTTGTCTACAGAAGGAGACTTAAAGCATGGGTCTTGCTACCTTTCCTTGGCTGCAAAGATGCTGCAGAGTATCTCCCCCTTTCTCCTCCCTCAACACGATCATAGGTCTTGGCTGTTGAGCTGATGTGCTGCAGACTGCAAGGATGTAGCTGTTTATATTAAAAAATTGCAGCTCTTCACTTGTATTACACACAGGGATGCCAGCTTAGATCAAGCCTGTCTTGATCTTGCATGGAGGCAGACAGTAGTCCAAGAAAGGATTATTATTGTGAAATTTTGGTTTTTTACATGGTTCAGAGAGCATGAGTGGCTCCTTAACATCCCCAAAGAGATCTAAGAGGACACGGCTCTCTTGATCCACCTGAATACTGCAACTGGTTGGCCTCTTCTTATCCTGGCGTTGCATGAGCATCACCAAATGCACGTGACAATATGTTATGAGAAACTGATGCTACCGCAGATCCGCGGTGCTTGTTCCAGCCTGTGCATTTGGCCCGTGCATTTGGCCCATCTCCCTCTGCAGTGCTTCCATGAAGTGCTGCCTGCCTTACAGCTGTGCTCCACTCAGCCACTGAGTCCCTGCAGGTCACATTAGGTCAATTCTTGACTTGAGAGTGGGTTTCAGCCTCCGAGGAGGTGGAGGAAGAAGCAGCAGAGCCCATGGGGAGATGGAGGCCCCCAAGTAATCCAGGCTCCTGCTAAGTTCCCTGTTTGATCGGGGGGGATTAGTAGGGAGAGAGACCCCAGTTTGCCGTCCCTGCTGTGCTCTGAAATTTCACTGATGGCTTGTGCAACAGTTTCATGATATTGCCATGCTTGGCATGATACATTTAGGTATATTTTGGGGGCGTTATTATTGAGAAAGACGCAAATGGCTACTGTCCTTGCTCTTTGTCAGCTGAATGCTCCTGGCTGCACTGGCTAGCAAGTAGCATCCCTACCCTGTTTGTTTGTTTTTGAAAGAAGCCACTGTCCCGCACCACGCACACTCTTGAAGGGGAGGCATGCTGCTGAAGAGCTGTTTAAAGGACTGTTAATGGAGATCCCCTGCAGTCCCCCTTTGCCCATGCTCACCTTGTGGCCACCGACGCCAGGCTGCTCCCGCGTTGCTTTCCTTTGTTTGGTTTTCCTCCGTGCAATGAACCCTTACGTTATGAGTTTCTGCTGTAGTTTTAACCTCTAATATGCAACCATTACAGCTTATCTTGTCTCCTAAATTACTCTAAAATCCAATTATAAAATCCTCTTTCCCTCAATAGCACACAACTTGCCACATTACTGAAATGCTAGGTAGCTCTCTTGTTTTTCTAAATTAATAATAACTACCATTTTCCGTCTGCTCTTAGTATGGAAGTCTTTTATATCACTGTACTGCTTTCCCATAATACATATTATGGTTCTTTTTATATACTAGTTATGTTTGGAAAAAAACGAGAAAGGTTTTGAAAAGATCTGCCAGTCAACTTCTGTGCATCAAAATATGACAATGAAAATCCTTAGTGGAAACTTAGGCAGTAAAGTCCTAATAGTAATATATTCTGCCAGAGGAAAATGGCAACCTATCATTTGCAGGAACCTTTATTTTGGGCAGGAAAGGTTGTTATTTCACAACAGTCTTTACTGATTTCAAAACAAAGGTCTTGAAGTAACATTTCAAAGGAAATGCAACAGGGCAGATGCTGAGCTCTATATTCAAAAGCATTCAAAAATATTAGAGTATCTTACCAAAATGGTTCACAAATCTCTAGCAGGATTTTGTCCTCCTTTTTAGAAATTGAATGATAAAAATAGATGTGATTTACTTTGGAAGTTTATTAAATACAGAGCCTGAGTTCCCAGTTTCTTCCTTTTTCAAAATGCCACAGCCTCCCCATTAACAATACAAACACTGATTGTGTCCTGACACTAAATCTTTGCTCTTAGAATATTAACTATGTTGATAAAACCACGGGCCTGTTTTTAATAAACTGTCTAATACTGTAAGCATTTTCTGAAACCCAGTGTGAAGATCTAGCGATAAAGGGATGCAGTGGAAATAAAGATGCACCATGTAAGCTTGCAGCTTGAGTGAGATTGAGCAGAAGAGCATGCTAGTAGGTAAATAACGTAGTCATGGGTTTGCACACTCACACGTGTTCTTGCTCATATACACATACAGTCTGATGCTACCCAATCATCATAGTCGAGTGCAATAAATTAAGAAAGGAGCCTGCACAAGTGAAAGAAGGCTTAGCAAGAGAAAAGGTGTTTTTCCTCATAGTGGCCACCAAAATGATGATGGTCGTTCCTCAATCATGTGACAAATCAAAGAGAAGTATCCAATAATAGCCTTCAGTTCTATGACCGAGTGAGATTGTCTCAAAGAGCACATTGAAACTGTTTGGCTTTACTAGAATCCATGCCAGAAGAGAGTAGCCTAGGATTAAAAACATTTTGCCAAGTTTACAATACACGCTGTACCGTGGGATCGATCCCTGCAGTCCTCACGCACAACCCAATTCGCCATTTTGTAGGAGTGGTGCATGTTAAGGATCAGAGCGCTGACTCCACTCGCTCCAACGTTGCTGCCGTACCATTTAATTGGACCTTAGCGCTCAAAAAGGCCTCAAAGAGAGATTTCTACAGGGAGACACTTGGCTAGTCCAGCCATGAAGTGACTGGCAAATTCCACCTAGCTCCAGCAGCAGCTGGTCAAACCTCAGGCCAGATGCTGGCGGTTGAATGGTGCGCACAGCCCCCTGCTCCGTCCGAGTGTCCGAGCTTGGATCAAACACGCTGGAACACTTTGGTGTTAAGCTTTCAGGGCTACTAACTCCACTGAGTTCTTGGCTGGTACGTTATGTCTCCCGTACACTCATGCTTTGAGGTTATGCTGTTTGTTTTTTTAATTGTACCTGCTTTGTACGTGATTGTTTCTTTGAGCTTAGGAAACACTTCACTTTCTTTATCATAGCCTAAAGTAAATTAACCTGTATCAGCACAGAGGTAGAAGACATTGAAAATCTATTTATATTTTAAATTGAAGTTCAAAGTAACATTTAAATGAATAATTATTTACTATTTTGTTAAATGCTGACATATATGACAGCAATCATATATTAGGACAAATGCTTTTCTGTTTTGAATGGCTCATTAGTTGCTTTGTAGGGCAGTACTGGTTTTTTAAGAATCAGATTCAAAATCTCTTCTTATTTTTGCTCTCTGGTTTTTGGCAGTGGGCCAGCTGCAGATATGCATAATATTTCACTGGTAGACCTTGCAAACAGAATATCCTGCTGTGCTAAAGAAAACATTGTGTTTCTTACCACATGAAAATAATCCATCACTTTTCAATCAGCACACATGCATACACTGGCAGGCACGCACACGCACACACAACCCTCTACCTGTTTTTTTCATCAGGCTCAAGAAAAAATAAATGGCTATGATGTGAAGGGTGGACTCTTTGTACATGATCCATTAAAGTACAAACTAATCAAAATATATCTAGCATCTGATTTGCAAAGCAATGTGGAGCCAGGAGGCATGCTGCGGAAATAGACCATCTGAAGACCTCTCTGACCTTGTTCTAGCGGCAGTATCTTTTTGTTTCTCTTAAATATTATATAGAAAGTGATAGCATAAGCTTAGATAGCACAGAACATCCTTTGCCTAACTCATGACTACTACAGACAGTGTATTATGTATAAAATAGGAAACGCAAACGCATACATAGCATGGGAAGAAGTTAATTCATTTTGGAGCATAGAGAATCCTTGGGTACATGTGCACAGGCTGTGGGAAGAATATATTTTTGTTACACTCAGTTGGATATTACTGTGCAATTGTGACTTTCCTTCTGTGCACTCGGTACCGCTGAAATCTGGATGTTTACCAAGGGCAGTTATATCTCAACAGTTTTTCCCTTACAAGTATGGGAATAAAAAAAAATTTTAATTTAGTAGCTACTGTACTATACCGTTCTATATCTCTGCATTGTTTTCTGTGAGTTGTCCTTTGTATACAGACAGACAACATATTGCTTATTAATACACAAAAGGTATTTAGCTTTTTAATTTCTGGAGTCAAAACAGCAGTCAAGGGAACTATGGTTCTTTCAGGTAATAGGTGTAGTACAGTGCACGTAGTGTAGTCCTTACATTCGAGGAGGACTGATTTTTCAAGTGGTGAGGCACCGAAGTCCTGTTTCAACTAAGTATTTAGGTTTCAAACTCTTACTTTAAAGGGGAGTTAGACTTCCAAGAAGGAGTTAGAGTCTGGGTTTGTTCTGCTTAAATGTTGTTCTGCTCTTTAGTTTTGAGCATAGTCACCATAGGTTATTTCCTTAGAGAACTGCGCAAGGAATAGCGAGGAAGTGCTCTGAGTAACCTGTCATGACTAAATTAGGAGCATGAAGTTGGGTGGAGTGAATCATGACACAGAACCACGAATACTTTGTTGAAACTGTGCCTTTCTTCCCTCTGTAATCCTCAGTATTTTACTGAATGGGAGTGGATAAGGAAATGCAAGAGATGTAATGAGTAATCTTTGTTTATACCTGTAAGTAATACTTAAACTAAATGCAAATGAACCATTCAGGTGGGTACGGTCATGGGGTCTTGTGGATTTTTTTCCCCCTGTCTTTGAAAGGCCTTAATAATTTTCCCTGCATGTACCTTAAAAACCTAAATTCAAGGCAATAAGGCGTAACGGCTGAGAGAGTGGCTCTAGAAGTGCTGGGCTAAGTTTAAGGAGAGGTGCTGGTAACTGGGGAGCCATGAGGGCTGGAAGAACCTGGCTCCTAATTTCCGAACATTCTTCACTGCTGCCCTTTGAAGCATTTTTAGTCATGCATTTTTAGACCATTGAATTTTGAACTTCTGGTCACCCCTTTCTTCCAGTTGTGAAAACAAGAGCTTGTCAGTGGAAAAAGGAGTTCTCAAAAGAACTGTCAGAGTGCAGTTTGTGACATGAGTCAAAAATCAGAGTTCAGCTCTGTTGCCACGATAACACTTGATTAAGTGGTTTTGTTGCCACCAACTTATTTTTTGCTTTCTCAATTATTTTTTTGTGCTTTATCTAGGGCCAGTTGGGGACATTGTGAATGGATGCAACACATTCTGGTATTTAAATAAAGCGTGAGAATATTTAGCCAGCCTTTTCAGGATTGTTTTGTAAAATAAATGACTTCCCTTTGGAGTCCCACATCTTTCAGCATCCTTTCCACTTTTCCTTCTCAGCATGGAGCAGTAAGAAGGAGAACAAGGGGAGGGCAAATAACGAGAAAAGACCAGTCTACTGGTTGGAGCAGGAGATAATCTGTATTCAGGTGTGCTGACTCATTTTCTGACCTTGGCAAGGCAGTTACCCTCTGGGTACTGATCAGTTTATTCATATATAAGATAGATAAAATAATTTAGGAGATACTGATTTTGGTTGAAATAAACATAAAATCTATATTTATAGAAAAGAAAAGTGAAGTTTGCCAACATTTTCCTTGTGGTGTGACAAATAGTTGTCACTAAAACAGCTAGACCTGAATCTCTGATACTTCAGAGATCCTCACAAATTCACGTGGAGTCAACTGAAGCTGTGGTCACTCAGGAACTCTAAAAGTTGGGGAATGCCTTTTACACTTATGTTGTTAAGCGTGAATACACTTATGTTGTTGAGCGCAGCCAACAGAGGCAGCGAACAGACGCAGCAGTTTGCGCAGCAGTGTCTGGGCTCTGCCTGGGCCTTTTGTGGGCCTTGTTGGAAGTTGTGGAGACTTTCTGGGGACCCCTGAGGAACTAGACGGTGCTTGCTGCTAGCAGGAAGGGAGAGCTGGGCAAGGACTCCTGCAGGGGGCCTTGACTTCACTTCTCCTGGGAAGTTCTAGCTAGGTAGGGCTGCTGCTAACGAGCTCTCTGGGCTGCCCTGGTCAGAGGGAGCTGGGGCTTTTGTTTCAGGTGGCTCCTGATTGGGTGGGTCAAGCACCCTTGTGAGTCACTGCTAGGCAGAGGCCTATATAAGAGCCAGGCCTAGAGCACAGCTCCCAGAGCGCAGCCAACAGAGGCAGTGAACAGATGCAGCAGTTCGCGCAGAAGGGTGCCAGAAGGCAAAGAAGGCACTTCTCCATTTTGCACATTTTGCACAGTGGTGTGTCCTTCGCCGGGGCATGGTCATGACACGCCGCAGAGCACGTTCCCCAGTGGCTGCAGGAGGTGCTGCATTGGCTGTGTCTGAGGCCTCAACCCAGACAGACCCTCAGACAGCAGATGCAGCTCTGCAGGTGTCAGGCTGCGGGGAGTGCCTGGGGCCTCTCCGTGAGGCCTGGGCTGACAGTCAGCTCTCCTGTGTGAGGTGTGCTGTGGTTGACCAGCTGCGTCACCAGATAAAGGAGTTACGGGAGGAGGTTAGTAGGCTGCGTAGCATCCGAGAGGATGAGCGGGAGATTGACAGGGCGTTCTCGGAGACTGTTCAGCTCCGGGAGTCCCCTGCCCCCACTGCAGCGGAGGTGTCAGAGGGCTCAGCACTGTGTGTAAAGGTGCATCATAACGCTGTTGAAGAGGGCTGGAAGCTGGTGACCTCTCGTAGAAGGAGAAAGGCTCTTGCTCCTCCTCAAGACTTACCCTTGAAGAACAAGTTTAGCGCCCTCCAAGCTGAGGAGGAGCTGGGCACGGCTCCAAGGGAGGCAACTGGCCTGGCAGACCCTGTGCCGTGCAGGAACCCCCGGAAGAAACGGCGAGTGATTGTTGTGGATGACTCCCTGCTGCAGGGGACAGAGGCACCTATCTGCCGACCTGATCTCTTGTCCAGAGAGGTTTGCTGCCTGCCAGGGGCTCGAATAAGAGATGTCATGGAAAGACTGCCAAGGCTTGTCCACGTGTCGGACTACTACCCTCTGCTGCTCTTCCATGTGGGTGCTAATGACACGAAAGGCAAATTGGAAACCATCAAACAGGACTTCAGAGCTCTGGGGATGGTGGTGAAGGGTCTGGGAGCCCAGGTTGTTTTCTCCTCAATCTTGCCTGTGAGGGGAAAGGACAGGAGGAGGAGTAGACGAGTTTTCCAAGTTAACAGCTGGCTGCGCCGCTGATGTTGGCAGCGGGGCTTTGGTTTCTATGACCATGGGACCCTGTTTGAAGATTAACAGCTGATGGGGAGCGATGGGATCCACCTTACCAAGTGGGGCACGCGCGTCTTTCCCAACAGATTGGCCAGCCTGGTGAGGAGGGCTTTAAACTAGGCAAGATGGGGGAAGGGGAGTGGTATAGTGGCAGGGGAGTCAGTAAAACACCGCTCAAGTCAGGATGCCTCCAGCGGGTGCATACAACCAGGGGAGACAGCATGGGACATGGCTATGGAGGATCCTCTTGCACCTCTTCTGGGAAGCCTGCGTGCTTGACTGGCTCTCTGAAATGCCTGTATACCAATGCACGCAGCATGGGGAATAAGCAGGAAGAGTTAGAGATCTGTGTGCGGTCGCAGGGCCATGATCTCATTGCGGTTGCAGAGACATGGTGGGATAGTTCACATGACTGGGATGCTGTCATGGATGGCTATGTGCTTTTTAGGAAAGACAGGCGAGGAAGGCGAGGTGGTGGAGTTGCTCTTTATGTGAGGGAGCAACTAGAATGTGTGGAGCTCTGCCTCGGGGTGGATGAAGAGCAAGTTGAGAGCCTATGGGTAAGGATTAAAGGGCAGGCTAACATGGGTGACACTGTTGTGGGGGTCTACTACAGGCCACCTGACCAGGAGGAAGCCATAGATGAGGCCTTCTACCGACAGCTGGAAGTAGCCTCACAATCACAGGCCCTGGTTCTCATGGGAGACTTCAACCACCCTGACATCTGTTGGGAAGACAGCACAGCTAGGCACAAACAGTCAAAGAGGTTCCTGCAGAGCATTGATGATAATTTCTTGACCCAGGTGGTGGAGACGCCAACGAGGAGAGGTGCAATGCTAGACCTTGTCCTAACGAACAAAGAAGGTCTAGTTGGAGAGGTGAAGGTTGGGGGCAGCCTTGGCTGCAGTGACCATGAGATGGTGGAGTTCAGGATCCTGCGAGGAGGGAGCAGGGCAATGAGTAGGATTGCAACGCTGGACTTCAGGAGAGCTGACTTTGGCCTCTTCAGGGACCTACTTAGGGGAATCTCCTGGGGTAGGGCCCTAGAAGGAAGAGGGGTCCAAGAAAGCTGGTTAATATTCAAGCGTCACCTCCTCCAGGCTCAGGATCAGTGCATCCCTCTGAGGAAGAAGTCCAGCAAAGCGGGCAGGAGACCTGCATGGATGAGCAAGGAACTCCTGGCCAAACTCCAGCAGAAGAAGGAAGTGTACAGAATGTGGAAAAGGGGACAGGCCACTTGGGAGGAATACAGGAACGTTGTCAGAGCGTGCAGGGATGCGACAAGGAAGGCTAAGGCCCAGTTGGAATTAAATCTGGCAAGGGATGTCAAGGACAACAAGAAGGCCTTCTTCAAATACATCAATAGCAAAAGGAAGACTAGGGAAAACGTGGGCCCGCTGCTGAACGGGGCGGGTGCCCTGGTGACAAAGGATACAGAGAAGGCAGAGTTATTGAATGCCTTCTTTGCTTCCGTCTTCACTGCTAAGGCCAGTCCTGAGGAATTCCAGACTTTGGAGAAAAGAGAGGAAGGCTGGAGAAAGGAAGACTCTCCCTTGGTTGAGGAGGATCAGGTTAGAGATCTTTTGTCCAAACTTGACATCCATAAATCCATGGGCCCCGATGGGATGCACCCACAAGTGCTGAGGGAGCTGGCAGATGTTATCGCTAGGCCACTCTCCGTCATCTTGGAAAGGTCCTGGAGATCAGGAGAGGTGCCTGAGGACTGGAAGAAAGCCAATGTCACGCCAGTCTTCAAAAGGGGCAAGAAGGAGGAGCCAGGAAACTCCAGGCCTGTCAGCCTCCCCTCCATCCCTGGAAAGGTGATGGAACAGCTCCTCCTGGAGGTCATCACTAAGCATCTGGAGGACAAGAAGGTGATCAGGAGTAGTCAGCATGGATTCACCAAAGGGAAATCATGCTTGACCGATCTGACGGCCTTCTGTGGTGGAATGACTGGCTGGGTAGATGAGGGCAGAGCAGTGGATGTTGTGTATCTTGACTTCCACAAGGCTTTTGACACCGTCTCCCATCACATCCTCCTAGGTAAGCTCAGGAAGTGTGGGTTGGATGAGTGGACGGCGGGGTGGATTGAGAACGGGCTGGATGGCTGAGCTCAGAGGGTTGTGGTGAATGGCGCAGAGTCAAGTTGGAGGCCTGTGGCTAGTGGTGTCCCCCAGGGCTCAGTCCTGGGCCCAGTCTTGTTCAATATATTCATCAGTGACCTGGATGAAGGGACAGAGTGCACCCTCAGCAAGTTTGCTGATGATACTAAACTGGGAGGAGAGGCTAACACACCAGAAGACTGTGCTGCCGTTCAGAGGGACCTGGAGAGGCTGGAGAGGTGGGCGGAGAGGAACCTCATGAAGTTCAACAAAGGCAAGTGCAAGGTTCTGCACCTAGGCAGGAATAACCCCATGCAGCAGTACAGGCTGGGGGTTGACCTGCTGGAAAGCAGCTCTGCGGAGAAGGACCTGGGAGTGCTGGTGGACAACAAGTTAAGCATGAGGCAGCAGTGTGCCCTTGTGGCCAAGAAGGCCAATGATATCTTGGGGTGCCTGAGGAAGAGTGTTGCCAGCAGGTCAAGGGAGGTGATCCTGCCCCTCTCCTCAGCCCTGGGGAGGCCTCACCTGGAGTACTGTGTCCAGTTCTGGGCTCCCCAGTACAAGAGAGACATGGCACTCCTGGAGAGAGTCCAGCGGAGGGCTACCAAGATGATTAGAGGGCTGGAGCATCTCTCCTATGAAGAAAGACTGCAAGAGCTGGGCCTGTTCAGCCTGGAGAAGAGAAGATTGAGAGGGGATCTCATCAACGTGTACAAGTATCTGAAGGGGGAGTGTCAAGAGGATGAGGCCAGCCTCTTCTCCGTGGTGCCCAGCGACAGGACAAGAGGCAAGGGGCAGAAACTGAACCACAGGAAGTTCCATCTGAACCTGAGAAGAAACTTCTTCACTGTGAGGGTGACAGAGCCCTGGCACAGGTTGCCCAGAGAGGCTGTGGAGCCTCCTTCCCTGGAGATATTCAAAACCCGTCTGGATGTGATCCTGGGCAATATGCTCTAGGTGACCCTGCTTGAACAGGGAGGTTGGACTAGATGATCTCCAGAGGTCCCATCCAACCTAAACGATTCTGTGATTCTGTGATTCTGTGAATAAAGTTGTGTACTCGTGAAGAGATTCACCTTTTCATGAGTGAAAAGGACAGTTTGCTTTCGTCACATATACTATACTTATGCTGTGGGCAGAAAATTAGCTTGCTGAGATTTGTGCATTTAAATTGATTGCTTGCAAAGTTTATTCTGAAGCTAGCTTAATCCTTAGTGTGGACCCTCTCTGAGTCCCAGCCACATCAGTGGACTTGACGTCGTGACCAGAAGTGAGGTTTCCAAGTTCTCCTTGATGGCTTTTGAGGGCAGTGGGGTAGAAAATGAAGAATGAAAGAAGAGGGGAGGGAAAGGCATCTCTTATTATTTAGTTTGTGGAGGGATGGAAGAATGTGTCTGAGGCTTGTGGCGGAAAGAAGCAGGAAGTCTGTGGTGTCAAACAGGTGATGAAGATGATGTTGGTAAAGCATGATGAAGTACAGAAGAGGAAACCTCATAGAACCGGATGGAACCACCAAGAAACTGCTGATACAAAAAGCGAAATACCACCAGTTCCTAACTGACAGGCAGAGAGATGAGCCAAACATAACCATCGTGAAAGTAAAATTCAGGCTTATCAAAGCATTACCAACAGTACAAGGAAAAGAGCCAAGTACAGTCAGCTAGTTGTTCCAAACATCTAAAGGTGCCAGCTGGCATCTTCTGGAGGAAGCATCCATCAGCAGAAAGATAGGATTTTTTTGTCTTCTTCATTGACCATGGCAATATTTGTTCAGGTATTTGCAATGTCTGTTACATGAGCATTAGTCAAGGAAAGGAAGCCAGTCCTAAACTGCCTTGTACACAGATGCTCACAGCAGCAGCTTGCTTTTTTTTTATTTTCTTCCCTTTTTTTTTGTTTTGGTAAGGAGAGAGCGTAACCAGAGAAGGATTTCCAATTGTAAGAGGTTGAGTTACCAAAAAAGCTGTAGATAAGGAGGAAGGAGTTGAGAAAGAAGAGTAATTGAAAGGGATGCCTCCAGCACAGTTCAGGATTAATGTTCATCCTAGTTTATCTCATAATTCTTCCACAGATGATGTTACTGCCTATTCATATGGTAGCACTGGGAGTAAGGAGCTTGTGAGGCATAAAGAACTCCCCGCAGTCTGCTCAATTCCTGCCACTACCGTTTCAGCAGAGGGGGAAAAGACAACCTATCTGATTCTCCACGTGTTCGCATCAGTGTAAATTAGAAGCTAGTGAGCACCGTCTCACTGGAAGAGACGGTGTTATCTCTGCTGATGAGCATCAACCTGGCCACGCTTCTGCATCATGCCACAGAATTGCAGATGCGCAGCCGTTCATCCACCTAGACAAGGCAGCTGCATCAATCCTTGTGCAAGAATAGATCCTGAGCGAGTTGGGAGCAAGATTGGGTGCTGGGGGACTGAGGGGTGACCACTTATTTGCAACTGTTTCTACATTAAATGGTGGCTGCGGTGAAGAGTGTCCAGTAAGTCAGCCCCCCCCCTCCCCCCAGCCTCTTGAGGTACTGGTTGAGGTACTTGAGGTACTTAGGAATATTCAAAACTGCCTGTCATGCAGATAATTGCTATTAACTTCCCATAGCATAGATATTTGTGTGGACAATGTCGTTTGCAGCCTTCAGTCCTTTAAAGAAAATGGTTATAATTAATCTATTAACTTGTTATTTTCCAAAGTTGCACACCTGACTTAAGCGAAGTTGCACAGGAAAATGTTGGCCTCAGCCGGAAGTACCACTAGAGTGTTTGCCTGGCAGAGAGCCACTGTCCAAAGAGTCAGAGGATAAAATGATTCTCTTTAAATTTTCTTTTTTTTAATTATTGTCCTTACTGTGTTAAGAGAAGCCCTGCTTGGGGAACAAGCTTGAGTAAATATGTTTTAAAATATCTTAATCTTCAATACATAGAATATCATCTGCAGAGCATGGTACCCTTCTGAAAAGAGAATCAACGTAGCAAGAGACAAACAGAGCAGATGTGGCTCCTTTGAGATGTGATCGGATTCACCTGAATTCAGACAGATATTCTTTAATGCTGTAAGGGTAGAATATGCCCTCATGCCTGCTCCTTCTGGTATCCTTCATAGTGCTTTGTCCAGTCCAGTTGTAAATGAACCAGTCAAAGAGAATATTATCATCTTTCTTGCTGGCAAATTTTCCACTCTACTATATTTCACTGTTAGGACTCTTCTTCACGCTCTGCTTTCTCCCATTTAATTTCACCCCATTATTCCTGTTTTTGCATTTTCAGTTTAGCTTGGAAGTCCTCTGCTCCCATTTTCTTCCTCCATCCATCTTCATCTCTTTCTATAACATCAATCTGCGTTGTCTGAGGAACCAAACTTAAGCTATTTAGAACATACAGTGAAATTCAGGGTTTGAACATTCATCAGTCCCACAGCTGAAGGAAACATGCCTTGCTGTCGGATCTGAAAAAACATCCAAATATTAAGGGGTTATGTTACACTTGCTAGAGCGTCACCCAGAAAGATATGTTATAGGCTTATTTCCTTTCCTGTAATGGAGGTCCAAGACCTCCGTCTTCCCATATTTGCTTTGGTTGCGACATCAGAGATGATATTTTCTGTCCGCCACATAGGATTTAGTCATCTATCTCCTCCTCTGTTTGGGTTTTAAAAAGTGCTTCTCCCTATGCAACTTTCCCTGATGTCTTCTTAGGTGGAGTTGGAAAAAAATTATACTGTTGCTGACATCTTTTATTTTTCATCCAGCTATGAATCTTTACACTTCTGAATTTGGGTTTGGAAGCTGATTAATACTTTGCCAGTTTACTGCAAAGGATAATACATTATTTTACTCATCCTTTTATGTGGACTAGCATAAATATGAAACTGAAAAAAACAGAGGCTTTGAAATTGAAAGTAAGTTATATGTAGCAAACTGGCACAAGGCTTAACATTCCCCAGAAGTCTCGTGTATGTCCTCAGATTTACTGAAACTCACTTCTCATTTACACTGCAGGTTCAGGTGAAATGACCATGATGTGATGACTGTAAGTACTCTGTTTAGCTGCTTTGTCACAGGAGGTTGAATTAAATCATTTTAAAAATAGCCTACCAAAAAACTGTATGTACTTTCATTTCTTTCTCTCTGCTACTGTGCCTCTTCTACCAGTTAGAGCAAACTCTGTGTGTTCAGTTTGGCCTGTTACCGTTTTGTTGATGTTGATGTTTTATTTATTGAATTATGGTTGCTCCTGAGGTTTCCTTTGTTTCCAAAATGTTTTCTTAAAGTCTTCCCCTATGTTAAAGCCTTCTCCTTTCTCCTTCTATAAAGCATTTCATGATGTGCTGATCCAGTAGGAAATTTACTTGTAAAGTCTGGCAGGAGCTGCCAATAATATAGGGCTTTTGGGGAAGCAGTGCAAACTTTATTTTCGGAGCTATCACATCCTCTTTCTATTCACCTGCTGGTTTTTTTATGACTTAGAAATCACATTGCCTTGTTTATGATGGTAGTTTATTATACAGTAAGAATACACCAAAAAGATTTTTCCAATTACTGAAATAAAATGCTAAGGATTCTGCCTAGGACACAGGTTAAGGAGAAACGGTGGAATATAATTCCCCTTGAGGAAGCAATGCAATTAGTTTAATAAATAAAGGGAGTGCAATTAGATTAATAAATTAAGAGAGACCCTATTTGTCAGTGGCTGATTATAGCCGGCTTTTTGTTTGAGTATTGTTTGGTCAGGAAGAGCAGGTGCTCCTGCAATATGAATCAGTGTTACTCTTGATTTAAAGAAATTTGATTTCAGTCTTCAGTATCCACTTTGAATACAGTCAAAAGGCCATCTGAGTTTTACATATTTTAGCTGAATTGATTGCCAGGTTCACAAAACCCAGTCTCCTAGTATGATGTGCAATGACACTGCACAAATACTAATAGCGATGGTATTACTTTCTCATAGTATGGGAAATGACCCACTGCTACCAAAATATCCGCAACCACTATGTCTAATAGATTTGTTTACAGTACAACAAATTCAGGACAAGCCAAGCCCTTTGATACTTCAAACTGGCCAAAATATGGTGCCTTTTATGTATGGTCAATGTCTAGTAAAAACACCTAATTTAGTACCTTGTGCTCATATCAGTGAGTGGAGGTACAGTCCCATGGACGCACTGCAGCAGTATGCAGCTCAGGTGAGTGGGTCAATTAGTAACAATGTTGACTTAATTAACATTGGACTGAAGCTTTCAGCTTCTTTCACCTGACAGGACATAATTTACTGGGGAAATGCCCTTACAACATAAGGTAAACTCGCTTGCATACCTACTCAAACACATATGTAAGTACACATTAAATGAAATATTATTGTATAGCTGGTGAAACTTCCATATGTTTTGCCATCAGTGAAATGTGAGTGATTACAAGTGTTGATGTCAAAAATACTTGTTTCTGTACGAAAAAGAAAATTAGCTTGTTTTCAGGAATGTTCTTTCTTGTGTTTGTATGGCACAACTGAAACATGTCCTAGAAATATGTTATAAAGATGCAGGTGTCCCATAGTTGTTTATTTCTGAAATTCTTCAACTCTGATCTACAGTCAAAATATCAGCTGTCTGTGGAGCGCTTATTGGGAGCCGGAGAAAAGCAGGGATCATTTGTAAGGTTGGTCCTTGAAGGCTTCATCCCAAGGAGATGAACAAGAAAGAATGAGGTGCAATGAAGTTTAAAAGTAAATCACATGAATGTGATCAGTGCTTTATAAAGTGCTCCATATGCTCATCTGCTTACCTTTAGTAGAATTACTGTGATCTCACCAGAAAGGGCCACAAAAATTGATGTGAAAAAGGCCGAGACCCACAAAGTCATAGCACGTGACTTGCCAGCTTTGTTAACCTGGAAGGACATTGGCTCAAAGGTCTGGCCTGTTTACACTCTCTGGGAAGTTTTCTGCTAGTGGAATGAGTTAACCCATTCATCTGCTCTGTAGTGCCTTTGTATTAAACTTCTTGTCTTGCTACTGAGTTGCCACTTTGGCAGTAGGAAATAAACGGCCATTGCAATATTTCATTTTCCTGCCCAATTTGCTACCTGTAGTACATAGGAGGCTGGGGTGCTGATTAAGGGATGGGCTTGGTGCTTCATTTTTGTCAAGAAAATATAAAAATATGAAGAAAACACTCTACAATGAAATAAACACAGCAAGTAGTTTGGAGAACACAGAAACCTAATGATGGGGTAGCTGTAAAAAAACATTATCTTTTAGCAAACAATAGTAGCTCATCAAATAAGACAATGATTTTAATGAAGAATCATTGAAACTCTTTCTCTAGATACGGATACAGCAATACATTGATTAATGCATACAGCAACTTCTCCTGAAACATGACTGCATTAGGTCTTCACTCTTTTGCAATGATATGCAAGCTGTAATAAAGCTTGTACAGTTATTCGATATCATGAATAGTATTAGCAATGTGATCAGAGTTTCTGGCTGAAATGGATGACTACAGATGCTGGACTTCTTCAAGTTTTCACTTTTATATATATATAGTGAGTTTATTATTAGATAAAGAGGGAAACAGAGGAAAGAAATGCCCAGGAAAGAACTGAGGGGAAAAAAGTGAACAACCTGGTATTCCTGGCTATAGTGCAACATAACTTGAATATATTGTAAGATAATTGAGAACTGCCTAAGTAAATTCACAGCAATATACAAAAAGACAACACCATGTCGTTTGGTTCCCCTTGGCTTTTGTAAATGTGCTTCGGAATAATGGTGCTTATCAGCAGTAAAAATTCTTCTCTAGTCTGATTTCTTTTTGAATGTAAAATATAAAATAATTTTTTTTTCTTTCTTTGGCTGAAGACCATCCATCACACTTCTACTCATGGGAAAAACCGTATGTAACGTCTGGGGCAACATGCCCCTATTTTCCCTATAAATCTTTCTGATCGTTGAACCTTACAGTAGAATGGTCCTGTGAACACCTGCTTGACACATGGACTATGCAGTACGTGCCTCAGACTACTGAAGCACTGAAGTAGAATTACTGTGATCTCACCAGAATTTGGTAGGACAAAACTTGCTTTAAAGGGTTGTTTTAAGATGTAAATGGGATCCTAGAGCTTGAGAATGATTTTTAGTTAAAGTTCTCATCCTGAAATCAGTTATTCTTTAAAACTTTTCCTGCAAGTTATCAAGCACACAAGCTGTTTCAGTGCACATACAGTGGCATTTAAGTATGTCTGTATTTGCTTGCACGAGTAAAATGTGCTTCTTGTTTCGATTACCTTTTGACGTGCTGGCTTACCTGAGATGAGAGAGAGAGAAAAATCATGCAAATGGGTGCAAGCTCTAGCACGCTGAAGGTGATATGTGAAAGAAACATGGAGCACACGTGTTTTGTTAGTGTGAGCTTCTCGGTTATGTTCAGTTAGTAAGCCAACACATATTAGTAATATCATCATTCAGTACTAATTAATGCATCATTATGAACTTCTAAAAGGCTTTTGCGCTCAGTGTGATACTGAGTGCATGGCTTAGCATTTGTTCTTGAAATGAGTTTTATTTATTATTGCTTTCTTGTAATTTGAAAGCTGATTTGGCATCTTGAATTGCACTCGCACTCCCCGAAGCATTGCTCTAATCGGAAATATTTAAAACTAAAAATACCAGACATAAACTATCAATGAAAAATGTGTGATGGGCCATTCTCAAATTCTACAAATGAATAGTTTTACCTAGAGTAGAGACATCCAGATATGGCAGCATGGTTGGTCTGGTCAAGAGTTTATCCCCAGCTCTCTGGGCTGGCCCACCCCTTCCCCTTTCCCAGGTCTGCTTAGTGCCCCTTGGGGCGTGCATGACTTTTGAGGATCAGATCTGAAACTCTTCCCAAGGAACATGCTTTTGGAGAACATCCGTTCTGAAAGCACAAGGCATGTGCAAACCCGAGTAAGACCAAGGCCATCTCAAGTTTAGCTTTCTTCTACCCAAGAGCTGCATATAGTTATTCTGCGAGCCTTATTTTCATCTGGTCCATGCATAGTAAAAATTCTGCTTATAAAGCAATCACAAAAATAGTTATGGCCCTAAAGAATGCTGCTTAAACTAAGTTAAGTGCTGTAGTTTCCAGATGCCATCCCTAACTAGTAAGAGGGGTCAAGTGTCAGGTCCATCAGTGAGCTGTAGTGTTTCAGTTTTCCGTCAGTGAGGGTCACTCATTTTAGAAGACGAAAGAGGCTGGGAATTTTCTCTGTGACATTGTTCTAGTTGTGTTTCTTTCTCATGTGGTTCCTATACTTTTCCTAACAGTTTAGCTTGTTTTTTTTTTTAAACTAGTCTCTGGCTAATACTTTAGTAGACTCTTAAATAAGTGCATTTTTTCTGCTGCTTGCCAATATAGTGCCTTCCATTAACCTAGTGCCTGATTACACCAACTGTCTGAAATGCAGTTAGCATGATTCTTTGCGCACGATCCTATCTGACACTAACATCTCCTTCCATTTTTTAGTCTCATGTTAAGCACATGGAACAATCTGAAGTTCCTTTTGCCCCTGTTATCTAGATTCCATTTTCTTAAATGAAATCATCAAGCTTCTCTGAGGGAAATAGTTTAATTGTTCAAGGCGCCTTACAATTGTGCAGGACCACAGTCCATGGTGTTCCATGCAAGCGATCAGAAGGGGCCATGCTGGCCTTTGAAGTGGGGTAGCTTATTAGAAAAGTAGTAAGTTGTATCAAACTTTCTTTCCCATTAACCATGCCCTTTCCACATAGCCATGTTCTTTGTGTTGTTTTTCTCGAGTGAAATTTGAGTCAAATCTACGTTTTAACTGACTATTATAAATTATTTTCCATCCAACCACCTATTGATTCATCAAAGTTCATAGCTGAATAGTCATAACTTAGCAGACTGATAAAGTTCTAGGTGTCTGCTTTATGCAGCTTATTTGTTTTACAATAAGTATTTTTTCCTTTTGTTCTCTCTGTTCAGCTTTATTTACTAAAACTGTGGCTAGTATTCTCCACTGGTTCCATGGGACCCATTGTATGATTTAGCTTTGTATGGTTTTGATTTAATCAAGAGGAAGATGAAAGTGGGTGTGCGTTACTTTCAACTCCTTAGCCATTTTGCCATCCATCTTAGTCAATGTGTGATTGCCCAGGACACAGCATTAATGATAGCTGTCAAAATAATAGTCAGAGGGTTAAAGGTCAAGAAAAATATGTAAAAGACTTCAGGGTAAACCAGATGATAAAGTAACTCATTTAGGCCATTAAATGCTAGCATAGTATGGGCTTGATGGGTTCATGGGTTACTAGAAGCAAGAAGAGTAAATGGGGACATCTTCAAGTAGTTTACTCTTGTTAAAAGATGAAAAAAGATGATAATAGCATTACCAAACAAGCGCACTAAAGGCAATTTTCTTAATTACCGTGCTGACCCAGCAGTGCACAGAGAGAGGTCTTGTTATTAGAATGAGAGCTTTTACTTTCAAACAATATTAACCCTTCTCAGTACCGTATATCTTAATTAAGAGTATTCCTGGAGGTTCTGCAGCTGTCAACATTTTTACATTTCGCTTTGGGTTTGCAAAATAGTGGTCAAGAAACAAGCTGTCGCAACCTATCTTTATTTCATTTTAGTTCTTTTTCCAAAAAAGCCATGAATCTAGTGTTTATGAGAGAGACAGCCCTGAACAGCTAACTTGCCTTTTGCTGTATGCATTCAAACGGTGTATTTATATTTTAGCTGTCCTAAAAGTTAATTGACCAAAAAAGAGTTTATGTGATCTTTCACTACCCAGAAAAACCTCATCAAAACAGTAATGTGAAGTTGTCTCCCTATGCCTTATTTTTTTCAACAGTGCGTTTTATTTTGAGTTGTTTAGAAAAAAGTATAGACTTATTTTCCAGCATAATCTTGGTAGGTAAGTATAAAAAGTTCTGGAGACTATTACACTTTTCATAAACTGTGAATTTTCATGGAAACCTTGAAAGTTTTATATGTATGAATAAAAGCTTTAAAGGCATTTAAATACTTCACTATCTGCAGCAGGAGGACATGAATTAGTAATTTCCTCAAGCACTTAACAAGAAATTCAGGCAAGACTGACGTGTTTTGGAAGATGCTGTCTGACTTCTGCTAGCTAGCTGGCTAGGGTTAGTAAAGACTTTGTCCAGGCTCTAGGACTTTCTCACGTGTTGACAGGCTTTAATGCAAGAGAGACTGGTGACCCTGGATGGTTTCAAGTGTCTTCTCAGTAGTAATACTTTGGTCTTATTTACATTTAGTTTGAAGCTGTTGTACCTCAAGGCCAGATATTCAGTTCTTACAGTCACATTTGGTGGGAGAGGAAATATGCATCTGGGCATTGGCAAGTGTCATTGGCAGAGGAGTCCACTGCCTCTTATAACATCCAAATGCAAATACGTAAGAAGACTTTAATGAGAACAGTGGGATGATACTGCGATCATTAAGGAGAAAAGAAGCAACAACTTATACTCATCTGAAGTCATAGATGAGAGTCACAGTACAATGTGATAAAAATCAGCTGTCTTGAACTATTTGGGGAAGTCCATACTGCTACTGTGACAGTCAGCCTGTGCTTTGAGAAAGTGCTTCATTAGTATTGATAACTTGGGAGGGGGGAAACCAATAAATCTGAAAGTGATAATTGGGGCATCTGGAGTGTCTAACATCTTTCTGCTTATGTCTTCTCTTTTGCCTTCCCATCTACGTCAGAAGTTTTCAGTCAATGTCCTTCAAAGTAGCGTGTCAAGCAGCTTGTTTGCAGTGGTGGAAAATAGAAGAATTAGTCAGTGGCATGATAGCAAGGAGACAGTAGATTCAAGGAGTAGGATTCATCTCCCTGTCCTTTGTCATCTGCAGCTGTCTTTGAATTAGAATTTTGGTTTAGACCAGCCATGTGGGTTTGAAGCAAATGCCCTTATTTTCCTCACTTATCTCATGTGGTTTCGGTTTGTGATGGTTTTGGTGTGGTGGCAAACTAGTTTTCTTCTGGAGGAAAATAAACTCCCATGTACGCACTGAGCATGTATGAGCCCCTCATAGGCAAGGAAGGGTCCAAAATAATGATAGTTCTTCAGACAACTTCAAACTATGCAAGTTGTAGGGAAATTTGGTCCAAAGAACCAGATAGAATCTAGTTCAAAGTAACCCCTCAAAACTGCATATTCTATAGATGTAGGGCCATCAGCACCAGCTGCTTTAATGTACTGATCTGCTCTTATCACACCACAATTCTTGCTAATGTAGACCAAGCCTAGAATTGAGGCATCTAATCTAAGCTGATTGTCTGAACTGGCATATTTTCTCTGCAGCACTTGGTAGTTATTATTATTATGAATCACTAGTATAGTATATTAATATATTCTGTTAGTACAGTCGTAGCCTTAACAATCCCTACTAATATCTCAGAACTGCTGGGTTTGGCAGATAAACTAAAACATATGCAGTAATTTTAGCAAGAGATGCTTGAAAGAGCATACAATCTACATCAGTGCGACAGAGTGGAAAGCATGGAACGGAGTTTTTACATCCTCACTTCCTTGAAATAAAGTTAAAGTGATTTGCCCAAGATGAAGCAGGAAGTATGAGGTAAAACCAACATTTGAACCCAGGTACCTTGAAAGTTATTGCAGTGCCTGGACCAAAAGACGCTGTCATGGGTTAGTTTGTTTTCCGTGGAATTGTAATGCGTAACTGTGTTGTCGCAACTGGAAAAATATTTTAATTAACATAAAGCAACAAACTGTCATCATGTTTACATTTTCTATAGTTTTATAGGAGAGCATTATATTCTGGCATTAGAGTCAGTTTAAAATCATATATCTTCTGATGTCTGGTTTGCAAAAATTGTTAGCTGACCAGGCAAAGAACATCTGAATGGCTAATGGAAACTTTCTCTTCCCCCTAAATGGGGCAGTTGTCTAATTTGTTTAGCTAAACTACATTAGCCATACTGAAAGTTTTATTATCATAGTCAAAAGCAGGAAGCAGGGAACGGACATACTGTGTTTTTAAAATTAAAGCAATTTTGAAAAACAAACTCAGTTTCTTATTGATTAGTTCACTTGTTAGATTAGAGGCTCATTACTTTTAATAATAGGATAATAGTAGCTAGAAATGGAAAAGATCTATTAGATCATTGAGTTCATTCCCATTACAAGGGCAGGATATAGTCAGGTATATGTGGATGAATATATCAAATATTAAATTCATATGACACAGTAAATCCTCTGTTTCCTTCACAGAGTGCTGATGCTAAGAGCTTTGACACTGAATTGTTTACTCTTAAAAGCAGCTTCTGAGCTACATGCTGGCCAGCGCTTAGGCAGATGTTTAGTGGGAGAGAAGGGTCCCAGGAGCCCAGTGAGGAGGAAGGGCATAGCTTTGCCTTCCTTGCCTTCCCAAAGCTGCAGCCACGTGGAAGCATGTTTGAAGGTGTGCTCGACATAACCAAGAGATGCCTCTGCAAGATGAAGTCCTGCCCCGAAGCTTTGTTTGGGGAGTGATAAGGTGGTTAGCTGAAGAGTTGTGTGATAAAGGGCCTTCCTGAACACTTCATCTCCAGGGAGTATGCCCAGCTCCTCATCTCAGCGAGTTGTGTAGCCTCTGCCTTATTTCTATCCCAGTTAATACTGAATTATTTTTTCAATGAGGATAGTGCGAGTGAGAGGAGCGATGAGATTAAGAGGTAGTTCCTCTTTGCTCCGTAGTGACAGTGAGATAGTGGGGCAACATGGGAGACCAAGGTGTCAGTTTGAAATCCTGTGACACATTAGTTTTTTGTGCACGGTGGAGCAGCTGCTGTGGAGACATTGAGTCAGGTGAGATGTGCAAGAAAAGAGTGCGTACCAGATGAATCGTTTTTCCCATCTGCTCAGCACCTGCTCTCAGGTAATTGATCTTAAACCACTCCATCTCTCTGCACATAAGTTTTGTAGCAAACGGGCCCATCTGGAATTGCAGTCCCCTTCCCCCAGAACCAGTCCCCTTCCGCACAAAATCAGGTTGTGTTGTATGCCCTGTGATATTTACAGGGACATACGAAGGTTTTTTGTGAGCGCTGTGCAAAACAGAGTGGGGGTGGAGGTCTTATTTCACGTGTCCATGATTTAGCTTCCATGAAGCTTCATAGATAAGGAAACCGGAAGGTTTTCCCAGATGTATAAAAATACCCACTCTTAAGAGACTGCCTTCAAGGCAATCAGATAAATTTATTGGGCATATGGGGGTCATATTGACTCATCTTTTTTTTTTTTTTTTTCATTTATTCCTTACTCTACAAGTGTGATAGCAGAAAATGGAAAGACCTACTGGTATACTACTTTACCTTGAAAAAGCAGAGACTGAAGGCGTGAAACAGTTGTACGTGAATAGACCGTTGGGAAGTGGTAATGTGGTTAGGTTTTCAAATGTTAGATAAACTCAGCGCTGAGTCCTACAGTTCACTGGCACAGTTAATACTTAATGTTTGTAAGCAGTCTTTTTATCTTCTCTAGGACTCCATAGATCTACTCATGTGAGGAGGGGAATAGCATTCAGTTACTGAGACTGCTCAAACAGGTGAGGAGGCTTATTAAGTCCAAAAAGACTAGTTTTGTGCATAAAAATTAATCATGTCACTAAGCATCTGAAAGATTTAATGGGAAAGTCAGCCCTTTTTTGATTCTGTCCTCATATTGATTTGGGGGAAATTGCTAAATTTAGAGCAATTAGGTACATTGAAAGTAATTAAATGCAAAAGTGCTGTAGCAATTAAAATAGGAGTCCAAGCTGCATGTAGAGCAGTTTGAATGTTTTACAGTGTTTCTTGATTTTTCTTACAACTGCAAAAGTTTTTTGAGATTGATGCCTTGCCTTCTGGAATTATGTGACCCCCATTTGGCTCTTTAAAATTGTTTCATGGTCCCCCTCACTGGTTTCCACTGCGAGTGAAATCTGTTTTAAAAAAAAAAAAGTAAGTAAGTATGGACATAATAATTTTAAGTCACAGTGCACTGCACATGCCCAGAAGAACCTCGATCACTTCCAAATTCAAGGACTAATAAAAATTGGAAGCACTCCAGTAGTTTTAAATTACTTTGCACATTGAAGAGTGATTTAAAATCATTGAAGTGATTCAATTTTTTTTATGTATGCACTTCAATTTGGAAGTGAGTCAGACGGACAGCAGCACGCTGAAGAGGTTCAAGACATATTGAACTAATTTAAACATTTTTAATTCAAGAAAGAGAGAAAGGAGGAGTAATGAGGTTCCTAATAGGAACCTGGAGAACACCCCCCTGCCACCTTATTGCTGCTGCTTGGTTAGGAGTAGGATGGTAAAGCAGCGAATGGGTGACCAACATGAGCAAGGAGTCGGTCTTTATAGTGTCAGAATGGTAGTGAGGTAAAGGACCAACAGAGCTGATGAGATCTGGGCAAAGCCCCATGGAAATGCCGAATTTATTAATACTGTTGTTTTCAAAGAGATTTGCACAATGGTGACTTTTGTTTTTCCTCTTGGAGGTCTAGCTGACAGAGAGAGGTAAAAATACACACACGTTCGTATATGTATGCAAACATAGGCAATGTGTAATTTGGCTTCACAACATTTGCTACCTGAGACTGGTATATATGCAGAAAGAAAAAAGCTGGCATATGGAACTGCCTGGCGGCATGTGAATATTACTTCAGCATCCATGCACTTATGCATAAAATTAAAATATGGACATAGGAAAAGGCCTCTCTTTTGCAAGACAAAGACATGGGGACCATTTCGAGGTTAATGCTGTTAATGTTCCACAATCAACATTTTGCATGTTCTTCTGCACAGATGACAGAAAAAAAAGTGGGATTTTCCCATCAAGAAGTTGCTGTGGCCCTGCATAACGTATCTAGTGGGAACATATGATATTTGTTTAGTATTGCAGGGTTTTTTTCTTTTTTTTAAAGATAACAAACTAAAGCCTTCATACAGTAAATGCATGTAGAGGGGATGAAAAGAAAAAAAAAAGAAAAAAAAAAAACTGACCCAAAGCCAAAGTTTGGCTCTCTGAACATGGCAATTAGTTTTTATTTGACTCTCTGCACAGGAACAAACAGGTTTGTCTGTGTCAGAGGAATCAAAGGAAAGTGTCAGGAGAGAGGTGTTCAAGGTAGAGGTGTTCATGGGTCTGGACACTAAGTCATCCCTTCAGAGTAGGAATTTGGTACAGGGGTTCTGTTTTAATCCAAGTTCACATTAACTCGGCAACAGTCTCAGGCTGCAGTCAGAGTGAAAGAAGTGAGCTGAGGTCGTGTGCTCAGAAGCACTATAGCAACGAAAAGGTGGGATTTCCTCTTGGCCCTCTAATGCTGTCTTAACTAACACTTTTTATTGCATCAGGGGAGGTTCTCTGTGGACTTGAGGACAATCAATTAGGTGAAAATCCCACTTCAGAAAGACAAATCATACCATGTATCTCCGTATTTCCACAGAGCTTCTTGCCATAGCTTCTAGTTGGCATAAACCCCTTGCGTCTGTCTTCACTAACAAGACAGGATACCTTCAAACACAGGCCTATGCAGTCGGGTGAACTAATTGACTATTAAAATTGACTTAGCAATCACTGTGGACCTATTTAACTTTATGTCAGCTGGGTGGGGTAAGCCTTACTTCAGCCATGTATTTAACCATGGCCAGTTGACAAAATGTGAAAGATTTTCTCTGCCTATGACTGCAAAGTTGTGTTTCACTTCTGTTTTACCTTACTGTACTCCTTTAAAGAGTACTTTAACATGACTGTATTTAGTGGTAAAACACCCCGCTGATAAGTGTTTGTAACCACATGAAGAGGAGCCTGGATTGCCTTCTTAGTATTAAATATCCCTTTTTTTTACATCTTCCACTGAGTATGTTATTCTTACTATGGAAATCAGAGACCTACGTTCTTACTGCATTAGCTCGTCTTCACACTTTATTCCACACTCTAGGGGGATAATCATCTTTTCCTTTGGAGCTATAACAGGGCCTTTCAGGAAGGAAGAAAGCCTTCCCTGGCGTTTCAGAGTACCAGCAATCTCGAGTTGCTGACTGTCTTCATTTTTATTTCTCACTTTATGAATTTCAGTTCATTTTTTCGTGCTTTTCACTGGTTGATCAAATCTTAATACTGTCCATCTACCTCCAACTCTGTTCAGCAGTATCCATCCGTTCCTGGTGAGGAACCAGTTATTGGCCCGAAGACTCGTGACAAACCAGAATCTCAAGTTTTTAGTAAGAGAAGGGTATCCGTAGGCTGAGGACCTAGCTGCCTAGGTCATGGTGAGCTCATCCACACCTGCTGAGGAAGGCAGCTCTGATGTTCAGTCTGTAGTTAGCTTTTCTTCTTCTGCATGGGTCTAGATGCTAACAGGAAACCCTGCAGTACAGATGGCTGACACATGGGGAGTCAGGATCCCTTGGGAGAACCCAGATGCTCCCAGATGATGAGTAAAAATTAAAGATATGCATTAGGCAGCTCTGAACTGCAACAACTTATGTTTGGCAAAAGGTAGCTTCAGAAGGCCGTGCTGCCGTTTATCATTCTGTTTTCATTCCTAATGTGCAGTTTTTGATCTTGAGTATATCTTTCATAGGGTGATTTCTAGTTCTCTTATCTTTTTTTGAGCTCCCAGGGTTTTGACAATATGTTCTTTTCATCTATATCAAATAGGATAGCCTCTCAGACACTACCATGATTATTGAGTTCTGTAATGGCTACTTTACTTGATGTCATTAGGGAAATTTGCAGTCCATCAAAATACAAAAGAATGAGTTGCTGGCAGGCCCCAAACACTAAACATTTAGTGAGGGGAATTCCCCTGCATCCCTGCAAGTCTCATCACTGTCCTATCTTCTCACACACGCAGAGCAATCAGCTCCTTTCCTGGCTTGTGGACAAATTTCTTCTTTTACACTTTTCTAAGAAAAATTATTCCATGGCTTCCCTTAAGAAAGAAAAAGGAAAGAAAAAAGAAAGACTATCCTAAATGTGCACAAACTTCCCTTTGTCTCCAGGATTTTTTCAAAAGTAGGCGTATAAATATCTGTCCCTTAGAGTGAATTTTTTCCCTTCAAAGGTAGCATTGTCAGATCACCTATTTAAAGTGCTAAGGGCCTCTTTAAGAAGGTGCTCTGTCTTGCAGAGGCAGCAAAACAATGCAGTAGATATGGTGGCTATTCATTTTCATTTAGTAGATAAATCAATATTCACATAAAGCCTGAGTAACTTGTTGGCACTAAACTATGCAGTCCCATTTTCACTGAAATCTGTCAAGCTTCAAGCATTTTAATTTTTTAATTTGTTTAAAGGATACATATTTTCATGTTGCATTACATAAAATTGATGCTACTTGTAATAATCAAGTTATTAGTTCTCCCCATATACTGCAAGGGAAGCGAGTGTTTTTCAATGTGAATAGAATGAGTAGAAATCAAAGCAAAAAGCCCCCCTAAACCTTTGTGAGTGAAGGAGAGAGGGGTGTTTTGTACTCTGTAGTTTACAGGCGTATGTTATACTGTACACACCGTCTGTAAGCACTTTAGAAAATCCAGGATGCTTAGCATAGTCTTAAATCAGGCATATTGCCAGTTGTGGATTAAGCAGAGGATAGCTGGGTCATTTTCCTAGGAGTTCCTTTACAGTTCAGTCTCTTTTCTTGGTGTTAATGCTTTTACCGCCATGGGGCGAAGGGAGGAGAGGCTTGGAATACCCTGCCCTAGGGCCTCCTAAACCGTACATCTGTCATGGATCATGTCATGGAACAGAAATGTTTGTTTTTGCTCCCATTCATTTCAACTGGCAGCCAGTTATTATTAGAGTGAAAAATTAAGCTATTATGCAGTGCAAGCCTTGCTGGCTCTATCAAATTTATGGAGTTAATACAGCAAAATTATCCTTTATAGCGGGTATAAGCAGCTGTATGTATAATACAGGCCCCTTCTTGATCAGTCCAAATACAAAATGGCAGCCTTGTTTTCATTATCATTCTTAAGGCTCGGTAACAATGTCACCATATCTCAGAGATTTCCAGGGAGCAGTTACAGAGCAAAAGAGTAGCGTAGGTGTCTTGGTTAGACATATAACCCATGCTCTCTCAGCTTTAGTGACTGCAGACATGGTAAGCTGCCTTTGGAAAAGGAGAAGTCCTAGGATTTCTCCAGACTTTGCAAACTTTTATTTTCAAAGAGCCCCTGTTGTTTTTTTTTGTTTGTTTGTTTGTTTGATATAATGAAGGGGAGTGAATTGTTTTATCAAGTTTCAAATCATCCTGAGAATCTGAGGTCTGAAAGTCTAATGACTCATACCCCCTCATACGCGCTGTGTTCACTGTCTGGGAACGAGGCGCCTAGCGAAAATAGACGAGGATGAACTCAGCAAAAGACAGTGAGACGAATACAGGGAAGACACATCCAGGAGGAAAAGGGAAGAATGTTAATGGTACGTATGTGTATTTGGATCTATACCCCCCCACAAAAGACTGTTGAAACTAATGCTGTTCTAGTTTATGGAGGGCAGTCTGTTGTTCTAAATTCTGCTTTGTATTTAGCTAAAGAAGGTATGGATCTGGAATCACTTCTGTTTTCACCAGCTTTTACTAGTGTGTGCCACTGCAGTAAAAGAGGTGCTTATGATGCCAAATTTTGTCCCTGCTTACCGCCAACAGGAGTAATTGCAGTGAAGCTGTCAAGATGGCGTTAAATGGGATACCTGAGCTCCTATGGAGTGGGACACGTCCTGAAATGTGCTGTTTGTATGTCTTATTGAGACATTTGGGGTGGAATTTGAAAGGAAAGAAATAGAAGCAAGTTGCTAGGCCTTTCTACTTTGAGTAGAGCTGTGTTTGGAACTAAGCAACGCTTTTATGAAAGCTGCATCACAGGGAGGGAGAATAGGGGTAGAAACAGCATTTGAGTTAGAGGGAGGAATTAAATTTTTCCAAAATTAAAAGAGCTTTGTGAGAATATTTAAAGAGATCTAAAGTACTTGAAATTCAGTCATTCAGCTATTCCTGCTGAAATTATCCTCATGGTGTTTATCAATCTGTGTGTACCAGCATCGTAGGGGACCAATTAATAGCACTCGTAGTTGCCTTTGAGCTATATTGAAAGTAGGAAGAACTCATTTTGTAAATGGTTAAATAGCAGTACAATCATTACATACAGTTTCTGGAAGATATTGTCTCTGTAGCAGATGGAAGGACAGAAATATTGTTACACCTTCTGATTGCTAATGACAAGCTTGTAATTAAATACAATATACATAGTTATTAAAAATAAAAATGAAATTTGCCATACCACAGTGCTTGTCCAGAACACGTATAATCTGAGTTCCTCCCTAGTGTTTAAATAAAATGCCACAAGAGGCATTTCCTTCTTGAGGAAGGAAATTCAAAATCTTTGCCTACAACAGCAGGTTGCTTGGAAAAGAAGTAGCAGCCTGATAAGAAGGGGAGCTGGTGTTCGGCTTTCACCAGAAGCTAGGTTTGGTTCATCTTCTAACAAAGCCCATGGTTAGCTCAAGCCTGGAGATGTTAATTGAAGACACCTGTGTATCTGCCACAGCTCTCTGCACCCCTGTGGTTTTCCCTGGGTCCAAAGCCCCTCTGAGTGGCCTCTTCAGGAGCTGGGTGCCTCTGAACTCTGCTCTTCTGTCCCTGTCTCCATGTTACAGAAGATGTGTGTTTTCCCTTGGTGTCCTTCTGGGAGGCTGCTGCCCTCCCTTTGGTGCGTGGACGTATTCTGGCCAAGGTAGGGCAGGGTTGCATCTAGCTTGGGGAACGTTATTCCTTTTGCTGCTGGCTTTTTGGCTCTGGTCCTCGTTGGGCACGTCTTGGGGCTGCGCCGAGTGTGGGAGAAGGCTCTCCTACTTGCGCTGAGGTACAAGGAAAAGGGAGCGAACAGTTTATGGGCCCCTCTGGGGAAAAGGGAAGAGTGGTGCCCCGGTCCAGCAAGCTCTTTCAACAGAGATTACGGAGTGACTACCAGATGCAGTGTTTAGAGAGGAATCATCATATCCTTGCCTTGCGTTTATATGGGAAGGTTCATGAGGAAGCAGCACAGAGGTATTGATTCTGCTTTATTCTAAAAAGGCCTCTTGCAGGGATTTGGTCAAAGGTATGTAAAGTAGGTGCTAAAAGATATTCCTGCCAACCTTATGGATCCTGCTATCCTATCAGAATTGTATAACCAGGCCTCAGTGTGAAGGAGAGCCAAGCCAAGGTAGTAATAAAGCGACATAATTGGCCATGCAGCGAAGGTGTTTGGTGCTGGTGTGCAGCATCTACGGAGCAGTGCTTGGTGGTGCTGCTGAAGAGGAAACACATAATACCTTCCTCGCTTTCAAAAGCAGTAGGAACACGTGTGGGACATTGGCAAATATTCAGACAGGTGCTAGTTTGTGCTAATATGCTGGCTCTTGTAGAAGATACAGGGAAATCTTTAAGGAGGCTTGGATGAGATTGGAAAGTTTCACCTACTGAGTCAGCAACAGTTTCCTTCCTAAATTATCTGGGCAGAGCCTAGCAATTTTGTGCTCCAGCACTGACACAGCCAGTCCTTGCAGAGTTAAAGAGCGCTCTGGAAAGCACACAGATGTTTTGGTAATTTCCCATAGTCCAAAAGTTGCAGTGGAATGAAAAAGTGTTGTTCTTTCAGATAAATATTAAGGTCGGAAATTAATGAAATTCATAGAGGAATGACAGTCCTGTGAATTTTGGGTGTGCATAAATCGTACGGATTGTGTTACTTTTGGCTAAACATTTTTCTGTTCATCTTGAAAGGATATGTTTTCATTTTAGCCTGTTAATCTCAGTATGACTTTTTTAACACAGATCTATTAGGAATTTTAGAGACTACAATATAGACTCCAGATGCTAGGTGTTCCTTCATCTTTTTGGTACACACTTTAATCCATAACAACCAACACATTTATTTTATGAGCCTTCACAATCAAGAGAGTCTTAATATCCTTTCTGGCAGGTTTTCACTCTTTGATTTCCCATTATGTGGGGGACTGGTTACTTTGAACATACTTTAGAAAGCCTCAAAAGTAACTCCTTTATGGGAACTCCTTTACATCTCTATGGTAAATTCTGTATTGCTTTTAAAATATGCTTGCAAGCACATGTAGCTGCGTTATAAGCTGAATGATAACACCTGGGCTTGTGTGCTGGTGGGGTGTGGTAGGCTGACAAGGTTGACTGTTTCACACGGCGAGAGAGATGTCCATCATCCAGGTAGTGCCTCCCTCACCTGGTTTTCTGACAGTCGCGGTACTCAGCAGTGAAATACAATGCAGGCTCCTCAAACTGCGTTGTGCTCCTGCGTTAGCCTGTAATACCTTGCTCTTACAAAACAGCTCCATTGGAGAGATCTGCTGTTACCGTGAATGTCACCATCGGTTCTCTTCTGCCCCTGGAATTTCAGGCTGCGTGCCTTGTTTTTATTATTATTTTTTTTCCCCTAAATAAAATTAGTTTCAGTGCTCATTTTCCCTGGCATGCCGCAGTTGCAGTTGGGGTTCCTTACAAGAGTGCAACTCTGAACAGAATTTGGGCTCCTAGCAAGCAGAAAACTTTCTTCCCGTTTTCTTGTCCCTGAGTCTATGTGCTTAGGTGTCTCCAGAAATGCAACTATTAGAGTTTGTAAATGTTACCAGTGAAAAAAAGACATGCAGGGAAAAGCAGACATGTTTACCCGGCGCTGAGCTAGACAAACATCTTCATTTCAGTGATTCAGAAAACAAATCAAATAAAGAAAGAAGCCCTCTGCTGAACTGCTGCCTTGCTTCCCTTCATCTAGCTCATCTGATGCTGAAATGAAATGCATTTCTACAAGTACAGTCAAGCCATAAATTGAACAATGAGTATGTTGTCCAGTAAAGCTCATATCCCAGCTGGGATTTTCAGCAGCAGCTTGAGCAGCATTTCTGAGGGGAAGACCTTTAGGAAGGAGATCAAGGAGTGCCCGCACTCAGCAGGCACTTCTCTTTCCCTGTCTGATTGGAGCACTAGTGGCTGCGGAGGAGATTCTGGCTCTCCTGCCCACAGAGGAGAAAGAGCAGGCAGGCTCGCGGTGTCCACACTCTCCCACTCGAGGAGCTCAGGGACATTTCTGAGTGAGCGGGGCCATAGGCTCACTCCTCTCTGCCGTCACTCGCCTGGCTCAACTGAGACAAGGTCTCAAAGGTGTTTTGTGCCTTCTGCTCATAACACCTAAAAATCTGGTTCTCTCTGCTGAAAAGTAAACGTGTAGTTAGCTGCTTGTGGACTCTGTAAGGGTTGACACAAGAAGGAATTTACGCTAAATTCTCATTTAGGCCATAACTTCATCATCTTAGGCAGTCTCTAAAATTGCCAGTTGCTACAGAGAAGTACCCCTGCAGGTCTGCTTTTGAAAGCCCCCTCCTGATCTTACGCATGCACTAAAGATAATGCGAGTCTTTCAGTCCACTCTGTGCAGGTTTAGATCAGTAGAAACAACATACTCTGCAATCCCAAAATTCTGTTCAAGCTGTCATCTCACTCTTTTTTTTTTTTTTTTCTCCTTGTTTGGCCCTCTTTGTTGCTCAATAACTGGCATCTGCATCCATACTGGTGGCCCAGAGAGGGTTCCAGGAAAGGAGATAAATCCTGCTGAATGTTGTGTACTAAAAAGAGCCCACACATTGCTGCCCACATTTTCCTCTTGCAACCACTTGGATTCTTGCCAGCGGCTCAGAAAGAGGCGGGATCTGGACTATTGCATTTTCTTTCGCAGTTAAGAGAATGTGCCTAAAATTTATTAGAGTTTTTCAGTGATGATGAAAACTAGACAAGGAGGGGCACACCCTAACAGGTTGGATGCTGGTTTGAGATTGTGAGTGATGGCTTAAAGATGCTTTTCTTTTTCAGGTAGTTGTTGGTAGTTGCTGTGTTCCATTTTGCTGGATTAAGACTTTCGTGTTATGTGCAGCGTGCGCTGATGATACAGGAAGTGAGGTTTACTATATCCATACGAGGGCCTGAGCACCACGCTGTATCATACACTATAACTCTTCTGACTGTTAAGCTTCTTTCTTTGGCACTGAAGGCAAGTTCAAGACCCACAGGACCACGGCAGTCTTAAAAGCCTAATTTTAAAGCAAGTTAGAGAAAGCAGCAATACAACTACCTGGTAGACAGTCTACCTCTGATTTTCCCCTGTGCTAGGAAATGTAAGCAAAGATGGGGATTGCTCTTAAGCTTTCTGTGTTCCTTCTGGGAGTTGCTATTTGGGGACTGGAAAGAACTAACCCCTGTTTCACTGCAGCCCTCCCAATATGCTAACAGAAAGCAGGGGGTTAAAACACGTTTTAACCACATAATCTCTAGACAGAAAAAAGCACAGACGTACCGACAGTGTCGCCCACATCTTGCCCTGGCTTCATGACCATAAGCTAATTTTATAACAACTGCCGGTGACTTCAAGTAATGTTGCTAGGGTGCTGTCAGTGATGCTGAATAAATAGGGAAGGACTTGAGGAGAGCAGCAAACAGCAGCTGTGACGACTTTTGTTCTGAAGCTACCTCTGCATGCCAGATTTTACCCTGCAGGCACAGCAGCAGAGCACGACTCCCACCTGTTATCTCTCACCATTGAGGCTTGCTTCTTTCTGTTTAAGTTAGGTTAAATATTTCCCCTTTTCCCAGGATTCAGAGCTCATCAGACCAGCTGTGGCACACAGTCTTGAAACACAAAACAGCTGGAGACATAATGTGAACAAAGTTCACCTTTTCTTGTTTACATTTGAAAGCTGCTGCACTGTTTATGGGATGATGCATTTGTTTAAATGAATGTCCAGCTATTATTGATTTTTCCTCTCCTTTTTTTTTTTTCTTTTTTTATGGTCGTGTCACTAGTGTCGTGCAGCAGAGATCTCTTGCTTTAGCACACCTGCACACATATTGACTGTGGAAAGAATTAGGCCATGCTCTCCCCTCAATTGCTGTGGTGAAACTCAGGCGTGGATTTACTCGAGGGACGCCGGCTCTCCGGCCGGCTGGCATCCCCACAGTCCTCTGCGAGCGTGCCTATAGCAGTTGTGCGGCACCCCAAAGGTCACCTGGCTGCGTAGCCCCCTTTTCTTCCCTCTTTCTCCTCTCCCTTCTGCTCCATCCCTGTCCTAGCTCATCCTGGAATTGTATCCTTCTGGGTGAGCTCATGCAAGAGGGAGCGAGAAGCGGGGATTGCATCTGAAGTTTGAACCTCTTTCTTCAGACATTTGAAGAACTGGTAGCTCCCAGGCTATAAGGCCTAAAGGCACCACTGTCATCACCTAGTTTGCCTCACTGCCTAACAGAGGGTGAAAGAGTTTCACCCGATGATTTATTTGACAAGCCCAATAACTTGCATTGAGCTGAGGTTTCGGTTTGAAGAAAGACATTCAGCACTGATGGAAATGCGTCAAGCGTTGAGAACCTGCCACACCTTTCATAAGTTTTATTTATCCTGATCTCTTGCAATAAATGCTTTAGTTGTGTTTTGAGTTTGTCTCGCTTCAGCCTCAGCCCAAGAAGGTAACTTTTATATGTTTGCACTATTACCACAGGTCTAGATTATTGCTGTGACTGTTTGATACATGTTTAATACCCAGCTAAAGATGGAGCTGTTTGAACCCCTGAAGTTTTATACATCTGTTTGAGATAAGAAAGTAACTGCCCTAATGTGTACGTACAGGGGCCCAGGCAGCAGTGTTAAGCACCAGGTGCTTCAGGCTTAGGAAGCCAAAAAGAAGACATTGGTGAGATTTAACTTGCGTGCTCTTAGGTGACCTAAAATCTATCAGTTAAGAGAAGTACCTATACTGGGCAATTCAGCCCTGCAAGGCGGGTGTCTGTTGTATGGGGAATGGATTGCCATTTTGAGATACCCATTTCTCTTTGGAGACTGCACAGGTGGCCTCTACGGTCATAGTCGGTTTCATGAGGCACTTGTCCATGGTTAGAGATGGGGAAGGCACTTTCCCCCACACCAACATTACAGAATAGTCTACTTGGAAGGAAAGTTTCTGCCTAACTTTTCAGTGAAAAGGTGGTTTGTGTCTTAAAACTTGGAGATATGTGTCCTTTTAAAATGAACATAGGTTTTTTTAATCCGGTTTAATGTGACTATAGATGATCTCCCAAACCATACAAATCCCCCGTTGTTGTTTGATTCTAGCCGAGACCTTGGCCTCAGTGATATCTGGTCGTTAACGAGTTGCACTGAGTTACAGTGCAGCTAATTGTACTTGATACGGCTGCAGGAATCAATGCAGGGAATAAACTCACGAGGGATGGAATTCACCTCTGTCCGAAGGACTTAAATATAGTATATTGTGCAGGTCTTCTGGACAAGCCAATGTTTATTCTTAGTAAGCTAATTGTATGCATGACCTGTCTCATAGTCTGTTTCCTCTTTTAAGGACAGATCCTGCTCTCCCAAATGGCAAACTATGCTAATGAAGGTTGAAAATACTTCTATTTAAGATGCAGGCTGAAACTTCTCCAACTGTTGAGTTTAATCTGCAGGGGAAACTTCCCTTGAGAAACTTTTATTTGAAAAGATTGTGTGTATGTTTGTTTTCATTTTTACTTTGTCATTTTTGCATGTCACTTCTTGTCTGGGTTCCAGTCTAATTGCAAGCAGGAGTGACCAGAAGCATATCACTCTTGGGAAAATATTTTTTTCTTTTTTTTTCTGAGAGTCATGAAGGTTAAGGACTTGTAATGTGTGACACTAGATCACTCATTCTGATCTATTTGTCAGACCTTTAGAAATTCATGCTTTTTTGAGGATGTTAAAAAAAATCTGAAGTTCTTTTTTCCCCTCTAAGAAACTTGAACTTTCTTTATGGAGAAAATGTGGTCTCTTTTATCAACACTGATCTTTTGCAATCTAACTAATGAAATTGCATTTAAATTTCCGGGAACTGATAGCATTGTCTTCCTGAGGGATATTTAAATCTAAGTCATGTGTGTGTCCTGTGTCTTGTGGGTTTCACATCTTGGAGAATTTTAAGGGGTTCTTCAAGGTAAGGTTTGGACTTTTCACGCTTTTCCTGCTGGCCCAGAATTTGAATTCCATCGGAATACTGGGACTTGGACTCTTTAACTTAAACTGGAGTGGAGGACAAAAACAAATTATGATGAACCCCCAAATATTTGAAGCATAAATATGATTATTCTTATTCACTAGCCACAGAAACATCAGATTCCTGTACACATGATAAGTACACTCTCCAATGAAGGTTGTGAAAGTTGTTGAAAGTTCATCTTCTTCTAGTTATGGTAATGTAAATCTAGAATAACACAATTCACTTAACTGGAATTGAATGAGTTGCCATAGGCGTGGCTGACACTGGACTTTGGCTAGCAGTTCCCAACACCAGGAAATAATGAGGTCACACGTACTGCTTGGTCCAAAGACAGCTTTGTCTTAATTCCAGGTGAAGTCACACCAAAAAAGTGGGGTTTTTTTCCCCTTTTTTGCACCTGTAATTTAGTCACATGTACCGTATAGGGTACAGACACATCAAAATATTAAGAGCAGCAACAGCAAGCTTAAGCATCTCCTATTAATGCATTATTTAAAAAAAAATAGACAGAAAAGAAATTCCCTTTTCCCTTTGCGTAAAAATAGTATTGTAATAATATTAGAGGCATAAAAAGTTAAACTCAGACCATCATAAAAATTGCTGGGAGTATTTTTCTAAGTTTATTTGACAGCAATTTTCTATATTAGTTCTTCAGTATTTTCATATCAGACTCTCTCTCCCCCTCTTCTTTCTCCCCGCACAACACTGTGAACAAGAAACTCAAGGCTTTTGTAGGAAAAAGTCATATTAATGAACTAAGTTTCACAGAAATGCAATAAAAGAAACCAGACCCAAAAACTAACTCCAGCCCTCTGTGTAGATTTAAAAATCTCAAATCATCAGCAAAAGTCAGCTGTCCTTATATTTTTAGCGTGCCTCAAAAAGGTGAGGAAGCATGCAGGAAACAGCAAAGGCAGCTGGGGAAGGGCACAAGGCAGCAGGTTTTATCCATCACGCTGACTTTGCCAAGGAGATTAAAGCTGGGAGCAACTGCACATATGGGTGCGTTGTTGTGCATGTCCCAAAAGTAAAAGGTAAAACAACTCAATTCTCACCCCAATTTTCTTAGAAATATTACCCTTCTAGGGTAATAAGGGGGAAACAAAGAAAAAACATACCACATAAAGGAAGGACAGAAATAGTAGTAGTTTGGTAAGAGCTTCCTAACTAGGGGAAGTGGGTTATGAGTTCTCTTCTGTTTTCATGAAGGCCGTTCGTGAAGTTTTGTCGCTAAATACTTAAAAATATTGCCAAATACTGTTTTTGTAAAAGGACTTGGAATCATTACATGAGGTTTTTCTGAAATGTGATGACCTCAGTGACAAGGTTTAAAAAGAAAAGTAGGATTGCTTTTTTGCTTCACAAATAGCTCGAGCCTTGTCTTGTAGAGTTTTAGGCTCCCACAAGCATTGATGCATGAACAGTTTCTGATCTGCCTTAATACATACCACTGCTGATGTATTAACGCTGTTGCATCTATTCTGCAGAGTTTTTCTATATACCTTTTCTTGTACATTGGTGGATCTAAATTGGAGATGTATGCCCTTATTAGTCTATCTTTGGATTTTTCTGTGTGTGTATCCATGTGCCAATAATAGCCTTTTCTTTTTGATGAAAATGATTTTTAAAAAATTAATTTGAGGACTTGTGCATTCAGGGATAGTTGCAGGACCAGGTTTTCATAGCATGGTGATTTGTGAAGCACCAAGATGGGTTGGGCATCCTCTTGCTTACTTTGGGCAAACTGGAGGACAAAAACAGACTGTTTAATTGCATTTTTCTATACTGGACAGTTTTCATTATCCTGAAATATATTTATGGCATGGCAATATAAGCTGAAGTAGGTTGTATTGGCAGTACTGATGTTAGTAGAAATATTCCTCTTGTAATATTTCTAGCACTGCAGGCCCTCATTGTGGGATTTTCAGAATGAACATTACTGACAAAAGTCTTCTGCTACTGAAGTCAGTGGAAATTTTAAATACTGAAATAGGAGCAGAGTTGAGCGAGTGAGAGCTCTGAAATGGAAAGCTGAATACAGGGCAATGAGTTTCTTAAATAAAAAATAAAAAATAAAAACAAGTTCTATCTAAGGAAGATGAGTGAACCTTCTTAGAAAGATGTGCAATTGCATTGCTGTCTTGACATTGTCTTAAACTATTTTTAGAGCCGAGCGGCAAAAATCATATCAAATATGGTATCTTAACCAACATGGCAAACTTAACTTAGTTTCTTTGCTGTGTCCGCACTGTGATTCCTCTCTTACAGTCACAGTATTTCCTTCATACTTTCTGGAGTCAGGATACAGCATAGACTCTCTCTGGGACTACATCAGCATTATGGAGAGAAAGGGACTGTTACTCAAAGGACTCTTGTTGGCTGGCAAAAAAGCTGAAGTGTGTGTAGCTGATACAATGGGAATGGGAAGGAGGAGACGCCTGAGATCACAGAGGAGATGTTTTCCTTTTCTCCCATTCGTGCCTGGCACCTGAAGAAGAGATTTCAAGGAAAGCCCTGCTTTGTCTCTGTGACTTCAGACAGCCGCCGACCTGCTAGAGATGCCAGCAGGAGAGAACTTAGCTGCTGAAGTCAAAGAAATATTTTCTGATTAGGTGTGAACTGATTTTATTATTTTTCCCTACAGGCTTAAAAGTTGACCAGCTTTAGGTAACTTTTTATGAAGTACCAAAAGGCATTTATCTAATGCCAGAGCAGCTGCTGACAAATTTCAAGCTTTTATTTGAAAGCATGAAGCAGTTAAGCGATTGGAAGAATATTTTTAAGCACAAGAGAAGCAAAGTAATTTGGAGAGCTGTGCGTTTATTTTGAGATGTCTGTAGCCCCAGTTCTCATGGGTTTCCCGTTGGTGTGGCAATCCAGCTGGTTCGCATCACACCCCCAGCTTCCAGCTCCATGTTTTTCTGCATAAAAGGACAAAATCAAACCCCGACATCCTCCAAATCTGAATTTGAAGCAGAAACCTCACTTTGGAGAATTTGGGTCCAAATATTTGTAAGGGTTTGAAAATGCTATTTTAAAATGGAAGACGCCAGACCATCTGTATTATAGGTACTATGTGGATCTCCTGTGCTTGCAGAAACAGTGAACAACTAAAATTCTGCCTTAGAAGTGTGTGCAAGACCACACTGAAAAGGATCGCTGCATTTGCACAGGAGCAAACGTGTTTCATTTGGGATAGCCCAATGGGCATAAAGTTCCTCAGCAGTGAGTCCTATATAAGCCCAACATCCCCATAGTTAGATATTTTGAGGCTTGTTGTTGTCACCTATGGAATACGATTAATTTGGTGATTAAGTCCAGAGCTTACCAACTGCAAAATATAAGTAGTAAAATTAAGCACATTTGCAAACGGTCCCCCATAATTTCCAGCAGTGCCTAGTTAATTTTGCTGCTCTGAGTTTTAGGCTATTATTGGCATATGGATACATGCTGAAAATCCAGAGATGACTAATAAGGACATACATCTTACAGGAAGTGGTTTGTCAAAAGATTATTGGAGTGACTGGCCTTCCGAGACGTCTTTGAGCTGAGCACTCAAAAATCTAGGCAACTGAAATCACTAAGAATATAACTTGCAGAAGTATAGCTCTCCAGCCCTGCCTTTTCTTTCACCCTGAGATGAATTTCACTGGGCACTGATTTGCACTTAGAGAAATGAAATTTGCCTAAGGATTGAAGTCACATGTTTTCTCTTTAAGGGAAAAAATAAAATACAAATGTTCAAGGTGACCTTGACCAGGGTTTGTGTAGTTGCTGATGATAGGCCTTCCTGAAACAGCCTCTGTTCTATGGGCTTATATTTATAAATCAAACCTGTCCCCTTAATTGATAATTGGGATAATAGAATATTTTTGGGAACATTTAGAATCCTGAATATGACAGGATTTCATTCCTGAATTCACTTAAAAACCTGTCAAACAGTACTAGTTATCAGATTCTCTATAAGCAGCAATGGTGGAGGAAGGGAGAGGACTGTAAAATTGCTTATTAAACATAGCTACAGTGCTGTCTAGGAATTGCTTAGCATATATAACATAGACTTAACCATCAAACTTAAATATTTCTACTGACTCGGTGCATTACCAATGCTGTGGATTGGGAAACGTGCACAAGAAATGATGCAGTCGTTAAGTCTGAAACATGGTGGTGTAACTTGGATGTTTGCTGGAAAACTGATCAAAGTGCGATGGATTTTTAAGATAGAAACCAGAAGTATTCCTATGTAGATATGAATCTTGGTCATACTAGATGGAAAAGGAAGATGATGATTGAGTTATGCTGATTCTGCTGAAGAGATCCAGTTATATATTAAGGCAGTAAAATTCTATATGAAGCACGGGAGGAATGTATTACTGGTTAATTATAACAGCAAGATATGCCACTGAAAGGATTATTACCATATTTTATGATGACCATTTTATCATCTCCTTGTTTATACTGTCATTTGGTAATGAACTTTTCTTTGTACTTTGAAATATTTAATATTTGAGTATTACATATGGCATTTGATATGGGAATATTGATAATGGGAAGAGGAACAGAAAACACTGAAGGGAAAAATGACATTTTCTGTAAGTATATGTTGAGCCTGTACATCAGCAGTAGTGCGGTTGGTTAGGTTTTGTTTTTATGGTAGGGACGGGGTATTGAAAGCAATAGCTTGTTTTAAAGTGGAAAGCAAATTCTGCTCTAACCTACGTCCTCTGCAAAGCTGTGGGATTCCCAGGCCGACTTCAGCAGCACCTCTTCAGATGTGGATAGCTAAAAGATGAACATCTCTTGTTATAAGTAGTTGGACAACTGTTTGATTGCTCCTTTCTATAGGAAAATAATCTCTTCATGGACGGCTCTAAGTGGCATCATTTTTCCTTTGGATTCCCATTGCGCTTTCTGTATATATTACACATCTGGACTGTAAGTGAAACTTGCTCATTCCTCTGAAACATCTGTTGCATCCTGCTGCGGAGAAGGCCTACTTATCCACTACTTTTACTGTGTGCTGCCTAATTTTATTAAGTCTTTCTCTAGCAGGCTCCATTCCAGATACCGTCAATTCAAAATTATATGAAAATAGCCAGTGTTTTCTGCAAAAAGAAAACAGTGAAACCTTGTTTCATAGATCTTTTTTTTTTTAAATAAGCCAGATTAAAAATTAAACAAAAAGTCAGTGAAAAAAAATGTAAAGAGCATTTTCCCTTTTGCGCTGAGAAATGTAAATACCTAAGGGGAAAAAAAATGCAGGAAATGTCATATTAGAAAAAGGCTTTTGCTTTCTTGAGGTTAAAAATATCAACCCAGTTATTCTGTGTATGCAACCACCCATAGGAAGGCCAACCCAGAAAAGGAAGGTGAAATTATGGATACTTCTAGTAAGAGAAGGAAAGAGAAAGAAAGGGGAGGATGATGAGGGCAGAGGGAGCTGGAATGACAAATGTTAGTTGTCACTGGGGCTCCGAGCTTGGGTAGCAAGAGATGCCCTGCAAAGCTAATGAGAGAAAATGTCTTTTCTTCGCACAAATACATTTCTGCACATCTAGAGGACGGTGCACGTCCCGCCACTGGAAAGGTTCAGTGAGAATCGCTGCATTACTCTGGGCTGAGGGGCCCCGTGCTTAAAAATTCACTAGTTTTTTCCGTCGTTCCTCAGGCACCAGAGCTTCAGCTGGCTGCTTTGCAGCTTTTTAGACCAAAATAAAAGAAAACAGTAGTTTCTAAAGTGTTTATAGAAAGTATTTCTGAGAATGAGAACGAGACTAGTGTTCTGGCGAGTGAGCAGTAGTAGCAAGCTTTTATTAGGTTTCAAAGTGGAAGACACAAAACTTTGCTTGTGTGGGGTATATATATATCCGTCTGTGAGTGTGTGTGTGTGTACACACATATACGTGTGTGTATATATATAATATATATATATATTTTTTTTTTTGGTGTCACCATCATGTTCCAAACCATGCAGGAGTCCTCCTGACACACAAATTATGCTCCCTCTGGTGACATGAAGGAAGGGGGCCTTGGACTGCATCGCTGCAAGCCTATGCGGCTCTGGACGTGTGTTTTTATGCTCCTCTTTATTCAGCACTCAGGGTACATGGAGAAGTTACCAATTTTTTTATAGCAGCCCAAAAGCTGGAGAGGGGGAGTGAGGTGCACACGCAAAGGAAAGCTGGCTGCATTTTGCAAATACCCAAATTGTGCAATGCGAGCATTAAATATTTATCAGCGAGTGTCTGCCCATTGAGTAGTTTGGTATATTTAATTTTTTTTATTGTTATTGTCTGTCTGGGTTTGGACTTACCTCCTTGGCTGAAGATGAAAGATGATTTGTGTCCTGACTGTGCAGATTGTGAGGTAGTGCTTAGGTTATTCTTGCGATTCGATTAATGAGCTCAGGAAAGGGCAGAGGTAGGGAAGGCAGCTTTGCTCAGCTGCATTCTGCATTTTGCCCCCTATTGAAAATACAGCTCTTGCAGAAATGGAAAGTCTGTTGTTTTGGAAAGTCTGCTCTGTGCTAGCAAAGCAAGAAGCAGCTGCCTAAAATGGGAAAATATTAGGGGCAGAAGGATGTCTTGGGCCTGTTTACCATGCGTGAGACGGTGAGCACTGGGCAGCGGGTGCTTCCCGGGCTGCTAAGGAGTGAATGATAACATGCTCATGCACTTGCACTCATCTGCAAAGCAGTGAAGCTGGAGAGCTGCAGACTGTTTGTGGCACGTGGCAATTTGTTGAAAATCATTATTTGCAAAATAGAGAGAAGCCATTATATTAGCAGAAGTGACAAGAAAATAAACAGCTATTTTTTGTTGTTGTTTTTAAAGAAAGTCTTTGGAATTAGGGAAGAGAGATGCAAGGTTTGGCTATTATTTACCAAATCAAACTTATTTAAATGCACTGTCTTTGATACTTAATAAACGTTATAGTGTGGCTTTTCGTGGCTAATAAAACTTGGTTTACATTACACCCCTTGTCTGCTATGATTTGCCTCCTAGGGCTCACTTAGAGTGCATTAAGAAGCTGCACACAAGATCAGGGAGATTTGCTGCAAAACTTAAATAATTCATTTATGCACCACTGCTTTCAGACAGTGTTTTTACAAATGCTATAATGAGACAAGCTGTGAAATATTTTACATGGCGGAAATGAGGGCTGCTGCTCAACAAAAGTCTTTCTGCATGGATTTTACTCCTTGAAGTCTGCAAGAGGACTTTCAGAGCATTATGGTGCTGACCTCCAAAACATACTGTCCTGTTGGTAAGGCTTTTTGTCCTAACACAACAATAATATATTTTATTTCCACATCCGTTCACTGGAGGACCTGAAATGAGCAGGGGATACTTACAGAGTGCAGATAGGAAGCTGTAGTTTGCTATGCTGGGGAAAAAGCCCTTTTCTCACTGTGGTTATATCTTGTCTACCATACTGGTACTATTTCTTGCTCTACTGCCTGCAGTATATTTGTCTTGTTTTTCATGAGCATGGAAGAAGTTGGAAAGATCCAAGCTGGAAGATCCCAGAACTCAGCTTTACCATCAGCGTTGTTGACAACTGCCAGGATCTTGGCTTTAAATCCTCAGCCTCTGGAATCGCGGTACTTTGTGTAGCTATAACCGCTCATTACCCTCTCCAGATGTCTAGCTGTCATGGTGAAGAGCTTGTAGGTATGCCCTGCACCTAGAGTTGCAGGAGGAGTTGCCCAGACACCTGAAATGGCTCTATTATTTACACTAAAAATTAGAATACATTTTATTTGTATTAACCTAGTAAGTTTTGGGGGGGCAGAGGGGTAGTGCTTGCAGCTGATGATGGATCTGTGTGACCTCTCCATCTTTTTTGCATGCATATGAACATGTAGCTGTTAACTACATGATCGGATCTTATTTGTTCTACAGGAAGAACAAATTACAGAAGAATTATAACATAAACAAATTAGTCTTAAATTAGTAGTAGGTAAGAGTAATCTGTTTACAGTGTATGTCTGACTTTGCCAGGAACAGTATACAACAGTTAATATTTCCCATGCATATCTCACCACTGACTTGGAGCTTGAGATAAGATAGGGGAAAAAATACTAGGTACAACCAAAACTGCTGGCTGGATTTGGTTGGAATTTGTAGTTCCTTAGTTAACTGTTGCTAGGAACCAGCGTTAAACACTCCAGTCTCCTTGCATAAGCAACGGCTGACGAACATAATGTAAGCAATGCATTTCATATGAAACATTAATTGAACTAATGTGTAATTAGAAGCAGATTTCATTTGATTTTTTAGCATTAAGACAAAATGTTTCATTTTTCATAGCTTTTTAATGTGTGAAATTTTCTTCAGAATCTTTCAGTAGCAAATCTTTTGCAATTGTTTGTATTTTTGTTTGACTGTTACGAAGCCTTGAAGCGTGTACGGACAATTAGGATTTTACAGAATAAAAGCTGGAGAAAAAGGACGAAAGGAAATTCTGAAACCAGAGCGCTTGGGCTGTTACCAGGTCGAGAACCCTTTGAAATTGCCAGCATTTCTGTGAGCATTTCCCCCTACTTCTCAACCAACTTTGAATCTGAGGAAATTACCACCTGTGCATAGATATGCAGGAAATGAGCTGAATTTGCAGTGTAAACATTTTCAAATGAATATTTGCACAGTACAGTCTCTCAGCAATGCATTATCCTCTTTTATTTGATAATCAACATGTATCCCTTATGAGTAGAGTTGAAACAGAACAGAATGATTCTCACTAAACTCTAATTATCCTCTCCTTCCTCTGGGGAAGAGCTGTCTTTAAGTCCCTTTTTGTGAGCTGGTCTGTATTTCACAGTCATTCCACCTCTTGATCACTCTTTTTCCTTATTTCGCCTCAAAGTGGACACTTAGATGTAAGGGCATAGCATTGAGTCCAGGCATCTCCGTAGAAAGATGTCTGCTGAATTTCTGTAAGGTAGTATTGCCTGGGCCAACTCCAAAGCGTAGGAGAGATTCAGAGCAATTAACTTTTAACTGAGGTTTTATACAGGATGCAAACTTGTGATAATACAGAAATATGTCTTGGCTTAGGACTGGGAGAATGACATATTTCCATTAGCCCCAAAGTACTTTTGACACGAGTCAATCTGCAGCAACATGAGTCAGCTGTTTCAGCTAAGTAGTGTTTCTAATTTGCCCTTTTCCTAGTAAGCACGTATGCATAACGTGAGTTTCCTACCCCGATTAATCTGTGTTTCCTCCATATGGCTTGTAGATTTTTATTTTCTTTTAATTCAGTGCAAGCTGCTGAATAGGAAAACGTAGACAAGATCCTGTTCTAGCAAAAAAGAGACCCCAGATGAAGTTGCCAGGGTGAATTGCCAAGATTAGCGTATCCTAGATGTTTTGGGAAAGGAACTGTTCAGCCTGTCACTCTTAACTGTTTAGGCCTGAAAGTGGGTGAAGTCCTTCAGTAGTCCTATATAGGAGGCCCTGCATTTTTCTGGGAAACGTTCTGAAGGCGGCGTTTGTAATAGAGGAAAGCTGGACTGAAGCACACTGCAGCTGGTTCACTTCCAGGACAAAGGAACGGGCCTGCGGTGTTGTCCTGAGAGGATTAAGATGAGCTGTTGGAATAATATGGGAGTTAGGAGGTTTGGAAGGAGATATACGCTCTGTTTGAGAAGGGTATGACTTTACAGCCTGAAAGCACATGGAACAGAGTGACTCGTTCTGTTAATTTGAATGTACGATTAGGAGTGCTAGAGCGATGTTAGCAAAGCTGTGCTGTTGCCGCCACACGGACATCAGAACAGAGCTGCAGACCTGTTCACGTACACCCGCGCGGATGCATGCTAAGGCACCGCAAATCTAGCTGCATCTTTTTTCTCACTATGGCTAGCTACCTTGGTTTAAAAAAAAAACAAAACTTTTCATACCAATGCAGTCTAAAGCCACATTTTTTCTCCTTCTAACTGGAAGGAGATTAATTCCCAGAATGCACTTTATATAAATTAAAGCCCGTTCTTCCTTCCAAACATAATTTTTAACAAAGGAATCTATCTCTATCCTAGCAAACCAAGGTGAATGAACATATATGAAATAATTAAATTGCTTTTTTCTTATTATAAGAGTTTGTTTGGTTTATAAAAGCAGGCCGGAATATTTATGTCCTTCCTCTTAGGGAAGGTCAGTAGATATATACTCAATTACCTATTTGTGTGCGTTAAATCAAACGACTCTATATTCAATATTTTGTTTTTTAATTTTGGCTGAGCAGGAAGCTGGAAATCTAAATTAATGAGTCTTCCCCAGTGACATAAATTCTGAGAGGTGTTTGTCGCGCGCGTGCCTTGTTAAAGGGCTGTGACGTGATTGATAGCCGTTGTCCTCTCCGATGGTGCAGCCTGCACAGCAGTTGCAAATAGACCAGCAGACATGCAGAGAACTTGCACTGGGATCAAAATCTTAGACGTTTTCATTAATTTTACTTCCAGGTTGTGAGGACTGGTTTCTCAATAGGCCTGTACCCTTCCTGTCTTCTAACGGCTGCTGTTAGACATGATAATATACCCAATTCACCACCATTGAGCAAGAAAGAGTAAAGCTTGTTTCTGTGCTGTGCTGCTGAAGGGAAGAATTGCTGTGCAGTGACTGTCTTGTGCCAGCCCTACCGCGGTTATAGGGTACGGATGGTTTTAACCTGCAAAGATCATTAACAATCTACCGCACATCGCCTTGTTGCCCTCCATCTGTGTTTAATAGTCCACTGACCGCTTGGACCCTGAACCTGCAAGGGGAGACTTCACCCAGAAAACAGTGAAGTGCCCACAATAAAATCCCAGCGATGAGAATTTCACACGACTTTGCCCCATCTTGCTAATGTTGAGTTCATTTTTCAGAAGCACTGCTTAGCCATCTGTTGTGGTAATGCCTCAAGCCAGGGCAGCCGTCGCACTGCGGGGCGGAGAGGCTGACCGGCCACCGCAGGCAGGACAATGTGTGAGCACCTTGGGAAGGTCTTTGGTTGAGTCTGGGGCTTTGTTTTAATCTCATGCTTTTTTCCATTTGTAGGATACTGGAGTGGAGAATGGATTTGTCTTCTAGGGGCTAGCATCTGTGAGCTTTGTGGAGCTGCTAAGGGGCAGCTTTCCAACTCCCACTATGAGGATCTCTCTTGCAATACCTCAATTCAGTCCCTCCCAATTTGATCAAAATACAGGAGCTTAACTGAGCTATATTTATCATCTGCAGCAAGCCCTTAGGAAGGTGCAAGTGCAAACAGGGTGGGTCATGTGTATATCGTCCTCTACCAGTGCTCTTCTGTGAATAAACATCAGATAAAAATTGCATTGATTTAGCAGTCGGTGCAAAAATTGGAGCAATGGATTAAAGAATTTGGTCCTGAATTACTGAATATGCAACATTTCAAGAATTACCTATAGCCAGAGCTTTGAAATATGGGTCCTAATCAAGGTTAAAATTGACAAACGGCCCTTACAAAGGGCTAAAGTAAATGAGCAGTGCCTGGGCCTTGTAGGTGTTGATGTGGTCAGATCCCAGCGGAGGCACCTGAGCTGCACCACGGACCTCTTGCTGATCAATGTATCATTACTGGTAATTTTTATTTTCTCTTCAGGCAGAAGCAAAGCATAGATATAGCTAAAAGAGCCCAGCACATTGCTTATTCCACTCATTGTGCTATAAACTATTTTCTCCCCATAGGCTATTAGTATCTTTGAATAAGTATCTAATTCCTTTCAATAAACAGTGTAGTTTGAACATCTGAAGTTAAACTGGCTACTAGTAAGTAAAGTGACAGCTACTCAACTGCTAGCAACAAAAGGAAGCTTGTTAAACCTGAAGACGTCACATTGTTTTCATAACTGTGTTTCTGAGCTCTGGGAGACGAGAGTGCTGTATTTTCTAGGCGGAAACAGGTAGTCAACTAGGGTGTTTATTCATTGAAGGTCAGGCTTTTGTATTATGAAACTTCTAGCAGATGTGATAAGCAGTAAATTGCAGATCTATCACCTTTTATTTTTTTTCTCTTCCCAGTGAGCGTGTGTGTGAAATTGGCAGAGTACTGCCTGCGTTTGATTTATGGCCCACTTTTGACCAACTCTTATCAGGTTCCCACAAGCCCTCTTCTGATGCAGCTCATGTCTGAATGACAATAGACAACCGGTGCCATTATGCTCCAAAATCCCTCTCTGCATTCTAGACACCTAAGATTACATCTGGGCTATTGATTTATTGCTCCCTCTTTTTTTTTTCCCACAGGGACCAGTTTGTTCAGCCCGAACAAGATAGACTATTATTAAACTGAGCAAACTACTCCATGTGAACTTGGTAAAGAAATAATCATTTGCAACCACCTTTCTAACCACCCAGGTTCATAAAGAAATGTAGGTGTTGAAATATTAAGACTGTTTATATATGAGTCCCACCATTCGTGTTTGTTCAGATTATATATAATTTATATATGTGAAATGAGACCCAACAGGCATTCTGTTGTGTTGGACATTATAGGCATATTGCCTAAAGCACCGCAGTATTACCACCCAATGTACAAACCCCAAATTATTGCAAATCTACGATACAGAAATGCCTACTGTAACACCTACTGTATCTGTGGCAGGGAGGCTTTATGACACCTTTTAGAGTCTCAGCAAAATTTATATGTTCTACCAGTAGGGTTTTTTTTTTTCCTTTTTGGGGAGGAAGAGGAAGCTATAAATTTTACAGTACATCAGATTTTTATATCTCCAAAAAATGTACTGTGCAGGATTCACATTTAATATCCCTCAGCTATAGTCATCTGTGTATTTAAGTCACTAAGCAAAAAGGTACAGACAGGGTTTCTAGTTAAAATGATTTTTTTTTTTCTTTCTCGCTCTCTTTTCTCCCTCCCACAAGCACACACCTCACCCTTGCGTCTTCTTGTGGTTAAAATAACATTACAAAAGCCTTTACTGACTCAGGCTTCACACCTGAGCACCCCTGGCCTGGTTTCAGCAAATTCTGAGTGTGGCCATGCTGGACCAGCGAGGTCTGCAGATGCTCTGAGCGAAACCCAGGGCACGGCGCAGAGCAAGCGCCAGCAACAGAGCTCTGCAGAGCTGTGCCACTCCTAATCGTTGGCTACAGGGACAGAGCTGCTTAATTTTCCGCCAAACCTCCCGTGGCTTATGTCATACCTCATTGGATTTAGTTTATTCTGTCTGCTGTTCAGTTCGCTGGTTACAAGTGTCCGTCCTTGCTAGAGTCCTGTTAGACCATTTGTCCTGTTAGATTGTTTGCTTCAGTCATGTATGTGGGCAGAGGGTACCATGCACTGGCTGTAGTTTAAGTATTTCCTTTTCAGGCCTTTGCGTATTGCTGTGAATGCTTTTTAGGCATTCCTTTGCTCTGCCATGGAGCAAAACTTCATACCAGCTAAGAACTGCGCAAAGCCAATGTCCAGTGGGAAGAATTGACTTTTTGTCATTCATTTTAAATATATCTTTTCAGTGTCATCATTTGCTCATCCTTATGAATTAAATAGTCCTCATAGATGAAATATTTTTTAATTGCTATCTTTACTATTTTTTAATTCTTTGCTGCAGGCTTCCGTTCCTTCTCTGTCTGTTTAGGGCTTGATCCTGTCCGATTCTGTGTCTGTTCCAGTAACACACCTAGAGACGTGCTCCGTGACGTTTGGAGGCTCAGACATTCAGAAATGCTTTTGTACTCTTACAGGATTTCTGTTTAAAGAGGGCTCAACAACAGGGTGCCTGAGCAGTACCTACCACCGAGGTGCTTTAGAAAGCAAGGGGGATTTTCTCTGTGAAAATCAGACCTTGCAGTTACAGTCTGGCTGAGCACCTAAAAACTGGGATGAGAAAAGGACCTGTGTAATGCTGATCATGAATAACCCAGACCCTGTTCAGCAGGGACGAGTTCAGAAACACAGAAGTGTATAAACTGGGGTTTCACACACCCAGGGATTGCCCTGCTATGGGTAACAAAGGACACTCCAGCTCAGTAAGGGCACTGGAGAGCTACAGGAGCTTCTGGTTGGAGTAAGGGTAATAATTAATGACAGATGGAAAAGGATGAGTTGTTTTTCCTCAGAATGGAGCAAGCAAGAAGGGAGGTGAAAGCAGCACAACATGAGAAGTGGAGAGTCAAGTGCACTGAAATATGGCAAGCTGAAAAACCCCAAAGGGAACACTTTTTCCCGTAATGTGTAACTCAGCTGGGAAATTCTGTGCTTCAGTTCAACTGAGAACAAATCAAATTTTAGAGAGAGAGAACCAAATTTATAGCTACAGGCCATGCAACAGCAGGAAGAGCAACTGCAAGGTCATTAAAAACACGCTGCCATCAAGCCTTCAGTCACTGGGTGTTTGAGGGCTGAGAGGGAGAAGTAGCCAATAATCGCGTGTGGCAGAGCCGCTTGCACTTTGAAGCCTGGTTCTGGGCACAAGAGACTGGCTTGCATGGACCGTTGCCCTTACGCAGTATTGCGGTTTCTGTGTTCCCATCATTAAACTCCGTATTTTACAGAGGTTTTGGATGACTGGGGCGTTGGATGTTCTGTGGAAGGTTGTTCCCGGTCTCCCTATGTCATGGTTCACTGTGCTAGTGAGGAAACAGATTGCAGCAGTGTGCACAAGCCAAGAAAGGCTCAAGTCCTGCATAAGCCCACAATCGCTTAGGTGACTCACCTGCTGTTTGGAGCGCACCCTTCGTAGTCTTTGCAGCCTGCGTTACAGTTGTCGTTTCACTTGCGTCTCGGCAGAAACCTGTTCTGGGTAAGCCAGACTTCTGGCTTCATGGGGGACCTTTCCTCTGCCATGAAAACTCCCCCTTCCCTTGTTGCAGTTGACTTGAAATTGTGATTTATTTGTCTAACGGCATTTCCTATTTTCACTTGGTTTTGGAGCAGAAACCTCCTTTCTTCCTTTTAGCTCCTTGGTATTTTCTACCCTAGAATACAGACCCGGCCTGCACAAGCATTGGCTTGCATAATGCGACTTCAGATAAAGGTCATAAATAGTCTTATTTGGAAATTAATTCAAATAAGAAGGAGAACGAGCCAAAACCAAACGTCTACTGGGCATGTTAATAATGTCATTTGTTTACAGAGTGCAAGATCACTGCTAGAGGACATCCTGAATCATTGGCTGTTGCCCTTAGTGCCTGCCCTTGGGTGTCCCTGTTGAGGGAGAAGCAAGTCCAAAGGTCAGAGAGGCTCTGCTGGACTAACACTGCCTGAAGATTGCTATTCATCTTCAAGAAGTCCAGGCTGATATTTGGAAAGATCAGTGTTAGGATTTTGGTGCCTAAAAAAATACATGAGATTCACTTCATTCCACAGACAAATTCCAGTACGGTCATTGGCACTGGAAGCAGGGCAAATTAGTACCGCAGTTCTTGAACACTAACCAGCAAAAAAAAGGCTATTGTAATGTCAGGAGCTTGTGGCAGCAGATGAGAGTTGGTGTTGGAGGGCTGTGACTCTGTGATGCACATGACGGGAAAGCCTGACAGCGGCTGTTTCTGTTGTGCTTATTTTTTATGCATGTAAGATCTGTGTGTTTCTTCTAGCAGCCTTCTACGTTTACTTAAAATCCAGTATTTGCAGAAACATTCCCCACAGACAACATTTGTTATAAGGCTCCTCTGAAAGGCACGCAAAAGGGTGTGAGAAGACGCAGGCAAAATTCAGCCTCTGCCAGTGAGGGTTTGCTGCAGAGGCTGACGGGGCTTGCGCAGGTCTGCTCAGAGCAGGCGCTGGCTCGTGGCCGTCGCCTCCGGCCTGGCCAGGGCAGACCCTGCTGGGGATGCCTGTGCGTGGTCGAGGAGCGAGCAGGCTTCGCTTGCCTGCTCGTGCTCTCCGTGGAGCAGGTAAAGGAGCAAACACGGCTGAGACGCTGCCGCTTGCTCTCGTTTCTGGAGACACCAAGAAGCGTTATCAGGAGAGGGGGCGAGCTGTGCTGCAAGTGCGAATAGAAGCTCTTTATTAGCTGCTGAGGACAGGGAAGCAGGAGCCAAGACACGTGTCACTGAGGTCCGAGTGGGGCATTTTGTTTGCTCGCCTTCGCTTAAAGCTGGGCTACGAAGTCAGTTTAAAGATGTGCCTAAAATCCAGAAACAAATTGGGCGCCATATTGACAGCCACACTGAAAAGTGATCCGATGCCCTTTCCTAAATGTTTTCTCTAAAAGAAAAAAAAAAATCAGATGTTTCTATCAGAAACATTAATAGCACAAACACATGGCTTTTGGCTCTTTCATTCAGCAAGTAGCTGCAGCAATTAATTAGCTCGTAGAACGTGTTGTGTCTAGACAGAGAATTTTAAAGCCTTGCTTTTTTTGAAGGCTTAAAAGTATTTCTAGGCAGTTCAGTAGCATCAGTTATGCGCGTTTAACATGCAGGAGAAGCCTGCGCTCCAGCTGCAGCCAGCAGGTACACAAAGGGTGTCTTCAGGCAAGTCCAGTTACACTTTTGGCTTAAGAGCCTGCATTTCACTCACTTTCAGTGAATAAAGAGAAGGAGATATTCAAACACTCTGTGAAGGTCTCCTGGGTGTAGCTATGGATAGTAGGTAGTATTTATGCTCCATTTTGTATGCTTGTCAACAGCTCTTTGTCTCAGACCATTTTTTTTAATGCAGGTTGTCCTCGGGAAAGTAATGTAAAGGAGTGAACGTTGCCTCAGCTGCCATAAAGTGTTACGTTCTCTTTGGTATAAATTGTCACCCTGAAGTTCATTAATGTTAATGCAGTTTAGTCTTCATGTGTCATCAGTTGAGCCCAAGCCTTTCAGATGAGTCATTCGCTATATGCTGAATTTGTGGGGGCAGACTAATTTTTGCATACAACAAACATTATGCACAGGCCTCTCTCCCTCTGACCTCCACTCACTGAATTGAAATTGCATTTGTTGAATTAAGAGGGTGTTATGAGAAAAGCGGGGTTGTGACAACCTTAAGAGCGGGAGGAATCGTGACTCCAGAGGAAAACTCCACCGAGGCATGATGGATGGCAGGGGTGCTAACAGAGTTGTTTAAGAATAGCCGTCATTCTCTTTATTCTTCTATACCAGTGTAAATCCGATGCTGTCCTGTTAAGGCTAAGGGAAACACGTTAATGGAGGAACATCTGTGAGATGTCCATAGTCCCCCAAACTAGCACAAGCCGAATGTGGGCTGTCCACAAAATGACACAGAAGTATGAGATGGGTCCTAAAAGCGAGTGTGGGTGAATGTCAGGCAGGGGAGGAGCCCCGGAGGATGGCAGGAGAGCTCACCAGTGTCCTCAGCAGCTGCCTTAGCACAACAGCTGCTTTGCCGATGTCTCGCCTTGCCGAGGCATCCAGCATGGGTTGCTTGTAAGAAGGGATGTAAAGGAGGGTAATGTAGCCACTGACCTTGTGGATTTTTACAGGGAACTCATCCAGTGCTCAGGGGGTGACATAACGCAGGAGGTGCTTGTTGGAAGGTTTGACAAATGGGCAGCGGAGACTGGCACAGTTTGCAGAGCAGAGGCAGGGGTCAATGTAGTGTGGATGAGATGAAAGATGAGGACAGGGCTAGGTCAGGAAGAACCACTGTATCTTGGGCAGTTGTGTTTTCCACTGTCCAAATTCCCCATAATCAGTTTTTCTGTCTCCTCCAGCAAATCTGAGGCTTTGGTGATTCATTCTTTTAAACACCGCTGGCTATTTTTGCTGCTGCTTAGGTTAAAAAAATACCTGCACACACACAGATAGTAAAACAAAATAAAAATCCTTCTATGTCTTCAGGTCATCATTCTTTTGGCTGCGTGTAGCTCACCCATCGGCAGAAATCATCTACCTCCGGCTGATCTTACTTCTCAGCCAAGGTCTGGAAGTCTGTCACCTCCCGTCATGATCTGTCATACAAACATAACACACCATGTTAACCTAGTGGTTAGAAAGATTTGTTGCGGTTCTGTCAGATCCGTTTTTTTCTTTCTTTCTTTCTCTCTTTTCTTTTCCCTTTTTTTTTTTTTTTAACCACTTAATACAATGGGCGAGAATTGTCTTATAGGTTAAGGGCATGGGCTGAGTCTTAATTTATCCCAGTAATCTGGCCAGAGTGCGCACAGGAATCCTACAGACTGCATGAAAAGTGCTTGAGTCAGACCCTTCTATGCTCAAGACTCAATAAGGGCATGAGTTGATCTAAACACATATATCTTCTTCTGTGCCAGAGGGGGAAAAAAATCAATGCTGTCTCTGGCTGAATTCCTAGTTGTGTTTCAAAAGGCTGTTAGTTGGCTCATCTCCTTACCTCCAGACGTTGCAGAATAGCCCTGCTGCACTCCCTCCGCATTGAACTGCCTTGCTTCTTCGCAGAGAAAACAGGCTTGGCCTTTTCCCTCAGCTTCTGCCTCTTCGCCATCTTGTTCGTCTTTCTTTTTCCCTCGCCTTCTTGCTTTCACCAAACTGTCACAAATAGGTCTCTTGATGCCCCGTTTGGGCTGCTCAGGTGCCTTCCCCTCCACGGCTCTGTGTGGGCAGCGCGGATGAATTCCAAAGAATGAGAGCTGCAGTATCCTGGTTTTGGTCCCAGGAGAACTTGGCTTATACAGATTTTGTCAGTTTGTAGGGGGTGTTAAAGAGGAGAAAGAGGTAGACTGCGCACTAAAAATCAGCTTCATTTGCATGACCAAAAAGTTGTTATTGCAGACAAAATTTTTGAAGGCTTATTGTCCGAATTAAGAGAGAGATGACCCATGAGCCATTTCATAATCTTTATTAAGGTCCTTGTACTGTATTACAGCCTCTATTCAGAGGCTACTTATAGGATTTAAATTGTATATGTGTTTAAATATCTTCACCTAATCTTTCTACATAGCTTTTTTCTCCCTTTTAAGCAAATTCATACTTTTTCTTTTTGTTTTTCCTTTGTTTTCTGAAAACTCTTCCTAGTCCCTACAACTAATGGGAGAATCAATCATTTCTGTGGTATTGACACCTCTCCATGAACTAGCTGAGCTTCAGTCCTTGAGCGGGTGAAGGGCCCATGAGGACCCTAGTCCTGTCCTTGACTGCTTCACTGGGAGCAGGACTGGAGCCCAAGTAATTTCTGAAAGGTTTTCTTTTATTTGTAGAACAAATGTGAGGGAATCATTACAATACCCTTGTCTATTTATCTGTGTTTTTATAAGGTCACCCATCACCATGGTATCTAAGTGGCTTTCTTCTGTCCTTTAAGGATCCTGGTTAGGAGTTGAAAATAAGGAGAAGAGAGGAAGAAAACCACAAAGAAAGAGGCATGTGAAAAGTGAAAAATAAGGAGCTGGAGGGGAACCTAAACACTCAAAGGTAATTTGCCTTGAGGAGCAAGAACCCTTGAGAGCTATGTATAGGCTTTGGAAAAAAGAATCCGTGGACAATAGTAAAGGCTATGAACGTGCCATCCTCTGACAGGTACATAAACCTTAACAATTAAAATCACAACTTCAAAAATCCTTCTGTCAGAGCAAGTTTTCCTTAGCTAGTCTGGGTTTCAGGGGAAGTATCACAAAAAATATATATATATCACAAGTGAAGACAGCAAAGGAAAATTCTCTGTGAAATTTCTGAACAGGTTTGTTCTTGAAGCACATTCTCTACAGCTTGACAAAATTATCTCAATATTAAAATAGCATTATGTAAAATTACATAATTGTGTCTGAGTAAAGTAAAAATAGTAGTAACAAAAGACCTAGTTTTTTTAAAGTATTTTTTAATGTATGTTCAGTCACCCCAAGTCTAAATGTAATATTTAAACACTTGATGGCAAAAAAAATCAAGAAGGTCATAAAACCAAAATTTTTTTCTGTGTCTGTCTTTGCTATGTCAGTTATTGTCTTCATGTGAAAATGTTTTCACCAACAACTAGTGTTTTTCACCTAGTTCTCCTTTAACCAGAAAATAATTGGGGAGGGGTCTTAATCTGCTTGTTTAGGTTATGTCTTAGTTTGGCAACCTGTTTCCACCCTCTCTCATTTTTTATTTTTTCTACTTGCTTAACGTTTGCGGTGAGACCGAGGCGAGGGGCGGCAGGTATTTCAATGCCCAGTCAGTTACCCTGTCCCCCTCTGCGGAGGGTCCCTGTGCATGTGCCACCTTGGAGGCTGTGTTGTGAGAAGCAACTCTGTGCTTTGGATCATCCATCTGCAATCATGAGGCTGGTTATAGGGCAAGGGGACAGCCATGTGTCCTCAGCTCCTTTTGTGTGGATGGGCCCCATAACTCCTTCGAGCTTGCAGGCCTTTGAGTTAAGAGATCTCTGAAGAGCACAGAGATAGTGGGGAGCTGTGTGTGCCTTGCTCCAGTTTGATTCTCCTAATTTAATCAAACAGGAATGCCTCTGAATATCAGCTATTTGTATGCTAATCACAGCCCTTCAACAAACACAAGCCATTAACCAAACTCCTTTTTATGTACTGAAGAGAAGTGAGAGAATTCCTGACCGCAGAAAGCCTGCATGATGTACATAAAAGAAGTGAAATTATTCAGCATGTACTCATTGATACTTCTTTTAACAGCAGTTTTCTTCTTCCAGAGATCCTCCTTGAGGTTTGCAGATGACCACATGTAACGATGTGGTTTCTTGTCACTAGTAAGAGCTTCGTGAGGCAGAAATACATGGTGCAAGATCTTATTATTTAGTAAGTGGAATTTAACTGACCTAGTTATCCCAAAAGCTAATTTGCTAGCCCGTATATATCACTAAAGCCTTCAATAACATGTTAGACTTCAAAGAAATTTTATCCTCTGTCAGGCCACATTCAATTCAGGTATATGCCCTACTGAAGTCAATGGGGCTGGCTTACACCTCAAAGGGGAGCAGACTGAAAAACCATGTTCTCAAAAGCATCTGGTGAACTTTGACATTTACTTTGACAAATCCCATGCCTTTACACGTGGCCACCCCTTCAGCAAGCTACTTAGATCTGCGACCAGCTTAGAAAGATGTGAGTCATTGCACTGACTTCAACGCAGTGACTCACAGCCTTCCTCAGCGCCCCGTAGGCTGCCTCTCATGCGCAGCCCTTTCTATGCAACAGACTGCTGAGGAAGCCTGTCTGCGGCTTCAGGTGTTTATTAAAGGCAAATGGGTCATTATGATGGACTTTGTTTTGGCTGCTAGCTTGGAAAGTATGACCTCAAATAATGACCCCAAATTTGGGGGTCACCTATTTTATTCCACCTAGAAATAACCCCCCCACCAAAAAAAAAAAAAATTCTCGGTGGAAGCAGAAGGATTACTTCCTGTTAATTGTTGTCTCTTTATTTCAGTTTGTACTTAGGCGTCCTATGCAATGAGCTTCCATCACAAGATATTATTGGCCTCTGATCCAAGCAGGCACTCAGAATTGCTCCATTATTTGCAAAATTGTATCAGAGAACAGTAAAAATCAGAGATGGGAAAGTCCTTCAGCATTAGATCATCTCGCCCCTCCCCTTGCCAAGGCAGGCCTTTTCCCCGTCCAGGATATTCTCTAGCACTTTGTCCAGTCTAGTTTTAAGTAGATTAAATATGGTGCTTTCCCCCTGGGCTGTCAGAAAGTGTCGGCAAGGCTCTGCAGTAATTGACACCGGCCCCCTTTGAAGGTGTGTTGTGGACTTTACCCCACTTGTCATTTGTATCTAACCGCGGTGCTTTCCTCCAGCTGTCATGAACGTATAGTGTTATTATTGCGTGGCAATAATTCTTTCAGCCCCAGCGTACGGCCTGTGCTGAACGCTTGCAACTAAGACGAAACAAAAGAAATGAAAATGTGGTTTTGGTTTCTTTTTGGCAGACAGTGTACATAGGGTTAATTCTTCTGAGCAGCCCAGAGGTGAAATTCTAAGGTGAAGGCCTCCAGAATATTTTGTTGATGAAAACTAGTGGTGTTGAGATGTGCTTGTCTGCACATGAAGCTTTTTCTAGATAGAAGTATGTTTTATAGGATTCAATTAATAACTGCATTTGAAATACCAGCTCTCTGCTCTCGTGACACCACAATCAGAGCTAGGCAAATGGCGAGTGCTTTTCAGACACACCACTGATGATGTACACATTTAAGCAAAGTAGTAATAATGTTTGGAGATCACTTTTTTCTGTCAAGGAATGCACTGAGTGTTTCACTCAGTCACTGCTCAAGCCGTATCCGTTTGCACCGCAGATAGAGTGAAGCCGCTTCTAGGCTCCAGCACGCCTGCTGCTCCATAGCATGAAGAAATATAGTTTAGTCGGGACATGAAGCAAAGAGTAAACTGCTGGGGTGCATTTCTGTAGACACTAATTCTTGAACTGTTTTGTTTCTCCCAAAAGGTGTTGACATGCTACAATGTGAAAACAAAGGGCGTTAGCTCATCTCTTGGTTTGAGCGCCCTCTCCTCTCGTTGCCACCAGGACTCCGACTTCTCGTTCTGCCAACCGTAGACCTCGCAAGCCATGAATCTCTAAGTACAATTCGCCATTCAGATCACTGCCATTACTCATTTCTATAGCTTTAGAGGTAGGGGAATACTGTCCCCCGGTGCAGCCTTTTTACTTACTATTTTTACTGGAATCATATTGAAGGTTCTTGATGGCGGGATTATTCATAGTGCTCTCACTGGTTTGCCATTACCGCCTCTGAGTTCACAAATCCCAAACTGAGATCACATCATTTAGTCCAGTGTTCCTTGGACGCCTAGCACCACATTAAAATGTCATTTTAAGCAATTAATATTTTATTTATAAATACTTATAAATATTTATTATAAGCGAGTCTTTAAACAGCAGCTCATGAGAAAACAATCTATTACATTTGTATTAAAACATGTTCAAATGTTTAATTATAAGAGAGAATATTTAGCTGAACTGTAAAAAAATGCATACCACTGTCCCGCTTTTGGCCAGTTCATGTCAGGCTGCCGTATTCAGCTGAGAATGGGATTTAGCTGTGTTCCTCACTAAATCCAGGAAAACAAACTCTGGTGACTTAGGGCCCAGCTAAATACTGCTCGTTCTCATCTTGCTTGGGCAATATTCCCATTGGACTCTCTGGGTCAAATTCTGCTCTGAAACGCCCTGTGCGACTTGTGTGGCTCAGTAGTTTTGCTGGATTTGAAAGATGAGCTTTTGTGCCTACTGGAGAGCCCTCTTCTTCCTGCTTCCAATGGTGGGTTTTACACCCAGCCCAGCTGCGCTCGCCCCAGTAAGTCAGAGGTGTGACATCCCTGGGAGTCATCTTCTCTTTGGTAGTGCTCCTTCCTTTCTTGCGATGTGCCACCGCCTCCAAGCGTTTTTGTTCCCCTTTTCTGAAAAGCCTGTCATGGAAAGGACGGAGGTGCAGGCTTCTCAGGCAGCTTCTCTGGCAGCATACACCCTTGAGGAGAAGGATGAGTTTGGCTGAGACCTACCCCTTTGTAACATGGGGCTGAAAACAGAGCAGTGTATAAAATAATCAAAATCATCAGCATCACGCTAATGAATGTTTTATATCTTTACCTCGAACCAAAATGACCAAGCATCTCTGATTAAGTACCCTACAGAAGCATTTAAACTCAGCAATTTTAACAGTTCTTAAGAACTCCCGTTGATGGTATTATTTTTCACTGGGAAGAAAAATGGTTATTGCTCCCATTGACCTCCAGTAAATCTTGTCACCCAGCCCATACCCTAATCTCAAAATATAATTAAAGCACTCTGTTTTGATAGTAGTGACTTACAAAAGTGTAGGAACTAGTATTTATATTTTCTCCTTTTATTGCTGTTAAGTTTGGTTTGAAAAGAAAGGTAATGCAACTGAATTACCTTAAATGGCCACAACTGATTTATTTCTGTCTAGAAGCGTTGTCATTTACATACATCATGCACACACACACACGCACACACACACACGCACACACACACACATTCTAGGATTACCTCACTGTCTGATTGGTCTTTTATTTTTTCACTGCGGTGATTGCATTCAGTCTCTAATGCAAGCACCTTTGGAGGACTGAAGTAGTTGTTTTCACCCCTCATGAAAAAAAGTGGCTAAACAAATAAATAAAAATCAAGTTTGCAGCCATATATTTCTGAGAACTGCTGTTCATAATATTTTGTGTTGTTGTAGCAACATGTTCCTCATCTATATTTAGTTTAATAGCTGCTTTTGGAATATTGCAAGCTAGTACAGTATATTATCAAGTGGTTTGAATGACATCATAACCTATGAGTGTCATCTCTTGTGGGTTATAAAATCCTCCCAAACCCTCCGTTTGTATTAATGGCTTGTAATATAATTTTAAACCAGGTATTATAGTTTACAGCATAGGGATAAAAATTCTGGCCTGCCTCATATGGTGCACGAGGGG